>NC_059163.1:2571542-3201042 GCF_019923935.1 Bubalus bubalis
ATCTGTGTGTGTCTGTGTGTGCATGTGTGTGTGCATGTGTCTCTGTGTGTGTGCATGTGTGTGTGTCTATATATCTGTGTGTGCCTGTGTGTGTGTGTGTGTGTGTCTATATATCTGTGTGTGCCTGTGTGTGTGCATGTGTCTCTGTGTGTGTGCGTGTGTGTGTGTCTATATATCTGTGTGTGCCTGTGTGTGTGCATGTGTCTCTGTGTGTGTGCGTGTGTGTGTGTCTATATATCTGTGTGTGCATGTGTGTGTGCATGTGTCTCTGTGTGTGTGCATGTGTGTGTGTCTATATATCTGTGTGTGCATGTGTGTGTGCATGTGTCTCTGTGTGTGTGTCTGTGTGTTGCATGATTTTCTAGGAGGGGACCCAGAGGGCACGAGCAAGGTCCTGAGCTCTGGCTCAGCCAGCCTGGGCTGGAATCTGGCTGTGAGACCAAGCCCAGGTTAGGTAACTGCTCTGAGCCTCAGTGTTCCTAATCTGTAAGATGGGAAGAATGAGGCTGTGGTAAGGATCAGATCCGACGCTCGGTGTCGAGTGTAGACGTAGAGACACACTCGGGACCTGTAGCTGCTAGTACTGGGAGATGTTCTTTGCTCGCTGCTGTGGGTGTGCGGTCTTCAGAGAAGAGCAGAGGGACTCCAGGGACCCCACGTCCAGCAGCTGAGAGCTGACCCGGGGGGGGGGGGCGGGCCGCTGACTTCCAGGCCCCCTCCCTGGGACAGTCCCAGCTCCCCTGGGGGGCAGGTGGAGAGATTGCTGCCAATGTCCTGAACCCCTGGGGTGTGCGTACCAGCAGAGGTAGCTGGGGCCCTGAGGAGGCGCCCGTGGGGTGCAGGGTCAGATGGGGTGAGACTGGGTGCCTCCAGGTTCCCTCCAGATCCGGAGCTCCTGGGGCTCTATGCTCTGGAGCACAACAACTGCTCGGTGGATTTTACTCCAGCAGCATGATTAAATTTTCACACTCCTGGTCGTTGAGGCATCTGCTCAGTGGCTCTTTGTACTTGGCCTGCTCCTCTCCCCTGCCAAGCGTGTAACCCTTTGGTCCTGGAGAGCGGGTCCAGACTTTCCGCCGGGGACCCTCCTCCGCCCCGTGCCCAGAGCTCCCCATGCAGCCGCCCGCCTGGGTCCCCTGCATCAGGAAGGCCGCCTGGGGCCCTGTGTGGAGCCTGAGCTGTCAAGTCACAGGCCTGGGTGGGAATCAGGGCTTGGCATGGCCGGGGATCTACTTGCCCACCTGTGAAATGGGCAGGACGTGGTGGGGGAGGGGGAGGAACCTGAGGAGATGGGCAGCGAGCGCTGCTCCTGTGAGTGGCGCTGCTGCTACGTGGGGGCACGTGTGCTCGCTCCGCAGCCCTGGGCCCCGAGACCACCTGCACTCAGCGTCTCATCAGAGCCTGGGGGTGAGGAGGCCCGGCAGCTCTCTGCTCCTCTCCAGTGGCGCTGGCCTGGAACAGGAGCCCCGCAGCCCACCCAATCTGACTTGCCTCACCCTAGGACACCCCAGTTGGCCTGGGGTTCCCCTGCTTGACCACAAAGGAGACAAGTCGTGTCCCAAGAAGTGACGGCTGGTGGGTTCCCCAGGAAGCAGAGATTCAGGGAGTGGATGAGGAGGTGAAGAAGCGTGCCTCCCTGCCCCTTGTCCCACTAGACCTGGCCTTGGCATCTTGGGGCGGTTCTCCCAAGGTTCACCCCCGGGGCCCAGGGGAGTCCTGTGACTTGGCCCTGCCGGGCTCGGGGCTGCAACCTCTGCAGACTTGCTCTGAGATCCTCAGGCCCCAGCCTCTCTCCTGGACTGAGGTCCGACACTGGGACCTGGATGACCGTCAAGTCCTTCCCGGGAGGGGGCCACAGAGACACATCTCTCATGGGAGCCCTGTCCCCCTTTGCCAACCAGACCTGAGGTCAGCTCTGGGAGTGAGGAGGCCCAGGGGGTCCCGGGAGGCGGTGGGGGGGAGGCGAGTGGAAGGGGGCTGGACATGTGGGCTCAGCATTGATCCCCCACTGGTCCCTCAGCCTCGAGGAGGACGGGGCTCTGCTCAGCAGCTCCCGACTCTCGCCCCGTCCATGAGGAGCCGTGGGGAATATCAGGACTGTGTTCTGAGATTTCCGCAGGATCTGGGGTGGACAAGGGTGGGCAGAGGAGCCGCCTGAAGCCAGGGGCCTTGGGAACCTCCCCGCTCACTGCGTTTCTGGGTCATTTTGCCCTGTGTCAAAACTCCAGACAAAAAATGCCAACAACCACACAATCCCGCCTCATGTTCCGAGTGCCTTCTCTAGGTTCACTGGATGGGTGAATCCAGACTCGCCCTGGCCTCCAGCTCTGCCACCTGCTCCCTTGCAGGGGGTGCAAGTTCCACTCCCGGCCCAGCCAGCAGACCCCAGAGGGCCTCGCCACCCCTGCCTCCGCCCCCGCCACCCCGGCGGGCTGGGAAAGGCTGGAGCATGGTGGCCAAGGGCATCCACGTGGGATACTCTGCCCTCGGGCCTGGGCAAGGCCACTCTTACCTGCAGCCACAGCCCCTGATGGAAATGAGACGCTGCAGAAAGCGTCATTGGCTCCTTCCCAGAGCCCACATCCCTCCCCTTAAATAATTTAGACAAATACACATCCCTGTCACAATGGCTGCCCAGTGCCCTTTTATCAAAACCAGAGAAGAGGAGGTGGCCACGAGCCATCAGATTCGGGGAAGATGCATAATGTATGAGCGGAGACCGTTCCCCTCCAGCCACCGCGGAATCAGAGCAACTCAGCCTCGACCTGACAAAAATTAAAGTGATTCTTGGCCCTTTGCCTTATAAATAAGGATCTGACTGTGGTTCCAGCCGAGCTGTTTGCTCAGTAGGTGTATGTGTAATTGGCTCGGCTTGGGGACCGCGGTTCCATCCTGCGGTAGGAGCACTGGATTGGGGCTGGGAGAGCTGGAGGGGCCTTGGTGGTCATTTTCTGGGCCCTCCTCTTGGAGACTGGGAACAGCAACGTCCTGTGCTTTCCCAGAAGAAATCCCGGGAGACGCTGAGGTGCCCGGGGGATGGCGGCTTCTCCTCCCAGTGGGGCTGGGGTCTCCTGGCCCCAGGCTGGAGGCTTCTCAACAAGTGGGCAGGGGGAGCGGGGTGAGGGCTGTTGAGTTCTGTGCACAGGATGCTGGGTTCACCTGTCCTCCACATGGGGACCGCCTTCTCTCTCGTTCTCTGGCCTCTGATTGTTACAGATGGGATGGTGGCCTTTGGTTTGACCTTCACCAGCATCTCTGGGGGTTTCAAGATATTCTTTCATGACTTACCTGCTCCATCTGTCATAACGGCTTCTATTTTCAACCTGAGGACTCCTGTCTTTCACCCTTCTGGAAAACGCCATCATCCTCTGAGAACTAGTCCTTGGGTTCTCTCTTCTCACCAGAAGCACGGCTTCTGGTTCGTACTGAGTTCCCCCCAAACTAGCCCGCATGCCGCTTAGGGCCCGCCATCACCCCATCTCTCTAAGCTGCTCTGTGCTCCTGGGAAATCACTTCGGTTACGTTCTAATCATCGCCAGTCCCATTTTCCAGCTGTGACAAACCTGTATTGCCCGTCTGTGGAACTGTCTTCTTCAAAAGCTACATTTTTGAAATAAAAATAGAGTTGCCATATGATCCAGCAATTCCACTCCTGGGCATATATCTGGAAAATGTCACAACTCTAATTAAAAAAGACACAGGCACCCAGTGTTCACAGCAGAATTATTTGCAGTAGCCAAGTCATGGAAGCAGCCTTAGCGTCCATCGACGATAAACGGACAGAGGATGTGCATAAAGTGCACAGCGAGGTGTTACTCGCCCTGAAAGAATAAAACATTGCTGTTTGCAGCAACATGGATGGACCTGGAGATGATCACGCTAAGTGAAGTAAGTCAGACAGAGAAAGACAAGTATCATATGATATCACTTACGTGTGGAACCTCAAATGTGACCTAAGTGAACCCATCTACACAACAGAAACAGACTCTGGGTGCCTCTAGTAAGGTTATGCTCAAAATCCAAGCGAGGCTTCAACAGTACGTGAGCCAAGAGCTTCCAGATGTACAAGCTGGATTTAGAAAAGGCAGAGGAACCAGAGACCAAATTGCTAATATCCATTGGATCATAGAAAAAGCAAGAGAGTTCCAGAAAAACATCTACTTCTACTTCATTGACTATACTAACGTCTTTGACTGTGTGGATCACAACAAACTTAGGAAAATTCTCAGAGATGGAAATATCATACCACCTTACCTGTCTCCTGAGAAACCTGTATGCAGGATAAGAAGCAACAGTTAGAACCAGATATGGGACAGTGGACTGGTTCTAAACTGGGAAAGGAGTACATCAAGGTTGCATATTGTCACCCTGCTTATTTAACTTCTATGCAGAGTACATCATGTGAAATGCCAGGCTGGATGAATCACAAGCTGGAAACAAGATTGCCAGGAGAAATATCAACAACCTCAGATATGCAGATGGTACCACTCTAATGGCAGGAAATGAAGAAGAACTAAAGAACCCTTGATGAGGGTGAAAGAGGAGAGTCAAAAGCTGGCTTAAATGCAACACTGAAAAATCTAAGATCATGGCATCCAGTCCCATCACTTCATGGCAAATATATGGGGGAAAAAATTGACATAGTGACAGATTTTATTTTCTTGGGTTCTAAAATCACTGAAGATGGTGACTGCAGCCATGAAATGAAATGATACTTGCTCCTTGGCAGGAAAGCTGTGGCAAACCTAGACAGTGTACTAAAAAGCAGACACATCCCTTTGCTGACAAAGGTCCATATAGTCAAAGCTATGGTTTTTCCAGTAGTCACGTATGGATGTGAGAGCTGGACCATTAAGAAGGCTGAGCACCAAAGAACTGACAGGTGCAAATTGTGGGGTCAGAGAAGACTCCTGAGAGTCCCTGGGGCGGCAAGGAGATCAAACCGGTCAATCCTAAAGGAAACCAACCCTGACTATTCACTGATGCTCAAGCTGAAGCCCCAATACTTTGGCCACCTGATGTGAAGAGACTCATTGGAAAAGACTCCAATGCTGGGAAAGACTGAAGACAAAAGGAGAAGGGAGTGGCAGAGGATGAGATGGTTATGTAGCATCACTGATTCAATGGACAAGAGTTTGAGCAGACTCCTGGAGATACTGGCGGGCAGAGGAGTTTGTGCTGCAGCCCGTGGGGTTGCACAGAGTCAGGCACGGCTTAGCCACTGAACAACAGCATTGGGTGCTGAGTTTTCTTTTGTTCTTTATTGCTGAGCAAGAGTGCACTCGGAGACCTCCCCCCTCCTCCCGCCCGCCTCATTGAATCACCTGGGTTCCAGCCAGAGTGCCCCCACTGCACTCGTCTCCCCTTAGCAGCTCCTTGATGACCATGGTGGTAGAGGAATGACTTCTCTGTCCGCTGGCCTCATGTTACAGCAGGAGAGCCAGAGGGAGACCCTAGCTTCCAGATTGAGGGAACACGCTGTGCTCCCTGCAAGAAGCATCCTTTCCTGAGAAATTGGAATGTTCAAGTCCAGCAAATCCAAAGCCCCGGGCTAGGCAGCAGCACGCTTTAAGTGGGTTACCTGGAGTAACAGCAAGAGGGCGGCTCTCATCTCCAAACCCTGGCTTCCAATTGTGTATGAGGGATTGCCGGAAATAAGACTAGGTACTGGCCACTGGTTTAACACACGTCGCATCTTCAGGGCAGCGCCCTCATAGCTCCGGGAGTGTGTCTGCTCTTCTATCAGGCCAGCCATGTCCCGGTGATGTGGTGTGTGTGTTGGACCAGTGAAATCCATGGACATAAGCCCGTAGCCACACTGCTTTCAGAGGAGACTGAGTTCCTGGGTGGAATGGGGGACCACGGCAGTGGCGAGGACTTTCTTCAGCACCATGCAGAGCGGTGCTGGGCCCTCCCTGCGTTTAGGAAGACCGTGGTAGTCCTGAACACCTGCCTGTCCCCAGGAGGGTGGTCACAGCCGAGGACAGGACTTCAACGTATGCAGGCTGCAGTGTTACAAGTGCAGCTTCATCACAATCCTTCTCCGACCCCTCATTTTGGAAGGATCTCAAGGACTCATAGTCCCGTGGACGGAGGAGCCTGGTGGGCTGCAGTCCATGGGGTCGCTGAGAGTCGGACACGACGGAGCGGTTTCCCTTTCACTTTTCACTTTCATGCATTGGAGAAGGAAATGGCAGCCCACTCCAGTGTTCTTGCCTGGAGAATCCCAGGGACGGGGGAGCCTGAAGGCCTGCCATCTATGGGGTCGCACAGAGTCAGGCACGACTGAGCGACTTCACTTTCACTTTTCACACTCATGCATTGGAGGAGGAAATGGCAACCCACTCCAGTGTTCTTGCCTGGAGAATCCCAGGGACGGGGGAGCCTGATGGCCTGCCATCTATGGGGTCGCACAGAGTCGGACATGACCGAAGCAACTTAGCAGCAAGGAATCATCCTTGTGGCTCAGCTGGTAAAGAATCCCCCTGCATTGCAGGAGACCTGGGTTTGATCCCTGGGTTAGGAAGATCCCCTGGAGAAGGGAAAGGCTACCCACTCCAGTATTCTGGCCTGGAGAAGTCCATGGACTATAAAGTCCATGGGGTCGCAAAGAGTCAGACACGATTGAGCAACTTTCACTTGCACCTGGGCCCCAGGGATGGTGCCTCGTTTCAGGTCAACGTTGGCCCCTGGCAGACGGTCAGCAGACAGAACCTGCAGCAGTGCTCTGGCCAGGCTGGGGCTCCGGGCCCTGCACAGCCTCCAGCACCACCGCCATCCCTGCGGCCGCCCCCTCCCTTGGCCCCCGTGCTGTTCCCCAATCAACCTGCCCAGTGGAATGCAGGCCCAGTACAGGCCAAGCTCCAGACTTTTCAAGAGAAGGCTGAAGTTTGGATGGTTGGGAAAATGTCCTGGTTTTAAAATACTGATTACTAAGTCAAATATAGAACAAATAAACATATATGCCAATCCAAAAAAGAAAAAGAAAAACCACATGAGGGGCTTAGACTGACGGGTGCTTGGGGCCCCCACCAGTTACCTATGGTTAGCTCAGCTCTCTCTGCTGGCTGATGGGGCTGACCGGCTGTGGCCACTGGGCTGAGTTTTCTGCTTGTGTCTTAAATTATAGAAACGGTCTGACATCCACACTGCGGGAGAGCAGCTGGGCTTGCACAGCTGACTTCCATGTCACCGCGGTTCTCTCACAGGTGCTGTGGGCCCCACGCACACCTGGAGACCGGAGGACCACCCCACTGACCTCCCGAGCAGTCGGGGCAGCCCTGAGACAGGCTCAGAGGACACAGGGGCCCTGGAGCCCGGGTTTCGGGGGTCAGTGGCTCTGGAGCAGGCAGGAGGACGAGAGGCAGGGGTGACCACCTGCACCCTGGTGCCCAGTGCACAGGTGACTCGGGACCCGTCTTGGGGGTGCGTCTGACTAGTCGTCTGCACCCAGGAAGGTCCCCAGGAGGAGCGGAAGCCAAGTTCAATGCTGTCCTGAGGGTGGGGGTCAGGGAGTGGGCAGTGGTAGTGGATGTAGGCGGTGGGCTCTCAGGTGGAAGGGGTTCGTGTACGAGCCCCCTGGGCAGGTCCTGCCCCATGCTGCCTCCTTCTGCTGAGAACCAGGGACCCTTTACAGGACAGAATAAGAATGTATGCAACTGTAGATTACAAGCGTCGTTTTAAGGAATATTGAATATGGTGAAAAAAAGGATGCTGACATCCTGTGGTCCTAGTTATTAAAAATCATACAATAGATACAATCATCAGAGCTTTAATAAGAATCTACGCAACCGTAGATTACAAGCGTCATTTTAAGGAATATTGAATATGGTGAAAAATGGTGCTGACATCCTGAGGTCCTGGTTATTAAAAATTATACAATAGATACAACCCTCAGAAAAAAATGAGAAACCACTTGCCTGTCTAACACCAAGGAATAATTTGGACAAATCCAGCACCATCCGTAGGTCGGAAGTCCGTGGAGCAATTCAGAATGGAGCTTCTGAGGGCCTCGAGGCCTCGGGGAAGGTGCTCTCCGGCTCCGTTTCACGT
Source organism: Bubalus bubalis (assembly GCF_019923935.1). NCBI lineage: Eukaryota > Metazoa > Chordata > Mammalia > Artiodactyla > Bovidae > Bubalus > Bubalus bubalis. The sequence continues at coordinate 2,579,595 of NC_059163.1, forward strand.
GACTGTCTGTGTGACTGTGCTTCTGGCATTTCATGTATTAATCATGTGAAATAATTAATTCCAAGATGTTCTTTTAAACCCCGAAACTTGACAAACCTCCAAGATGTGGTATGAAAATCAGCCGTGTTTGTCTGATTGGAGAGACCATGGCAAATTCACCAGGGACTGGGCTGCTTTAATTCCCTGAAACCATCTGATCGTCTGTCACGTGGTAAGTGAGGGGAGGGAAGAGCTGCTTCAGGGAAGTAGACTCTGGAAGTTTGGAAGCTGGGAAGACGGCTCCGCCCGGCAAGAAGCTGGGGAACATGGGGCAGGAGCTGCCCGGCGGCCTATTTTCTGGGCTCCTGGGAAAGGCCCAGCATTTCAGATTTGGGTTCATGGTAGAGGTAATTGCCTGCCCACGGGTCCAGCTCGGCCCTGGAGTGCAGGGCAGCCGATACATGAAGAATGGGTGGGAATGCCAGCGCCCCAGTCTCCATCAAACACCCAGGAGGCACCACTCTGCACTCTCCGCCCGTGTCCCTGGATGGCAGTGCTCAGCTCTGAGCCCAGGGAGGGCGGAGGGTGTGTGGGGGAGGGTCCTGGGCCCTTGGAATCACAGAGGATGCCGTCTCTGGGAAGTAACACAGAGGAATCCTGGGGCCCAGAGACAACTGCCATCCCCTGTCTCATGCCCCTCCCCAGTGGCACCCCCCAGTGACTCGCCCTGGTCCTCATCGCCCCGAGGCTGGTGCAGGAGGGAGGTGCAGATGGGTGCTGGCGGGAGGACTGCCTGGAGGAGGGGGCATGGAACAGATGCCAAGTGGGAAATTCTTCACCGATGTGGGAAAAGACCAGCTTGTGGAAGAGCTTCCAAAAGATGTGGGCTGCCTGCAGTCACCTAGTTGAGGCACATCGCTGGTGAGCCTGGCACAGCCTTCAGGACACACCCTTCTGGGCGTCTCTCATTTTCCTCTCGAGCTCACAGGGTCACCTAGAGGGGTACGCACATCTGAGTTATGGGGGAAGCACTGCTCTTTATCTAACTCTTGTGCCATGTGACTCAGTTACATAGCCCAGTAGTCAGGATCTGCCGCTGCAGAGGGTCCCCTGCAGGCTCTGGGGGCGCTAGTGGTAAAGAACCCATCTGCCAAGGCAGGAGATGTAAGAGACGTGGGTTTGATCCCTGAATGGGTCATGGCAACCCACTCCAGTAATCTTGCCTGGAGAACCCCATGGACAGAGGAGCCTGGCGGGCCACGGGCCACGGGGTGTCAAAGGGTCAGACTGAGTGACTAACGCTTTCACTCTCACAGGCTGCCGAGCTGGCGTGGTCTTTGGGGGCACAACAGAGGCAGCAGGACCAGCTCGGAGGATGAGGCCGGCGCTCCGGCCAGAGAGGCTGTGCCTGGGGGCTCGCCAGGGGAGGGCAGCAGGTGGTGGGGACGGATGGGGTTCCCCTGTGCTGGGGGCAGAGCCAATGGGACTGGCTGACAGTGAGGTAGAGGTGGGCGTGAGAAAGGGGGGTCACGGGTGACTTTGGCCACAGTGCTGATGTCACAGATACGCATGGCATCTCCCCAAGGGAAGGTCAGGCTTCCCACTGTGGGAGCCGGACGTGGCCACGGGACCCGCGGCCAGGGACGTGGAGGGGGCCCCCATGTCCCTCTGGGCAGCTGCCCGAGAACCAGTGCGCGGTGAAGCCTGTCGGCCTGGGTCCTCTCGCGATGCAATGACCAGGCGGGAACACAAGCCGAGCTCGCCCATCCGAAGCCCCTGGGACGCGCGTCGTTTGGGACGCGCGTGGGTTGTTGGCATCATCTGGGCTGGCCTGGCTGCTTCAGGCTCCAGGGCTTCTGGTCCGAGCCAGGGCAGGACGAGGTCATCAGTGGACTGAGAGAGGTAAGATGCGTGCTGGGGGGAGCAGTTTGGGGACTGCATGAAGTCTGGAGCCCTGCTGATGTCGGGGGACAGTGGGGTTCCCCGAATGTCGATGCTGTTTCAAGCCACAGCACTCACGCGGGCTGACACAAGCTCCGGCTCGTACGTCCGACTCTTCCACGGGCTTTACACGGACCAACTCTGGGCCTTCGGGGAGGAAGCGGAGACACAGAAGCCGAAGTGAGAGGCCAAAGTCCCCCGCTCCTCAGTCACGGTGCAGAATTGACCCGGGGTCCTTGCACGGAACTGCTCCACGTTCCCCACCAGACCAGGGCAGAGGGCTGGTCCCCAGCCCCGCCTGCCTGTGTTGTCCAAGTGGGCGGCTGGGCTGGCCATGGCCCTCATTGCTCAGGGGTCCAGGCCCACCTGCTATCTGGCCTGTGTGGCCAGGCTCCAGGGGCCGTGGCCGTGTCTCTTTCCACTCTGGACCTCCAGTTTCCACGGCAGGGGTCCTGGCTTCTGCATCGACTGTTCAATAATTACAAGGGCTTTTCTGACTTCATTGTGGGGGAGAGAGAGCTCCCACAGGCAAGGAGTTTAAGCAAGAGTCGCCAGATTGTTCAGGCATCAGCTTCAAGGCTTGCACTTAAGCCGATTACTCCTGGTGGTAACAAAGGAACAGGTGTTTCCAACCCTCTCGAAAAAAGTGTATTTGTGAAAGTGAAAGTCACTCAGCCCTGTCCGACTCTTTGCAACCCCATGGACTATACAGTCCATGGAATTCTCCAGGCCAGAATACTGGAGTGGGTAGCCTTTCCCTTCTCCAGGGGATCTTCCCAACCCAGGGACTGAACCCAGGTCTTCCACACTGCAGGCAGATTCTTCACCAGCTGAGCCACAAGGGAAGCCCAAGAACACAGGAGTGGGTAGCCTATCCCTTCTCCAGGGGATCTTCCAGACCCAGGAATCGAACCGGGGTCTCCTGCATTCCAGGCAGATTCTTTACCAACTGAGCAATGTGAATATTTGCACGCTGCCTCTGGTACAAGTAACACGCTCGCCTTTATATAAACTCCAGGGCCCCGGCGCCCAGCACATGTCAGCGTCAACAGCCGCTGACAGGCTGGGTGGTTCCCGAGCCCCTGCCTGGGCTTGTTCAGCTGCAAGCTTCCATCCTCCCTGGGTGAGCTGGGGCGGACTACTTTGCTTCTCTACGGCCTCGCCTCCAAAATGATGATCACCTTATAATTTCTGGGATGGTTAAGTGCGGCAAACGTAGTCCGCTGGAGAAGGGAATGGCTAACCACTGCAGCGTTCTTGCCTTGAGAACCCCATGAATAGTATGAAAAGCTTAATTGAGAAGCTATGTTGAAAGCATCAGTGCAAAGTAGCTGCTAAGCAAAGGCTTTTGGGGACGGTTAGACACCTGCCTGGTATATGCGGGGTGCTGGGGTGGGTGCGGTCATCCCCGGGAGCTGTGTGTATTTCTTACACACCCTCCAGCTGCGTCTGCGGCCTCGGGCCATGGCCTCAGCCCTCCTTTGTCTGTGTCTTGCTTCGCGCTACCTGGCAGGTCGCAGGTGGAGACGGCACCTCCCTGAGCTGTTTTGCGTGTCCTAGTTTGCATAGGGGATGGGCTCAAAATGGGCAAATATTTATCTGCATTTGTGTTTCCTCTTCTGTGTAATCCCTGTCCCTGCCTTCATCCACTTTTCCATCGCATCACGGTCATTTTCTTGTTGGTTTGTGAGAGCTCTTTACATGTTCCGGCTCCAAATCCTGTACTGAGTTCTCTGGGCTGCAGAAAGGGGCTTACCTCGTCACTTTTTTTTTTGGTGTCTTGTTTTGTTTTCACCGCAGTTGCTTGAATCCATTTTGCATCAAAGTGTCAATTCCTCTTCATTCACTTGTAAATATTTCAGTATGTGTTTTTTAAACACGGAGAACATGTGCAGGATTTTAATAAACAGAATTTATTACCTTAATGGAGCTAAATCGATGAAGCTTTTTGCTGCTTCTGTTGGTCTTTGTGGCTTATTATGAAATCTCTACTCACGCCAAGGTTATGAAAGTGGTTTTCCTTTATTCTCATTAAGTTTTAGAGATTTGTCTTTCATGCTGAAATCTTCAAACTGTTGAAGTTTGCGTTCTTTTGGTGTCTGTTGTGAAGAAGGAAACCCGTTCACTCTTATGCACACAGATGGCCATTTTCCCATCACCAGGTATGAAGGGCGTCCACCCTCCTCTCACAGATTGGCAACCCGCTGCTGCCACAAACATCTCTCTTTTTTCAAAGTCATTTAAATTAGTTAGTTAATCTTTGGTCTCGCCATGTGGCGTGCAAGATCTTAGCTTCCTGACCAGGGCTTGAACCTGTGTCCCCTGCAGCGGGAGTGCAGATCTAACTGTTGGGTTGCCGGGAAGTCCTCAGCCGCAGGCTTTCTCTACGCTGTAACCAGATTCTGGTGGAGGCTCCATCCATATTCACTGGCCACTTTGCCCATCTTTGCTCAAAACCACCTTCCTTTAAGATGTGATAACATTCCTTCACCATGAAGTGAGATATGATCTATACATTTTTCATTGCTCCTCTTGTTAGATTGAGGAAATTTCCCATCTAGTCTTGGTTTGATAAGAGTGTTTGTGATGAATAGGTGTCGAACTTCATGACATTCTCTTACTTTTCTGGATGTATTGAGGTGATCTTATCGATTTTCTCTTTCAGTCTGTTGAAGGGGTGAATTACGTGGGATAGTTTTCAAATGCTGGACTCACTTAACATTCTGGGAATAAATCCACTTAGTCACGAAGTTTTACCAGGCATGTTTCAGCATGTATCATGGGTTCCATTTGCTAATACTCTGTTACGAATTTTCGTATCTATATTCATGAGAGATTCCAGCCTGTAATTTTCTTTTCTCATAATATCTTGGTCTGGTTTTCATACGGAGTGTCACAGAACAAGGAGGGAAGCGTTATTCATATCAGGACGGATTTGTGGATATGGGGTTATAAGCCAGGACTACTTTGCTTTTGCTGCAAGTTTCCCAGGTTTGGCCACCGGGAAGCCTTTCGGTGGCTCCTGTGCCCCCGATCAGCCCCTTGGTTGTGTGCTTGTGTGTACTCTTTTTCCGAGCACGCTCTTACTTTCCGGCACTGCAAGAGCCAGAGCAGTGCTGGGATCAGCCATTTCACCGAGGAGCCCTGGTTCCTTTTATTGGGAGAAGAAGTTAGAAATGAAGCATTGGGCACTAGGTGCTTACTCCTACTGGGGAACCGTTCCTTTTAGGGCCTTCAGATCACAGAGCAAGGAGACACGTGTGTTCATAGTTACCCATGTATGTATACACACATCTATAAAGGTGTCTGCGTGTAACCATGTGTACCTACATTAAATCGTCACAAGGATCGTTCTAGTCTCCTCCTCTTGCTTATCCGTAACTTTCCACGCACAGAGAAACCTGGTTTGCACTGTGCGTCATCCATTTATTAAATCGTTCGATTCCAGTAAACACGCTTTGGTTGGTTTTGGTTGATTTGTGTCTTTCGCTTTTCATCCATCCCATCGAAGCCGCTGAGCACACTGGTCTAAGTGCTTGCCAGGGCTGCAGTAAACCTCCTCTTTGATTCATAATGTTCGTGATTTGTGTCTTTTCTTCTTCCTTGATCAGGGTGAGAGTTGTATTTCGCCAGGGCTGGGGTTTTGCTGGTTGAGTGTCATAAACACAGCGAGGGGTAAGAGGGGTGAAGGTGTGTGCGCGTGTGTGTGCACACTGGTAAAGGAGAGACTCTGCACCTTAGAGACCAGCTGAGCGATGAGGGGAGTGAGGGCAGGAAGCGGGTGAGAGCCCCGAAGGCAAGCGGGGAACGACGCACTGTGAGCCCTGGGTGCTCAGGGGCCGCTGGCCCGTGTGAGATGGGAAAACAGGACTCTGTGGGCCATGATGAGGGAGATGCTTGGATGGGAGGAGGCTATGAGCTTAAAGGTCATGCCGAGTCCAGGGGACACCCATGGGGAGACGCTGCAGGAGTGGACGGCACGTCAGGGGAGGAGGTCAAGGAACCGGGAGTCCGGCTGGGCTGAGCTGGTATTCCTGCTCTGGGCTCCGTCTGCAGAGACACTCCAGTCAGCTCTGTTTCCCACGGGGACGAGGAAATGGCAGGGCCTGGCGCTGTTTGGATCTTCACTGGGCCACCTGCCGGCAGGGTGACCTTGTCCTGGTCCTTAACTAGTCTGAGCCTTGGCGTCCCCATCTTTAAATTGGGATAATGGGCACTTGCCCAGCGGTCCCGTGGTTAGGACTCTGAGGTTCCCCACACAGGGCACAGGTTCAGTCCCTTCAGGGAAATAAGATCCCGCACGCCGTGTGGTGGGGCCAGATAAAAAAAGAAACGGATGGTAATACCCACCTCATAGGCTGTTGGTCACATTTAATGAGGTAAGAAGCTGTAAGTGTTGCCTGGCACGGGGAAGAACGCAAGAAAGTTGAGTCCCCTGTTAGCTATGTTTAAAGATTGTTTTGGTGCACTTCCTCTCTTTTTACATCTACCAGGAAAATGATCCTAACAAACGTGGTCAAACCAGGCTGCGGGTCTGCTCCTGTACCCATCTGACCGCCTCTGAACTGAACTCATTACATCATGACTCTATTTCCAAATAAGGTCACATCCACAGGGACCAGGGATTAGGACTCGGGTATATTTTGGTGGGGAGGGGGACCATACAACCCATATCAGCATTCACTCAAAAATAACAATAAAATACAAGAAAGGTGGACATAGATGACAAAATACTGGCAAAAATTGCCTGCTGTCGAAGCTGAGGGTGGTTAACTGGGGGCTTGTTACACGAGTCTCTTCGTTTTTGTGTATGTTTGGAAAATTCCATAATCAGATTTTTGTAAAAAAAAAATCATGCTTTCAATGAATATTTAATAAACTAGAAAATGTTGAGTGCAGAAGATAATATACAAAGCTAGACATATAATAGAAGCCTGTACAGAAGAAACGACTCCAAAATGCTCAAGGCTGTTTTCTCTGGGGAGTATGAGGCTTGCTGTTTTCTTTCTGCTTCTCTTTTTTTCTTGGCATTTAATTTTTTTGTATTTTCCCAAGTTCCCACCCTGAGTGTGGATTATTTGTATAACCACAAAATAATTTTATTTGAACAAATCAAGCCACCCCCTATCCATCTATTCACATGTCCATTCAACAAGCAGGCCTTTCTGCAGACCCTAGCGCTGCCAGTGGGAAGGTCTCTGCATCCCGGGATGGAGACCCCGAGCCCTGGGGCAAATCTCAGGCATCACCGTGGATTCAAACCACTTCCGTGGAGGCTGGAGAGGCAGACCCGCCTGTAGAAGGCTTGAAGTCAATAACGATCTGGGTAAAAACCAATCCGGAGGCTGTCAGTGTTCCAGGAGGACGATGAGTGAGCCAGGGGACCATGCTCCTTAATCAAGGCGGGCCAAACAAGGAGGTGGGAGCCCAGCAGGCACAACTGGGGAGCTGTCCCCCTGCAGGGAGGCGGGCACGGAGGGAGAGAGGGAGAGGCCTGCGAGCCGCCCAGCAGGAGGCTTCAGAGATGTCCCCTCCCAGGGCCTGGCGGGGGCGCTCGGTGGTTAGGGACGGGCCTGGAGTCGGGCAGTGTGGGCCTCACTCTCAGAAGCGACGAAGGCCACCAGCTTGTGCGTCACCGGGGGCGACCTGCCCACCCCCCCAGCAGCCCAGCTTTCCCTTCTGTGAAGCGGGGCTGATGGTGCCCAGCTCTGCTGTGAGATGAAAGACCCATGTTCGGATATTGCTCAAAACTCCGCTGCAGACACGCTGTCCCTCGGGCCTCCATGGGGATGGGACCCAGGACCGCCCCTCCCTGCAAGAGCAGAATCCCTGGATGCTTGTGTCCCTTATCAAAACGGCCTGGTATTTGCACACGTGCTAAGTCACTGCAGTCGTGTCCAGTTCTCTGTGCTGCTACGGACTATAACCTGCCAGGCTCCTCTGTCCGTGGGATTCTCTAAGCAAGAACACTGGGGCGGGTTGCCATTTCCTTCTCCGGGGGATCTACCAGACCCAAGGATCGGACCCGCATCTCTTATGTCTTCTGCACTGGCAGGTGGATTCTTTAGCCCTAGCACCACCTGGGAACCTAGCAAATTCTTCCACACACTTTAAATCATCTCTAAACTCTTCCGTGTACCTAATACAATGTAAATGCTGTGTAAATAGTTGCCATTGTGTAAGGCAAATTCAAAGTTTTGCTCTTTGAGAACTTTCAAGGTTTTTTTTTTTTTTTTTTAATATTTTTCATCTATGGTTGGTTGAATCCATGGATGTGGAACCTGTGGATATGGAGGGCCAACCACAAAGGCTCAGCAAAGACGAAGGTGGTGGTGACAGAGACCATGGAGAAGGGACAACGATGGGGAAGATGAAGCCATGACGGAGGAGGAGAGGGGAGGACGCATGAAGAATTAAAAGAGGGTGAAGATGACGATGATGATAGAGCATGATAAAGATGGCGACGAAGGTGGCGATGAGAAGGAGAAAGAGGAGAAGGAGGGGGAGGAGTCATGCCAGGGGCGCTAATGAGCAAGACCCCAGCCTCAGCCTTGCTTCTCAGTTTGCATTCTGCCAGAGCAGACAGCTGGGCTGACCACCCAGGTGAGCAGACAGGTGGGTGGTCTGCACTAGGTTTGGGTGCAAGTATCTAAAGGCCCCTCACAGGAGATGCCGCTCCTTCAATCCTGGGCGATTGATTAGGGGTGAGCTGAATTTTGACCCGGTTGGGTTAAAATGAAATACATTTTGGATTTCCGTTGAGTTGGAGTTGGACTGAACTGAACTGAAATGAGCTGCACTAAATTAAATGTGGGTTGAGTTGGCTGAAATTGGGTTGGTGGAATTTGCTGAGATCTGAGAGCCTTCCAGTCTCCAGGGTCCCCCAGCAGCTCAGAGCTCTGCCCCGTCTGGCTCCGTGGCCCTGGGAGTGTTTGCAGAGCTGGGGATGTCCGTTCACAACATCACACCTGCCTTTCCCCCAGTGCTCTCTGCCTCCCATCTTCAGGGTGCCCTGGTGGTCAGGGATCCCCAACTTTTGACTGCCTGGAAGTGTATGTGGGGATGTGTGTTTGTGTGGGTTTGTGTGGGTGTCATGGGAGGAGGGGGTGTATAAGCACCCATCCCAAAGAGGGGCTGGGACCCCCTTCTCCGCGGGAGGGTCTGCAGGCGACAGGGACTCCACAGTAGCCTGCCTGTGGCCCCTGCTCACTCGCGGCTGGGGCTCCTTCAGCAAACCCTTGCAAGGGTTGGTCCCTAGGAGTACGGTCGGGGCTCCTGGACCTCCCTTGAGGAACCCTGAAGTGGCCCAACTGAGTCCACCACTGGGGGCTGTGGGCCCTTTCCCACTTGGATGCCCCAGGGACAGGGGACTCGCCGCTTCTCAGCCAAAAACTGATTCTGTCACTCCCCTGCACTGGTTCGAGTTTGGTTTCTAGGCGCCCACAGAAGCCTCTGGCACTTTGCCAGCCCTGTGTGCATAGGGCTCTGACCCCAGCATTGGGAGGTGGGGGCTCCGGAGCCACCAGCCTTGCCAGCTCTCTCCAGGGCGGCTTCTTGGGCCTGGCAGCTGCCCAGGGCTGGGCAGGAGCCGGGTCTCACCTGGCTCCTCATCCAGCCCAGGGTAGGGGTGATAACGCCCTCCTCCCAGGAGGCTGGGGGCACAGGCTGGGAAAGTGGAGGAGGCAGGGAAGCAGGCCAGGCAGGCAGGTAAGCCTGGATAGGTTGAGGCTCCTTGATGTTGAGGGGGGTACCCACTTCCTGCCTCAGACTCCAGCCCTGGCCCCTCCCGGAGACGGCGAGAGACCCAGCCTGCAGACAGAGTCAGCTGCTCTGCACCCAGGGCCTGTCCTCCAGCGACCCGAGGCCCCGGGGAGACCAGGGCTCAGCCAGCCCCGGGTCCTGGCTCCCTCCCCTCCTGCAGCCCGGCCCCCAACTCCAGGACTGCCCAGAGCCCCTAGTCCTCTACAGAACCGGTGCTGAATGCTGCTCCCGGTTGCTATAGAAATAGAAAGCCTCTGTGGTTTGCAGCCTTGGTGATGCTGGCTCCTCCCCTCTCTGCCAACTTCCAGGTCCCCACCCCCCACCCTTGGGGGAGGGAGCAACACAGCTCTGGGCAATTCTACCTCCTTTCAAGTCACATCACTAATAAGCCCCCGGCACTGCCAGGAAGTCCACTAACAGATGAAGAAGCAGGCCCAGAGAGGGAAAGCAGCCGGCCGGAGGCCACACAGCTCCCACAGGGCAGGGCAGGGTCTAGCTCCAGGGCTGACCCTCCAGGCTGGCCTGGGTTCCCCCAAGGTCATGAATCAGGGGCCTCCCAGGGAGTTGGGAGGCTCCCTCCCGCACAAAGCCCCAGGTTGCTTGGTGTCTGGAGTGGAGGAGATGTCTGCACTGGTGAGAGTCCCCACCCCAGGCCTGAGTCCTGGGCAAGGTCCCCTCGGCCTGTGCTTGGCAGCGAGGGCCCCCAAAGAGGGAGGAAGCACTTTATCAGTGGACAAGGCATGCTGAGGGCCGTGGAGCCGTCCTTGGGAAGCTGCAGAATACAGGATGTTTGTCAAAACCACAGGGTTCGGACCATGGGGAGGCAACCACGGGGAGGCCATGTGCCGTAAACTCTGTGCTTTGGCTAATGACAAGGTAGCCAAGGCAGCTTGTCCATGGTCCGGTCCAGGACACACGGCTCCCCTGACAGGTGGGGACTGTCAGGGGAGATGGGGGAGGCAGGTATGGGGACTCTGGGCCTCCCGCCCATTGTTTCTGTAAACCTAAAATTCCTCGAAACTGTAAAGTCCATTGGTTAAAAAGACAAAAAAAAAAGAAAAGAAGAGAGTCAGGGGTGAGGGAGGCGGCAGTCCAGTGGGAGGGGGTGGTCCTGGAATCTGTCCCTGCCCCCTGGGACTTGTGGCACCGGTCATCTGGGGGAGGCTCAAGGTTGTCCCCAGTGCTGTGACAGGTGGCCAGGTGGGCACAGTGGTCTTCCAGAGCATTCTGGGCGGAGATGTGACCCTCAGGCCTCCAGAGGCCCCATCTGGCTCGACCGGCCAGGAGAGGGGGAGAGTGAGGAGCGTTCAGATCCACAGTGGGGGCTTGTGCAGTGGTGGGGGGCACTCAGTAGACATCAAGGCCCCGGCCCAGTTCTTGGGGCACCAATCATTTTGTCGTGTCCGTGTGATGTCAGCCGAGGCCCAGGTGGGGAGGCCACCGTGCCAGCCCCCAGGGAGATTGGCTAGCATGAGCTCCTGGGGACCTGGGCTGCCCCAGGGGGGCAGCGGGCCGGGCCCCCTGTGCCAGGTGGCAGGACCCCAGAGGGTGCTTCACCCACCTGCCTCCTGGGATCTTCCAGACAGAGCTGCCGCGGGCCGTTACAGAGCTGGAAACCCATTGACGCCCTCGGAAGACGGGGACTGCATTTTGCAGTAATCTGCAGCTCTTTTGATTTTATTTTATTCGCTCTTCCCTGTAATTATCCCATCGGTGGGTGAAAATAAACCTCGACAAGGAGACAGCCTCCCAGAAGGAGGCGTGATGTGGGAGCCACGGGAGGCGGGCGGAGGGGGTGCGGTGCTTTCAGCGCGGGCCTCCTCTCCCCTCGGGGGGCTGGACGGCGGGGGCGGGGTGCCCCTGCAGGCACTGGTCATTCTGGTTTGTCTGCGACTGTCTGTGCTTAGCACAGAAATCCCAAGTCCCAGGAACCCCGTCCTGGGTGAATGGGGTGGTTGGAGGACCTTTGCACAAGCTCCTGAGGGTCTCTGGGACCACCTACCACAGTCAGCTCCTGCTGGGGCCCCACCCCACCTCCACCCTTGGGGCTTCTCTCCCGATGCCCTTTGTTCGCCCCCGGCCTTGGGGCTCTTCTCCCTTTTCTCCCTCGGGAAGCCCACCCGGATCTGTCCCCCAGTTCGATGCATGTCTCCCCCACAGAGCTCCAGACCCCAACTTTCAGCTGACGGCCAAGCCGTCAGGCTGCTGAAGAGCAGACGGTTACACTCTCGGCCTCGGTCTCCCGTTCTGTGAAATGGGAATGGTCGTGACTGCTTGTGGGGACTGCAAGGGCTACAGCGATGAATGAGGTCAGGGGCTTCGACCCAGTGCTTGTCCCATCAGTTAACCTCTGATAGAGGGTCACGGAATTCCCGAAGCCGGGGCGGGGATCTGCACGTTACAGACGAGAGGCCCGAAGCTCAGAGAAACGAATCAACTTGGGAAGACCCGGCCGGTCAGGGCCCAAGGTCAGGTCCACACCGCCCGGCTGGGGCCGTGAGGCCGCCCGTCCCCCTCCACCCAGCTTCGTCCTGCGGGTGGTGGTGTGAGGTCGTCCTGGACCAGCCTTTGGGGCAAATTCTATGCTTCAGCTCTCAGAAACATCTCCTAACTGTGCCAGCGGCAGAAACAGGGAGAAGGCTGTGCATCCAGAGACAGCTTATTCACAGGGCAGCCGCCTCTGTGTTATTCAGCTCTGAAACAAGGAACTCCGCTTTGAGGGAAGTAAGAATTATTTTCCCCTTTTCCCGCCTGGACTGAATCGCTGGGGGTGTGAGACTAGCTGCTGGTCATTATTTCCGCTCCCAGGAGAGGCGCCTCGGAGCGTTTAAACCTCTTGGCCTACTCTGTGGGTGCCCTGCGGGGACCCCCACCCACCTGGCTGCTCCTCCTGCTTGGGGGCCGGCCTTTGGAATAAGAGCATTTAGCATTTTCACAGGGTTCTCAGCGGAGGAGGAGGGTGGAGGAGGGGGGTTTCCCTTCCCCTCCCTGTGGGGACGCTCAGCCATGTCTGCTGACACTTTCGGTCGTCACAGCTCTGGAGTGGGGAAGCCTGGTGTGAATGGTCATGTCCAGTGGGGGCCTGAGGCAGGGACCCCTCTGGGTCAGGGAGCAGGACGGGGAATGCTGGGCCGGGGAATGCTGGGCCAGGGAGTACTAACCCATCCCCCCTCACTCCAACTTCTCAAGAGTTGGAGAAGACTCTTGAGGGGCCCTTGAACTGCAAGGAGATCCAACCAGTCCATCCTAAAGGAAATCGGTCCTGAGTGTTCATTAGAAGGACTTATGTTGAAGCTGAAGCTCCAATACTTTGGCCACCTGATGTGAAGAACAGACTCATTTGAAAAGACCCTGATGCTGGGAAGATTGAAGGCGGGAGGAGAAGGGGATGACAGAGGATGAGATGGTTGGATGGCATCACTGACTCGATGGACATGAGCTTGAGCAAGATCTGGGAGTTGGTGATGGATAGGGAGGCCTGGTGTGCTGCGGTTCATGGGGTTGCAAAGTCAGACATGACTGAGCGACTGAGCCGCAGATCCCGACTTTGCCCCCTGCCTCGGTGTCTATTCCTGCTCCCTGAACACAGGGACGCTGCTGTCCAGGGTGACCTGCCATGTCCGGGGGCTGGGGGAGGGTGCAGAGTCACTTCCTGGCCCACCCAGCTCAGCCAGACCCCTTTGGGCTGCCTCTGGCCAGGCCGCCGGGTCCTATGGAGGCCACCCCAGGCTGGGTCTGCTCCCCACGTGGGACCCCTGAGCCCCACCCAGGGGCTGAGTTGCGGGAGCCGCTGGCCCTGGGATCCTGGGCTACAGCCAGCCCCTGTGGCCATGATGGATTGGGAAGACCGATAACACTTTGTAAAATAATTTTCTTTTCTTTCTTCTTCTTTTTTTTTTCCCCCAAAGAAATTGAAGAAACCTGTGGTTTGCAAATCTGCTGACCCAGCGGGAGGCTTCCACTGATCCACCCAGGGTCAGGAAGAGGCCTGAGCCAGCGTGTGGAAAACACTGCCAGGCAGACCCCAGCCTGTGTGGGGGGAGCGGGTCACAGGTTGGCTGACAGAGGGCCCCTGGGCACGGGTGTGGGGTGGGGGCAGAGACACGTGCCCCCTCCCCAGGAGGGTGTCATGGGTCTCCTCTTCGCGTCTGTCTGTCCATCTCCCGGTGCCGCGAGGTCAGGCTCTGCAGTCCTGCCTCCGGGGCCTCGGGCTCCCGCTCGCCCAGGAAGGGGGTGACCATGCCCGGGGACCAGGGCGTCACTGGGAGGGAGCGTGTGACAGAATTCAGCGCCACGTGGCCCCCCGTGGCTCTGCACAAGGACACGACACCCAGAGTTTGTGGTCACCTTGTGTTCATCCTTCCCGCCCTAACTTCTGGAAGCATCCCACTCTCCTCCCACACGGGGCTGTCTTGTAATGAGAGGCAAGGGGGCTCCTGGTTGAGGTGGGGGCTTCCTTGGTGGCTCAGCTGGTAAAGAATCCAATTGCAATGTGGGAGACCTGGGTTTGATCCCTGGGTCAGGAAGATCCCCTGGAGAAGGGAAGGGCTACCCACTCCAGTGTCCTGGCTGGAGAATTCCATGGACTGTACAGTCCGGTCCACTGGGAAAAAGAGTCGGACACGAAGGAGCGCCTTTGGCTTCGCTTCCCCCGTCCTGGCCTCTCCTCGCTTTCTCTTTTCCGGTCCTCCTCCTCCGCCCACCCCTTCCCCGGGGCAGTCAACCACTCATCCTCGGGGCTCCAGCTGCCCAGCACCACCTCCCCGGGCACACTGAAGCTCTGCCTCTCGTCCCCAGCGCTGACTGCAGACCCCGGTGTCCATCTGCCTCCTGGGTGTCCCTCGGAGCCTCAGCTGAGGCGCCAGATGGGCCCCATCCTCCTCCTCACTCATCGTGCGGGGAGTCCAAAGGCTCCGGGGCCCAGACTCTGGAACCTTCCACAGCGTGGTTGTGGAAGAGGCCAGGAGGGTGGGTGTGGGGGGCAGAGGCCAGGGCCGAGGAGGAGGAGAAGAGCCCGGCAGGGCTGTGGGGCAGGCGACCAGCGTGTCCCAGGAGGTGGGCTGACCACCGGCCGAAGGAGGCGGCTCTGGGCCGGAAGTGTGGCCCCCACGTGTGAGCTGTGTGGGTGCCGGGACCAGGAAAGCTGCAGTTTCAGGAGCCCCGGGGAGGCGTGGCGGGGGGCACGCAGAAGGCACTCAACGCACAGATGTTGTCATTAACTGTTGATCTCCTATTGTCTCAGCTGGTAAAGAATCCGCCTGCAGTGCAGGAGACCCTAGTTCGATCCCTGGGTCAGGAAGATCCCCTGGAGAAGGAAATGGCAACCCACTCCAGTATTGCCTGGAGAACCCCATGGATGGAGGAACCTGATGTGTTATAGTCCATGGGGTAGCAAAGAGTTGGACACGACCGAGTGACTTCACCTTATTTTCTGAGAGCTCCCGAAGCTGGGTGCTTTTGCACCAGGCTCCTGGCTCGAGTCCGGGCCCTGCCCCCCAGACCCCTGCAATGCCTTGCTCTGCGGGGCCTGGCTGGCCATGTGTTCTGTCCAACTTCTCCGTGCTGTGCAGCGAGAATCTGTAGCCACCCCACCTCTCCCCTCCCGCGGGGGCAGGGGGCTGGTGATGGGGGAAGGCTGTGGTCTGGTGGAGCGCCCAGAGCTCATCTCCGCCCCAGGTCACGCAGTGGGGAGGGCAGGGGGTGGACGAGGAGACTGGGTGGGAGCGGCCTCTGCTGGGGCTGGGCAGGCCTGTGGACCAGTCTTTCCCCCACCCAGGGCCTGGGTTTTCCCTCCTTCACGACAGGACCGACCATCTCTGGATACGGCCAAGGTGGGTGGTGGACCAACCAGGCTTAAAGGATTGAGGCCCACAGGGCTCCTCTCGGGAGGGACACCATGCCGGCCCCACCCGCACACAGCCCCAGCCCCACTCCAGGCAGCTGAGGGTCCTGGAGATTGAAACCCCCCTACACACACACAGTTCTTCATCATCGCCTGCTCCCCGGTCCTTCTGCGGACACAGCTCAGGAAGCTGCAGGTGCCGCCCTGGAGCCTCTCACCAGGGCCTCAAATCCAGAGCAGGATGGACCTTCTAGTGGCTTCTCTGTGCTGTCATGAGGAGCCCGGAGGTGGGGCCCACGGCCTCGACACAGCTGGAGGGGCGGCACCACGCCGGGAAGCTGAGCAGGGCTGGTGGTCTCCCTCTGGCTGGCCTGGGGGCCTTTCAGCCCCTTTTGGGCCCAGTGGTAGCTTAGAAGGTGGTGTCTCCCAACTCCATTCTCATTTATTCATGGTGCTCAGATTGTTCAGGCCTCCCCCAATGGTGAGGCTACAACCTTCCACCTCAGGCTTCTGCCTGTTTCCCCCCCGCAAAGGTTATTTTTATATTTCTCCTATCCATCCACAATCTGCAACCCATACACCATTCCATCTGCATACCCACCCACCCACACATACATCCATTTATCCACCCATCCATCCATCCACCCACCCACCCATCCTTCCATCTACCCACCCATCCACCCACCCACCCATCCATCCACCCATCCTTCCATCCACCACCCACCCATCCACCCACCCACCCATCCACTCATCCATCCACCCACCCATCCATCCATCCATCCATCCACCCATCCATCCATCCACCCACCCATCCATCCACCCACCCACCCATCCATCCATCCACAATCTACAACCCATATACCCCTGTATTCACTTACCCACCCATCCTTGCATCTACCCACCCATCCATCATCCACCCACCCACCCATCCACCCATCCACCCACCCACCCACCCATCCATCCATCTATCCATCCACCCACCTACCCATCCATCCATCCATCCACAATCTACAACCCATATACCCCTGTATTCACTTCCCCACCCATCCTTCCATCTACCCACCCATCCATCCATCCACCCACCCACCCATCCATCCACAATCTACAACCCATATATCCCTGTATTCACTTACCCACCCATCCTTCCATCTACCCACCCATCCATCATCCACCCACCCATCCACCCACCCACACATCCATCCACCCACCCACCCACCCATCCATCCATCCATCCATCCACAATCTACAACCCATATACCCCTGTATTCACTTCCCCACCCATCCTTCCATCTACCCACCCATCCATCCATCCACCCACCCATCCATCCATCCACCCACCCATCCATCCATCCACCCATCCATCCATCCATCTACCCACCCATCCACCCATCCATCCATCCATCCACAATCTACAACCCATATACCCCTGTATTCACTTCCCCACCCATCCTTCCATTCACCCACCCACCATCCACCCACAACACGTATCATTCTCTCCACTTCCCCACCCATCCATTCACCCATCCATCCACCCGTCCATCCATCCGTCCATCTACCCATCCGTCCATCTGTCCATCCATCCATGTGTCCCGCCATCTGTCCGTCCAGTCGCCCACTGTCTCCACGGCACTCGTTTGCGTGCGTGCATTCACTGGCCAGTCCCGCAGCCTTACTCCTCTCTCCCATTCTTCCTCAGGTGCACACCCTCTCTCATCCAGCCCCTCACCATCTGCACTCACCTGTCTACCTGTCTGCCCGTCCACCCACCCGTTCATCCGTGTGGATCCACTGAACACCTACTTGCTCCATTCCAGGCCTCGTGGGTCCCAGGCACTCCGACATTCCCCAGACTGCCCGTATTTAATATTAGATCAAAGCATCTGGCCTGCTCATCACGTCTTGTGCTTTGAGGATACTGATCGATGTCCAGATGTCTGGAGAGCAGCCTTATTGTGTTGTGTGAAGTGGAATTTCCAGCGGGGCACAGGCTGGAAGGGTGTGTCCATTCCCCTGATGGAATCAGCTACTGTGGGGGGAGGGAAAGGTGCCACCCTAGAATTCTGGAACGGAAATGGAATTTGTCATGGAGAGAGCCCAAAGTGGGCTGCTTCTTGGCACAGACGAGCTGTTGCCGCTCTGTCCTAGGGCTCCCTCTGTGCCCTTTATGTAGCAACAGTGTTGAGGCCCTGCAGCCCCTGGGGCGGGGCTGGGGGTGACGACGGTCATGGCCGCTCCATCGTGTGCCTTGAGGGGAGGGGTCCTGTCCTCCTGACCACTGACCTCAGTGTGCCTAGGAGGCAGGCTGTGCCCCGAGGGGCCCAGAGGAGCGTGGAAAGGAGGGTCCTCCCCCACCGTCTCCCCAGATTTGGAGGCAATTTGGGGGGAGCAGGAGGTGAGAGGGGCTTGCATTTAATGGGGAGCGCTCACTGGTGGGGAGGGCAGCGCAGAGCTGCTGGCCTGGACTGCGTGCGGGGCTGGGGGAGGAGCAAGGGCTGCAGCCTCGGGCACTACCCCGGGGTGGGGCCCCTGCCCGTGTGTCACCCAGGAGCCGCCAGAGTCAAGTTCTGAGGGCCTGGGCTGTGGGGGGCAAGCCTTGCCCCGACGTGCCGCCGATGAGCTCCTCCAAGGGAAAGAGACCCCGGTGCGTCCTCGGCCGCCTTGACCTGAATCTCTGCTCAACCGAGGCCCCGCCCCAGGGTTTGCATAATTAGTATCTCCTAACCTAATTACAGAACTTCCTGCTAATTCCCAGGGTGTACTTGAGGGCGGTCTGCAGCCCCTCCTTCACGTGCATGCTGGAGAAGGAGGCAGAGAGTATTGCTTGGAAGTCAGACCCACCGCCTTAAATCTTTGTGCTGCCGCTTGCAAGCTTGTGACCTTGGGTGTGCGGCTTAACCTCTCCGAGGCTCATTTCAGGGATTCTAAAATGGGGGTAGGGATGTTATTGACCCTGTAGGGTGTACCAGAGTGGTTGAGAGAACGTGCCTTTCCTTCCCCAGCCACAGGTATTACTGGCCTGGAGGAGGGGCTCTGGGGGGTGTCTCTCCCCCTTCCCTCCCTCCCCTTCTCCTCCCCCTCCCCATCCTCCCCCTCCCCCGCTGGTGGAAGCAGACCCCTCTCCCAGAACACTTGCTGGCTGGAAAGGGCTCGGCCTCTTGCATTCTTGTATGAAAGTCTTAAATATAGGCTAAGACAATTAGGACAATCCTGCAGATGAGTTTTGATAAATCGGTCTGGCCGCAGAGCGGGTGAAGAGAGCCAGCTGCCCGCCCGCCTGCCGACCTGTTTTGCGGAGGAAACGGGATAACATCACCCTGATTTATTGCCTTATTTACTGAGCAAACCCCTGCGCCCAGGCCAGCCCTGTGGGGCAGCGGTCCAGGCTCACAAGGAGAGGGGGGTGACTCAGGGCCTGCAAGATTCCCCTCAGGTCTGGGCAGGGGGGCCGCGGACCTCAGGCTGCTTTGTCATCCTGCCGCCCATCTCTCCCAGGCCCCAGCTGGCCCATAGTGTCCTGGGGGCCGCCAGCCCCACCCATCCCTGTCCCCCGATGGCCCCCCTGTCCCCATGTCTCAGGTGCTGGGACCCTGCGGGGGCCTCACCCTGCCGCCCCAGCCCTTCGGCCACGAGCTCACCCCAGCCTCCCCAGCAGGAACTTCTGCTGGGCCCAGACAGCCCTCCTAGGAGGAGGTCGCCCCTCCGCAACCCCGCATGAACCGCACGGCTGTCCTGTACTGTCTGTGTCTTCTCCAGGCTTTGGAGGGTCTCTCGCCCCGCCCCTGGGCTCTGCCTGGGACAGGCTCAGGATTCCAAACCCTTCACGACACTGACTGACGGCTGACTCTCCTGCAGAACACACCACGTGCCAGGTGCCGTTCCAGAAGTTTCTACGTGTGTTAGCTCACTCACTCCTGGGACAGCCACACTGGAGGCACCCTGATAACCCCCCTGCTTTGCAGACGGAGAGCCTGGAACGTGGAGTGTGAGAGCCTCACAGTGACGGGAGGGACAGGAGCCGGGAGGACGCTCTCTGCGGCATCTCTGCCCAGCACGAGCCCGTGGGGAGGATGGGGCGGTCCCTGCTCGCCCTGCTCCCCACCACCTCCAGGGTCAGCTGCCCCATCCCTGCCGATCTGCCCCGTCCAGGGATGTGGCTCTCAGCCCCCTTCCGTCCACCGCTCCTGCCTTTTCGTCTACAGATGCGGTCTGGTTACTGCCCCCGTGGGGCCGGTGGCTCCTTCTGGCATCCGAGCTCCTCCCTGTCCGTGGCTGCTCCCCTGTCACAGTGGTTGAGAGGGGGTCCCCAGAGATGGGTGCCCGCCCTGAGCGCTGGAACCTCGGAACGCAATCGTATTTTAAAAAGGGGTCCTTGCTGAGAGGTAAGCAGTTGCGGAGCACTAGATGAGGTTGTCCTGAATCACCTGGGTTCCCCCCAAACCCAACAGCCACCGTCCTTGTGAGAGACACAGAAGACGGAGGGGCCCTGCGACGACAGAGCAGAGGCTGGGTGGATGTGACCACAAGCCCAGGAGCTCCTGGACCCTCAGGAGCTGGGAGAGGCGGGAGGGTCCTCCCCTAGAGCTTCTGGAAGGAGTCCCGACACCTTGATCTGGATGTTTGGGGCCAGATGTGTAAGAAGATAAATTTCTGTTGCTACAAGTCACCCAGTTGGTGGTAATCTGTACGGCAGTGGGAAGACACGCGTGCCTTCCTGGGCCGGGGCGGGGGGTGGGGGGTGACGCGCTATTTCCTCCACTTTGCGGATCCGGGAGTGGATGTCGTTTTCCGAGGACGATGGGCTCCAATGCGACTGAGCCTTCCCCTCGCCCTGGGGTACGAGGCAGGGTTTGGGGAGCACGTGGGGACACAGCTCTGGGCACCTTCTCGGCCCCTCGAGGGCCGCCTTCTCTCTCAGCTGGCACCCCGCCTGTGCCAGGCGACCCCCCACCATCCATGTGGATGCAACCGCCACTTCAAACCCTGGGGGCTGGGTCCTGGGTGGCTAGGTGATGTGAGCGCAGATAGCAGGGGTCGGTGCCCGGCGGGAAGGGGTGGGCAGCGCCCCTTCCACAGACCAGCCCATGTGAGGTTCCTCCGTGCAAACCATCCTGAGACACCCCCTTGTGCCGACCAAGCACGACTGCCTGCCTCTTCCTGCTCACAGTCCGGTGGCAGCCAGCGTGGGGGCGTCTCACCCCAAGCCCCTTTCCTGGTCTGCTTCCTGTCCCCTGACAACCCCCATCCTGGCCTTGTCCCTCTCACGAGAAGCAGCGGCAACTTCACCCTTGCCTCAGGCTCCGCTCTCCGGAGGGCCTGGCTGAGACGGGCAGCCTCACATCCTGAGCCCCTCCGCCTGCCCATGGTCCCCCCTCCCGCCGTGTGCTCCTGACTCCTCACCAGCCTCATCCTTCTACCGAAATTTGCCCCTGGCACTCTGAAGGTGGCAGAAAAGCAGGCCGAGACAGCCCTCTCTCTGAGTCGGCCAGCAGCAGCCAAGACCTTCTTCAGGTGCTCAGCCATCCCTTCCTCAATCTGAGCTGGCTTGGGAGTTCTGGGAAGTTAGAAGGGCCAGAGGTTTACTGGGAGATGCTTGTAAAAGACAATGGGGCAGGCAGGGCCTGTGGACGGCGGTGCTGGGCTGGCCCCTGCGAACAGGGAGGCAGAGGACGGACAAGGACCCGAGGGCCTGGGGCTGCGGGGAGGCTCAGGGAGGGTCCCAGCTGGCCCACAGTGGCTCCCGGGGCAAGGCTGCCGCAGAGGCGGCTGCGAGGGTCAGCGACGGCGAGCCCGGCCCCGCCGTGCCTGACCGCTGCCGGGCCGCCGGGGCTGTCTGAAGCCTCAACTCAGAAGCAGGTGCGTGGCTGTGCCTGTGTGGGTGCGTGCGTTGTCGGTCAGGTGTCTTGAGGGAGATGCGAGTTCTCGTCCATCACTGTCCATAAATGTGGATCAACTGTGTGCCCGGCCCCAGGGGCACCCGCAGGCATCAGACCCCTCCCCAGTGCAGCGTGGGCACCAGAGGGGAGAACGGCAATTCAGGGACCAGCACTGTAGGTCCAGGAACCGCCGGCCCAGGACTCCAGGACCTTCTGTGCTCCCAGCGGGCTCCCGTGATCCCGACCCCTCCCATGCCCCCGTCCTGCCCCCACCAATGCTCAGCTGGACCCTTTCCCTCGCTTCAGTGCCTGCAGCGTCCTCAGGGACTCTGAGCTCCCAGAGGCTCAGGTTGCCATGGTCACCAGACTCTCCTCTCCCCAGGACCTACTTATTCCTGATTCAGCACACAGTGGGGTGGGCTCGGGGGACCCTTGGTGTCCCTGCCACGCTGGGGGCTGTGGGGGAGGTCATGTGGGCACGAGGTTCCCCTGCCGACTGAGCCCTCACCGGCCAAAGTGAGCCGGAGGCTGGGGGAAGGTTCTGGTCTTCCTTGTTGGTGGGACTTCAGGCTAGAGCTAGCAGCTGAGACGTCGGGGTGAATGAGGGGAGGTCCTGTTAGCTGACTCGCCGTGGGGACGAGGATGAAGCCCCACGCCAAGTTCACGCTGACCACCTGGGCGTGTCCAGGGGTCTGCCCAGCCTGCCCCTCCCCCCGTGCAGGCTCCTCGGCTGTAGACCCCTGGGGCAGCCAGGGAGACCCCCCGATCTCCCCAACACCCTGATCTGTGGCTCTCCTCTGCATCCCGGGGGTCCCGTTGGGGTCCTGGGGACGGGGGATCCTGCTCAGCTTCTCAGCTCTCCCCAGAGGCTTCTCCCGCAGCCCTGTCACGTGTCCAGCGGGGACGTTACCACCAATGTGACAAAGTCCCCATCACATTGCTCTGCTTCAGAGCAATCTGACATTTGAGAGAATTAAGGAAATGAATGTCAGCAGAGCACTTGGCCGTGGAAATCATCACCGTCTTCCCACAAGCGTGGTTGTGCGGGGCTCGCTGGGTTTAACTGGCCTGTGGCATCCTGGTGCCCTGGGCAGCCTTCTCGGCCATGCAGGGGGCCAGCCCCCGCCTCCCGGGGTCGGGCACAGCCACGAGCCCATCCAGTCTGGACACGTCTTGTGACAGGGAGGAAGAAGACAGGGACAGAGACACGAGCCCGCTGTCCTCGCCACCTGTGGCTCTTCTTGGTGACACATGGATTTACCGTGCTAAATCCCTCCCCACCTCCCAGGGCAGCTCCGGGGGGCAGAGACTTGTCAGGTCAGCTTGCTCCCAGTTCCCCAGAACCTGGATGGGGCCTGGCCCACAGTGGAAGCTCGAGATTTGTTCAATAAATGGATGGACGGATGAGCACATGGATGGATGGATTAGTGGGTGGATGATGGGTGGATGAGTGCGTGGATGATAGACGTTGGATGAGTGGGTTGATGAATGATGGCTGCTGGCTGCCTGGCTGGCTGGGTGGGCAGGTGTGGGGGTGGAGGTGGATGGATGGTTGAGAGAAGGGGGTGGATGATGGACGAGTGGGTAAGTGGATGAATGGGCAGATGGGTTAGTGGATACGGGCTTCCTAGGTGCTTCCGTGGTAAAGAATCCACCTGCCAATGCAGGAGACGCAGGAGACACGGGTTCCATCCCTGGATCGGGAAGATCCCTTGGAGGAGGGCATGGCAACGCACTCCAGTATTCTTGCCTGGGAAATCCCATGGACAGAGGAGCCTGGTGGGCTCCAGTCCATGGGGTCTCAGAGTCCGACATGACTGAGAGACTAAGCCTGCATGCACACACAGGTCAGTGGGTGAGCAGGTGGACGGAGGGGTGGGTGGGTGGTGGATATTCCCCAAGTGCCAGGCCCTGCTCCCCCGTTCCTCACCAGCTGCTGGAGGAGGTGGCTTTGTCATCCACTCCCTGCCTGTGTGTGATGCGTATTTCACAGCCCCAGACTTGCCCTGAGGAGGCGGACCGCTGCCGAAGGGCACATGCGGCAATGTGTCCACTTACTGTGGAGTCCTGGGGGCACCACGAGGGCTCAGAGCCAGGGCCAGGCCTCTGGCTAGTCCCCGTGGCCTCAGCCAAGCCTGATCCACTGGCACATCTTCCCTCCTTCCTGGGCGGGGTCCCTGTTCCCGGCGAGCTTTGGGCTGGGGTCTTCACAGTTCAGCCTTTGAAATCAGCTGTGGGCTTTGGGCAGCCCGTGAGAGGAAAGTTAATGGTCAACTTTGCGGTTAAGAATGAGTCCTTTCCAACTCTCCCCTAGACCTGAGCTGGTGTGGGGGGAGGGGACAGGAGCCAGCCCACCCCCCTGAACAGAAAGAAGGCTGATGTGGGGGTGCCTCTCCCTCTCCCACCTGGGGCACTCTCCCCCAGCAGACTCCTACACATACGTCAAAACCCAGAAGGCCACTCAGATCCAGAGTGGGCACCGAGTCTTTTCTCCCTTCCTGTCCCCACACAGGTCAGACCCTTGGGGGTGACTCACCAAAGACCGTCTCCTGCTTATTGATGAGGCAACTGAGGCCACAGCGAGAGCTCCGGGCCCAGGCCTCACGGGCCCTGATGGCCAGTCCCGATCCTGAGCCTGCCGTGGTCTCTGCCCCCTGTGATGGCCAGGTTTGTGGGTCCACTCGGCCAGCCCACAGTCCCTAGTGATTGAAACCCTCATCTAGGTGTTGCTGTGGAAGTATTTCATAAGGGCATTCACTTCTACCCCTTTCAAGTGATCGGGCGAGGCCCAGCCACCCTGGGGCGGGCGGCCCGCTGTACGCCATCGATGGCTCCAAAAGCTAAGCTCATCCAGACACCCCCACGGACACACACAGAGTCGTGTGGACCGAACAGCCTGCCTCTGATCAGATTGACACGTGCGAGGAACCACCACACTTATAAGCGCAAATGTAGAGCCGTGGCCCCGCTTTGGTCCTCACGCTCCAGGCCTGGGCCCAGTTCCTTCACCTCACTGCACAGGGAGGAACGGCCACGTGGCTGCAACACAGGCCCCAGCAGCCCGGAGCTCCCCTGGGAAGACAGCGGCAGCTGCTCTGATGGTGACGGGATGCTGAGGCCCAGAGCGGGCGGCACTGCCCCGAGGTCACACCGCAGGCCCGCTGCAGTGACTCACGCGGTTAGTTCCCCGTCAGCTGGGCTGGGAGGGTCGCCGGTCCCCAGGCCTCCCCTGGTCCCTGGGCCCCAGCGTAGGGAGGCTGTGTTATCATCACAGAGGCCTCTGTTTGTGACCTCAGCAGCACCACACCCAACACTTTCTTCCATCTTCTCAATTGCCTCTCCCAACAACCCGGGAGGCAGGGATGATCCCATTTCACAGATGGGGAGACTGAGGTATGTAGGGTGAGACGGATTCACCCAGGGTCCCAGCAACCCTTGAGTACAGACCCGGCCTCGATGGAGTCACAGTTCAGTCATATTTTCTGCCCCCTGGCCACCCCCGTCAGCCTCCTCCTCCTTCCTGAGTCCTGTGGGGAGAAAGGGGGTCTGGGGGTCTCCGTTTAAGGTGCCTCTGTGTCTGCAGGGTGTGTGTGTGCACGAGTGTGTGTGCATGTGTCGTGTGCACACGTGTGCACGCCCGTGTGATCAGGGCAGCGACGGAATGACTCCTCTAAGCCCTGAGCCCACCGTGAACCTGTAGCTGGTTGTTTTGACCCAAACTTGAACTCCACACACTTGAATGCCATGCCATGGTTCACTGGCGGCCTTGGTTTCAAAGAAGTTTCCCGACTGAACAAAAACAAAAAGCCAACAAACAAACTTGAAAGAGCGGAGAAAAGGCTAAGGGTGGCTGTGGCGGGTGCAGGGCTAGATCAGAAGCAGATGGTCCAGAGTCGCATGCGGAGTGCCAAGTGGGAGCTGGGGCAGGTCCGGGAGGTGAGCGCGGGGCGCCTGCCTCGGCCTGTGGATGCCCTCCGTCCAGGCGGATCCAGGGTCCTCCTGGGCCTGGCACAGAAGCCAGAGCCCAGCCCTTCCCGTAAGCCGACTCACCCTCCCGACCCCCAGCAGCCCTGTGGAGGGGTCCAGGCCCTCCTGCAGCGACAGGAGAGGGAGCAGCCCCCAGGGCTGAGCTGGGATCTGACCCAGCACTGACTCCAGGCCGGGCACTGCCCCCCACTGCCCACCCCGACCCCGGGCATGTCCTGGCTGCTCCTGCCCTCCTGCACGCGCCTTTGCTCAGCCTGCTCGCTCCGATTGAGAGACTGAGACTCTTTCCTCCACCTCCCTTGTCTCCGTCGAGCCCCCATGGCAAGGGAGATGCTGACTGCCCCAGGGGGCCCTGTGAGGGGTCAGGACGAGAATGCAGGCCGGGCGCGGAGTGAGACCCACACGAGGGTGGCCATTGGGCTCACACTGCCCACCTCGGTCCCCCACGCGCAGGGTGGGAAGCAAGGGATCCAGCCCTGCGCTTCCTTCCCTCAGCGCTGTCTCCTCTTCCTCTCAGGGCCCCGGGGCTGGAGAGCATCTCCGCAGCCCTGAGGAGCATATGCCTGGATTTTTAAGTCCAGACTGGGTTTAATTCCCTGCCCTTTGGGCCTGAGGGGGGGGCGGGGGCAGTCAGCAGGTAGGTTCCCATCGGCTCCATCAGCCTTTTATTGCGCCTCCCTCCCCTAGGCAGGGGCTCCAGGGACCCTCCTGGGCTCCTATTCAGGGGCAGGGGGTCTGGTCCTAGGAAGGGAGGGGCGGGCAGGAATGAGTGGCCCCCCCAGGCTCTGATCTCAGCCAAGCTTGACTGCTGCTGCTGGGCCAGGCTCCACGAGCTGTCGGGTCATGATCAGGGGGTGGGGGGTGGTACTGATGGGAGGGAAGTTTCCAGAGGCCGGCCCCCACCTCAGAGAAGCCCCTGCTGGGGCCCCCACCCTGGGCCTCGGGGCTCTGCTCCGAGGGCGGCTGTGTGGCCATTACTGCCCCTGCCTCTAGAGCCTCTGGGGAAGGTTTGTTCAGCCAGGACCTTGCTCAGGGCCTCCTGTGTGCAGGGGAAGCCAGACAAGGTGACCACACTGCGGGGTCCCTGCTGGGCACAAGGGGCCCTGAGGCCGGATGCATGGGGAGACCCCTGGTCCCCCACCTCCCTCAAGGTTGTATTGAGACTGGATCTTAAAGGCAAAGCTGACATTTCACATGTGTAGGGAAGGCGGGAGGAGGGGAGGAGTTGGGGGAGTGGAGGGGGAGGAGGGGGGAGGGGAGGGGGAGAGGAGGAGGGGGGAAGGGAGGGGGAAGATGCTATAACAGAGGAACAGCATCCACAGCAGCTTCATGGTTTTATCCACAAACAGATAAAATTCGGATCCCCAGCCACTGCAGATTCCTGGACCAGCACGGCCAGAGCTGCATTTTAGGAAACCCTGCAGGTTCTCATCCGAGTAACACCAACAGTCGAATGTCCCAGGCGGCCACCCTGCCTTCTCTTGGGCCCCACCTCGGTGTCCCCAATCCCCGGGCTCCCAGCAGTGCCCACTGTGCACCGGCCTCCCCATGGACTTGGTCAGCCCCTCTCCTGCTCTCTCAGAAGACTCGGGCAGGCGGCCCGTGAAAGGAGGTGTCCGGCCAGGCGCTGGCCACCTTCTCGGAGACCCCACCATGCCCCTCCCTCTCTCAGACTTCAGACTCACTGTCCAGGGAGCCTGGACATCCAGGGACGCCTCATTGTCCGATGCTCCATGGTGGCTCCCAACTCGGGCTGGGGAATCTCTGGGGCCCTGGGGAGGTCATGAGAGCTCAGGCTGCCAGCCCCCCACCCCAGGAGGAGACCCCCACACCCCGTGCTGGGCGGCGGTCTTCCTGGCGGGGCTGGGCCCTCGGATTCCTATAGCCAGCTGGGCTGTCTGCTGACCCACAAGCAGGGCTCGAGGCAGAGCGGCGGTGACTGAGGCGGGGTGACCGCCTGGCCCGGGGCCCAGGGGGAGGGCAGACACTGGCGGACCCAGGCAGGGGGCAAGGGCTGTGTTGGGGGGAGGCTGGCTGAGGACTGTCGGGAGAGCTCTTTCCATTTCTGCTCCTGGAGCAGGAGATGGCCTCTGCCCTCTGAGCAGCAGACAGGCCTCCGAGGACCTGGACTCAGGTTTCTCCCTCCCTGGGGCAGGGACGAGGAGGTGCTTTTGAAAATCTGTTTTCAGAGCCATTTACACAATGGCTCTCTGGCCCTCATTTCCAGAAGGTTCCACAGTTGAGTGAGGCTGTAATCTCGACGTGGAAGTCAGTTCAACAAAGTATGTGCATCCTGGGCCCTCTCATTCTCGTCAGGCGGCCTGGGGCGTCCCGCCAACACCTCGGCCTCCTTCCTGCCTGCAGGCCCTTCCTGGTCTGTGTCTCTCCACCAGCACGGCATCTCTGATCTGTCTGTCTACACCCGTAAGGCCTCCCTCAGACCAGCCCCTGGTCCAGGCAGGGCTGGAGCCTCCTTCCTGGGGCTCTTGCTGGGGATGATCTCGTCAGCACCACTAAAGTCGGGGTCTGGGCACTGGCCTCTGACCGTGAGCCGGGCCCGAGCTCAGGGGGTCCTGGGAGGGCCCAGTGCTTGGACGCAGTTTTCAGATGGAAGCCTCACGACCAAGGACCAGACGCTCCTGATCACCCGCCAGGTCAGCACACGCCCCTTGAACGCTACCTTATCTTTCATTTCATTGAAACAACAGTGTTAAGTGCATCATTCAAAAAGCCAGATCATTCTTCAAAGTTTATCATAAAAGCCATCTGTCTCTGGGCCTCCCCCACTTTGATTCCCCCTCCCTGAAAGCTTTTAACTTTTCATCTGTTTTGGTTTTGGTTTGGCTCTCTGGGTTGGGCATGTCCTCCCTTCTAAATGATGTGTTATCGTGTGTGTTGATTTTTCAGGGTAGACACCACCCCTTCACTTTGATGGTGACAGACACTCGCTGAATTCTCTCAGCCCCCCACCCCCACACACACACCTCACTCCCTGTAGAGGGGAACTGCATTTGGGATTAAGTCACTATTCAGTATTAATCAGTTCGTCAACATATGGATAGGCTTCCCTGGTGGTTCAGAGGGTAGAGCATCTGCCTGCCATTCAGGAGACCTGGGTTTGATCGCTGGGTCAGAAAGATCCCATGGAGAAGGAAATGGCAACCCACTCCAGTACTCTTGCCTGGAAAATCCCATGGACAGAGAAGCCTGGTAGACTACAGTCCATGGGATTGCAAAGAGTCGGACACGACTGAGCGACTTCACTTTCTTTCTTTCAACACACAGATTAGATCTTTTAAATGAGACTCATCAATCCATCTCCAATACTTTGGCCACCTGATATGAAGAGCTGACTCATTGGAAAAGACCCTGATGCTGGGAAAGATTGAAGGCAGGAGGAGAAGGGGACGACAGAGGATGAGATGGTTGGCTGGCATCACCAACTCGATGGACATGAGTTTGAGCAAGCTCCGGGAGCTGGTGATGGACAGGGAGGCCTGGCGTGCTGCAGTCCATGGGGTCACAAAGAGTCGGACACGACTGAGCGGCTGAACAACAGCATCAATCCATCCATCTCTAGTCCCATGCTGTGTCTCATCGGTATTTTTCCTGGTCTCCCTGAGGTGAGCTCTTTCGGGGCTACATTCTACATTTTCTTGTATTTCCAGCACAAATTCTTCCCCTGAACTTTTTACAAAAGCCTGTGAAAATTCATTCTCCTCTGTGTCCCCTGCAGCGGGTGGCTGGTCCAGCCCAGTCTCCTCCCTGGAGATGCCAGCCTGAAGCTGTCTTTGCTCTCTGCTCTGTCTCTCTCCTGGATGCGTGCGTGGTAGGTTGCTTCGGTCATGTCCAACTCTTCGCAACCCCATGGACTGCAGCCCACCAGGCTCCCCTGTCCATGGCGATTCTCCAGACAAGAACACTGGAGTGGGTTGCCGTGCCCTCCTCCAGGGGATCTTCCCGATTCAGGGATTGAACCTGCGTCTCTTGTGTCTCCTGCACAGCAGGCGGGTTCTTCACCACTAGCTCCTCCCATGTCTTCCTGCAGCTGGTTTCACTCTCTCCTCCTGTGCAGCAGGTCCTCCAGGAGGTCCTGGCTGGGGACTCGGGGGCTGTGCACTTCCAAAGCGATGCAGGGCCCTGTCTGTCCCCGTCTCTGGGTGGCGGCCGGGCAGGCTGTGGAATCTGGGTGCAAGTGAACTTTCTTGGCCATGGATGCTCCACCCTCTCCCAGCCTCCAGGACCAGCAGAGAAGGTCGAATACGTTCTGCGTCCTGATCTTCTGTGGCCTGTTTCTGCTCCCCTCCCCAAGGAAACCTTACTTCCTGTGCAGGGAAGCTGCACTGGGCTGCACTTAGTGGCTCTGCTCTGCACCTGTGCAAGGTCCTTGGAGGCTCCAGGAGCTGGATGGAAGGTCTTCACTCTGCGACAGAAGTCTGCCTCCCTCCCTGGCTCACCCCGCCTTGTGCTCTGGGGCTGCTCCCCCAGCGCTCTCGTCTCCCATCCTGCCCGTCTTCTCTCTGAATCCTTGCTCTCCCTCACCCCCATGTCCTCATCATTAGCTTCTCAGTCCTCCACCGTCAGCTAATTAGTGTACAGCAATTTTTCCTTTTTGCTGAATGCTCACTTTTATGGGGCCACGCTCTTATTTTTGTGAATGCATTATCTTTCCTCATCTCTTTGAGCCTCTCTCTCTATTTCTCCGGGAGTTTCTCCCCCCGCCCTCTGTTTATTCCCAGTTCTCTTTTTCCGTTTGAGTCTGCATTTCTGTCTTTTGTGTTGGATGCCTTCTCGATGTTGGTGATCCAGGGTGTGTGGCCGTCCATCGTATGCGGGTCAGATTCCGTGAGCTGCGCCCACACTCGCTGCCACCCAGGGCGGAGGCTGGCGCAGCAGGCTGTCTGCTCCTGGTGCTGCCCTCCCCCCACCGGCAGAGTCCGAGCAGGGGGGTGCTCGTGACGGCATGGTCTGTGACTCTGAAAACCTGGACAAACCTACACATGCTGATCCGGGACATCCACTGCACGTGGCTGGTCCAGCCTTCTGGGGAACACCGTGTGGTCTGCAGTGATGGGCAGGGCCGTGTCCACCGCTACCGAGGTCCATCCAAGACGCAAGGGCAGCTCACAGATCAGCAGGCAGAGCTTGAGTCTTTATGCAGAGAGACCTGTGTGTGCATTCAGAGGCCAATGTCTGGAAGGACGTTCAACAAGAAGTCACCAGAGATTCTTATTTCTGGGTGAGGAGATTTGGAGTGATTTCCTTTTTCTTGTGTTTTTCTACCTTGTCTGAATTTTAACTGCAAGTGTGGAGAAGGCAATGGCACCCCGCTCCAGTACTCTCGCCTGGAAAATCCCATGGACGGAGGAGCCTGGTGGGCTGCAGTCCATGGGGTCACGAAGAGTCAGACACGACTGAGCGACTTCACTTTCACTTTTCACTTTCATGCATTGGAGAAGGAAATGGCAACCCACTCCAGTGTTCTTGCCTGGAGAATCCCAGGGACGGGGGAGCCTGGTGGGCTGCCGTCTGTGGGGTCGCACGGAGTCGGACACGACTGAGGCGACTTAGCAGCAGCAGCAGTGGGCTGCCTTTAGAGTCATCTTCATCTCGGAGAACGAAAATCACTCGCCAGAATAGTTCTCTAGCTGCTTAAAAGCAGGTGCCGGCTCCCCACGGCTCACAAGCAGCGTGGCCCAGCGTCTGGATGAGACGTCCCAGCTTTCCAGAGCCGCGTGGTGCTTCCTCCCCATCACGCCAAGGTCAGGCCACCATGTCCTTGCCCTGCCCCCGCCTGGCCGCACGTTCCCAGGGCCTTTCTAACATCTGCGTCCCCGGTCCCCGCCGTGGCTGTTCCTGCTGCTCTGTGGCCTTGCCAGGGCCGAGTGCCGGCCGCCAGCACTGCCCTGGGGCTCCCTCAGGTCAGCCCGCCTGTGTGGCCCAGTTTGGGGTCTCCACAGGCACGCATCCCTGCTTTCCAGCACTGTGAACGGGTTCTGGCATATCTTAGATTTCTTGGGTCTTTTCTATGGTCTGGAGGCAGGACAATGAGTGTAGAGTGATCATGGGTGACTTATTCACTGATGTTCCCCTCCCAGGGGCCCAGCACGGTGCCCAGGACACAGCGGACAGGGAGATCCTAAAGAATCAGCGAATGAGGACAGAGCGAATTTGAAGGCGGGGACAAGGAGAACAAATGTGTAAGCTAGAATTCTCGATTCTATTCTCTTGTAAGAGATAAAACGAGAAGGTACTGGAATAGCCGTGATCCAATTTAAGTAAACGTGAAAAATCACTTTACAGCCCAGTTAAGAATGGTTTATTTAACCCAGAAATTGGTGTTTTCCTTAACAAGTCAGTAAACAGTGGCTTTGCAAAGTGGGGCTCGTGGCTCAGCCCTCGGGTGTTAAAGCCTGTGTGTGTCTATAAATATCTGCTCAATTGTTAAAAGTCAGGTTTAAACCTAGGGATGAATCAATGTAGTGTTTACTTTTCTCTTTTTGTGATAAGCTGGATAATCGGGGGCTCATTTGCTTTGGAATGACTCAGGCTATTCCGTTTGTGGCCTGGGAGTGAAAGGTCTCTCTTCTAAGGCATGCAATTTGCACTCTGTGCTGGGGACAGCAGGCTGGTTGAATGACAAATGTTATCAGGAATCGGAGTTCACTGATTTTTTTCTTCAGATTTAAGTGCCTGTGTCTGCTCCGGGAGGGCCCTCTCTGCAGCCGTAACACATGCCCTCTGAGCTCCCCACGGAGCAGCATTGAGGCCGTTGTGGCCGGAGGCTGGGTGGTCCCCAGGTCCCGGTCGCGGTGGGTCACAGCCCAGCAGGGCTGGCAGGGGAACGGAGACAGTGGTGCCCAGGGTTCCATGAGGTTGGGTGGATTTGCACTCCAGGAGAAGAGTGTGCAGGGAGGGGGTGCGTCCTGCAGGGAGGAGGAGGGCCAGAGGGGAAGCCGAGGCTGCTCTCGGCCCCTCTTTGCTGCGGGGAGTGGGAACTTGGGCGATCTCCCAGGAGGGCTAGGGGTGGGGGGCCTTTAGGCCTCAGAGGGCCCAGAAGGGCCTGTGGGCCTGTGGTGGGAGGGCCTGAGGGCCTGTGGTCCCCATCCTCCTGGGCCCCAGGAGGGCCTGAGGGCCTGTGGTCCCCATCCTCCTGGGCCCTGGGAGGATCTGAGGGCCTGTGGTCCCCGTCCTCCTGGGCCCCAGGCAGAGATCCAGGACACAGTGGAGCCAGTTAGCCAATAATGGAGCCAAAATGGAGTGTTTCTTCTCAAGGGTGAAGCAGCCCATTCTTCTCCATCTCCAAGGCTGACAGCGTGGAATGTGCTCTGGGCACCGAGCTCGGATGATGAAAGAGGCTGGCACCATTGGACAGACAGCCCGCCGCCTGGGAGCCTGCCGGCTGCAGGAGGGGCACAGGGCGGGGTGGACCAAGGCCCTTCCATCCATCCGTCTGGGGTGCTGCATCCCCAGGTGAGCGCAGGCAGGAATGCCCGCCCCAAGCCCGCCCGCAGCCGCTGGTTCTCCGGAGGTGGGACTGGGAACCCGCGTGTTGCTGGGGCCTGGCCGCCCAGGTGACACCCTGTCCGAGTACCTGGGCTGCAGAGTCATCCCCGGCCAAGGCCCGCTTCTGTCACCAGGCAGAGAGCGCTCGGGGCTTCCGGCAGAGGTGGAGGGCTGCCGGCCAGAGGGCTGAGGCCCCTGCTGGCCAGTGGGAGACCCAGCAAATGGGGGTGGGGAGGGGCGAGGAGAGGACCACCCTGCTAGGCAGAGGCCCGGGGCCGGGGCTGGGCGCAGTCAGGTGAGCGGGTGCGGATAATCAGGGTGCTGGCTGTGTAGAGGATCGAGGCACATCTGCTGGGCTTTGGCCCACACTCCTCGTGGGGTGAGTGAATGATCCAGGGCTTCTAGGAGGGGTCTTAGGCCGGAAATGGGCTCTGAGGCTCAGCAGAGCCCAGGGAGTGGAGGTTGGGAGAGAGGACTGTCTTTGGTGTATCTCCCACCCCGGTGGGCAGACCCTGAGGACGCACCGGCTCCGCCTGGTCACAGGCGTGGGGAGCAGCCTCCTGCGCTGGGCGCTGGGCAGGGTGGGAGCTGTGTGCAGAGCCGGTGGAGCTGAGGGGTTGGGGGGTGCTGGGCACACCCCGTCCCTCTGTGCATCCTTCCCTTTGTGGGGGGGGTTGCCCTTCCTTGGGGGGGTGCCTTCCCTGACCCGGCTACCCGCTGCTGGACTCAAGGCTCCAGAATCAGCGTTGCCTTGTGTGGGTTAGCTCCGGTTGCAGTGATGCTGCGTAACGAACCAAACTCTGCAGCTTACTGCAGACAGCGTGAGCCTCTCGCTTACCAGCCTGCGCTGGGCCAGGGCTTGGCGGCTCCCAGCTGAGCACGTGCAGGGCTCCGGGCCGTGGGCTCCACGTCTGCTCTGTGCTCTGCCTCCCTCCCCGTCCAGCCCGGTTGTGCTCTCCCCTCTGTGGGTTGCAGCTGGGGTCAGACGACGCTCCCGACAGATAAAGCCCGGGAGGGCCTCTTGAGGCTCAGGATCAGGACGCACACTCCCTTCTCCACCGCCCTCCATCGGCCAGGCTACGGCGGAAGGGTGCTTGCCACACCACACGGTGGTGGCCGTCTATATTCACCTGCCTCCTCTAGGAAGGGCCTCCAGGGTCCCCAAGATCACGACAGGCCCTCCCTCTGATGACATGTCGCAGCCCCGCGTGGGGTGCTCACGGCCGTCTGTCTGTCCACAAGCCGGATGTCCCAAGGGCAGGGGTCACCGTGTTCCACCGTGGACCCAAAATGTCCATGGACAGGAGGTGTTTTGCGAGGCATGAGGGGGAGGGAGAGAAGGGGACACGGACTGGGGACCAGCCCCTCTGTCCCGTCCCCGGGGGGCCCGGCTCTGGCAGCGCCTGCTCTGTGAAGCCCTTCTCCTCCGCTGGGACCAGCTCTTCCTCTGCAGCTCCTCACACCTCGGGCTCCCTGACGAGAGGCTGGGCAGTGTGGGTGGGTGAGAGGAGAGGGGAGGGGGGTCCCCCAGAGTGCACCCCGGAGCCTGAGGACGCAGCACCTGTGGAAGGGGCGGCCCAGAGCGTCGAGCCGCCCCCAGCACAACTCTGCAGCACAAAACGGCCGGCTTTCATCCCGAAAAACGGGAACCTGGCTCGGAACACCTCCGAATGCCTTTATAAAGCGAGTAATTGCTTAACTGCAATTATTTTAGGAGATTTAACGAGGCTGCATGGATGCTCTTTAAGAATACCTCTTCAGCTTAAAAATTCCACCCACGGCCCCCTGAGGGTGGGGCCCAGAGGCCTGCCTCCTTCAAGGGGCTCAGCTGTGCCCCAAGGCAGAGTGGCGGGGGGCGAGGGGTCCTCTGGAGGGGCTTCTGACAAGGCAGTCAGCCCTGCCCAGGGAGGCAGAAGGACCCTGTTGCCAAGGGAATGGCCTCCTCTGCACTCTGAGGATGCTGGGCCCCTCCTGGAGAGGATCCGCTGGGCCAGAACTCAGTGGGTGGGTGGGGGGTGATGAGGAAGAAGACGGAGGGACGGAGGAAACAGCGATCGTCTTCACGTCGGGCGCTTTTCTGAGCCCCCGCTTCCTTACGGGAAAGAGCCATCCCTCTGGGTCCTTGCAAGGGTGAAGTAAGAGGCTGCACGTGAGATGCCTTCGTGGGGATGCTCGCCAGCCCTCACCAGCCCGGGCCGGTTCACCTTCCTGCTCGGCCGTGAGGCTGGCGACACCAGCTTCTGGAACAGCTGCCCACACCGATCGAGCCGCAAGAGACCCAAGTGAGACCTGCTCAGCCACCGCGGGAGGTCTGTCACCCGACCTGCGCGTGGGCAGAGGCCTGGAGAAGGCTTCTAGGGAGCAATTTATGTTTGCAGCGTCAACCCCCAAACCATGAAAGGCAGCGTGTGAACGACAGAGAGATGAGCAGCGAGCACAGTCTGTGAGTCATTTAAAAACGTGGCACAACCACAGCGAGCCAGCGCAGGCTGGCACGGCCTCACGTTTGGACTGCTTGCTGGAGAAGGCATTTTGAGAAAAATGACGGCTCGGGGTCCAGCTGTCTGACTGGGGCTTTTTGGGCCAGACTCCTTCTTCCACAGCCTTCCACCCTGCGCAGGGCTGTTTGCGCACATGCGCTCTGTCCCCAGCCTGCCCTCAAACAGCTTCTCCACGGTAGGACCAAACCGGCCTCCGCTCTGCGTGGACAGAGCTGGGATGCTTTTAACCATTGTTGCCCCCTGGGGTCCCTGGGCCAGGATGGGAGACCCCACCATGTCTGGGGCCCCCAGAGGAGATCCAGGCAGTCACGGGGGCTCCCTGGGAGAGTTCTGGCATCACTGGATCCTCAGTTCCCACCTGTGAGGCAGGCAAACCAAGCGTCATCTCACCGTAAGAGAGGTTAGCAGGCTTGTTTCTTACAGTTCAGTTCAGTCGCTCAGTCGTGTCCGACTCTTTGCGACCCCATGAATCGCAGCACACCAGGCCTCCCTGTCCATCACCAACTCCCAGAGTTTACTCAAACTCATGCCCATCGAGTCAGTGATGCCATCCAACCATCTCGTCCCCTGTCGTCCCCTTCTCCTCCTCCCTTCCATCTTTCCCAGCATCAGGGTCTTTTCCAATGAGTCAGCTCTTCGCATGAGGTGGCCAAAGTATTGCAGTTTCAGCCGCAGCATCAGTCCTTACAATGAACACTCAGGACTAGTCTCCTTTAGGATGGACTGGTTGGATCTCCTTGCAGTCCAAGGGACTCTCCAGAGTCTTCTCCAGCACCACAGTTCAAAAGCATCAATTCTTCAGCGCTCAGCTTTCTTTATGGTCCGCCTCTCACACACCCCCTCATGCATCCGCCCGCTCACGCATGCTCACAGTCATTTGCTAGCATTTCCACAGTCCCTGTGTCAGGGGTTGACGAGGAAAGCACGGGTCCTGCTCTCTCGCGAGGTCACAGAACCATCTGTGGCTCCCAGCTCTTGGACGCCTCCCTGTTCCCCTGCGGTCAGTCTCTGTTGTGTGCTGCTTGACCCCATCGCTAGCGTTTCAATAGCTCTTTAACCTTATCTGAAGCTTTGGCTTTGGTGAAATGGATTTCAAAGGACAGGGAAATAATGTTCCATTAAAGGCTCTGAAAAAATTGATCGTCTGGCTTCTGCACAATCTCCAAGGTGGAGGTGCCAACGACTGTTGGGACTGAATTTTCATCCTTCTTTCTCGAGGTTTAGCATCAACCCCAGGCTAACAGCCACTAATAGCCGCTGGAGGACAGAAGTCAGGGCCCAGGAACATCCGAGGCTTTGGGATTCCGCGGCTGAGCCAGCGTGCCTCCTGCTGATTTCCTCTTTGAAAAGCACAATGCTCAATCACTGATGCCCCGAACACACAGCTCCCACTCACCCGGCCCCCAGGAGGCTGGGAGGGCCCGAAGGGCGGGGGGCGGGGGGCACCTGGGCCTCACTCACCCGGCCCCCAGGAGGCTGGGAGGGCCCGAAGGGTGCGGGGCAGAGGGGCACCTGGGGCCTCGTCTCAGCCCCTGAGGCCATGACGTGCCCAGTGCTTGCCCTCCCACTGCCTCTCACAGCACCCTCTCCCTCAGGTTGGGGTTCTTTCTTTCCCACCTCCAAGTCAGATGCTGCGATCCCCACCTTCTTCTGCTGCTTGGGTCCTCAAAACCTGGCAGGCACACAGGCCCTCCTCCCACCGAGAAACAAGTGGGCGTGTCGGGGCCCTTCCCCTCTACCCCTTGGCTCTGGGGTGCTCCTGGGCCCCAGGGACTGCTCCCCGCCGCACCCCTGCATCCCCCAGGGACTGCTCCCTGACACACCCCTGCATCCCCCAGGGGGTGCCGTCTTGCAGGGCCTCCTCGGCCCAGACCCTCCAGGGCGGCTGGGGCTTGACAGCACCACCCAACACTTTCACCCCACCCCGCCGTCGGTCCTCTGTCTCGGCTTCCTGGGGTTCAGAATATTTCCATCTGCGTTGGCACGGGAGACACGGACAGGCCGGGGCGTTTCCAAAGGGCACACCTGGGGTGGATGCTGGGGGTTGGGGGGCGGTCCACGGGGAGTCTGTGTGCTCATTTTGCCGTGAGCCTGACACTGCCCTGGAGAGCGAGCGACATGTGCACACAGCCGCGGGTGACCCCGCAGAGGCCGGGGGTCCCCCTCTCTCCGCCCCACGGGGCAGGCTCCTTCCACCCCCTCGCAGCACACAGAGTGTCTCAAACTTCAGGCCACAGGCCCCTGCAGCAGAGCTCCCCGCGACCACCCTCGGCTCCCCCCAAAACCGGAGGGCTGAGCCCCGGAGACGCAGTTTCAGAGGCCCGTGGTCCCTTCCCCTTCAAGGGAGCGAGGCCTGGAGGCCAGTGACCAGTGCCCTTGGGCGCGTCAGAAGCAGGGTGGAGCCCCGCTGTCCCTGCACCAGACCTTCCCAAGCCCTGGGCCCTGGGCCTCAGGGAGAAGCTGGGGCTCCAGGTCGGGAGGTCACCAGACACCCCCGCCCCCATCTGGGGGCTCCCAGTGCCTCCTCTGCCCCCCAGCCCTGGGCAAGTCGGCTGAACCAGCCGGTTCACTCAGCCGGGTTTCCGCCTTCCACTTTGGGGGAAAGAGGCAAGTACAGCCAAGGAATCAAATCCTCACGCGGAATTCCTTACACAGTGCCTGGATCCTGCCCCCATGACCCCCGGCACCGATAAGGCCACGGACGGGGCCCTCGGACAACCAGGGGTTCAAAGGGGTAGCTCCCGAGAGAAGCGCATTCTATATTCCCAGGTAGATGACCTAGCTGGGCGCCCCCGCCCTTGCGGGCACAGCCTGCCAGGGGCCCAGGCTTGACTGTCTCAGGAGGACAGGGGTGGGGCGGGCCGAGGTCCCCAGGCTGCTGGCCAACTCTGGGTCCTCAGGGGAGGTGCCCTGAGCCATGTGCAGGGCCTCGCATTCCCTCGTCCCCTCCGGTGATGCTCTGCTGGACAGTAAGCCCCTGAGAGAGGGACAAGCCCCCGCTCCCACCCGACCCCTTCCCGGGATCCTGGGGACTTTCTGGGAGTGGTCAGTGCTCAGGACTGTTTTCTTGTTTTATCGAATGAGGGGAAGCCGCAGGCTCCTGCAGACAGCCCTGTATCCTGCTCCTTGCTGGGCTGGGACCAGCCTCAGGTGGGGGCCTAAGTCTAACGCCTGAGGCAGCCCCTTGCCCAGGGATGAGGCAAGGGGGTCGGCAAGGTGGGCAGGGGCGGACATTGGGAGCTGATGGAGACACTCAGCCTCCAGGGTGAGAGAACAGCCCCTGTCGTTGCCAAGGACATTTGGCCGGCAGTCCCCCAAACGGCTCTGGGCGTTCACCATCCTGTTTCCTCCCTGCTCACTGCGGACAGAGGAGCCGCCAGACGGAACCCTGAGAAGGCTGTGTTTCCACACTGGACGGCTCCCCAGCTTGGTGGGCCGGTTGTCACAGTCTCAGCGCTTGGTGGGCCTGCCTGCCAGGTGGGGCGGCCAAACCTGGTCCAAAGAGACGAGGGAGCCTCAGACCCTGTCGGAGCCTGGGTCCCCTCCGAAGGGCACATGGCCCCGGGCTGAGTGTGCAATTCCCAGTGTACCCAGCACGGGAGAGAGTGTGACCTGGGAAGTGGACTGTGGGTGAAGGTGTAAAGTTCGGCTCTGATGCTTCCTTGCTGTGTGTCTCCAGGCAAGTTTCTGAACCTCTCTGGGCCTTTGTTCCTCGTCTGTGAAACCGGGATGATTGTACTATCTACCGCAGTGTTAGTCTCTCAGTCGTGTCCCACTCTGGCGACCCCGTGGACTGTAGCCCTCCAGGCTCCTCTGTCCATGGGACATGGGATTCTCCAAGCAAGAATATTGGAGTGGGTTGCTATTTCTTTCTCCAGCAAATCTTTCCAACCCAGGGATTGAACCATTGAACCTGGGTCTCCTGCATTGCAGGCAGATTCATTACTGTCTGGGTCTTTGAAGGCCTAATGTGTTAATGGATGTATGTGACAGCCACTGGTTTAGAATAAATTCTCAATAGAGATTAACCAGGAGGTAGATGAATGTGGTGGAAGGGTTAAACGTGGGGCAGGGTTAAACCTGTGGCAGGATTAAACTTGAGGGAGGGTAAACATTGGGGAGGGTTAAATGTGGGGGAGAGTAAAACGCGGGGCAGGGTAAATGTGGGGGCAGGGTTAAACATGGGGGAGGGTTAAACATGGGGCAAGGTTAAACATGTGGGAGGCTAAACCTGTGGGGTAGGGTTAAATGTGCGGGGGAGCGTTAAACGTGGGGGCAGGGTTAAACGTGGGGGAGGGTTAAACGTGGGGGAGGGTTAAACGTGTGGGGGAGGGTTAAACATTGGGCAGGGTTAAACATTGGGCAAGGTTAAAATTGGGGGAGGGTTAAACGTGGGGAGGGTTAAATGGGGGCAGGGTTAAACGTGGGGGAGGGTTAAATGTGGGGGAGGGTTAAATGTGGGGAGGGTTAAACGTGGGGCAGGGTTAAACGTGGGGGAGGGTTAAATGTGGGGAGGGTTAAACGTGGGGCAGGGTTAAACGTGGAAAAGTGTTAAACGTGGGGGAGGGTTAAACCTGGGGGAGGGTTAAACAAGGGCAGGTTTAAAAGTGTGGGGGAGAGTAAACGTAGGGGAGGGTTAAATGGGGGAGGGTTAAATGTGGGGGCAGGGTTAAATGTGGGGGAGGGTAAACGTGGGGGAGGGCTAAATGTGGGGCAGGATTAAACTTGAGGGAGGGTAAACGCTGGGCAGGGTTAAATGTGGGGGAGGGTAATACATGGGGCAGGGTTAAATGTGGGGGCAGGGTTAAACATGGGGGAGCGTAAACGTGGGGGAGGGTTAAACGTGAGGCAGGGTTAAACATGGGGGGCAGGGTTAATCGTGGGCTGGGCACTTACAAAAACCTTCCCACTGTGCAGTGTGCGGAAGTGCTCCCCTGCCCTCCTGGGAGGATCTCTGGGCAAACATGGTGGTACACTCTGGGGATGGTAAGATTTGGCTCCCGGGAGCAGGCCCACACCTCAGGTGAGAACTGGTCCCCCAGGACCGTCCAGTGGGCTCCATCCTGGCGAAGGTGAGGCCAAAGCGAGGGTCCGGGCAAGCTGACAGCTGCGGGCCTCACCCACGTTTTGCGTGGCGGAGCTCTGGGTGTGTACAATACGTGTGCCAGACTGGCCTGGCTCAGAGGGGGACCACAGAGGTGCTTCAGAAACCAGAGCAGGGCCAGGCCCGCCCCGGGTTTGAAGTGGGAGCCGGCCAAAGACCACCCTCCTGCCTGCCCCACACAATGCTTCAGACTCAGCGCTGATGAGTGACCCCGGGCCTCTGGGCACCTCTCCACAGGGAAGCCCCCAGTTCCATCTGCAGACGGCTCTGTACCCCCAGCTCCTCCACTGAGGAAAATAAAGACAGTCCCAGTTTGCTCTTTCTGAAAGCTCCGCAAGTGTATCTTTGGAGAGGAAATTTGTCAGCTCAGATAATTCGTGTGCCTCTCGAGACATCTCAGCAGATCATGAAAAACTCTGAGAAGCCCGCAGCAGAGGACCACAGTGGAGATGCAGACGGCGGGGCTGAGAGTGGCGGCGTGGTTCGAAAGCCCTCGATCCAGGCGCAGCAACCCGCTCCAGCCAGAGCCAGTGGGGTCTTCGGGACCCTCACGCGTCTCGTCACCCAACATCCAGATGAAAACCAGCCCCGTTCCCGGCCCTGCAGGTGCATGTCTGAGACAAAGACCCTGGGAGAGACACAGGCGGGGTCAGGGATCTGGGTTCAAGCCCAACTGCGCCTGCAAGCTGAGGTCCTCACCTGCCTGAGGTTGAAGGGGAGGGGCTTTAGGGATCAGACAAGGTGAGGTGTTTCAGGGGTAGCCACAGAACAGGTCCCCATGAGGTGACCAGGACCGCCATCCTGGCTTGTAGCCACAGCCGAGACCACCCGTGGGCTCTGGTTCCCACAGCACAGACCCTCAAATGGAAACGGGGGACTGTGAGTGACCACACCTGTCATTTACTGGGTGCCAGCCTCTCTTGTGGAGGAGGAAATGGCAAGCCACTCCAGTACTCTTGCCTGGAGAATCCCATGGGCAGAGGAGCCTGGTGGGCTACCGTCCATGGTGTTGCAAAGAGTCGGACATGGCTGAGCGACTAGCACACAGGCTTTCTTGGCACCCACCATAGATGGGGACTTGACGAACTGGATCATCGAAGCCAGAGGTTGGGGGTTCTCTGTGAAAGGTGGGGATGACCGTGGTCCCTGCAGAGGGGCGTCCCCCAGCATGGTGTCCCGAAGGCATGCCCACCAGAGCCTCTTGGCTGTGAATGCCAAGGCCAAACGCAGCCTGAGATTAAGGGCTCATGTCATCCAGGGTCTGGGGACGACACAGACCCTCCCTGTCCCAAGGAAGGCTGCTGTCCTCTTAGGATATGTGTGACGGTCCCCCACCACCCCAGCTCAGCAGCCCTGGGGAAGAAGATTCTGATGGATCCACGTGTGCTAATCACCTTATGGGATGATGGGTGAGGTCTAGGCCATGCACCCACCCAGAGACCACGGGGGCATGGGGATCAGCCACCCCCAAAACCAGGGGAGCAGAGGTTGGTGACCAGCGAAGGCTACAGACAAGGTATCTGTCCAAGGGCCCCTCCAAACAGGAACAGGGGCCACTCCTGGAGGTGGGAGGGATGCAGAATCTCACCCTGTTCTCAATCACAGGGGCGGGACTTTCACCGATTGTTTTCATACAACTTGGCTCAACAACCGGGCCCCAATTTTCCCTTGATTGAAGCAAAGCGTGAGGCTTCAATGACTTCACCAGGTTCTTGGCAGACAAACCCAACTTCCTAGAAACTAACAAGTTGATAGATGGCTTTTGAGCCCCACTTGTTTGCCAGGCACTGCCCTGAGCTCCCAGAAGCCCTGAGTCGGAGTTGGTGCCCTTGGGGAGCCCCCAGTCCCCCGGGATGAGGAGGTCCAGGTGTGGGCAGATGGCAAAGAAGAGGCACTGGAGAGGGGATGGGGGCAGACTCACGGGGGAGACGTCGGGTGCACCTGAAGTGGGGAGCCTGGCGTAGACTTTGGCGCTGGGTTGGACTTGAGATCGCGGGATGTGGTGGTGACCGGCTTCCCCCAGGGAGCCTGGTGGCCAGTGTGCTTGTGTGGCCCAGTCGGCCATGAATAGAGACCAAGCACCCACCTGTTCCCAGGCTCTGTGCAAGGGCCCAGGCGGGAGGGAACCAGAGCTCCTCGGTGGGGCTTGTGTTCCGGTGGAGACGGAGGAAAGCCACCGGCAAACAAGTGGACGGAATGGACATGAATCTTTGTAAACTGGTGCGCCCGTTCTGTGTCCCCTTCTGCCAGCGACATGGTCTATTTTTACCTCGTCAGAGCAGTTGACGTTCATAGCAGACCCTGTGACCACGCCCGACCCTGGGTCAGGTTAGAAATGAGAAAACCAGGGAAGAACATTCAGATTGTTCCAACAGTGTAAACACTATTCAGAGCTGGCCTAGGCCTGGGCTGAGATGCTGTCCCCTTTCCACCGGTCCTTTGTCACAGCCCCTGGGTTTTCAAGGACCCTTCCTGCAACCCCAAGGCAAATGCATTTTGTCTACTCATCACCCACTAATTGCTCAATGTCGTGTCACTTGTCAATTTTCCCCGAAGATCTAGCACAGCTCTTTTCTTTTCCTGCAGTTTTCAGCGGCATTTGTTTTTAGACATGTGCTTTATTATATCATCATTTCCTCCCTAAAAATGCTTGCTTTTGTGTTACAACCTCCATTCTGCAAGTTGCCTTTTCTGCAGATTCCCTCTCTGCTCCAGTGTAGACCAGCGGCTGACCAGGCCTCCTCCCAGTGCTGCCCTGGGCCTTCCCTCACCCCTGCACAGAGTCAGGCTCCCTGATTCTCACCTTCTACCCCTTTTTCTGTCTTGGTCTTACTCCCTACTTTTGCTGGAGTACGCCCTCGATTAACTTTCTCGCACCAGATGCATGAGAAATACACGTTATGCTCTTGCGATTCTGAAAATGTTTAGGGTTCCTTCAGTTGTCTCTGTTTCCTCTGGGGTCAGTTTTTCCTGTGCCGGCGCTTGGTCCACCTGCCTGGGGATCCCGGTGATGTTCTCTGTTCAGGAGGGAGCACCTGACTGGCTGGTGTGAGCTTCCTCTGCTGTCATGTCAGAGCTGTTTCTCCTCTGGGCAGATGAGCCACGTCCCCTGGAAGCTTAGCTTTAGGGGAATGACAAGAAGCAGCTTTGGGGACTGGCCTTTCCAGGAGCTGGAGCGTGAAAGGATTTGTGGGGGACAACTGGTGTCCTCTAAAGGTTCAATTTTGTTGCTAGGACAACTCCCCCAGGGAGTGTTTTATTCCCTGGGGGTCCAAGCAGCCTGCCTGCCCTCTAAGTGAGGAAATGGGTGGGACTGGGGGACAGGGGTCCCCTCCCGCTTCTCGCCTGCAGACTGTGAGCCGAGCGCCGCCGTGTGCTTCTGTCGGGCGGTGGGCTCACCCTCCTTTTGCAGGTCCTCCTGCAGGGTTTATGCTCTGATCTCCCTTCTGTACCATCCGTCAACCCACGGTCCTCTCTTCCACCTTCCAGACATGTATCGAAACCTCCCCTTGGCTGGTGCCCTGTGCCCTCCTAAGCGCGTCCTCCTGAGGGCATGTAGTTGCCACTGTAGGTCTGTGGATCTCGGGGAGACGGGAGGTGAGCACAGGTTCTGGTCCGCCATCCGGAGCTGGGTGTCTCCCGGGGTTTGACAAACACGGAAGAGAAGTAACAAGGCTCTCATTTCACAGAGGAGCAGAGTCCCTTGAAGGCCACTCGGAGATTGGCCTGGAGAAGGAGACAGCAGGCGGGAGGAGGGCAGGAGGGGCTACCCAGGTGTCCAGGGGCGTGAGAGTGAGGCTGACCGTGGACCCTCAACCAGTCAGGGACCAAGGATGGATCGAGGCTGGGCAGGGACAGGCAGAGAGGAGTGAAGAAAGGAGAAGAGGGAGAGGGGGTCCCAGGCCAAGGCTCCACGTGGGCCCCCAGCAGAGAGAATGGTGGGACCCAGGGTCAGGGCTGGGGGGCCCCACCAGCAGGCGATGGGGAGGATGGCGTCTGAGGGAACCGGCTGTGGACAGGGCTGGGCGCAGGGGAGCCAGGACCTCCCTGGCCCCGAGGGTCCAGGAAAGGGTGTGGCCAGACCCCAGAGGGAGGGTTGCCCCAGACATGCCGCGGCCTCGCTTCCCCGGCCTGGCAAGCAGCAAGCCCGGGAATCAGCCTGTCTCTCTCAACCCGCCCTGTTCTCTCCAGCGGCTTCCTATTGGCCAAACACGCAGGGAAGCTAGAGGTTTAAGGGGCCCCTTGAAGTGGCCACACGGGTCCGAGGGCAGGGGCTGGAGGGGGATGGGAGGGCCAGGCGGTGGTGGTGGGGTGCCAACTGGCTGCCAGCCCAGGCCCTGCTCCGCAGCCCCCAAGCAGGCAGCCTGACAAGACATGTGCAGAGTCCATGTGAAAGAAACCATAAAACGCTCCTGCGAGGCACAAAGAAGACCCAAAATAGAAAGGTTA
The DNA here is from genome assembly GCF_019923935.1 of Bubalus bubalis. Taxonomy (NCBI): domain Eukaryota; kingdom Metazoa; phylum Chordata; class Mammalia; order Artiodactyla; family Bovidae; genus Bubalus; species Bubalus bubalis. Next base: position 2,624,538 of record NC_059163.1, read on the forward strand.
GGACGTTCCAACATCATCAAGATGTCAGTTCTCTCTAATTTAGGGTATAAATTTAATGGGCTCCTAATAAAAATTCCAATGAGCATTTTTTCATGGAGCTACATGGTTGATGTTAACATTCGTATGGAAAAATAAACAGGCGAGAATAGCTGAGGGCGCTGAGGAGGAGGGGCTCAGGACGGACATTACGACACCCTGCGCAGACCTCTCCTGGAGACAGAGGGCTGATGACACGGGAGAGCTGCGGAGCCGCAGAGCCACGGAGCCAGACCGCGGCAGCGGAGTCCAGCGTGTGATGAACGATGCATCTCAGTTCCCCGCGGCAGTCATGATCCGTCAAGTAACATGATGCCAGGCGAGTAGATCATTGTTTGGAAAAAGATAAAATTAGATCCATTTCTCACACCAGGCAGAAGAATAAACTCACAAGATCAGAGCTCCTGAAGTATGAAGCTTCGATATACAAATACCAGAAGCAAACACAGGTGAATCCTTCTGTAAGCAGCATGCAGAGAAAGGCCTTCCAGCTGTGAGTAAAAACCCAGCTCCAATAAAGAAAACAGCAACACATTTGTCTGCAAAAATGGGGAGTCTTGCATGAAAAATAAGTAAAGTAAAAGACACACCAGGAGAAAACATTTGGAACTTACCTCGTAGATAGAAGGCTTGATATATGAAGAATTTTTAAAAGGTGAGAAACAAAAGTGCAAAAATCATGTAGAGAAAAGAGCAAACTACATGAAAAATAGTTCCCCAAAAGGGCTGTAAAAACGACCCTCGGACAAGTGAAAAGCCACTTTGCGTCTCCATATAAGAGAGATACAGACTGAAGCGAGGCAAGGTGCCATCTCTTATCCATCCAACTGGCAAAAACACAAGAGTCTGACAACATGCTCTGCTGGTGAAGCTGTGGGTAAACAGGCAGGCTCAGACGCTGCCAGTGGCAATGAAATCGCTGTGCCCCTTGTGGGTGGACAAATCCACGCGTGCATTTACTCTTTGACCCAGCAACCTCACTTTGAAGAATTCACCCCAAAGATACACTTTCAACATCACAAAATACAGAGGCACAGGGTATTCCCTCCATCAATACTCATCTCGACAACGTAGGGAGAGTTACAGGTGCAAGAGGAAGTGGGGACCGAGTACCCCACACCCACAGCGGGGTGGGGCTGGGCCACTCGCCAAAGGGTCTCCACCAAGCACTTTGGAGTGATTTCTAGGATGTAGTATTGACTGAAAAATTTCAAGGGCAGCAACAGTGCAACCACGGACTACCCTGTATGTCATAAAGAAAGGGAACAGGAAAAATGCATCCAGACGGCCTGTCTTTACAAGAAGACACTCAAGGCAAGTAAGCAAGGGGTGGATGAGACCCCTCCCCTGCCAGGAGAGCGGGTGGGGAAACTCTCTGTGAAGTTCGCCTTTGGAAGCAGGTTCTTGTTCTACACATTCAAGTCAATTCAATCAGCGAGGAGGGGACAGGGGAAGACAAAATTGAAAGCAAACTGGTAGAAACCAAACTCCATGGGTCCAGAGGCACCCGGAAAACCAAAACAGAAACAGAAGCAAACCCAGAGTGATGGTCTGGACACCCTGAGCCTTCGATGGGGCTGGAGACGGGGCAGGGAAAAGCGGGAGCAAATTACAACAGCCTCTGGTTGGGCTCTTGTCCGTCTAGTCAAGGCTATGGATTTTCCACTAGTCATGTATGGATGTGAGAGTTGGACTATAAAGAAAGCTGAGCACCGAATAATTGATGCTTTTGAACTGTGGTGTTGGAGAAGACTCTTGAGAGTCCCTTGGACTGCAAGGAGATCCAACCAGTCCATCCTAAAGGAAATCAGTCCTGAATAGTCATTGGAAGGACTGATGCTGAAGCTGAAACTCTAATACTTTGGCCACCTGATGAGAACTGACTCATTTGAAAAGACCCTGATGCTGGGAAAGATTGAGGGCGGGAGGAGAAGGGGACAACAGAGGATGAGATGGCTGGATGGCATCACTGACTCAATGGACATGAGTTTCAGTAAACTCTGGGAGTTGGTGATGGACAGGGAGGCCTGGAGTGCTGCAGTCCATGGGGTCACAAAGAGTCGGACACGACTGAGCGACTGAACTGAACTGAACTTGTCCGGCTGCTGAGAAGCTAAGGGCCCACCCTGGGGGCACTGCTGTGGGAAGAAGAGACATAATTGTGGAGTGGGGTGGGCGCCAGCCCAGGTTACCAGTATGAACTCAACAACTCTACAGTGCCCAGGGCACTTCGCTGGTGGCTCAGATGGTAAAGAATGTGCCCGCAGTGCGGAAAACCCAGGTTGGACCCCTGGGTCGGGAAGATCCCCTGGAGAAGGGAACGGCTGCCCACTAATGGCACCCAGTGTTCTCGCCTGGAGAATCCCAGGGACAGAGGAGCCCAGGGCTACAGTCCACGGGGTTGCAGAGTCAGACACGTCGAGCGGCTAACCCTTCACTTTTACATTTTCACAGTGTCCTTGCAGAGCGTTTGCACGTGCGTATGTGTGCCTGTCTGCTGCCTGTTTACACGGGTACATATGTGTGCACAGTTCCCCCATATATCTGCCGACGTGTCTGAAAGCCTGAGTCCATGAGCCCTGGCACCCAGACACTCTGATTTCTAAAACAGTTTCTACTAAAAGGAACCAGGCTTCCAGGGAAATGGCTGAGTTTAGGGCTGCAGCAGGGAAAGCCCGCCTTGAGCCTGGAACCTCTTGTCTGCCAGAGAGTAAAGAGATGCTAACCAAGGTGGGATGTCACAGAGATGGGGAGCCAGCTCGGTGGGGCACTCAGGGCCCAGCGTTTGGGGTGGTCTGAGCATCAAACTAACGAAGGACCCTGATGGATTATAGATGTTCATGCTGATAAAAGACACCTACCTACATTCACGATCCATAGATGGATCGATGGACAGAGTGATAGACGGCAATACGGGTGCATCTGTAACAGAAGGCGATACGGGTGCATCTGTCCACACAAACGTACCTACACACCTGCACGCCTACCTGCCTGCCTGAAGGATGATGCAGAGATGGACAGACAGGTGGGTGGGTGGACGACGGACGGACGAGACAGAAGACTCACTGCTTTCCCAGCACGCCGGATGCCAACGCCACACGTGCAGGAACTGCTGGGTTGGAAAATCGACATTTAGCAGCCTAAGATTGGATCAGCAAGTCACTAATGGATGTTAAATCTAGAGGGACGTTTTGATGAGAGGCAGACCATTTCCAGGGTCTTTAAAGAGCCTGCTTTCTAGACTGCTTATCAGTTGCAAGGAAATACAGCAGGTGAATCAGACGGCTCCCTGAGCAGCTCACCAGAAACAACCTCCCGGCGAGAGGCGGACGCCTGTCGTGAGCTCGCGACGTGGAAGCGGGGAGGACACGTCACCCGTGCGCTACTGCAGCCAGAATCTCACAGAGAGGAGGGGTCAGACAAACCCCAAGGAGCACCGTTCTATTTAAAAAAACAAAACTGTAGTCTTCAAAAATGTCAGTGACATAAAAGACAAAGACTACGGAAATGTACCAGATGAAAAGGAACTAAAGAGAGAGGCAGATAAGTGCAATTCCTGATCCCCAAGTGATCCTGGACTGGAGAGAGAAGGCGAGAAAGGGCATCATCCGGTCAATTGACAAAATGGGAATTTCAGCAGCAGCTTAGATAAGGATGTTGGAGCTGTGCTGATAATCGCACTGATGTTATGTAAGAGAAGAGCTCTGTCTTGAAGGGTGAAGGGCTGCCGTGCCTGCAGCTGGGTCTCCAACAGTTCAGAGAAAAATCGCACATTCCCATGGGGGTGTAGGGGAAGGGGGAGGGGAGGAAGGGGGAGGGCAGGGAGGGGGAGGGCAGAGTAGGAGGAGGGAGGGGGAGGGGCAGGGGGAGGGGGATGGGCAGAGGGAGGGGTAGGGGCAGGGGGAGGGGAACGGCAGAGGAAGGGGAGGGAGGGGAGGGGCAGGGCAGAGGAGGGAGGGGGAGGGGCAGGGCAGAGGAGGGGGGGAGGGGAAGGGCAGGGGAGGGAGGGGGAGGGGCAGGGCAGAGGAGGGGGAGGGAGGGGGAGGGGCAGGGCAGAGGAGGGGGAGGGAGGGGGAGGGGCAGGGCAGAGGAGGGGGAGGAGGAAATCAACGGTGAAATAAATAGGGTAAAACATTAGCAGTAATGGAATTCAGGTAAATGGTACCTGGCATTCTTTGTTCTACTTTCATTCTCGTAACTTACCTACAGTTTGAGATTATTTCCAAATGAAAAATTTAAAGACAGCAACCCCCTGCTCCCCACCTGGGTCTAAGTGAGGCGCCCAGATCATACTCTGCTGTTGGCAGCCAAACACGCTCCCACCCAGCAGCCTCCCCCTCTCTAGGAACCCCTCAGAGAAGCAGTGTCAGAACGCCGCGCCCTCCTCAGAGTACTTGTCCAGTAAAAACAGTAATAACCCACTGCAATAATAAACCCCTCTCCGTGTATAGAGCACTCAGCAGTTTACAAGGCACTTACCAGACCCGGTAGGATCTTGATAGCAATTCTGAGATAGACCTGTAACAGCTAGAATTTGTGTTATATAAAATCATGGTTCAAAAAAACTGCTTTAAAAGGGGGCTTCATAGTGTTTATTTTGCTGGGCCCTGATAAGGATGAAGTGGAATCAGACAACTGTAAGTGCTGGGAATTCTCAAGCAGTTTATCTAAAGCAGTCCCTCAGGCCTCTTGGGATCAGCTAGGGAGCTTATGAAATGCAGACTCCTAGGTGCCATGCCCGGATCTCAGGCCTGGAGACTAGCATCTCCACGGTAGCAGGCTGCCCAGAGGAAGTTGGTTCAGAGCAGAGTTGTGGGGCAGACACAGATATGGGGTGACCCCGCTTCCCCCTGATAGGAGCCGGGCCCCTGGGCTGGAGCTCAGGGCGGGACCAACCTTGGGCAGGACCACACACCCTGAATCCCACTCCTGCGAGGGGCCAGGCAGGGCCCCCAGGTGTTATTACCCGATGTCTCCATTGAGAAGTTCTGGTTGGCCAGCTGGGGCCCTGCCCACCTGTCTGCCGGCTCAGCAGAGCTCAGCTGTGGGCTCCCTGGGCAGAGTCTGGGACCCCTGCCGCCCTGGTGGAGGCTGACTTTTCAGAGAGGGGGTGTTCATATCACCTCTCACCTGAGACACAGGTGGAGGGCTTTTCCTTTGAATTTTATTTTTTATTTTTAATTGTGGTTGAACACACATGAGTTGAATACACAGGGCTTCCCTGGGGGCGCAGACGGTAAAGAATCTGCCTGCAATGTGGGAGACCCAGGTTCAATTCCTGGGTTGGCAGATCCCCTGGAGAAGGGAATGGCAGCCCACTCCAGTATCCTTGCCTGGTTAGAGAATCCCATGGACAGAGGAGCCTGGCGGGTTACAGTCCATGGGGTTGCAGAGAGTCGGACACGACTGAGTGACTTCACTTCACACAAGAGATGGACCATGTCTGCCCTTGTTAAATGTACAGTTCACCCCCGTCAGCATCAGCGCCAGGACCGCGCCCTGCTTCCAGTCTCTGAGGTTTTATTTCAGCGGCGCCAGCAAGCTGACACAGTGGTACCGAGTTGGGGTCCTTCTGCACAGACAAGGGGGCAGGGGAGCACCAAGCCGTAAGTGTGGCCGGGGAGTGAGCGTCTGATCACTCAGCCAGCGTGAGGTCATCGAGGAGGGGGCAAAGCAGCCGCCACGCCAGGGACATGTGTCTGTGAGTCCTGGGGGCTGGGACAGAGTGGGGGTCTCTCATTAGAGATCGGACCCAAGCTTTCGGAGAGAAAACGATTCCTCGGTCCTAAATTCTTCTGCGTTTTCCTCATGCCAAGGGCTGACTGCCACTAGCGGACATGTCCGGTGTCGCCCTGTTCCAGCTCATCCGCTCGCTCTTCTGCTTAGCGTTGACTGAGGTTTTTAAATTGAAGCACAGTTGACTTGGGCTTCCCTGGTGACTCAGTGGTAAAGAACCCGCCTGCCAATGCAGGAGACGCGGGTTCGATCCCTAGATGGGGAAGATCCCCTGGAGAAGGGAATGGCAGCCCACTCCAGTATTCTTCCCTGGAGAATCCCATGGAGGAGCCTGAGGGCTACAGTCCATGGGGTCGCAGAGTCAGACTCGACGGAGCAGCTGAACAGCAGCAACACGTGTCTGGCGATGCTGTGTTAGCTTCAGATGTCCCGCAGTGATTCAGTTACACTTGTCCATCTCGCGTGGGGTTTTGGGCCTTCCCTCACCTCCAACAGTGTCCGTCTTACCTGGAAGGCCTGCTCTGGCCGTTCCATTAGCTCTGTTCACAGGGGAGCTGGTTAGTTCTAGTTCACGGCATCCCCTTTCCTCCTGGTTCCTCCCTGCTGCCTCCTGACTTTGCACCTCTAACCCCCATGGTGATGGCTGGCTCTGTCTTCACCACCCGCTCTGGGGAGGGGTGACAGCCGTTAAGATGGGCACACATCTCGGGGCTTCGGTGAGAGTGAGGCAGGAGCTGGGGATCCCAGTGTCCAGGGCTCCTGGGCAGGGGCCGCTCTTCAGAGAGCACTTCTATTTGTCCCCCTGCCAGCCCCTCTTGGCCTCAGGCTCCCGACTGGGCCCCAGCACCTGGAGGCGAGACCTGCCCTCACCGCTGTGCGGGGAGGAGAGCCCGCTGGGCACCTGGCAGTTCCTGAAACGCCACCCTGCCCCCCTCCCCAGGCGCCGTGGGGCAGCCTGAGCACCTGGCTCACGGCTCTCCTCACCTGGCAGGGCCTTCCTCACCTTCCTTGGTCCTTAGGGCTGTGTGCTGGGCAGGGCTCCCTCTGCGACCCAGGGCCGTCACCTTCCCCTCAGCCTGCATCTTGAATCAGAAGTCCCTGGATGCCAAAGGGAGGAAGTCAGAGCAGAAACACTTCTGTGTGGTCATTCTGCTCTGGACCTGGGCTTCTCAGCAAGAAAAAAAATAAAAATAAAAGGGACTTCCCTGGCAGTCCAGGGGTTAAGACTCCATGCTGCTCATAGCAGGAGGCTTGGGTTCCATCCCTGGTTGGGAAACTGAAATCCCATATGCCATGCAGCATGGCCAAAATGTAAGAAAATAAAAAAAAAAAATAATAATCATCAGGTGTCCACACAGTAATCCTAAAAGGTCAGCATTTTTATTCCTACTTGGCCCCCCAGTGACACCAAGCAGAGGAGAGCCTGTTGCTCTAAGGAGGAGTCAGGATTTGAACTTGGGTCTCATGGCGTGATGGAGGTGCCATGTGAGCCCAAAATACGTGGTCCAGTCTGCATGGCCTCAGGGGGTTCCTGGTCTGGGAAGCCCTGGTCTGTCCTGTCCGTCTTCCCAGCCACCCACCATGGATGTGATTTCATTTCACACAGTTCACTTCAGGTCAGCTTTCTCCGCTTCGATGAACACGTCTCCTGGGCTGCCCTGGGCCTCACCGGGGCTGGGGCATTGACGGTTGAGTAGGAGGTCGGGCTCTGTGTCCTGGTGGCCGCTCCTAGCCCAGAGGGGCGGGCTGAAGGCGAGTGGACGTGTGCCTGCTTCTGAGAAAGTTTGGAGAGCTTGTCTGCTTTCCCTTTGGGGTCACCTCGATTCTACCCTTTTACGATCTGACTTGTTCTTCCTCAGGCTGGCGGTCATCAAGCCATCCCTCGACAGGGCAGCACGGGGTGGGGGTTGGTGCCCAGAGCAGGGAGAGGAGCCCCTGCTGGACACACGGGAGCGTCCACACCCACCTGTCCAACCACGCGTCTGTCCCAGTGATCTGTCCCAGAGCAACGATGCCGGTGATGAAGAGCCGGAAGCAGGGGAAGAATGAGACAGCTGATTTTGTTCTGGGGCAGAAAGCTGGCCCTTCACGGAGGCTCAGAGCAGCCCCGTGGGCGGGGACCCAGCCGGGAAGGAGGTGGGGGTCTAACCTCGCCCACCTCCGGGGCTGTGGGCACAGCTCTTCGGACACACAGCGCTGGGCCCTGCTCAGGCCTTCACATGGTAATGAGGTGCCGTCTGCACAGTGCTGGGGGGGCCCCCCACCCTGATACAGTGAGGAAACCATGGCTTTGGGCGGTGAAGCAGCAGAGCCAGGCCCCAATCCTGCCCTGTGACCCCAATCTCTGCTCGGAGGGCTGCCAAGACCACCTTCTAATACGCAAAGGATACATGCCCATGACCCTGACCCTTCCACCACCAGAGACCGCTTCGCACCAGAGACCCCGGTTCTGGAATCTTTCATGTGCCAAACGCCACTTTCCAGGTGGCAAGCAACAACAGTTAAAATGAATGCATGTTCCTTTTACTAAATGTAACCTTGGACCAAGGTCCAGGATGGAGCACCCCTGGTCCCTGGAAACGGGGCGCAGTCAGAAAGGGGGCACCCCTAACCCACCTCAAAAGGTGCCCCCCAGCGACCAGGAGCCACACCCCTGGAGGATGACCTGCTTCCTGTGAAAGAGACTGAGCCAGCCCTTGGGAGGCGATGGACACATGGAGATGTAGAACCCACAGCCACACACGCAGCCACGCGCGTCCCAGCCGTATCTGAGCAGCGCCTGGGAAGCAGCGAGTTCCCCTGGGGGCACAGCCTGGCGCGGGCACCAGTCAGGCCTGAAGGGGCCTCGAACTCCATGCTGGTAAGAGATGGAATTTTCCTGGGCATTTCTGATGACCGGTCCCAGGCTGGGATCCCGCAGGACATTCTGCTCACAGCGCGGCCACAGGTGCAGACTCGCACGTGGGCATCAAGTCTACAAAAGGTGGACGGGGTGACCCTCGCCCCTGGCCTCCACGTGCCAGGCTCCCCGGGTCCTCCCCCCGAGTGCCAGGCTGTGCCAGGCCACGGACGTGCTCTTGCCCCATCGCCTCCCGACCCAGCAGCCTGACGAGGTCCAGGTGTGGTCTGAGTGTCTGTTCCCTCACAACTCACACGTTGAACTCCTACCCTCAGCCTGAGGGTATGTGTGGATGGGCCTCGGGAGGTGGTCTGATTCACCAGCTGTGGGTGGGATCTGTGTCCTTGTAGAGGAGGCCGACAGAGCCCCTCGGCCCCTTCTGTCTCACGAGGACGTGGGGAGAAGGGCTGGCTGCAACCTAGGAAGACAGTCCTCACCCGGACATGACTGCACGTGCTGATGCCTGGCTTCCAGTGGCCAGAACTGTAAGCAGTAAACGTCTGTGGTTCACGGGGCCGCCACTTCTGCGGGCTTTTGTTATAAGTGCCGAGACAGATCAAGTCAGGGACGGTGAATGGGATGACCAGGGCGTCCCTGGTGGCTCAGACAGTAAAGAATCCGCCTGCAGTGCAGGAGAACAGGGTTCGATCCCTGGGTCGGGAAGATCCCCTGGAGAAGGGAGTGGCAACCCACTCCAGTATGCTTGCCTGGAGGATCCCATGGACAGACCACGGGGTTGCAAAGAGTTGGCCACGACACGACTGAGCGACCAATACTGTCCCACTTTCCTGGATGACCTGCGGGGCACGGGACAGGTCACGCTGCAGCTGAAGGCCACTCAGCCGTCGTGTCAGGCTGTGGGGAGGAGCCCCAGGTCCAGCCAGACCCTGTGGGGTTCACGTTCATCTTCCGGACTTGTGCAGGCGGCCCCACTCCCCTGGGCCTTTATCTTCCGTACAGTGGCGGCGACAGCAACCGGATCGCGTGGGTGAAAGCCCAGGCCTCAGTGTGTCCTCCCCAGAAGACTCAGTCCCCAGGACCCCCATGATGGTCACTGCAGGAAGCCATGGTCTCCCCGGCACCCCACACCCTCATCCTTGAATATTCATCAGTGTCGAGTTCCCCAGTGCAGTGGTTTCCATGGAGACCCACTGTTAATGGCTTAAATAGACAAGGGCGGGGGTTTTCCAAGGCCTGCACGCAGGCCAGCGTGGACGCGAGCATCCCCATCCATGGGGGGCTCCTGCTGATCTCTCTGGAGACATCAGAGATGAGGGGCGTGGGGGGAGGGCGGAGTGGGCGGGAGGAGGGGACCTGGGGGAGCCTGGGAGCCCGGGGTGGAGATGAGACACAGAGGAGTCGGTGCCCACCACTTGTCACCTTGGCAATGCTTGCGTTGAGTCGCTGGCAGGCAGCACATGTACCGTCCTGGACGCCACCCATCCGCACGGGTTTCCACCGTGACCCCATCATGTCCCGTCCTGGGAGGGTGAGGCCCCAAGCTCAGGCCTCCCACCGCCACCGCCCCAGCCGCCCCCAGAGCCACTGTGTTTGGGTGGGTCGGGGTTGGGGGATAAGACTTGCCCCGTCCCAACCTTTCAACGCTGTCTGAAGGGTCATCGCCACTCACCGACCCGTCCTGTTCTGACCTGAGTCCTTGACCCACCCTGGCTTCTCAGGGCCGGGCCGTCTTGGATGCTCTCTGCCTGGCTCCCAGCGGACAGTGGAACGTCTGGCATGAGTTTGACGGTCAGGGTCAGGGGCCTCAGGATGGTCTGGGTGCTGGCCTGAATGCAGGAAGGTGGGGCCTTGCGGTCCAGGAAGGCGTCTAGTCAAGGAGGCCCGAGGGCCTGCCTGCCGCTGCCTGGGGAGCAGATATGAGCCGCGCCCCTCCGCCCTCCAGCCCTCACCTGGAGGCTCGGCCTCAGCAGGACGCAATCAGAGGCCAGCTGGGAAGGGCGGGCGTCCGGGGAGTGGAGGGCAAGGTGCCCACAGACCCTCGCGCCCATGACCTAGTCCACACTGCACCTCCATTTGCCCCTCGGGAGATGACAGGCGGGAGGTTGAGGGTCCTGCCGGCATGGACCGGGGGCCGAGTCCATCACTCTGCCTGTCTGGAGCAGGGGCCGCACCGGCCAGGAGCTCAGCGCTGATGCCATGAGGCCTGTGTGCAGCTAGTGGGCCGGGCGGCACCCTGAGCCGTCAAGCGCGGATGTGGGGAGATGTCGCCCCGATTCCTCCCCGCCCAGCGGGCTGGCCGGCGCCCGGAAGAGCTGGCTTCTCGCACACTTTTGGGGCGTTCACTCTGTCCACTCAGGCGTTAGGGTTAGTCACTGTCCCGCTTAGATGACTGGAGCCTGCGCTCGGTGAGCAGGCCGGCGTCCTCACTCACCCGCTCGCGCACTCATGTGTCCGTCCAACAGTCTTTCTGAAGGATTCCACCTGGGATGGACCCGGGATGCTGCAAGAGAAGCATCTGGGTTCCTGCCCCAGGAGCCCTGAGCGCATGGACAGACACCCAGGAAGACCGGGATGGTGAGCCCCCGCGGTGGGACCTTGGCAGCCCGCCACTGTCCTGAGGAGCCCCAGGAGGGCTTCCTGAGAGAGGTGGCTGAACTAATTCTGATGGATGAGGAAGAGAGAGCTGTGTAGGGTCACGCTGGGAAGAGTGCTCTGGGCAGAGGGGTCCCAGTCACGAAGGTGGGGAGGTGGGGAGGCTCGGGGGGCCACCAGGGAGGAGCAGAGCAGAGCAGAGCAGCTGGCATGCCTGGAGCAAAGCGTGTGAGGCCGGGAGGGATGAGGGAGGCGCCAGGGCCCAGCTACACTGCCAGGGGGATTCTGCGTACTGGCTCAGAAGCCCATCTGCCGGTGAGGTCGCAGGGATCGTGGGCTCAGAGTTCGACCTGGAGGGGTCCCTCTGGGTGAGCGGGAGGCTGAAGGGCCAGTCCCACGGGTGGACAGTGGAGGGCGGGGTGAACTGGCTAGGCCATCGCTGGGGCTGACGACGACGCCCCATCTGCAGCTTTGTTGTTGCTGTACAGTCCCTGTCGTGTCTGACTCTTTGCGACCCCATGGACTGCAGCGCTCCAGGCCTCCCTGTCCATCACCAACTCCTGGAGCTTGCTCAAACTCATGTCCATTGAGTCGGTGATGCCATCCAACCATCTCATCCTCTGTCGTCCCCTTCTCCTCCCGCCTTCAATCTTGCCCAGCATCAGGGTCTTTTCCAATGAGTCGGCTCTTCACATCAGGTGGCCAAAGTATTGGAGCTTCAGCTTCAGCATCAGTCCTTCCAGTGAATGTTCAGGGTGGATTTCCTTTAAGATTGGGACCCACTAATTCCCTTTCTGTCCCCCACAAAGCCTGAAGCACTGGGACCAGTCTGGAGGGGTGGGGCCTTGAATGTTGCCCCCTGCTGGACACCGGCTCACCTTGCAGCCATACCAAGTGATGATGCTTTAAATTTCCAAAATGCACCTGTTGTCGGCTTCCCCTCCTCCAGGAGGGCTCTGGCTGTGAAAGTCGCTCAACCGTGTCCGACTCTTTGCAACCTCAGGGACTATACCGTCCATGGACTCCTCCAGGCCAGAATACTGGAGTGGGTAGCCTTTGCCTTCTCTGGGGGATCTTCCCGAGCCAGGGATTGAACCCAAGTCTCCCGTATGGCAGGCAGATTCTTTACCAGCTGAGCCACCAGGGAAGTCCAGAAGGGCAGGGGCCACCAAATCCCCAGGGCCTCCCACCGGCTTCCTGTCACTGTGGGGCTCTTCTGACATCAGGAAGGGCGCCTTCTTGGGAATGAAAAGGAGATATTTGCTTCCTCCTGGAATTCGTATATTATTTTTTTCTGCTGTAATTGAAACAGTATTGGGAACGAGGCATCTAATCACTCTTCTTTCCTCGAAATTGAACGATAACGTATCCTGTCGATACAAACCTTCTGTGGAAGTCACACACACGGTCTCCCTGAGCGATCCTGATGAACACACGGCAGAAAACAGTATTTGGGTTTTAAATAGTTTCTCTAAGTATAATACCAGAGCCTGACACTACCAACTTCATCTTTTGTTCTGCTCCATTTTTGAAAGTATCTTTGTACTCTTGGGTTCCTGCATGACAATAGCTCATAATTCGAGCCTGGAGAGGAGGCTGCCTCATTAGAATCTTTAGAGCTGGGAGAGCCTTGAGGAAATCAGAGAGGAGCCGCGCATTCAGAAGAGCACACTGAGCCCTGGGCAGTGGCAAGGGGTCAAAGGTCATGGGCCTTTGGATCAAGGTGAGGCTGGATGCTCAGTGGCCAGACCCGGAGAGCCCTGAAGACACGCAAGCTGGTCTCTGCAGCCACAGCGAGGGGTGAGGGTTCAAATTCCAGCTCTGTCTTAACTCACCCCAGCCCAGCCCACTGCTGACCCTCTCCTGCAGGCATGCATGCTTAATCGCTTCAGTCACGTCCAACTCTTTGCGACCCTATGGACTGTAGACAACTAGGCTCTTCTGTCCATGGGATTCTCCAGGCAAGAATACTGGAGTAAGCTGCCATTCCCTTCTCTCAGAGCTTCCCTGATAGCTCAGTCGGTAAAGAATCTGCCTGCAATGCAGGAGAACCCAGTTTGATTCCTGGGTTGGGAAGATCTGCTGGAGAAGGGAAAAAAGTACTCGCTCCAGTCTTCTGGCCTGGAGAACTCCATGGACTACAGTCCAGGGGGTCGCAAAGATTCAGACAGGACTGAGCGACTTTCACTTTCATTTAGCTTCCCTTGTAGTTCAGACGGTAAAGCATCTGCCTGCAAGGCAGGAGACCTGGGTTCAATCCCTGGGTCAGGAAGATCCCCTGGAGAAGGAAATGACACTCCACTTCAGTAATCTTGCCTGGAAAATCCCATGGATGGAGGAGTCTGGCAGGTACAGTCCATGTGGTCACAAAGAGTCAGATACGACTGAGCGACTTCACTTTCACTTTTCTCCAGGGGATCTTCCAGACCCAGGGATCGAACCCAAGTCTCCTGCATTTCCTGCTTGGTTTACTGCTGAGCCATCAGGGAAGCCAAATCCTCACCTGACCCAAATCCTAATCCTGATCCGAACTGCATCTTAAATACTGGATCTACCCTCAAGATTAACCCTAACCTATCCCAATTCAAATCCTGTTTATAGACTTAACCAAAGCCCAGCTAAATGCCGTCTAAACTCTTCAGCACCACTGCTGTATTGCTGACTAAACCTTAAGTCCAACTTTAATCCCAACCCCAACCCTAACCCTGAGCCCAGCGCGACCACCTTCACAGCAGAGAAGAGCACACATTTCTGCAGAGTTGGCACTTTCCCGCCTGCTCTCAGGCCCTCCGCGGTTCCTGTGTCCCTCGTCCCACACAGAGCCGACACCCTGTGGTCCCTGCATCTGTTCGCCCGAGTGACCCAGCGTGGCATCAACGGCCACCTGGTGCGCACCAGCTGGGCAGTACTCACGCCCGCAGGCCCTGGCCCCAGGAGAACTTTCTCCCCATTTGCTGGACGAGGAAACCGAGGGTCTGACAGGACCCCGCGGCACCGCACGTAGGCTGCAGCAAGGCAGGAGGGACCTCTGACAGCGTGTTCCCGACACCGGCCCCGCTCCTGGCCAGGTTCTCGGGGGTGTCAGGCCTGGACTCTGGTGGTTTGTGGCTGGACTTGTCCATCTGGCCTGTCTTGCTGTCTCAGTGACCCTAGAGGTAAGGGTCTGACAGATGTGTATCCACTTCGTGTAGCTGGTCTCAAGCGACAAGCTGAAGCCAGACCCACAGGCCAGCCTGTCAAGCTGGGGGTGTGGGCAGGGGCTGCAGGAAGCCCCTCGCCCAGAGGCGCAGACAAGCATTGGCCCACTGAGTTGGTTCCCCGTGACTGCTGCGCAGAATACCACGAGCTGGGCAGCTTAAAGCAAGAGAAGCTTAATCTCACAGCTCTGGAGACCAGAGGTCAGATCAAGGTGCTGGGAGGGTGGCCCCCTCTGGAGGCTCTCAGGGAGGGTCCCTTCCACCTCCTCCAGCTTCTGGTGGCCCCAGGCATCACCCCGACCTCTGCCTCCATCTTCTGGTGGCCTCTTCTTCCTGTTTCTCTTCTTGTAAGGACACCATCCCTGTTGAGTCAGGGCCCACCCCATTCCAGTATGACATCATTGGAAGTGATTCCATCTGCAGAGACCATGTTTCCAAATAAGGGCATCTTCACAGGTTCCAGACATTCGACTCGAACATACCTTTTTGAAAGTGAAAGTGAAGTCATTCAGTTGTGTCCAAGTCTTTGCGACCCCATGGTCTGTACCTGCCAGGCTCCTCCGTCCATGGGATTTTCCAGGCAAGATTACTGGCATGGTTTGCTATTTCCTTATCCAGGGGATCTTTCCAACTCAGGGATCAAACCCAGGTCTCCTGCTTTGCAGGCAGACTCTTTACCATCTGAGCCACAAGGGAAGCTCTTTTTGGGGGTCACAATTCAACTCATAATGACCATGCAGCTTCTTTCATTTTTTAATTAGGTGTCATCGGTAACAGCTTCCCTGGTGGCTCGTATGGTAAAGAATCCACCTGCAATGCAGGAGACTCAGGTTTGATCCCTGGGTTGGGAAGATCTCCTGGAGAAGGAAATGGCTGTCTGCTCCAGTATTCTTGCCTGGAGAATCCCAAGGACAGAGGAGCCTATAGTCCATGGAGTCATCAGTAAGCTCTGAGGATATTTCACATGAAAAACTGGACCTGTGTCCTCTTCCTGCATGAGACCTGGCAAAGTGGAACCCAGAGGAAGCTGTTCTCTCTTGATGAGGCAGGCTTCATGCCCCACCCCCCAAGCCCCCGAGCCCCACTCCTGCCTGGTGCTGTAGACACAGAGATTGGGACCCTTGATTTGGCCAGTGTTTCTCAACTAGGAGTGATTTTGCCTTGGAGACATTTGGCAATGTCCGAGGACATTCTTGGCTGTCACAACTGGAAGATGCTACTAGCTCCCGTGGGTAGAGGCCAGGGATGCTGCTAAACATCCTGCAATTCACAGTATGGCCCCTCTGACAAGAAGTTCCCACCTCTGAATGTCAGCGATGCCCAGGTTGGGAAATCTTCAATACTTTCATCTTGGTTCATGGCTGCCCTGTTAAAGACTACATTTCCCAGCTTCCTTTGTGAAAGGTGTGGCCACGTGACAACATTCTAACCAATGGGGTGTTAGCATAAGGGCTCTGGGCATCCTCCAGTTGAGCATGCCCTGTGATTGGCAGATGAGGCCCTCCCACCCCCACTGAGTGGACCAGGGATGTGATGGCAATGGCTGGAACTAGAGCAGCCAACTGAGACCTCGAGGTGGGAGCTGCTTGCTGGGAATGGCCAAGGAAAGGTGGAAGGCACCAGGATCCTTCACCCCCATCAGGCCATCGTGCTGGTCCTGCCCAGAATTCTGTGTGCGTCACCTGTACCCTGACTTACTCCCAGCCAGTCCCGTTCCCTCCTGTGACGAATTACTAGTTTAAATCAGAGCTTTTCTGGGAAGGAAAAACTCAAGAAGAAAACATAGCAGATCTTGCTGAATCTGAGCCTGCAGTGTCCAGGCTCCAACACAAACATTCCAGTGCTCTGGGCAGTGGCGAGGATAGCTGGGCCTGGCCCCCGCCTTCTAGAAATACTTGGGAATCAGGGTCAACACAGGGGGCTGGAGCGGCTTCACAGGGTCAGGGTGGTGTGAGCGTTTCTTAGCTTGTTTTCCCAAACATGTCAAGGGCTCTTCATTTTCCAATCTGAGAAAAATCAAAGCCAAACAAAACGGCAATCTCTCTGAACCCCCTCCAGCTGTGACTTAGTATCCGCTATGGTCAGATTCACAAATCGTGGGCATGACATTGCTTTCATTTGTTTAACTTTTCCCATCAGGCATGTTTCCCAGATTCTAGAAGGGGACAACGCCATAAGAAGTGTCAGGCCTCAGGATGGAAAGAGAGGACTCTTAGTGAACACGGAGATGCTGGCCCAACAGGGTGCGTGGATGCCCCTGGGTGTGGCCTGCTCATTCCCCTCGCCCACGAGAGCGGGCGGCATCCGAGGCGCCTGTCACATCTGGTCACCATTAGGGACGGGATTCGAGCCCTTCTCTTGCCCCCTATGAACCTTGCACATGTTTGGTGCTCAGAGAATGAGAAGCAGGAAAGCAGAGGGAAAGATGGGGCTTTAATAGAGAAGTCAGGCTCTCTGGGCCGGGACCATCTCAACCAGGAAGCAGGAACCAAAGGGCCTTCCTTGTGGAGGGGTCTGCAGATATCCCGTTCATTCCTTCATTTGTCCTTCATTCAGAACTAATTTCATGTTGCAGGATGGGGGAGTCGAGGGGTACTGGGGAAACGAACACATTTTCAATAGGTTTCCCATATTTTTCTACATTTGCTTCTTTTTGTCTCCCTTCTCTACAAGGATGGTATTTTTAAAAATTAAAGCAAATTTAATTTAATCTCCCCCCACTGCTTGGGGTGGGGGAGAGAAGGCCCCCACACGGATCCAGGGCCCCCGCAGTGGGGAGGGGGGTGTTTCTCTTGGAGCGGGTGGTGACCACAGAGGCATCCACTGTGGGCAGTGAAGCCGGAGGGGGTAGGGGCCTGAGCCCGAGCCCTGGTCTGCCCCATACTCTGGGGGACTGAGGCTGCCACATGTGTCCCCAGAAGCCTCCGTTTTCTCATCTATCTGCAAAGCGGGGGTGTTGGTAGCACCCAACTCCCAGAGGTCCCGTGAGAGTGAAGGAAAATGTGAGGCTTCGAATCTGCTGATGGTCCTGACTCCCCGGAGGGCTCCAGAGAACCCTGGATGGGGGACCTGGGGCGGGGTGCATGCCTGGCCCCAGTGGGAGGCCCCGGGCCAAGTCCAGGGTCGTGCTGCGGAGCCGGGAGCCTCCTGGCTGAGGTGGGGCAACGGCAGAGGCCTCCCCTCTGTTGTCAAGGCCAGAGACAGAAGCCCCTTCTCAGGGAGCCCCACATCGCTCGGCCCCTCCAGTATCCAGGGAGCAGGCACCTCCCTACGAAGGCAGCCTGGAGCCCACAGGAGTAGGCAGGAGGGTGATCTCCCCGTGTCCCCCGGGGGCCAGCCTGGGGCCTGGCACAGAGGTGCTCCACGTCGAAAACAGTCAGAGCCCCCCTGGGATGGACTGTATGTTCAGAAAAAGCAGTGAGCTTCCCATTGCCCAGGGTGTGCAAGCAGAGGCTGGGGACAGGTCTGAAGGGCCACTGCAAAGTGGGCTCATTCAGCTGGATAAGAGTGATCATCATGATGATAATGTCAATTAAATGTACCCAGAGCTCGCTAAGCCCCAGCAACGGTAAAATCTTTGTTCTCTTTTGTTAGAAATTTTTTTTTTAATTTGCCGCAGTAACTGAAGCTTTCAGAACGAGTTAAACAATACAGAGATATATAAAGAAAAATCCAACATCAGCCCTCCTCCGAGGCCTCTTTCCCTCCCACAAGCCAGGTACCTGGGCTGACAGCGAAGGTGTCATCTTTCCAGACACCTGACAAAGAGGATCCCTCTCCATCCTTCAGATGCTCTGAGGAGGCTCAGAGAGGGGAAGCCGTTCGTCCAAAGGCTGCTAGCTGCTTAGAGGTTCCAGATCAAGCAGGTTTAAGTTGCCTCTTCAGCCCAGAGGCCCCCAGCTCAGCCTGGCTCTCCTCTCCTCTTCTCCTGGGAGCCCGGGCCGCGGGAGACACAGAGCCTCCCCTGGGATGGCCTGAGACTCCTGCGCCAGCTCATTCCAACCAGAACTGACCGGTCCTTGAGCCCACGGCCCAGCCCCCACCTTCCAACTTGGATTTGGCAGGACTGACTTTTTTTTTCTAAGTGATGAAAATATGATAACACATTTACAGGAGACTTCCCTGATAGCTCAGTTGGTAAAGAATCCGCATGCAACGCAGGAGACCCTGGTTCTATTCCTAGGTTGGGAAGATCCCCTGGAGAAGGGATAGGCTGCCCAGTTCAGTATTCTTGGGCTTCCCTTGTGGCTCAGCTGGTAAAGAATCCACATGCAATGTGGGAGACCTGGATTCGATCCCTGGGTTGGGAAGATGCCCTGGAGAAGGGAAAGGCTACCCACTCCAGTATTCAGGCCTGGAGAAGTCCATGGAGTCGCAAAGAGTCAGACACGACTGAACAAGTTTTTCACTTTCACTTGGAAAATACAGAACAAAGTTACATATAGTTCCACTATATATTACAATTAAGATTCTTAGTTGGAGTTTCAATATCAAACTCTCAGAAATTAATAGAATAAATGTACAGAGAAGTAGAAGAATATAGTAGACCTGAAAAGCACTGTGAAACAATTTGACATAATTAAGATTTATACCATTTTCACACAACAGTAGGATACAAATTCATGTTCCCATAGACTAAACCAGGAGACACTAGAACATATCTGGAAACATAAGACCAGGTGCAGAAATTTCATGGTGTAAAGGTATTGAAATCATAACGTGACTCTTCTCTTATTACTGTGCAATTCCAAAATCAAAAGGTATTTGAAAATAACCCACATATTTTCAAGTGCAGTGTGTTCTTTACCAAGAGAGAACTCTGACTTAGCCATCAAGAAAGCCTCAATAAAGTTAGACTGGATAAAACACAGAGGGTAACTGTAGAGAAGGAAGCATTCAAATGAGAAATTAATATCAAAGATACTTTAAACTCCCATGCATCTGGAAATGAAATGTCTGCTTTTAAATGAGGGCTAAGAAGCCGTAACAAGGAAGGCATTCTGATCTCCTTCTGTCAGACTCTCCCAGCTCCAACAAGGCCCTCTTAGACTCGGGGGCCTGCAAGTGCCCAAGAAGCCCAGAGTCCCATCCCTCAACTCAGAGCTGGGGACACCGAGGCTCAGGAAGGGCAGGGGACTTGTAACACCACACGAGGACTCCATTCCTTGTGTTTAATCCGATAATTTACGAAGTTCCATTGTAACTACTGCACTCGTCCATTCATTTCCAAACACCCACAGAGTGTGTATTCATTTCCCATTGCTGCTATAACAAATGATCACGAACTTAGGAGCTTGTAACAACAAATTGATTATTGCACAGCTCTGGCGTCCAGAAGAATGAAATGCCTGGCAGCGCTGGTTCCCTCTGGAGCCTCTGGGGAGAATTGTGTTTCCTTGTCTCCTCCTGCTTCTGCATCTCTGAGCTCGTGGCCCTCCTCCCATCGCTGCACCCTCTGCCTCCGTGATCACCTCTCTTTCACTTAGAAGGACCCTCGTGATGATGTGACAATGTGTAGGGATTGTTCAGATAATATAGGATAATCCCTCATCTCCCTAATCTAATTAAGTCCCTAACAATCTCATCAGCAAAATCCCTTTTGGTCACTTAGCCACAGGCTCTGGAGAGGAGGGTGTGGATGCTTTTGAGTGTTATTTTGCCTACTTGCACAGTAATTCTCAAAGGAGGCAGGACAGGGTTGTGCACAGCAAAGTGACACATTATGGAACCCTCCTCCCAAAGGGCCTTAGGCAGTGAGGCTACTTAGCGTCTCCCTTGGCAGGACGCCTGACCAAAGGCTGGCTCCAGGGTGGGTTCATTTGGAGGCTCAAAAACAACAGCATTGGGGGTATGGAGTCTTTCCCCCGTGACCGTTGGCATCATCTCCTCCTGGCCCCAAGAGAGCGGCTCCAGGTGTCACATCATCACACATCCATGACCAAACAGGAAGGAAGGCAGTGAGTCTTCTGGTACATTTCTTGTCTGTCTTCAGGGAGGTCTCATGGGCTGAGGCCGGGTCATGTGACCTCTCTGCAGCCACTGGGGAAGAGTGTCTGTCTTTCCTGGACACATCACGGCTCCTCCACCAAAACGAATCAGGTATGCGGGTGCCTTCATTATCTACGCTGCATAACAAAGCACCACGAATTTATCAGCTAAGAGCAACACACATTTACTATCTCAGGTTCCACGGGCCAAGAGTCCAGGTGCAGGCCAGCAGACTCCTTGCTCATGGTCCGGAGGCTGAAATTACAGCGTCAGCTGAGACCAGGTTCTCACCCGAGGCCAGGGACGCCCCACGTGCCAGGCTCCCCCAGCTGTAGAGAGTTCAGTTTCCAGAGGCTGAGTGGCCAAGGTGAGTTTTCTTGCAGTTTTCCAGGGACCACTCAGCCCCTGAAGGCCACACTCACCCAGGGACTGCCTCTGGCATCGCTGCTTCTTCTGTGTGGCCAGCAGGGGAGCCCCTCTGATGCTTCAAAGGCTTCACCTGATCGGGTCAGGCCCAGACAGGATAATCTCCCTTAAGAGGATGAGATGGCTGGATGGCGGCATCAGCGATTCAACGGACATGAACTTGGGCAAACTCAGGGAGATGGTGAGGGACAGGGCGGCCTGGTGTGCTTCCATGGCATCGAGAAGAGTCAGGCATGACTTGGGAGACTGAAAAACAGCAAGCTGAGAGCCAGCTGGTTAGGAGCCTGGATGAGGCAGCTACACCCACCCCGTTCACACAGGAGGAGGCGCGCCCCCTGGCCTGGGCCACTGGGGCCACCGGAGCATCCTGCCACCTCCAGTCTGAGCTGGGCCCCTCCTCCTTCCAGAAAGTCCTCCCTGAGCCCCCGGCAGGTCCCTGGAGGTCAGGGGCCTGTGTCCCGAGCCCTCAGCTGGGCCTGGGGGGTGCTGTGGTCTCTCCATGGGCGCTGTCCACACTCGGCAAAGAGCGGGTGCTCAGGAGATGCCCACTGGATGAATGTGGTGCCCCCACAGTACTGGGAAGACCTTGAAGCTCAGGAAAAGTGATGGGGGCTGGGCCTAGGATTCTGGCCCCAGTCTCAGGGGGGCTGGTTTGAGGATAGGATCGTGCCAGGCCCTCAGAGCTCCCCACTTCAGGCCTCTGCTTCAGAGAGCCCTTCCAAGCCCCCCCCAGTAACCGAGGCCAGCAGCCAGGGAGGCACCAGTGAGCGGATAGCAGGCAGTGCGGAGAGAGCAGGACAGGGGACCACGGGCCCTGGGCTTGCGCCCACGTGTGATCTGGAGCAACCTGGCCTCCACCCTCCTCTGCAGGATGGGATGCCACCCAGCACACACTGTGATGGGGACGCGAGGAGGGTGAGGGGGCCCATCACCCAGGGACTGTTCAGGACAGGACCTGGCTGAAGGATGGGGACTCACGAGCGCTCATGGGCAGATGCAGAGGAACAGGAAGGGGCAGAGGGGAAGCTGCAGGGTGACGCACCCCCAGGAAATGACCCCTGGAGGTCCCAAGGGGCCCTGTGGCTGCCATGGGCCATGGACCCCCGTGTGGGATTCCGAGGAGGAGCCCCCTCTGGTGCTGAGGGGGCGTGGCGCTGTGCCTTGCTCAGGTGGGTGACAGGCAGGGGCGGGTGCTCCAGGCCCAGGGAATGGCAGCAGAGATGGGCGCTGCTGGGGCACCCAGGGCCGAGAGCTCTGTGTGCATCTTTTTGGAGAACCTGCTCGGCTGCCGTGGAGGGTGGGGGGCTCCGTTGTCCCCATTCAGGGGGTCGGACAGGTACACTCACATGGCGATGCCTGGTCAGCTCGAGCCCAGAGTCCAGGTCAAGGCCAGGCCACGGAGGGCCTCAATCACCAGGCTCAGGCATCTGGGCAGCGGCAAGGCCCAGGACGGAGGACGGGTCAGCCCGGAGTGGCCGGCAGAGGGGAGCCCCAGGAGGGCCCCAGTGTGATG
This sequence comes from Bubalus bubalis, assembly GCF_019923935.1. Lineage (NCBI taxonomy): Eukaryota > Metazoa > Chordata > Mammalia > Artiodactyla > Bovidae > Bubalus > Bubalus bubalis. Next base: position 2,646,886 of record NC_059163.1, read on the forward strand.
GGTGGATGCGAACTTGAGCCCCAGCAGGCCCCCGGGCTGAGGGAGGTGCACAGCACACGAGCATACTGACTCTCAGCTTGAATCCATTACACTCCCTGCAAGTCCAAGACGGTCCCCAAAGCCGCTCTTCCCCCAGAGGGCCCCGCGCCAGCCCTGGAGGAGCTCAGCAGTGCCAAGTCCATCACTGTGATCGATATCGCAGTGAAGTTAGTGCACGCAGATCCCGGCTGCATTCTGACAAGACAAAGCGGTTCTGGAATTCTTTGGGGAGGGGCGGGGAGAAGAAGCAAGCTGCATCTTTTCCCGTCTCAGCTTTAAAAATTAAATTACAAATAAAGTCGGGAACACAATATCTTCAGACCAGTCGAGGACACACCAAGTCTTGGGGTCTGAAACTGGAATGCCGGGCTGGCCCTCCCCCGGCCCCGCACCAGCCAGCCGAGTGCAAGGGCCCTTCCCCCTCCCTGCAGGCACCAGCTGAGGGCAAAGACCGCAGACACAGCATAACTCCCAGGGGCTGGAGGCCCAGCTGGGCAGGAGCCTGCACGGACCTTAGAACCATCCAGTCAATAGCCCTGCTTTACAGATGGGAAAACTGAGGCCATGGGAGGCAGGAGGTTCTCAGGCTGCCAGACAGAAGGTGAGGAGATAAGCGGGAGCTTAAGTCCAGGACCTCCACAGAATGGAGACAAGAAGGGGCTGCTGGTTGGGGAGGCCGGGTCTGGCTCTGGGTGAAGCGCTGCTGTGCTCTGCTAACTGCCACCCACACAGGTGACCACACTGGCATCCAGTGTGGCTGGGGAGGATGGAGGTCACCAGGCCCTTCGGACCACCCATCCCTTCCGCACGCTTCCATGGCAAGCTGTGAGGCAGGCCTCCCCACAGACAGAGGGACAGAGACGTGGCCTGTCCGCAAGAGCCCATGGCAGAGATGAGGTCTGATGATGGTTCGTCCCTGAGGGGCACACAGGAGCCCAGTGAAGGGGGCTCCCCGCCAGCCAGGGAGAGTGGGCAGGCCTCCTGGGGAGGAATCTCGAGCCTCATGTTTTGGAGGAAGAGGAGAGCACTCAGGATAGAGGGGGCAGAGCTGCCAGCCGGGAGCAGGGCCTGTGACGGAGCCCCAAGTCCACAGCAGGCAGGGACAAATGGGCTCCCGGAGAGGCGAGGCGGTGAGGTGGAAGCCAGCCCGACGCCTGGAAGAGCTGCCCGTGCTGGGGCACCAGAGACACAGCCTGCCTGCAGCTGGGAGGGTAAGCGAGGCCACAGGCACGTGCGCGTGTGTGGGTGTGCATACATGTGCCAGCGCATGGGTATGTGTGTAGGCACGTGTGTGCACATGTGGACAGGCACGCCTGTGTGCCGGATGCTTGTATGTACACAAATGAAGTGTGCACACTAATTCCTGCATGTGAGCACAAAGTATGTGTGTATGACTGCATGTGTGTGGATATGTGTGTGCACACATACATGTATGAGCATAGCGTGTGTGACCTGTGCATGCGCATGTGGGTAGGTGTGCACACATGGTGCTTGCAGGTGTACGAACGTGCATGTGTGTGCATCGTGGGCACATGGATGCTTCTGTGAAAGCACGGTCATGTACGTGGCTGTGTGTCTGCACATTCCTGGATGCATGTGAGTGTGTGAAGATACAAGCCTAGGTGTGCATGGATGTGTGCACATGGATATGTATGTGCGCATGTGTGCACACACGGCTGCATGTGCGTGTGTGTGAGCACACATGCCCGCACATTCAGGGAGGCAGCTCAAGGAGACGCGTCCCCTTCACCTGAGCCGAGGCCACCCGAGCACAGCCCTTACACAGACACCGCCGGGCTGCTGCACACCCAGGTCCCTCCTCCCAGGAGCAGGCCTGGGACCCAGCGTGCTGTGGGTCAAAGGGGATGAAGGTGAGGAGCGGGTCCGGGACCCAGCGTGCCGTGGGTCACAGGGGATGAAGGTGAGGACAACCTCATAGCCCCGGCCTGCTCCACCTCCACAAAGTCGCCTCCCAACGCCCCCTCCCCCACCAGCACAGCCTAACTCCCCATAGCACCCTCCTGTCACCCGCCCCGTCCTGCCAAGCCCGGGCCCCAGGGGCAGCGACCCCCAGGACAGGCAGTCTTCCAGGGCACAGGCGGTTTCATCTGCTCCAGGGCAGTGGGGAGCCGCCTGTCACGCCTCACGCTCAGTCTCGGGGTAACAGGCCTCTCCAGCTCCACGGTGCCCAGCTGAGGCCCCGGGGCCTCCCTCCAGCTCACGGAGCAGGCCTGTATGCGGCGCCTTCCAGGCCACGGCTCTCTACCCCGAGGACTGCGCAGGTACCCGGCCCCGCTGCCACCCCTCGCCTCTGGGCCCTGGACCCCCAGGAGTGGCCCCTCCTCCTGCCTCCTCCCAGTTTGGCCAGCCAGGCGCTGTCTGCTGTCTGAAGTCAGAAGGCTGGCCCAGAGTCCCCCAGGGGCCTGGGTCACTCGGCTGGCCAGACTCTCCAGAAGTTCCCAGCCTGGCCGGGCTGGAGAGCCACTGCCTGGGCGGTGGGACGTGCTGTCTGCTCTGGGGCCCCTGGAGCTCTGTGTGCTTTTCCTTCAAACCCCTCACGCTAGGCTGGCCTTGCCTGTGGAAACGTGGGGTGTCGCATGGGGCAGGACTCTTGGACTCAGCCCCCAAAGTGCTTCTCGAAAGGTAAGACCCCCTCAAGGCCAGGAGGAGGCCTACATGGCGATCCAGCTGATGGCAGGGCAGACCTCTCCAAAACCTATACATGACCACCACCGTGTCCCTTCCAAGGACATGCCCACCAGGACGAAGCCCAATCCCACCCCAGGGGGCACAATGAACAGGGGCCTCTCACTTCCTAATAACTCCCCTCACTCTCCAAACACAGCTCAGAGGTCACCTCCTCCAGGAAGCCTTCCTTGATAACCCCACCCCCAGGATGGAGGAGGAGCCCCAGGGCACTGATGTCATTCACTGCACCATCTCAGTGCGTGGCACCATCGAGCCCAGACAGCCAGCATTCAAGACAGAAGGTCTGATCCAGACAGAGCCAGGGCAAGCCAAAGATGGAGGCACAGGGGTCTTCCCTGCAGAGTGCGCCCCTCAGCACCATGACTGGTGCCACCTTTCAGGCTCCAGGACCAGAGGACCTTTCACAAGGATGGGGCCTCTACTTTCCCTGGGTCACACACAATCATGGCTTTGCTCCCCAAACTGTATAAATGCCAAGGACCGGCCCAGGAGGATTAACCTTCCTCCGCAGGTCTGCCATCTGGACTATTTGATTTCCTGTCTGGCCCTGGCCTGACCCTGCCCCGCCCCATCAGTGGAACCATGTTAACAAGGATGTCGGTGCTCCATGTGGGCCTCTCTGCTGAGACAGCCTGCTCTCCCGGGAAGGACTTTGAGCTTTTCCAGAGCTCAGAGCAGACAGAAGCAGCCCTCCAGCCAGGGCACAGTTCTAGGCATCATGGGGTGTGTGTGTGTGTGTGTGTGTGTCTCCAACCCCTCCCTGAGTTACCCTCCTAGTACCCCCTCCCCAGACACAACCCCAGTCCCCTCCTCCCCCCACCTGAGAATTCGAAGAGAGCCGCAGGCCAGCCGGGGTGTTTCTGCTCTGCTGGGAGCAACGAAATGCCTAGCCTGGGACCACGGTCCTCCTCCCCAGCTTCTGTCTCCCACAGACCTCAGGAGGTGGGGACCACCACGCAACAGTGTACAACTGCAGAACAGATGCACAGGGACGTGGGGGCAGGGGTCAGCGGGGGTCACCCCAACACCTCGCCCCTAAGCAGGAATGTGGCTCCCACGCCAAACAGCCCCTCACCTGGCAATTCAGTTTGGGGCGTTTGTCAGAGGCGAAGATACAGAACATCCCCCAGCCTTTAAAAAGCAGAGCTTACGGAGCATAAGAATTCAACTTCAGGAATTGCCAACAAGGGTGCAGAGCCTGGGAGCCTGCCCAGGGCTTCCACAGGCACCGCCGTCATGATTCACGCTCCAGCAGAGGCCGGGGGTGGGGAGGCAGCTTGGCCCCCGAGCATCCCCCAGAGACGAGAGTGGGCCCTCGCAGCGAGGGCGCACCCTCGCAGCGTCGCGTCCTCCGCCGGGCTGCGAGCGGCTGGCTCTCCGGTCAGGCCGCGGACCCCCCGAGCCGGCCCCGCTGCGGGCGAGCGCGCGCGTGTGCCCGGGCAGGTGAGGAGGCGGCCGTCTTAGAAAGAGCAGGGTTCTGGAACTCACCGCCCAGGCCAGCCAGCACTCGGCCCCGGCGCACAGGCTGCGGACGGCCCTGGAGGAGGCGCCCTCGCCGGGCGCGCGCGCCCCGCGCCACCGCCCCGGGCTCCTCCCCGGCGCCGCGCGGGCAGGTTCGCCGAGGCGGCCGCGGGCTCGGGCTGCCGGGCCCGCTCCCCCCGGGCCCGCTCCCCCCGGGCCGGCGGCGCTGGCCTGCCCGCCAGGCCGCCCCCGCCCGCCCGCGCCCCGCCCCGCTGCGCAACTCTACCCAAGTTGGAAGCCGAGCCGGAGCGGCGACAGTCGCGCCGAGCGCACGGCGGCGGAGGAGGCGGCGGCGCAGCTCCTGCGAGCCGAGGCAGGCGAGGCGGCGCCCGCACGGCGGAGCGCGGACCGCGTGGGGCGCCCGCGCCGGGAGCGGCAGGAGGAGGAGCCGGGGAGGACGCTCGGCGGCGCCGGCGCCCTGCCCGGGAAAGTAAAGTTGGAGCCGGAGGCAGCGCGCGGGCGCTGGGGCCCCGAGGAGCGGGGGCCCGCGCCCCGGCGCGCCGAGCCCTAGCCGGCCGGATGGGAGGCGGAGCGCCCGGGCCGCCGCCGCCTGCAGCCTGCGCCCCGGCCGGGCGCCGGGGCCGCGGGGCCGCCCGGGCACGCCCGTTCGGGCGCCGAGTCGCTGCGGGCTCGCGGCCCGGGCGCTCCCCGTGAGCCGGGCCGAGGGCGGGGCCGCGCGAGGACCCCGGGACCTGCCCCCTCCCCCTCGCCGCCGCGTCGCCGCTCGCTCCGGGCGCCTCCTGCTCTGCACTTACGCGTGCGGCGGCGGCGGCGGCTGGGAGCCGGGCAGCCACGCTCTCCGGCGCGCCGCTCGCCAGCCGGGCCGCCACGGCCGAGGGTCGGCTGCGGGGCGCCGCGGTCCCCGGCGGGAGCGCCCTAGGTGCAGGCGGCGATGCGGGCTCCGACCCGGGCTGGGGGGCGCCCGAGCTGCCGCGGCTGCGCCCCGGCTCCAGGCGGGACCGCGTAGCTTGCGGGAGGACCATGGCGTCCCCGGCGCTGGCGGCAGCGCTGGCGGCGGCGGCGGCAGCGGCGGGCCCCAACGCGAGCGGCGCCGGCGACGGGGGCAGCGGCAGGGTCGCCAACGGCTCGGGGGCCCCCTGGGGACCGCCGCCGGGCCAGTATTCGGCGGGCGCCGTGGCGGGGCTGGCGGCAGTGGTGGGCTTCCTCATCGTCTTCACCGTGGTGGGCAACGTGCTGGTGGTGATCGCCGTGCTGACCAGCCGCGCGCTGCGTGCGCCGCAGAACCTCTTCCTGGTGTCGCTGGCCTCCGCTGACATCCTGGTGGCCACACTGGTCATGCCCTTCTCGCTGGCCAACGAGCTCATGGCCTACTGGTACTTCGGGCAGGTGTGGTGCGGCGTGTACCTGGCGCTAGACGTCCTCTTCTGCACCTCGTCCATCGTGCACCTGTGCGCCATCAGCCTGGACCGCTACTGGTCCGTGACCCAGGCCGTCGAGTACAACCTGAAGCGCACGCCGCGCCGCGTCAAGGCCACCATCGTGGCCGTGTGGCTCATCTCGGCCGTCATCTCCTTCCCGCCGCTAGTCTCGCTCTACCGCCGGCCCGATGGCGCCGCCTACCCGCAGTGTGGCCTCAACGACGAGACCTGGTACATCCTGTCCTCCTGCATCGGCTCCTTCTTCGCTCCCTGCCTCATCATGGGCCTGGTGTACGCGCGCATCTACCGGGTGGCCAAGCTGCGTACGCGCACGCTCAGCGAGAAGCGCGAGCCCGCGGGCCCCGACGGCGCGTCCCCGACCACGGAGAACGGGCTGGGCGCCGGCGAGAACGGGCACTGCGTGCCCGCGCGCCGCCCGCGCGCCGACTTGGAGCCCGAGGACAGCAGCGCGGCGGCCGAGAGACGGCGGCGCCGGGGCGCGCTGCGGCGGGGCGGGCGGAGGCGTGGGGCTGGCGAGGGGGCCGCGGACGCCGAGGGCACAGGCCCCGGGACAGTGACGGCCGAGCCGGGCGCGCTGGCCGCCGCGAGGTCCCCGGGCCCCGGCGGGCGCCTGTCCCGCGCCAGCTCGCGCTCCGTCGAGTTCTTCCTGTCTCGCCGGCGCCGAGCGCGCAGCAGCGTGTGCCGCCGCAAGGTGGCCCAGGCGCGTGAGAAGCGCTTCACCTTCGTGCTGGCGGTGGTCATGGGCGTGTTCGTGCTCTGCTGGTTCCCCTTCTTCTTCACCTACAGTCTGTACGGCATCTGCCGCGAGGCCTGCCAAGTGCCCGGCCCGCTCTTCAAGTTCTTCTTCTGGATCGGCTACTGCAACAGCTCGCTCAACCCGGTCATCTACACCGTCTTCAACCAGGACTTCCGGCGCTCTTTCAAGCACATCCTCTTCCGACGGAGGAGAAGGGGCTTCAGGCAGTGACCCGCGCGCCCTGCCCCGGCGTGGACACCCTGGACAGCTCCCGGCAGAGGCAGGCAAAGCCGGCCTCCCAAGGACCCAAGGATGGATTGGCCTTCGGGGTGCAGGGGTGGGTACACAGCGCACAGCGAGAGCCCAGGGACTGCAGGGCCCCCGGGGAGGGGGGAAGGAGAGAGGGGAGACCCCTCTGCCTTCCTCTCTCAGCAAGGGGCTGCTTCTGGGGCTCTAGGCCTGGATCCAGCTCCCCGGAGGGGCCCCCCGCCAAGGGGTGGTAGTGGGGCCAGGTGGTAGACCCCAGTGGCACTCTGTTTATCCTCCCAAATTGACGAGAAAGGAGCCTGCCCCGCCCCCAATACATGCCACCCTACCCTCCTCTCCACCTCTGAGCAAGGGCTGACCTCCCAGGACCTCCGTGGGTGGCTTTCCAGGGGTGGGGGTGGGGGAGGAAGCAAGGCCCCAGCAATCTTTGGTTACCCAAAGTATTTAAATGTTTGCCAAAAACGACTGACAGCCAAAACAACCAAACTCTTTTTCTAAATAAACCTTTGTAATCTAAGTGGTGGGTGCCATAGTCAGTCCTTCAGCCCTGGGGGTGGGGGGCCTTCCAGACCCTCACCCTACCCGATCCTCCCCACCTCCCACCTTCTCTTGCATCAGGTGGTGGTTGCGGGGGTGGTGTTTGTTTAAAGGTAACTTGTCTTACAGATGTCCAAAGCATATGCTTAAAATGGTTGTGTTGTTACTGGCCCAGAGACCAAGAAAATCAAAAGACCCCAGATTAACTGCAAATACAGATGCTGGAGGGCTGTTCTCCATCCATACCCATCCCTCTCTGAATCTAGGCTTCCCCCAGTGCAGCCAGCCTCACCCCCTTGCCCAGCCCTCACCAGTCCCCAGGGAGTCCAGGCTCACACACGCTAAGGCTTAAGGAGGGGCGGCTAGAAGAGAGGAAAGGATCAGAGAGGGTCTCCCCCTCCGGCTCCTCCAGCCCTCCGCACAGAGCCTGGGAGCGCCGGGGATAGCTGTGGGAGAGGGACATGAGCCGGACCTCTGAGACACATGGATGCCCGTGTGCACACACACACACACACACACACACACACGCAAGCTCAGTGAGCGGGCAGGGCTCAGTGCCAGGGGTCCCTGCTCTGCCCACCCATCCCTCCCGCCCCGCTCTGTGCCCCTCCTGGCCTTCCTGTATATCCCCTCCCCTGCCCGGCCCTCCTGGATCACCGCCCACCTGCCTTTGGCCTGGGATGGCTGTCTCGGGGAGGGGTCAGCCCTGGGTCCTGCTTTTTCAAATCCCCTTCCCCTGAATCCGGAGCCAGAGCAGGGCCCTTTCCTGGTCCCACATGCCAGGGTGGACCCTGTGGGGCAACTCTGCAGCTACCTGGACTCATCAGCCCAACTCACGGGCCCTCAGAATACCCCGCTAGGAATACCCCGCTAGGAAGAGCTTCCTGGACTGTGGTCACAGTTGGCAGAGGGGCACAGGAAATGGCGGCCAAGGCTGGTGCCAACCTCCCTAACCTCCACATCACCCAGGCCTGGGCAGGGGGTCCATGTTGTAGGCTCAGCTCTCACCAGGACTGCTGAGCGAGCTCTGCCCTCTCTGAGCCTCATCACCGCCACCCCCCCGACCCGCCCACGTCAAGTGGGGCAGGACTGAAAGCTCAGGCCTATTGTCTGGGGGCCAACTTACCGGCTGAATGGGGGCGCGGGCAGCTCGAGTGGGGACCTTCCCTTGGAGAGAGCCTGACTGACCCAGGTATCGCCTCCCCAGTGCAATGGGGTGATACCACACCCTCCCCCCGCTCCTTGGGGGTGAACCCCAAGACTCCGGCAGGAGCACGTAGCCAGGACACACCCCATGGAAGAGTGTCGGCAAACCCTTCCCCTCTCCCTTCCCTAATCCTGAGAATTGCACCTTCCAGGGCTGTGGCTGGGAACGCAGGCGCCCGGTGCTTAATACCCCATTCAGCCAACAGATGTTCACCACTTGATCGTAATTGCTGCCTGGAGAGGCTTTCTTTTCAGCTGGAAAAACAGACAGAACCTGGCTGCTCACCCCGCCTGCCGCAGGGAAACGGCCAGTTGCCCTGCTCCGGGTCTCCGGCTCCATCAATGAAGCTGGGGTGCTGACACCCGTGCCTGCGTGGTCCGGGAGCCAGCCCACAGGGAGGGAGGTGTCTCTGCGGTGCAGAGACTGGCCCGTGCACTGCGCATGGTCATGAAAGCCAAGATGCCCTGAGGTGCTTGCCTCTCTCCGGGCACCTTGGTGTCTGCTCCATGGCACCATCAGTGACCACCCCCATCTGGGGCTGAGGAAACACAGGCCCAGAGCTGACCATCTGGGCCAAGACCCACAGAGGAGGCGGAGGGCAGAGCCCGCCACGAGCCCGGAAACGTGCGGGTCAGGAGATCTCTGCCCTCAGCACCCCAGCTCTGGTCCCGTGAGCAGGGGCGACCCCTGGGCTTTGCTGCTGGAGAAGTATGGCCCTCAGCCACCTTCCTGCCCCCGGTTTCCTTCCCCTTGGCTTTCCCATGGCTTCAGGCAAAATTAAAAGGAACACCCACCAGCAGGTTCAAGGAGAGCAGGGTACTGGATGAGGGTCAGCTTCGGTGCTGTCCTGGACAGAGCCCACCACTGATGTGGTTAGTTCTCAGAGACAAGCATAGACGTACATTCATTTAAATAATTCATTCCTGTATTTTAATTCAATTCCTGAGTTTGTAGAAGGCGGCGGGGGTGGGGCAGGGAGAAGAATCATCCAAATATTCCCTTACAGCTCAGTATGGAGTTAAAAAAAAAAATCGCTTGGAGCAGGCAGGATTGTTCACACTTCAGAAGAGCAGCTCCAGTCTTTGAGTCCTGCCCCCAGCTCCGGGGGTGGGGGCTGAGGGCTGGGAGAAGACTCGTTGCCGGGGCGCTAGCTGGCGAGGAAGCGGTCCTTCCCGGGTGTGCTGGCAGCCGGCTGTATTTTTATATCACATCCGTCGGCAGGGCTCAAATATTCCAGTGCAGCCTGGGATCAAAACAGCCGGTGCCTGCAGGCCCGTCTTGAGTCTGCTTGGCCAGCTGTGGTGCTTTGCAGACCAGAACCTGGGACTCTGGTCCCGGCAACCCCCCGCAGCCCCCCACCACATGCGCCGAGGGGGACGGGGGCAGGAGGCACGCTGGCTGGAGATGCCTTGCGCTTGGGGGGCTGGAAGGGCATGATTCTGTGTTACTAGAAGCCCGGCTCATCGGAGCTGAGGAACAGGTGAGTTATAGGGGAGACTCAGGTGAGAGTGTCCCACCGTGAGGACCCCCAAGTTTCCGTTCTGGGTTTCTGCCTTGAGCTCTGCCAGGGGACCTCAGCATGCCCCCCCCCCCCCCGCCGCCCCCCGCCTCCATGTGACTGAAGGTCAGGCTCCCATTTGAACTGCTGGACTCTTGAGAGCATCAAAGTCATCTGGGTAAGGGGACAAGGGGGTGGGCTTCCCTGGTGGCTCAGCTGGTAAAGAATCCACCTGCAGAGCGGGAGACCCGGCTTCGATCCCTGGGTTGGGAAGATCCCCTGGAGAAGGGAATGGCAACCCACTCCAGTATGCTTGCCTGGAGAATCCCATGGACAGAGGAGCCTGGCAGGCTGCAGTCTATGGGGTTGCAAAGAGTCGGACACGACTGAGCGACTGAACACGCAAGGGACGAGGAGGCTGAGGGTAGAAGCATCTGGTTTGCCTGAGAGGGACCCCAGCAGGCACCCTAAGTCCTCTCTCTGCGTGACCCCACCCCATCTCGCACCATCAGTAAACGGGGCATATCTTCTCCTGTGTCGGTGCAGGCGGGAACCATGCATAGGAGAGGACTGGTGACCTCCAGGCAGGGCACAGCACCCCTGAAATCTGCCCAGGGAGCAACTGCCAACCATGGGCCAAGGAAAAGCCCCGGGGACCCGAGGCTTTTCTTCCCAACAGAAGGATTTATGGCCCCTCCCAGGAAAAGTCTCGGGCACAATGGGACCATCCTGTCAAGCTAAGGGATGGCCATGCGGGGCAGAGAGGGAGCGCTGGCCCAGAAAGCCCCGCTGAAGGGCATCTGCTATCCTGGCTGAGCACACGGTGTGCCTGAGTTGCCTGGCAGCGAAGGAGAGAAGGGAAACAGGACGCATACCTGCTGTCTGATGCTGAGGCCGCTGGGCCAGCCACCGGAAGCCCACCTGCCATCCCGCCATGCTGGTGCTGTCCCGCAGGCCTCAGGTGTCTGTCTCCAGGGGTAGGGGCCTAGGGGGGCCACACAGGGAAGCCTGGAGGGGCATTCTTGCCATAGTCCCTGTGGGGATGGGTGGGAGGGAATGCCAATTCCCACCCCACTGGTGCATCAGACAAGGCCATCTCCAGGTCATCCCAGCAGACCCCGAGCCTGAGCCTCCCTGGGCCTGGCCCTGGCTCTTGGGACCCCTGGTTTGGAGCGGTGAGGGCTGAGAAGCAGGGCAGTCATGGGGTTGGGGGGCTCCGCCTGCATCCGAGACTGCCACCACCTCGCTCCAGGGCCAGAGCGAGCCTTAGGGGCGGCAGAGCCAATGTGGTCCAAGCCCCTCCTCCTGGACCGCCGCCCCGTCGGGGCCTGGCTCTGCGGCCTCTCACCCCACCCTGCACCCTTGTTGACGCTCTGCCTTCTGCCAGGAGTGCCTTCCCTGCCTTCCCTGAGCCCCTCTCATAGACTCCCTGCGAGACCCAGACCAGCCTTCGCTTCCAGAAAGCCTTCAGGAGCCTCCTACCACCCACTCCCTCCCCAGCTGCAAGAACCCAAGGCTGGCCAGGTGCGGAGCCCAGCTGGGGCGTGGACAGCCCGTCGTCCTGGCCAGGGGGCCGGCCAGCAGGCCTCCCGTGTGGAGGCAAGGCTGTCCTCCCTGTCCCCTGAAGACACCACCGAGGAGCGTCCCTGGACGCCAAACCCAAGAGCCTCCTGGGGCACGTCCACCACGCTGCCGGGACAGCGTCCATGGGCGGTGCCGGCAGCCCTGAAGTGGGAGCCCCACACCTGCCCTCAGGCCGTTGGGGAGAGACTTCCCGCAGCAAAGCCAGGTGAGCTGGCTGCAGCTCGGGCCAGGCTGTGGGGCCGTGGGGCACCCACGGCTGCACGTGCAGGCCTGCTACTGAAGCCGTCCGTGCAAATACGGCTGGTCGTGTCCCCTTCCCCACTTTACAGAGGGGCCCAGAGAGGGACGTCATGACAGATAACCACGCAGAGCAGGCGTGACGGTGAGGCCCTGGCCAGCGTTTGCTGCCTGAGCTCTGCTTGACGGCTTTGGGCCAGCATTCTGTATGATTGATTCTGCCGGGAGGTGGGGTGCGTGATAAGTCGCTTCAGTCATGTCCGACTCTCTGCAACCCCATGGACCGTGGCCCGCCAGACTCCTCTGTCCATGGAGATTCTCTAGGCAAGAATACTGGAGTGGGTTTCCATGCCCTTCTCCAGGGGATCTTCCTGACCCAGGGATCAAACCCGTGTCTCCTATGGCTCCTGCATTCCAGATGGATTCTTTACTGCTGAGTCACCAGCGAAGCGTGGGGTGGATGGTCCCATTTTACAGATGAGAAAACTGAGCTCCAGAGAGGGAATGCCATGACAAGATGATGCCTTGAAGCCAGACACTGGGCTCTTCACATTAATCCCGCCACCCTCGTTGAATCCCCCATAAGCCCTCTACATAGATGTGAATTAGCCTCGTTTCATGGAAGAGAAACCCGAGTCTTTCATGTTCTGCACACAGAACCCGCCTTTGAGCTGTTTCCCATCCATTTCCACTGGGAACAACTCTGAGATTAGATGTTAGGTCAAGAGGATCCAGCCGGGCCCCGGAATCACAGACCTTCCTTACCTGTGATGGGATCCGCCCTCTGAAACCTCGGTTGCCCTGAAAAACCTCCGCGTCCCAGGCTCTTCGTGATGTGAATGAGGGGCCGGCTTTGTTTTTATTCCGTCGTCTCAGAAACGATTCTGAATAATGAAGCCGCTTTTAGAGATCACCCCACCCAGGATATAAAAAATGCCAAAACGTTTGTGGTGAAAAATAATCCAGTTGCCCGTTTCCTAGAGTGTGCTGCCATTGCAAATCGAATTGAAAGCAAAATCGGTCCTCTTTTAATTGGTTCAAATGAAGCTGTTATTCAAAATCCGATTGTTGCTGTTGCTGCTTCCTCGAGGATTCAAGTAGGAGGCAAAACAATGGAGTGGTTCTCTCGCGCTGGGCGTCGCTGTGTGGTCGGCAGGGCCCAGCTGCCCGGAGCCCGGGGCCTCGCGGCTGGGGTGGGACTTGCCTGTCTCGGCCCTGGGTAACTGCAGACGTGCCTGGAGCCCGGTCGTGGGACCCCTGGCGTGGGGGAGGTGTCCCCCGGCCACTCAGGCTGGGCACACAGTGTGATGTCAGCTTCCGGAGGCCCCGATTGGGCTTGGAATCTGACTGAGATGTGTGATCCCTGAGCCTCAGTTTCCTCCTCCGGAAAGTGGGTACAAGTCACAGGGTCCCCTCCTCTCACCTCCCATGGCTTCTGCAGGGAACCAGCAAGGACCCGGAGACCCCATTGGCAACTGTACCACGCGGGAGTTGAGAGCCTGCTGGGCATTTCCCTTGGGCAGGCCTGGCCCCGCTTTAGGCCCAGAGTCCTTCCCCACTGGGCTCCGGGAGCTGGCCATCGGGGGAGGTGAAGGGTTTCTGAAGCTCCGAGCACAGGGCTAAGGGGTGTCAGGTTCACGAGTCCCCCCCTCCAGGGGCGGGACCAGCCCCTTGGCGGCACAGAGGGGTCCCAGGATGGCAGGGGCTCTGGCCCTGCTGCAGGACGGGAGGGGTTGCTCTGGCCGGGACACTGGCCTCCTCCAGGGCTTGTGGACGTGCCGGGCACACGCAGGCGCATAGCAGGGCTTGTCTCTGGAGGCGGCAGGAAATCCAGGTCTGACACTAATCCCAGCAGGATTGACCTAGCCTGGATCAACCCAGATCTGTGAGGCACCTGAAGTCACCTCTGTCTCTGGTGCCCTGGGGGGAGGTCGCTTGGGGAGGGGGCATTCATCCATTCATTCATTAGTTGGCCCATCCAGTCACCCATTCCACTCATTCAGGAAGCATTTAGGGGACTTCCCTGGTGGTCCAGTGGATAAGACTCCCCTCTCCCAATGCAGGGGGCCCGGGTTCCATGTCTGGTCAGGCAGCTAGATTCCATATGCCTGCAACGGAAAACAAGCTGATCCCCAACGAAGACGGAAGATCCCGCCTGCCACAATTAAGGCCCGGCGCAGCCAAAGAAAGAATAAATCTTTAAGTGAAAAAGTGAAAGTGTTCGTTGCTGTCCTGTCCGACTCTTTGCCACCCCATAAACTGTCCGCCAGGCTCCTGTCCATGGGATTCTCCAGGCAAGACCACTGGAGTGGGTTGTCATGCCCTCCTCCAGGGCACCTTCCCGTCCCAGGGATCGAACCCACGTCTCCTGCATTGCAGGCAGGTTCTTAACCGTCTGAGCCACCACGAGAGAAGCATTTATGGACTTGAGCTGGACGTGGGTGTGTGGGGAAACGCCAACAAGATCCTACAAGTGCTTAATGCCCTCCTGTAATGAGGTCATTATGGCAAAAACAGGGTACACTGATGACCGTTCTCTCAGATATCTGCTGAGAGCCCACAGCCCACCAAGCACCAGCTTAGCCAAGTGAAGATCCCCCCCGCCCGCCCCCGTGGAGTTGGCAGTCCTCGGGAGGACGGGCAGCTGGCCACAGAAGCACTGATGCAAATACGACGTTACAGACTGTGGTGTGCGGTGTGCGGGGACCCGACCCGGCGTGAGGAGGCGGCTGGGGGTGAGCTGCCCCTCCTGGTGCGTCTGTCTGCGGCACAGCCCTGCCTGTGGATGCAGTGGGGGAGCGTGCGCTCTGGGCTTAGGTCTGTATCAGTGTCCTGGAGCCTCCGTACCGCATATACCCGAGACGGGCTTCCACGCAGAAATGTAATTCCCTGTGGTCCTGGAGGCGGGGAGCCTGAGATCAGGTGTCTGCGGGGTGGGCGCCTCCTGAGCCTCTCCCCTGCGTGCACACAGGGCCACCTTTTCCCTGTGTCCTTGTGTGATGGTCCCTCGGTGTCCTTTCTTGTCAGGACACCGGTCAGATGGCACCAGGGCGCGCCCCAAAGACCTAACGTTCCTTCCTCAGCTCTGTCGTGCTTCTCTCCAAATGCAGGCCCATTCCTAGGGGCCGGGGACTCAGGCCTCAACACGTGAATTTGGGGTGGGGGATTAGCTCCTGTGTAGCTCCATTTCCGGGCCGCACACACGGCATGTGATGTGGACACGTTCCCTCGCTCTCCTGCCTTGGTTTCCCCACTTGCAGCCTGAGTACTGTTAACCGCTTGTCCCATGGAGGTTCCAGAAAAAAAAAACACTGGAGGAGTGCTCAGGGCTCGGTCAGCTGCCAGGGGAGGTCGGGCTCCCGGGGTGGCTGCTCTCAGCCTGCCCACCAACCCCGAGGGGTGGGGGGGTGTCTTTGGGGCGCTTCAGGCAACCCCCAGGGACTTGCAGCTGCAGGGAGGCAGGGCGGGGAGGTCCCAGGCTAACATTCCTGGGCTGGCAGAAAGTCTTGGCGGGCCTCGCGAGTCGTCACCAAGCCAAAGAGACTTGCAGTGTGTGGAGCTGGGCCCTGCAGCCTGCCACCTCTGTGACCCCTGGGCGGTTAAAAAAAAAATGTTTATAACAGTTTTATTTATAAAAGCCAAAAAACTGGAAACCATTCAAAAATCCATCAGCTGATAAGTGAACAGATAAACGGCTGTATCCTCCGCGCAGCGGAAAACTGTTCAGCGGTAAAAAGGGACCAGCTCCGGATGTGTGGAAAACACAGGGGCTCTCCAACGCCTTACGTGAGCGGAGGAAGCCAGGCTCAAAAGGCCACAGACGCGAGGGTTTCCATTTGCACGCTTTTTAAAAATAGACTTTATGTTTTTAGGGCAGTCTTAGGTTCACTGACTCAATGGACTTGAGTTTGCATAAACTCCGGGAGTTAATGATGGACATGGAGGCCTGGCATGCTGTGGTCCATGGGGTAGCAAAGAGTCGGACACAACAGAGTGACTGAACTGAACTGAACCAGGTTCATATCAGGACTGAGCAGGAAGCGCGGTGAGTTCCCACACAGCCCTAGGGCTTCAGCTGATTCCTCCAAGATCAAAGCGGGAGGCTGGAGGGCTCTGGCAGGGAGGCTGTGGAAGCGACCAGCTGCTCGCGCTCAGGCGTGTCCGACTCTGTGACCCACGGGCTGCAGCCTACCAGGCTCCTCCGTCCATGGGATTTCCCAGGCAAGAATATTGGAGTAGGTTGTCATTTCCTCCTCCAGGGGATCTTCCCGACCCAGGGATCGAACCTGCGTCTCCTCCATCTCCTGCATTGGCAGGTGGGTTCTTTACGCCACCAGGGAAGCTCATCAGGTGCCACGCCCCAGGGCCCAGGAAATTCTTGGAGGCTTGATAAATGCGTGGTGGAGGAGGCTGGCTGGCTGGCTGGTCCCCAGAGCTTGCAGATGGTGGGAGAGGCAGGCTCCAGAAGTTCTGGGAAGCTGCCCCCCAGCCAGGCTGCTCAGAGCCGGGAGGAGGGCTCCTCCAGCCCTGCGTGGCCTCCTGCGAGGCTGATCACTTGCTCTAATGATGGAAAATTACCAGCTTGTCCTCAAGCCTCCGGCGGGAGCCAGCTTTTATCTTGCATCAGCAGCCCGGTGCGGCCCAGGGGGCTGAGGGGACGCGGGGGCCCCTTTCTGCTCCTGGAGAAGCAGGGTGGCAAGGCTGCACACGAGCCCAGCGGCGTCTCCACCCATCGGGCTAGAGGCCTGCCAGGTCCCCACCCAGCTCAGCCGCGGTCAGATGCCGGGGCCTGCACCAGGGGATAATGGCCTGTCTGCGGGGACTCGGCTCAGGTCCCGGCTGTGACCGTCCTGCTGTGTGACCCCCTTGAAAGTAGCCCCCCAACAGGGGTTCTCTCTCTTCAGCACCTGCCACCTGCCAATGGCACAGAGATGGCACGCTGCTGCTGGGGAGCCCACGGCTCGGACAGAGCAGGGCCTGCCAGGGGCTGCAGGCGTCGAGGCTGGGCTTGAGCCCCCATCCCAGGGCCCAGGCTCCTGGGAGGGGCACCAGGAGCCCTGCTGCTGGGGATGCCCTGCTTGAGAAGCTGGAGGTGCGCCTGGCTCCCGCCCTCCACTGGCCTCCTCCCCTCCCCCTCCCCCCTTCCCGTCTCCCTTCCCCCCTCCCCTCTCTCCTCTCCCCTTTCTAGTGAGTGAATGAGTGAGTTAATGAATGAGTGAGTAAGTGGGTGAGTGAGGGAATGAGTGAGTGAGTGTGTGAGTGAGGGAATGAGTGAGTGTGTGAGTGAGTGACTGGATGACTGAGTGAGTGATAGAGCGAGTGAGTGGGTCAAGCGTGCGTGAGTGAGCAGGCGAGTGAGCGAGTGAACGAGCACGCAGCCGGTCTGGGGGTGAGGACAGCCCAGGGCCTGCTGGCAGAGTGCCACCCTCAGCCGGGCCCCTTGCCCTCCCCGCCCTCCTCCCTGGCGTCCACTGTCCTCTCCCCGGGGGACCAGGGTGTCCTGAGCCCCCTTAGTCTGGGGAGACGGGCCCTGCGCAGTGGGGGCCAGGGGGCGCGGGGCCCGGGGCCCCTGGGAGTGGGGATGAGCAGGGGTCTCAAGGCCCCTAGGTGCAGGGATGAGCCGGGGGGCGCGGGGCCCCTAGATGCAGGGACGAGCGGGGGGCGCGGGGCCCCTGGGGGCGGGGATGAGCGGGGGTCGCAAGGCCCCTAGATGCAGGGACGAGCCGGGGGGCGCGGGGCCCCTAGGTGCGGGGACAAGCTGGAGGGGCGGACCCTCGGGTGGGGGGACGAGCGGGGGCGCGGACCCTCGGGTGGGGGGACGAGCGGGGGATGCGGACCCTCGGGTGGGGGGACGAGCGGGGGATGCGGACCCTCGGGTGGGGGACGAGCGGGGGCGCGGACCCTCGGGTGGGGGACGAGCGGGGGATGCGGACCCTCGGGTGGGGGACCCTCGGGTGGGGGACGAGCGGGGGCGCGGACCCTCGGGTGGGGGACGAGCGGGGGCGCGGACCCTCCGGCAGCACTGCCTATATGTCACCCCGTGGCCGCACACCCTCCCCCCTACCACTCAGACGTGAGCAAAAAAAGCCTCGTCGTTGCCTTTCCAGCCCAGACGAGATCAATACATTCTGGAAATGCGAGAACAGCTGAACTTTGAGATTTCTAGCAAACTTCAGAGTTTGCTTTGGGCTCTGGCTCAGGGCTGGGGGCAACTCTCAAGGTGCTGGGAAGACCCCCTCCTCCACCCCTACACTGTCCTCCCACTCGGGACCTCGCCCCACCCCCCCGCCCCTACACTGTCCTCCCACTCGGGGGTCTGTCAGAGGCGAAGGGGCAAGACTAGGCCCACCCAGGCCCCCGAGGGGCAGGCCCTGCGGAGGCACGGATCCGGCAGGTCGCGTAGACCAGCCGCTCCCCGGAGGCCGCGCTGTGGCTTCGCTGCTTTGGTGGTGCCCTAGGGGCTGGCACCTGACTCCAGGTCCACTCTGCTTCCTGCCTCAGCCCCCCCATCCACTGGCATGCAGGGCACTGGGGACCATGGATGCACCCCCTAACACACACACGCTGTAGGCCACACGGTGGACCAGGAGCGTCGTGTCCTCTCTGCTCCTGGAGCCCATGGGGTCCGGGGGCGAGGAGGGCAGGCACGTCAACAGGGACCGGAGCTGGTAGTGGGGGCCCTACTGTAAGGGGCAGGGATTCCGGGACGGGGCCGCAGATCACCCAGCGGGTGTGACAGGGCCCAGCCCCTGGCTGGCCCAGCCACCGTGGGGTCCGCGGAGCTGGACGCTGCTTGGAAGGGGTCTTCGGAACCTTCCTAGAAACAGCAGAATCTGGCCTGAGCTTTGGGAAATGTGTAAACCGTCTCTGGGATGGACTTGTCCACGGGCTGCTGGGTCACTCGGGCAGGACCCCTGGGGAGACCCCAAGAGCTCCCGGTCAGCACCTGCCGCCTCCAGCCACGTGGAGCACGTCCGTGGTGGACATGTCGGTAGTGGATGTGAGGTGCTGGCAGGCTGCGCCCATCCTGGGGGCAGGAGGGAGGAGGCGGGGGCACAGGGCTCACCCCTCACCCCGCAGCCCTCAGTGGGCTCAGACCCTCGCTCCTAAATGCTCGTGTCCTCCCCAGCCCCCTTGCCCCGCTTGCTGGCTCTCCCGCAATGGGTCCTGCTCCTCCGTGTGTGTTCAGTCGCTTCAGTCGCGTCTGACTCTGCGAGATCCCAGGGACTGCAGCCTGCCAGGCTCCTCTGTCCGTGGGATTCTCCAGGCAAGAGCACTGGAGCGGGTTGCCATGCCCTCCTCCAGGGGATCTTCCCAACCCGGGGATCATACCTATGTCTCTTACGTCTCCTGCATTGGCAGGCGGGTCCTTTAGAGCCAACACCACCTGGAAGGCCCACATCGAGGCCCCCACCCCCTGGGCTTTGGGTGCCCTGATGGGTTTGGCCCCAGGCGGAGCTTCTTGTTGCCCAAACAGCTGTGGCCCCGCAGGCGGCTCCTCCTGCTCAGAGGCTCACATCCCTGCCTCCCCTCCTCTTGCGGCCCCACATCCAGCTCCCAGTCTCACGCGAGGGGACAGCGCAGGGCTCTGCTGACGGGTCAGGTGTGGCTTCCAGAACAGTATGGACAGCCCCCCCGGAGGGAGGGCTGGCTGGTGGGACGCGGGCGGCCTCATCTTACACGTGGTGTGAGAACCGGCCGTGAGGGGTGTGTGTGTGAATGTGAGGACGGGCAGGGCTGGACGCCCCTATGTGGGAGCTGAAGGCACAGCAGGGAGTGGGGGTCTTGGGAGCCAGGGTCTCTGTGGCAGATGGGGGTCAGCCTCACAGTGACCCAGACGGTCCCCGGGAGCTCTGCACAAGCCAGCGAGGCCGGCACTGCTGACCAGTGTGGACACTGAGGCCTGGAGATGGGACAGGCCTGCTCATTGCCACCAAGGGAGGGGGGCCCAGACTCCTCGGGCTTCCAACTACCCTTTGCAGGAGCTGCCCGTGCCAGCAGGGGACGGGCCCAAACACATTGGCCAGTTACTAGGATGAAAAGAGAAGCCCCCCTGAAAAATAGGTGTGAGGTGGCAGCTGTCCCCTGCAGCTGAGCCGCTGGGCCCTTGGATTTCAAGGTCTCAGAACAAGCCTTTTTGAAGAGCACAGGTCTTGCCTGCATCCAGGCCAAGTCAGCTTTCCCTGCTGGTTTTGGGAGGGGGTGGCTCTTTCTTGGGGCTTCCCAGGTGGTGCTAGTGGTAGAGAACCCACCGGCCAATGCAGGGGATGTAAGAGACCCAGGTTTGATTCCTGGGTCAGGAAGATCCCCTGGAGGAGGGCATGGCAACATGCTCCAGTATTCTTGCCTGAAGAATCCCACGGACGGAGGAGCCTGGAGGGCTGCAGTCCAGTGGGTCACAAAGAGTCGGACACGGCTGAAGGGACTTAGCAAGCAAGCACATGGCTCTTTCTCAGACATCCTATCTCTCCAGTTTCAACAGGAAAAGTGACTGTTGTTATTCAGTCGCTCAGTCGTGTCTGACTCTTTGCACCATGGACTGCAGCACGCCAGGCCTCCCTGCCCATCACCAACTCCCAGAGCTTGCTCAAACTCATGTCCATTGAGTCAGTGATGCCATCCAACCATCTCATCCTCTGTCATCCCCTCTCCTCCCGCCCTCAATCTTCCCCAGCATCAGGGTCTTCTCCAGTGAGTCAGCTCTTCGCATCAGGCGGCCAAAGTATTGGAGCTTCAGCTTCAGACAGCTCGGATTTGAGCTCAGATGAGGCTCGGGTGCTCGTGCGTGTGTGGGGGTGTGAGGGGCCAGCCCCTTGCACAGTGTGGGCCTATCTGTGTGTGTGTGCACACGTGCACACACGGTGTCCCCAGTGGGCACGCAGGTGCTGCGGGTATACATTTCGATACATTCTCATTAAAAAAAAAAGCATCTCCTTAGGTTATATATACAGAGGCAAGCTGCAGGCAGCATTTTGGGTTTCTCTTTTCTTAAAAGGAACGAAACACCTCTCTCAGCGACTGCGGAGTGCTTGCGTCGGCAAAAACAGGGCCGGATTGCTTTGGGGATCTTATTAACTCCCCAGCACAGCACAGCTAACTTGCCCTCTGAGGCACAACACGGGCTCTCCCAATTTTTTTCTGATTTTTCCCGAGTGTCAGGCGTCGGGCGTCTGCCCACACCCCGGGTGGCGGTTGGGGGGGCTCTCCATTCTCAGCCCCCGCCCTCCTCGCCCCTCTCATGTCCCTGCATGTGGTTGAATTTGGTGTGCATGTCGGGTTTACAGAGACGCAGTGTCCGATCAGCCCCTCTCCTGGGCCACCTGGGTCAGCGTCCCCTCTGGGAGGCGAGGTGATAGGGAGAGAACCGTCCCCTTTGTTCCTCACTTTTCTTGGCCGTACAGTCAGGTTTAAACCAAAGTCTGGGGGCAGCTGTGATGGGAGAGGAGTCGGGCCGGGGGTGGTCAGTAGGTTTCTGATTCCCTGCCAGGGAACCTGAGGCTGCAGCTGTGGTCTGTGGGGAGGAGGATGGTCATTGACTCGTGACGTCTGCCAAGGGTGGGCACAGAAAGTGGGGGCAGAGGTGCTGTGAGCTGAGCAAGGCTGAGTTGCCATTGTGGGCGTGGCTGTTAAGAATGAGGCTGGCCTTGGTTTCTGGTGGCAGCCACTCTCCTGGGTACCACTAGAGCCCGCCCAGCGCCGTGTGCCCCAGGGCCTTTGCACCTGCTGCTCCGTCCACCTGGAGCGCCGCCCCTCACCTGTGACCTCACTCATCCTCTGTTTTCCAGCTTGAGTGGGTCCTCCCACGTGCCACCACCTCATCCACATTGTCCCAGGCGGGTACCCAGCCCCTTGGACCCCACTGCTCTGTCTCCACCGTGGCTGCCCCACACCTGTGCTGGATAGGGGTCCTACCAGTACGTCTTGGTGCCCAGTGCCCTCCCAGGAGTCTGGTGCCACCCGGGGTGCCTGCCTTTTGCAACGGATCCCAACTACTAGCTCTGGCTCCAGGCAGGCAACCTCCCTTGGCTAGAGCCCCCGACTTGCCTCAGAGGAATAGGGTCTCACTCCAGGGTCTCCATTGCACTGGTCAATCATTTCTAGATATTTGAGAGTCACTTCTTCAGCTAGATTGTAAGTGTTCCCATGGGTGCTCTGGGAGGCAGGGGCCCAGTGATGACTGATTTTGCAGTTCCCAAGGGGCGCCTTGAGCTCGTGGGTGAACTCTGGCCTTGAGAGGCCACAGTCACGCCCCAGGGCTTTGAGATGCAGAAGCTGATGAGAAGGGGACACCCGGGGACCCCCAGCGGCCAGAGTGCAGAGAGTTCGGGGTAGACTGTGCAGAGTGCAGGGGGCAGGTCTCTTCCATGCGGGGACTGAGCAGCCTTGCACGGAACAGACAATGCTGACATGGATGGCAAGAGGGCCTGCGATTCAGCAGGGTTGGGGTGGGGGGGTTCTAAGAAGAAGGAGGTATGTCCGTGTAGCGGGGGGCCAAGCCCCGCGGAGGGAATGGGGCGGCCAAGGCCGGCCCCTCTGAAGCAAAGGGGTGAGGGGTGCTCACCAGGGTCGCCCAACTATGGGGAAGAACAGTGTCCTTCACCGAAGCGCTGCGTAGTGTGGCGGAGCCAGGTGGCCACGCTCGTATCCCCACGCGGCTATTACTGTTCAAATGCGCACTGTCTTTTCACACTGTTCATGGGGTTCTCAAGGCAAGAATACTGAAGTGGTTTGCCATTCCCTTCTCCAGTGGACCACGTTTTGTCAGAACTCTCCTCCGTGACCCGTCCATCTCGGATCGCCCTACACGGCATGGCTCATAGTTTCATTGATGTATGGGTGTGAGAGTTGGACTATAAAGAAAGCTGAGCATTGAAGAATTGATGCTTTTGAACTGTGGTGCTGGAGAAGACTCTTGAGAGTCCCTTGGACTGGAAGGAGATCCAACCAGTCTGTCCTAAAGGAGATCAGTCCTGGGTGTTCATTGGTAGGACTGATGCTGAAGCTGAAACTCCAATACTTTGGCCACCTGATGTGAAGAACGGACTCATTTGAAAAGACCCTGATGCTGGGGAAGATTGAAGGCAGGAGGAGAAGGGGACGACAGAGGATGAGATGGTTAGAGGGCATCACCGACTCGATGGAGAGGAGTTTAAGTAAACTCCGGGAGTTGGTGATGGGCAGGGAGGCCTGGCGTGCTGCAGTCCAATGGGGTCACAGAGTCGGACATGACTGAGCGACTGAGCTGAACTGAACAGAACTCACTGTCTGGCTGCCGCCCCTGCTCAGGAGTGGGGCCCTGCAGCCAATGAGAGGAGGCTGGGAGTGACTTGACCCCTGGGAGCAGAAGCTTGGCTTCCTCTCTTTCCCTCAGCAGCGTCCCCACCCCAGCAAACTGGGAGCTGGAACAGAGAGACAGACAGACAGGCAGCCTGCAGAAGAGGCAGGTTTATTTCTCCAGGCCGCCGGGTCCAGGGGACCGTGTGTCACTGTAGGATGCCTCAGCCTCCGCTGCCCGAGACTCCCAGCTTCACAGTTACATGAGCAGTCTGGCCTCAGCATTCCCAGCTGTAGAATGGGATAACGACAGGCCCCTCAGGGGCTGAGTGTGAGAATGAACACCTCCTTACATGTAAAGCACCCAGTAAAGGCGCTCAGCGTGACGTGAACGCTCTCAGCAAGAAGTAAGAGCAAAAAAATTTCTGTTTTCTATCGAGAGCTCGGCCTCGATGCCGGTCACCTCGGTTCAGAGACCCATCCACCCAGTAACTTCCCCACCTGGAGCCCCACAGAACACTCGTCCTTAGCATGCTGACAGACGGGCCACGAAAACCGTATCTGCGTTCAGTAATTTGGAGAATTGAGAGATGAACCAAATTAAATTGTCGATTTTAATTGCCTGGCTTCTTGGAGCCTTGAATATGCTAACAGGCCTTTGACTTTCCAAGAGTCTGCTTCCCAGTGTGTGATCATGAGACTGTGACTATATGCGTGTGTGCACACGCGTGCACCCTGGCTGGAGGGAGTGGGCCTCGGAGTCTGACCCAGGGGCAGAATCAGGGAGGAGCAGACAGCGGTGGGGAGGGCGGGAGGAGGAGCGTGATTGAGGGGAGGGGATCCCAGGGCTGGGGGACCTGAGATTTTGTCTTTAAAGACAGAGGGGCGACTGAAGGCGACCAGGACTGCCTGATGGCTTGGGGGCACCTTAGTCTCTGGGCTGGTGTCTGGGAGACGGGAAGGGGAGAGCCCTGGGGTTCAGACCCCCCGGATGTTCTCAAGGCCAGGCAGCTGCAGGGGCAGTGGGCGGCTGGTTCCCGCCTTGGGGTGCGGGTCCACCTCCAGCTGCCTGGAGCCTGAGGCTACTGGACTCGCGGAGTCTGGCTTGCTCCCTTGCTCTTGGCAAGTGGCTCAGGCAGTGGCTAATTGGATCTGCGAATTTGGTGCGACTGTTTACAGAAAGCTTTCAGTCCCCAGGACAGGGTGGAAATTGGATTTCAGGCTCCTGGCTTAAAGACGCTCCCTGATTCCCAACGCCGGTCCTCCGGTGTGTCAGGGGCCCGGGCAACTGCCTCCGTCCAGGGGAGATGATAAATTATGCATCCATTTAATACCAGCTCAGGCCAGATGGATGCCAGGGGCTTGAGCCATCCAGCGTCTCTCATCTCTAAACAAATCCATTTTGCTTACTTGAGCACAGGGCTCCAGGCTGGCGGTCATTCGAGAAGTTTCCTCAATGTGAGCCCTAGGCTTGGGTTGTATGTCTGGGTCTGTGGGACCCCGGCAGGGGCAGCCCTCTGTGCCCTGGGCTACCTGGGGGGACCCCTGGGAGGAGTGATGGATCTTGTCTTCACAGAAGCACTTAACGGCTCCTGGGCAGTTAGTCCTGGCAAAGATGCTTTAAATGTGCCGGCCGGAGTGCTGGGGGCCATTTACACTCCTTGTGTGACTCTCAGACCGTGCTTGTGTGTCCAGCCTGTTCCCGTCCATCTCAAGCTGAGAAGCCCCCTCCTTCAGAAAGCCCTCGATCAGTTTCCTCGCTTCTCTGACCTCTCACTGTTGGAACCACTAACTGACCCAGATGCAGGCTGCCTGGGGTTGCCTTTCTCAAGAGAGAGTTTCCCGAGGCTTGTTGGAATTCTCTTCCCTGGTGGAGACCTCTCTATCTCTCTGGAAACCCTTCTTGAACCAACAGAGGCAGAGAGAGGGGGTCTCCAGGGAGAACAGAGACTTCAATAGATGGGAAAGAGAGGCAGGGCAGAGCTGCCCTCCACTGTCTGCATGCGGGGCTGGGCCTGCCACGTGCTCCCTGTTTCCACGAGAAGCTTCCCGAAAGCTGTGTTCTATGACTCTGTTTGGAAAAGGAGGAGACTGAGGCCCAGGAGGGAGGAGGCTTGACCAGGACGAGCTCTCTGCTCCAGGGGCCTCCCAGACAACCCCTGCCCCTGGCTCTGTCTCCCCCGGGGGTGCACCTCGCCTCCCAGGTGCACACACCGAGCGGACAGTGATGCGGCTCCAGGCACAGGGTCACGGTGGGGACCGGACGCCAGGCCCGCAGGGACTTGGCCCTTGGACATGCTCAGAGGCGGCCATGTCCACACACGTGTTCACAGCACACGGGCATCACGTGCCAGCTGGAATTATGCAGATGTGCGATGACGCTATTCGCATGATTGGCTTTACTTGGTGAGCAGAACTCCAAATAATCGAACCCGGGGGCAAGTCGCTTTACCTTCCTGACTGCAGTCTTGTCCACAGACCAAGCTTCGGAGCATCTCCCCCTGAGCTGGCAGCAGCAACAAGCATCTGAGAAAGGATGTCAGGAGCCAGACAGGCCAGGAATGTGGAGGGTGGGCCTTTGTGTGTTCCCATCAAGGTGGCCATCTGCTAAGCACCTGCTGCCCGCCCAGGGCTCGGCCGGGAGCCAGGAGCGGAGAGGGCGTCCCCGCAGCGTCCAAGGGTCTCCTGATGCTACAGGGTTTGCAATCAGGGGTGCGGGGCGGGGGGTGTCTGCTGAACCACCAGGCTCAGATTCAGCGCGAGGGAGAGAAATGCAGAAGAAGGGCCAGGTCAGTGGGAACGGCCACCTCTTGGGGTGCCCGCGGGCCCTCCCCCAGCCGGCGTGTCAGCAAGACGGGCTCCATGGGGGAAAGGGCTTTAGGTTGCTCACTGCCACACTGCCTCTGCTGAGAGCGGAGCCCAGCCCTCACCTGCAGGAGGTCCTGGTCCCCTCACTCCAGGGCAGCCAAGCAGAGGGATCAGGGTGTCAGTAACTCAACCGTGGAGAAGCGCCGAGACGACTGATCCAGGAAAATGGGAATGTGGGTCAGTGAGAAGAGCTTACAGAAATGATATGCACCCGGCAGAGACCAGAGAGCCGTGTTTTTAAAAGCCAAGCTGGGGGCGGTGAGACCTCAGGCACCTGGCTTCTCACCCTCTCCCCGGCCTCTCCACCTTCTCCTGCAACAAGGGACACCCAGCCATGGGGGATGTGTTTTCGTAAGAGGGACGAGAAGCATCATTGCAGAGTGGTGGAGGTGAGCTGCAGACTCGCCTGGGGTGGGAAGACCTGCCCCACTGGGGGCGTCAGGGGCGCTGGGTGTCCCGGGCTGGGGGAAACACCAGAGACAGGAGAGGAGGGAGCTTCTCTTTCAAGGAAAAACCAGAAATTAATCACCAAGAGAGGAGCCAATCCCCCCCAACCCCCAAAAATGTTGTTAGGAATGGAAGATGCTTGCCACCTGGAACTGGGTGAGAATGATGAATAACAAATGTCACTCTTTTTCTGGAGGAGACAATGCAAAGCTGTGATTTAGTAAGTACCCACATGGCTTTGTCGAATGCTTAGAATGGTCCCCCAGAACGCTCACACTGTCGTGATGGTTTTCAGAGGAAGGAGGAAAACTGGAGGCCCGGGTGGGAAGGGCCGCCTGTTGGGGGCACTCAGACGGGTCCGGTGCCAAGTGCTGGGTCCCACCAACAATCCCTGCATCACTGCTCACCCGGACAGTTCTCCTTTTTAGAGATGAGGACACGGGGGCCCAGAGAGGTTGAGTCACCTGCCCAAAGACTCGCAGCAAAAATGCCAACCCAGGATTCAGTCCTAAGACCGTGTGACACCCCCCAAACCTGAACTCAGCCCTTTAATTTAGTCCATACAAGAGGAGGGGGTCCAGGACACCACCGCTGCCCTGCCGTCCACCAGACAGAGCCCCTGCTCAGCACAGGGTCCTGGGAACAGAGGCCGCCCTGCCGTCCACCAGACAGAGCCCCTGCTCAGCACGGGGTCCTGGGAACAGAGGCTGCCCTGCCGTCCACCAGACAGAGCCCCTGCTCAGCACGGGGTCCTGGGAACAGAGGCCGCCCTGCCGTCCACCAGGCAGAGCCCCTGCTCAGCATGGGGTCCTGGGAACAGAGGCCGCCGTGCCGTCCACCAGACGGAGCCCCTGCTCAGCATGGGGTCCTGGGAACAGAGGCTGACCCTGCCGATGTTCTGACTTCCCAGCAGGACAGAGGGATGAGCCAGATTCACCAGATGAAGAGACAGGACAGCCGTCAAATTTCAACCTCAGAAACACGATGACTAAATCTGAAGCATATCCCACGCGATATTAGGAAATATGCTACAAACACAGTCATTGCTTATCTGAAATGGAAATTTAACCGGGGGCCCCTTTTTATCTGGCGATGCCGTTACGAGGGAGGCCAGAGTGGGCATCCATGCAGGACCACTTCTAGGGTGGCATGCAGTCCCTGGGGCAGCTGGAGGGCCGCGTGCCAGGCGCCCTCTGCCCCTGTGGCTCTGTGTCCATCTGGTCCTGCCCTGTCCCTGGGCTGGGTGTGGGGATGACCAGCCCCTCCTGGAGACCCTCACCGGCCAGGGTCTGAAGAATGTCCTGGTCTCCGTGTCACGGCGCTTAGCCCAGCGCGACCTGGGAAGCACCGTTTTTAGGCCACTGTTAGTCTCGCCACTTTTTTTTTTTTTTTACAGACAGGACACCAGAACTCAGAAGTGGAGGGTATGACTCCCACAACGTCCCACAGCAGGAAGTGGGGACTCTGCTATGCCCCCAGAGCTGAGGCCTCTGCATGGGCGCCTGGCTGGGAGGGAGGCCGGGTAGGCCACTGTTCTGATGTGCCAGAGTCCTGGGGTTGGGGGGGAGTGTCCCTTCCCGCCTGCTGACTCTGGGGTGTGGGGGAGCTCCTGGGAGCACACCTGGAGTGGTTTTGTGTTTCCCAGGGAAACACGGCTCTGATGGGAAGGTTGCCGACTCCACGGCCAGAGAAACAGGAAGCAAACTGAGCAACGAGGGAAGCCCTTCATTCTACAAAACAGACGCCCACGGGCAGTGATGGAATAAGAGCAGGCCCCGGGCAGGGGAGGCGTCCTGCCCCTGGCCCCTCCAGGACAGCTGCAGCTGTTTTGTAACCTGTATTCCCCTCGCTTCCATGCCCTTTGGGGATAAGGAAGAACTGGTACTGGGAGCCGACAGACCGAGGGCCCCACAGCTCCTGCCCCGAAGCTCTGACGGCCCAACTCTCCTTTCCGTTCCTCCCCTTATTCATTCATTTGGCAGCAGGACCAGACCCGAGCTGACACACACGGACCCGTCCCGAGCCGACGCACGACACACCACCCGTCCCGGGCCGACACACGACACACAACCCGTCCCGGGCCAACACATGGACAGCCGGTCTGTCGTCTGCTTCTTGCACTCTCGTCTTGCTGCACATCTGTGATGCGTTTGGTCAATGAGGGTCCCGGCCCCTGCGGCACCGTGAAATGTGCCCCGAGTGCGCGGTGGTCTCTGTAAAGGCTGAGTTCTGAAGCCCACCTGCCCAGGGCCTCCTGGGAGGGCTCCCACGCTCCGGCTGAGGGACTGAGCCCAGTCAGAGGCCCGCCACCCTCACCCCGCTCCTCCTGTGAGAATCCTGCCCGTTCTGGTTCAGAAGCCCACTAGACGGTGCTGGGCACACAGTAGCCAGTGCCTGGGCCACTGGGCCACAGGCCTGGGAGGGACGGTGCGGGTCCCCAGCTCATCGCGCCCGGCTTGGAGCTCCACGTGGGCTCTGCAGTCCTAACGGTTTTATCCTTGCCTGCGTGTTCTATGAGTGAAGGCCCTGGAATCTGGAGCATGTCAGGGGGCGGTGGGTAGTTCATAGGGTCCTGCCTCCCACCCACTCCAGGCTGGGACTCACAGGGAGGGGCTCCGGGGGCCTGCCCTCTGCGCTTCCCAGCGAGCCCTCCCTGTTGGTCAGAGCCTGGACCACTTCAGTCTCGGGGTGGAGCTCTGGGGTCTGCATGCACCCCTCAGAACCCCTCAGGCCGGCAGTGCACAGGGTACATCAGGACGGATCAAGAGAAAGGAGACAGGCATTCTTCCTGCCTGCTTCTTTTTTAATTGAGGTCACATTGATTGATAAGTAATCAGTCCCTGGTGGCTCAGACGGTAAAGAATCCGCCTGCAATGCAGAAGAACGAGGTTCGATCCCTGGGTCGGGAAGATCCCCTGGAGAAGGAAATGGCAACCCACTCCAGTATTCCTGCCTGGAGAATCCCATGGACTGAAGAGCCAGGTGGGCTACAGTCCATGGGGCCGCAGAGAGCGCTGCTCACCTGACATTGTAGAGCCCTTGCTCTCAGAACCCCGGCGCCATCCCAGGAAAAACCCCAGCCACGTGGAGAGGTGAGCACCTCGTGGCCATGGCCGAGCAGCTAACCCTTCAGTTGATAATGTCGTCTGTTCGCGTGACACCACTGTGTTTCTATCTCTGCATCCATGACAGCGTTGTTGTTGTCCGGTCGCTCAGTCAGTCCAAGTCTTTGTGATTCCAGGGACCGCAGCACGCCAGGCTTCCTTGTCCTTCACTGTCTCCAGGACTTTGCACAAACTCATGTCCATTGGTCCACTGAGTTGGTGATGCCATCCAACCATCTCATCCTATGTCATCCCCTTCTCCTGCCCTCAGTCTTTCCCAGCATCAGGGTCTTTTCCAGTGAGTCAGCTCTTCCCAACAGGTGGCCAAAGTATTGGAGCTTTATCTTCAGCATCAGTCCTTCTAATGAACATTCAGGGTTGATTTCTTTTAGGACTGACTGGTTTGATCTCCTTGCAGTCCAAGGAACTCTCAAGAGTCTTCTCCAGCATCACAGTTCGAAAGCATCAACTCTTCAGTGCTCAACTTTATTTATGGTCCAATACTCACATCCATACATGACTACTGGAAAAACCATAGCTTTGACTATACGGACCTTTGTCAGCAAAGTGATGTCTCTGCCTTTTAATACACTGTCTAAGTTTGTCATAGCTTTTTTTTCCAAGGAGCAAGTGTCTTTTAATTTCATGGCTGAAGTCACCGTCCACAGTGATTTTGGAGCCCAAGAAAATAAAATGCGTCCATGTTTCCACTGTTTCCCCATCTATTTGCCATGAAGTGATGGGACCAGATGCCATGATCTTAGCTTTCTGAATGTTGAGTTTTAAGCCAGCTTTTTCACTCTCCTCTTTCATCTTCATCAAGAGGCTCTTCAGTTCCTCTTTGCTTTTTGCCCTTGAAGTGGTACCATCTGCATATCCAAGAATGTTGATATTTCTCCCGGCAATCTTGATTCCAGCTTCTGATTCATCCAGTCTGGCATTTTGCATGTTGTATTCTGCATATAAGTTGAATAAGCAGGGTGATTATATACAGCCTTGACCTACTTCTTTCTCGATTTTGAACCTATCTGTTGTTTCATGTCCAGTTCTAACTGTTACTTCTTGACCCACATACAGGTTTTTTAGGAGGTAGGTAAGGAGGTCTGGTATTCCCATCTCTTTAAGAATTTTCCACAGTTTGTTGTGATCCACAGAGCCAAAGGCTTTAGCGTCGTCAATGAAGCAAAAGTAGATGTTTTTCTGGTATTCCCTTGCTTTTTCTATAATCCAATGTTGCGAAGTCAAGTGGGCCTTAGGATGTATCACTATGAACAAAGCTATTGAAAGTGATGGAATTCCAGCTAAGCTGTTTAAAGTCCTAAAAGATGATGCTGTTAAAGTGCTGTACTTGGTACGTCAGCAAATTTGGAAAACTCAGCAGTGGCCACAGGACTGGAAAAGGTCAGTTTTCATTCCAATCCCAAAGAAGGGCAATGCCAAAGAATGTCCAAACTACCGCACAATCGCACTCATCTCACACGCTAGCCAAGTAATGCTCAAAATGCTTCAAGCCGGGCTCCAGCGGTATGCAAACTGAGAGCTTCCAGATGCACAGGAGAGTTTCCCTACCACCAAGAATAGTTCCGTCCATCATCACGTGTGTAGCTGACCCCTGTACCCACCCTGCCCTCCCCGAGCCCTCCCCTCGGGCGACCACTGCTCTGCTCTCTATCTACGTGTTTGCTTTGATTTGTTCATTTATTTTGTTTTTGTCGCTTTGATTGTTTATTTTTTTAGATTCCAAATGTGACTGAAATTTATTTTGTTTTTGTTGGTTTGATTGTTTTATTTTTTTAGACTCCAAATGTGACTGAAATGCTGCAGGATTTGTCTTTTTCCGTCTGACTTATTCCACTTAGCATAATGCCTTCAAGGCCCCCGCCTTCTTCAAGGGCTTTCGAGAGAAGGACCAGCACTTCCACTCTTGTTGGGCCTGCCATCCCATAGCCTTGCTGCTCTGCAGAGCTGGACGGGGGGAGACCTTCTCGTGCACCCCGCTTTCCGCTCGGCCAGCCAGCTAGGCTCACCTTCCACTCGGACCACACCTCCTTGGAGCCTTCTGGGACCTGTTCTGGTCCGCCCTCCACCTCGCACCTCCTGACGGATGTTTTCCCAGCCTCCGAGATGTGGCCTCTTTTTTTGCTGTCCCCCTGGTGTGTGGGCCGATTCACATCACCCCCAGACCCATAGATTGGAGCCCTGAGCCCCGGAATGAGACTGTACTTCCAGAGAGGGCCTTTAAAGGGGGGAGGATGGTAAAAGGGGGTAGTTGGGGTGGCCCTAACCCAGCCTGACTGGTGTCCCGACAATCGGAGGTCAGGACAGGGACACTCAGGGGGCAGATGGCCATCTGCAGCCGAGGGGAGAGGCCTCGGGAGGAGCAAGCCCTCACCCCGAGCTTGGACATCTGCCCCCAGGACTGTGAGGAACACACATTCCTGCTGATGATGCTGCTGGTCTGGTGCTTTGCTGCATGGCCGACAGGCTGGTACAGATGGCAGGTTGGCCTCGGGCCTGGGTTGAGGACCCCTCCCCGGGTTCCCGCTTGGAGACCGTCGTTGTGAAAGCTGGCATCAGCACGTCCATGCCGCTGTCCATTACCACATTCTTCTCCCTTCCTTCCATGCTGCCCAGGTGCCCACTAGCCCAGAGGAATGGGGTGAGGGTGACTTCCTGGGGCCTCCAAGCTGGGTCCTATGGAGCCAGGCACTGCCCACCTGACATTGTGGAGCCCTTGTTCTCAGAACCCTGGTGCCATCCCAGGAGAAACACCAGCCACGTGGAGAGGTGACCACCTTGTGGTCAGCAGCCCCAGCCAAACCCCGATCCTCTGCCAGCCGCAGCTGCCAGCCGCGTGAGGGGCCGGCCTGGCCATCCAGCCCAGCTGACGACCCCCAGGAACCACGTGAGAGACCCAAGCAAGAGCCTCGTAGCTGACCCCACTCAACCACAGAAACGTGGGAGATAAGCCAGTGGTTTGGCGGTGGGGGGCGGTTGCTACACAGCAGCGGATAAGCAAAGTACCCCCCAAGTGGCCCTGGCTCTGCCTTCAGGGCCACACGACACCAATCTGAGTGCCCTGACAGCCCTTTGGAAGTCAGATGGTAGCAACCCCCATAGCCTTCCTGGTGAACAGCCCTGACTCCTGCATGCCTTCTTCCAAAGATCCAGTCTCAGGCCCCCTTTCCAATCTACTCACTGCTCACAAGCCCACTCTAACTTGCCAAGACCCAGATTACCCAAAGGGACCCACCACCAGCCGTAACACTGCCAGGAATGTGTTACCCACCCAGGATGGCACAGAACCATCACCTCCTTTATTCTGGATGCTCTGCTCCTGTTATTATAACTGAAGGCCGAACTTTCTGTCTAATCACCCTCATCTTCGGTTCAGTTCAGTTCAGTTGCTCAGTCGTGTCTGATTCTTTGCAACCCCATGAATCGCAGCACGCCAGGCCTCCCTGTCCATCACCAACTCCCGGAATTTACCCAAACTCATATCCATCGAGTCGGTGATGCCATTCAGCCATCTCATCCTCTGTCGTCCTCTTCTCCTCCTGCTCCCAATCCCTCCCAGCATCAGAGTCTTTTCCAATGAGTCAACTCTTCTCATGAGGTGGCCAAAGTACTGGAGTTTCAACTTCAGCATCAGTCCTTCCAATGAACACCCAGGACTGATCTCCTTTAGAATGGACTGGTTGGATCTCCTTGCAGTCCAAGGGACTCTCGAGAGTCTTCTCCAACACCACAGTTCAAAAGCATCAATTTTTCAGTGCTCAGCCTTCTTCACAGTCCAACTCTCACATCCATACATGACCACTGGAAAAACCATAGCCTTGACTAGACAGACCTTTGTTGGTAAAGTAATGTCTCTGCTTTTCAATATGCTATCTAGGTTGGTCATAATTTTCCTTCTGAGGAATAAGCGTCTTTTAATTTCATGGCTGCAATCATCATCTGCAGTGATTTTGGAGCCCCCCCAAAATAAAGTCTGACACTGTTCCCACTGTTTCCCCATCTATTTGCCATGAAGTGATGGGACCAGATGCCACGATCTTAGTTTTCTGAATGTTGAGCTTTAGGCCAACTTTTTCAATCTCCTCTTTCACTTTCATCACGAGGCTCTGCCAGCAAGGAGGCAGTAATGAGTGAGCAAGGAGACACAGGATTCATGCTTCCAAAAATTGCACTCCCCCCCACCCAAATAAACCCCGACACAACCAGGTGAAGCAATTGGTCACACAGAGTGATGTACATCTTTAAAAGAATCTCAGGTTTAAAAAATTCAGTGATTTTTCATCACCCCTGTCAAAAATACCAGAGGAAAAGAAAGAAAATACAGATCTCATCACTTAAAAAATCAGAATACTTTCTCTTCCAGGGTTTGAATCACCAGTCCCCAGCTCACACGTGGGTTTTCTGAGAATGTCTCTTTCATTTAACTATTTTCCAACCTGGAGGAAGAAATTGTCAGCCCATGCTATTTCGAGAGCAGAAGCTTCTACGGAATACGCCGAGGAAGCTCCAAGTGCTGTGGGCAGGGACCGAGCTCACCCTCCCCTGGATGTGTGGCTCAGCCACGGGCCCGTGGGAGGCCCCCGTGCACCCTGCAGAGGTTACCGACTGGTCGGACTGACCTCTGGGGACCCCGTGTCCCCACCCCGCGGAGCCCAAGGCATCCAAGTCTCTGAGCAATGAAAGAAGAGTGTTTATCACAACCACCCCCTGTGACAGCCTCGTTTCGTTTTGGAATCTCCAAAGCTCCAGCCGCTTAGCGAGGAGACAAAGAATGGACATGTTTCTACGGGGGAAAGCTTGTCGGTTTAACCTCAGAGCCATAAGAGAAGAGGTTCAGAGCGGGTTTAAGTGGTTTTCGCATATGCCGCTCTCCGTGTGAGAAATATGAACGTGACCACCCAGGCAGCTTTTCTGGGAGTTTTGATGTGTTATATAAGCACGTTTGCATAAATGTTTTCCTGGGTTGGATAAACAGTGCCTTTCTATTTAAACTTTAATCTGGGTCCTTGACAATTGTTGTAACCCTGGAGATTTATTCTTGATGCAGATTTCAAACGTGAAGTGAAATGTCACTGGGTTTGTGAGTCTCTAGCAAGACCCCCGGGAAGCAGTCAAGAGGATGGAGGGGAGGGTTCATTCCACGGATGTGTTTCGAGCGTGTGCTGTGTCTGTGCGTCCCATCCAGGAGGAAACGAAGGGCCAAATGCCTGCCTATGCCCCAGAGCCTCCATAGCAGCTGGAGGAGCTGACCATAAACCCGCAAAGGGCAGTGCTGAGAGGAGCCAATTGCTAAGGGGGAAACAGCACGCGGGTGTAGAAGGAGCAGAGACTAAAGGAAGACATGGTGAGCTGTAGTAACATCTCAGGGGCCAGGCAGACGGAAGGGCAGGCGCAAAGGCCCTGGGGCAGAAACTGCAGCAGTGAGTCAAGGAGTAGCAGGTGTGAGCAGGGGAGGAGAGGGACGAGCTTGGTCAGGTCTGTGTGTGGAGGCAGGGGGCTTGGGGCAGGGCTGACCCTCCAGGAGGCTCTGGGTGGGGCTGGTCCTCCCATCACGCCCGCCCCAGAGGTGGGGTTCTCCTTCCCGCTCTGGCCCACTGGCCTTGCCCACCCGCCTTGCCCTCTGTCTTCATCATCTAGGTCTTGGCTCAGCCCTTCCCAGCTGTGGGACCTGGAGAAACCTCCCCTGGAAGATGGGAGTCATGGTGGCATGTGCCCCACAGGGTTACTGCGGGGGGTCAAGTGGGCATGGAGCGCGAGGCCCACGGGGTGCCCAGAGGACCTGTGAGCACGGGTTCTGCTGTGAGGACAAGGCGCCAGGCCCTGAGTGCACGCACTGCTTACTCCTCCTGGCAGCCCTCCCTGACTGCGTGTCCCTCCCACCCTCCTCCAGCACCTCATCCAGCAGGCCTCCCTGATTGCCCCAGTCGGGCCCCAGCCTGTCTTGCTCTCTCTGGGCCTTCCTGGGAGGGATGCTCACCAACCCACTCTGTGTCCCTGGTACCCCAGAGGGGGCCAGGTGTCCAGGAGATGCTCAGTCCAGGTATGACTGAGGAGTGGGCGGGGTTGACCCAGGGATATCCTGAGTCAGGGGTTGGGCCCCAGGCAGTGGGGTCCTCCCCATAGATAGAGCCACCTCCCAGCTTGCTGTCTTCTCTGCCGCCATCTGCAGAGTGTGCCCAGCACCATCAGGACCCCATGAAACCTGCTTAGCTGGCACAGGGCTGGCACAGAGCTGTGAAGACGGTCAGGACCCAGGGGAGAGGCCTGCATCGCGTCCCTAGACGCGGGTCACCCCCTGGCTGGCGGCTTTGTTGTTGTGGCCCAGGTAAGGCTCCGCTTCCCCGACAGTAGATGGGAGGATGTTGATACCCTTTGCTTGAGAGGATAGAGCAAGCCACGGGTCTGATGCACAGAGCCCAGGCTGGGAACACAAGGTGGGGTATCTCGGGAGTGTCCTTAATGGAGCATTGCCAGGACCCTGGCCCTGCATGGACGGGCCATCCAGGGCCCATGCCGAGGGATGTCTGAGAAGGTGGGCAGGTGGGTTACCTCAGGCTCTGCACGCCCCACCTCAGGGTGCAGTCGGGGCTGGGGTAGCCCAGCAGGGCTTCTCACAGGGTTTCCCACTTCAGAGATGTCCATGGGAGGATGCGCTCGTCAGGAGCGGCCAGGGGACCAGGGCTGGTCGGTCCAGGCCGAAGCAGGGGCGTTTCTGGAAGTCGGTGGCCCAGCAGTGTCTGTCACCCGGGCAGGAGCTCAAGGCAGTCGTGGGAGGCCGTGAGGGACAGCTGGCTTTCCACCAAGGGCTCGGGGAACTCTTCTGAGAGTGAAGAGCAGCATTTGGAAGGTTATTGATTTGTTCTGGAGTAAAGATCTGATTAGGACTTCCCTATAGCCCAGTTAGTAAAGAATCCGCCTGCAATGCAGGAGACCCCACTTCGATTCCTGGATCAGAAAGATCTGCTAGAGAAGGGATAGGCTACCCACTCCAGTCTTCTTGGGCTTCCTTGATGGCTCAGACAGTAAAGAATCAACCTGCAATGAGGGATACTGGGGTTCGATCCCTGGGTTGGGAAGATCCCCTGGAGAAGGAAAAGGCTATCCAACTCCAGTACTCTTGCCTGGAGAATCCCATGGACAGAGGAGCCTGGTGGGGCTACAGTCCATAGGGTCTCAAAGAGTCAGACATGACTGAGCAACTAAGCCCAACACAGATGATCTGACTCGTTTTCTTTGAGTCTGAGCCCAAACCACCCCTGGGGAAAGCACTGCTTTGGCCGAGCTGGCCACGCGGACTGGCCCCATGGCTGAGCCTGGGTCCCAGGAGGGGCCGGCCTGCCCTGGATGGCTTCCCCCTAGAGGCAGGAGCCTGGAGTGCACAGAGGGTCAGGCTAGGAGGGCGACGTGGTGTCCTCAGGTGTCAGATGGCTGGAAGCTACAAGGGGCTCTCTGATCGGGGCTGACATTTGGGGTCTTCCTTGGGTTGGCTGTTTCAGAGGAAGGTATCTTCCCCGGCACAGAGCATCACTGAGAAGCAGCACCCACCCCCGCAGGGCACAGGCCTCCCTGGTTCCGCTCAGTGGGCGCTCATCTGCTGGAGCTCAGCGGGCACCCTCTGCCCACCCCTGCACGCCTTCCCCCGGAAACGCCTGCACAGACCATGATGCCGTCTCACCTCCTGGCATCTATGAGTGGGACCCGTGTTCCCCATTTTCACCTGAACCCTCTGGTGACCCAGAGACATGCTGTTTTGATCAGTCCCATTTGAAGGATGGGAAAACTGAGGCCAAGCCGCTGGCTCTCATGTTTTCAGTGAATCCACAGCTTGCCTGTGGGCGGCTGGCAGGAGAGTGGGCCTTCAGACATGTGGGGTCCTGGTCGAGGAGGGTGGGGTGGGACCAGTTCATGGTCCCACAGAAGCCCAGGTTCTAGTCCCTGAAACCTGTGGTCGTGTCAGCTTACAGGGCAAGGGGCTGTGCAGGTCAGATGAAGGGCCTTGAGGCCAGGTTACCCAGGCTGGGGAGCGGGGAGGCCAGGGAGCCACTGGGCAGCAGCCCGGGACCACAGGCAGCCCCAGGCCCTTGAAACAGACCGGCACCCAGAGCCCCTGGACACCTGGACGTCAGGCTCTGACGCCCAGAACGGCTAGAGGCTAAACTCGTGCTGTCTCTGCCCACCGCAGTGGAGGCGACTCGTGAGCAGCCGCAGCAAGCTCGCACATGGAGGACGTGGGAAGCCGGGCTGGGGAGCTTGGTGCATCGATGCGTCCTGGCCCAGAACCCAGGGCACCGGCCCTTTTAAGGGAATGAGATGGTTTTCTTAAAGCCACTGGCGATGTTGGAATTAGAAACCGGGCGCCTTGCTCCGCCTCTGGACCACCTGCTCCCCCTGCGACGCTCCTGCCCGCCCTGGGCTCCGCCTGGATGGGGTGCGGGGGCTGGGACCTGCCCTGAACACGCAGTGGGCCAGGGGTTGTGCACTGGCAGCTTCCCCAAGCCCCATCCAGGCTCAGCACTCCACACAGGGCACGTGGCCGGGCCAGAGCGTGAAGCGTCGCGTGGGGTTCCTGGCCATTGCTGAGAGCTCATGCGCAGCTCGGGAAGGTTCTCCATGCTCAGTTCAGTTCAATCACTCAGTCATGTCCGACTCTTTGCGACCCCATGGACTGTAGCCCACCGGGCCTCCCCGTCCATCACCAACTCCCAGAGTCCACCCAAACCCATGTCCATTGAGTCAGTGATGCCATCCAACCATCTCATCCTCTGTTGTCCCCTTCTCCTCCTGCCCTCAATCCCTCCCAGCATCAGGGTCTTTTCCAATGAGTCAGCTCTTCACATGAGGTGGCCAAAGTATTGGAGTTTCAGCTTTAGCATCAGTCCTTCCAATGAACACCCAGGACTGATCTCCTTTAGGATGGACTGGTTGGATCTCCTTGCAGTCCAAGGGACTCTCAAGAGTCTTCTCCAACACCACAGCGACAAGAAACTCAACCCATGGAGGCGTCGGAGCCCCGCGAGGGGTGCCGGGCGAGTGTTCACTCGTGAGACGACGCATCGATGCACCAAGCTCCCCAGCCCGGCTTCCCACGTCCTCCGTGCGCGAGCTTGCTGCGGCTGCTCACGAGTCGCCTCCACTGCAGTGGGCAGAGATAGCACGCATTTAGCCTCTAGCCGTTCTGGGCGTCAGAGCCTGACGTCCAGGTGTCCAGGGGCTCTGGGTGCCATTCCTTTTCCAGGCCGAAAGGACAGGCTTGTTGAGAGAACATACCAAGACCTGCGGGGCCGGGGCGCCCAGGTCTCTGCACTCCTCCGAAACCCCTCGGGAGCCAGCACCCCTGCCGGTGCGGCTGCTGAAGCCAGCGCTCAGCTCTGTGTCCACCGAGCCGCGGACCTTTCACCATCTGAGGACGCAGCTCATCACCCTGAAACCCTTTTCCCTTGGCCTCCCAGGGCCCCCAGCCGTGGGCTTCCCCCTGCTGCCCCTTTGGTGCTCCCCTCTGATCATCACACCTCTCCTTGGGGCTGCCTGCACTTCCGGCCTCCGGGTTTAATACCTCCTGTGGTCAGGGACTTCTCGGCATGCATGTTCACATGAGATGCTGCCCCAGCTCCAGACGCACACCCACCACCACCCCACTGACTCCCCTGGGCCCCTGGGACGCCTCAGACTCCAGCCAGCTGCAAGCCTGGTGGTCCCACCCAGTTGATGGCTGTCCTTGGACTTGCTCTAGCTACACCAGTTTTATAAGAGTTGAAGGATCTGTGGGTGGTGGACAGAGCCCCCTGGCTGGCTGAGAGATGGAAGGCGGACCTTGCTCTGTGCAGCTCCGGCCAGAGGTTATAAACAGCATGGGTTTATCTCCCACCATCTGGAGGCTGGATGGGGAGGTGCACCCGGTCCAGCCCGGTCCGGTCACAGGAGGGGAAACAAGGCCCAGGGAGACTGGCAGGGCCAGGGTCCGGCCTCCTCCTGGCCCGTAGGCAGCTGCCACCATGCTCGCTGCCTGCTCACATGGTGCCTTTGTGCATCTCAGGAAGGGGGGCGGTGTGAGCGAGGGAGAAGGCTGGTGCCTCTTCCTTCAAGGGCACAGAGCCCATCGCGGGGCAGGCGGGCACGGCCGAGGTCTCGGGACCTGACCTCAGCAAGGCTGCTGGCAGACTGAGGCAGCGCCCTGGGCTCTCTGGGGAGGATGGTGGTGGGCTGGACTTTGGGGTGCTGGTGTTGCCCCATCTCATCAGCTGCTCCCCCAAATCCACACCCAGAAACCACTCTGCTTTCTCTGACCCCTTCGAGCCTGGCTCTGTGTCAGGCAAGCGGGATGCAGCAAAGCAGGCTTTCTGGGCTGCCCTGTGGACCCCTGGTCTCTCGGGAGCCCCAGGACTAAGCAGAGTGAAGCAAGTAAATAGGCAGGAAAGCTGGGTTTGCCCTGAAGCCCGCTGCGCTTGGCTTGGATGGGGCCCCTCGGGGCCTGGCCCTCCCCTGTGCCCTTGGCCCTCGGTCTTGAAGAGGCCACTGCAGTCTCCCTGGCCTTGTCCTTGCCGCCCCCCTCGCGGCCCATCCAGTCTTCTCGTCGCTGCAGGTCCCGGGCCTGCGAAGGGCTGCCCCTGGCTGTCCCCGCCAGCTCCCTGCCCTCCAGACGGCGAGGCTTGCTCAGTGTCCACCCCGGCTTCCCTCCCTGCTCCTCGGGCCCCCTGGAGTCGGGCTCCGCGAACACAGCGTGACCAATGACAGATGAAGTCCCGGTGTGCCCTGGCCGGTAACCCCGCTTTCCTGCTTCCGGTCAGCACAGCCTGGACCCCCTGTGTGGCCGGTACGCACCGCACAAGCGTCATCTGAGCTTCCTGGGGCTGTCGCGACAAATCTCTGCACGCCTGGGGGCTGAGAGCAACACGTGCCTGACCTCTCACGGCCTGGAGGCCCAGAGGCCCGGAGTCCGGGGTAAGCTGGGCTGGTGCCCCTGGATCCTGCTCTCTCTCCTCCAGGGAAGAGTCGTCCCTGCCTTGCCCAGCTTCTAGAGGCGTTGTGTTCTTTGGCTTGTGGTCCCTCCTCCCTCTTCAAAGCCAGCAGGGAAGATTTAGCTTCTTGAAACCCCTCTGTCTGTCCCCACGTCTCCTCCCCTGCTGACCCTCCTCCCACCCTCTTACGAGAGCCCTGAGACGACCCTGGACTCACCTGGAGAATCTAGGGCCTTACCTCCATCGCGTCCACACGGTCCTTCTGCCCCACGCGCAGTGATCTGTTCACAGAGTCCCGGGACTGGGGCCTGGGCGTCGTTGGGGACCGTTGTTCGTCCGCCCGCAGACACTGGAAATTGTTTCCTGGTCCGTGCTGCTGGACACGCAGCGGCTTCTGACCTGTCGCTCTCACCGCGGCTTTAGTGAGAAAGCGAGCCCTGCAGCCGCCGTGACGTCCCCCCAGGGTCGCCTCCTCTGTGAAGCCCTATGTGTACAAGTTCTGGGTTGAAAGGAGTTGAAAATTCTCAGCTTTTAAAACATACTTTGCCAGTTTCTCTCCTCAAAGGCTGTGGCTCTTACACTTCCTCTGGCGTCACTGCACGTGGGGCCCTCGTGTGTCTAAGTCCATCCAGGCTGCGGGGACAGCAGGCGCCGCTGGGCGCGGGGACCAGACGCCGCGCGGGGACAGCAAATGCCGCTGGGCGCGGGGACAGCAAGCACCGCTGGGCGCGGGGACCAGACGCCGCTGGGCGCGGGGACGAGACGCCGCTGGGCGCGGGGATGGGACCAGACGCCGCTGGGCGCGGGGATGGGACAAGACGCTGCTGGGCGCAGGGTCTGTCAACAACACACAGTCATTCCTCGTGGCTCGGGAAGCTGGATGTCCACACTGAGGGTGCGGGCATGGCAGCTGCCTGAGTCCTTGCAGGTGGAAGGGGCCGGGGAGCATCCTGGGGTCTCTTTTATTTTGATTGAAACATAGTTGATTTATGATGTTGTGTTCATTTCAGGTATACATCAAAGTGATTCAGATTCTTTCCCATGTTAGGTTAGTACTAGATATTAGGGCTTCCCTGGGGGCTCAGACAGTAAAGAATCTGCCTGCAATGCAGGAGACCTGGGTTCGATCTCTGGGTCAGGAAGATCCTCTGCAGGAAAAAATGGCAACCCACTCCAGTATTTTTGCCTGGAGAATTCCACGGACAGAGGAGCCTGTCGGGCTACAGTTCACGGGGTCACAAAGAGTTAGACATGACTGAGTGACTAGCGTATGTGCGCGCACACACACACACATGATATTGAATGTGGTTCGCTGTGCTATAAAGTGCTGCTAAGTCGCTTCAGTCGTGTCCGGCTCTGTGCGACCCCACAGACGGCAGCCCACCAGGCTCCCCGGTCACTGGGATTCTCCAGGCAAGAACACTGGAGTGGGTTGCCATTTCCTTCTCCAATGCATGAAAGGGAAAAGTGCTATATAGTAGGTCCTTGTTTATTTATTTTATGTAGAGTGGCATGCGTCCTTTTCTACCTTAGATGGTATTATTTGATTCATTTTTAAAGTATGCGTCTTCAGGACTCAAAGTCAGTTTTGAACTATCTGTTGCATCCTTCTCTGTTTTCTGATTATAAGGACATTATTTGAGAATGGCAGACAGACTGTGTTGTGTGTATCTTTTAATCCCAAACACCTTATTTACTCCCCACCCTTTCCCCTTTGATAATCGTAAGTTTGTCTTCTGTTTCTGTGAATCTATTTCTGTTCTGTAAATAAGTCATTTGCACACATTTTTTTTTAATATTTCCCATATTAACGTCATATGATGTTTGTTTTCCTCTGACTTATTTCACTTAGTATGATCATCTCTAGGTCCATTCATGTTGCTGTAACGGCTTTGTTTCATTCCTTTCAGCGGCTGAGGAACATCCCACTGCGCAGCCACAGCGCATCTCCCTTGTCCGCGCCTCTGTCGATGGACGTCCAGGTTGCCTCTGTGTCTTGGTTAATGTGAACAGAGCTGCTGTGAATATAGGGGTGCATGTATCTTTTCCAATATAGTTTTCTCTGGATACACGCCCAGGAATGGGATCGCTGGATCATATGGTAGCTCTATTTTTAGTTTTTTAAGGAACCTCCGTACTGTTTTCCATCATGACTGCACCAATTTACATTCTCATCAACACTGTAGGAGGGTTTCCCTTTCTCCACACCCTCCCCAGCATTTACTATTAGGAGACTTTTTAATAATGGCCTTTCTGACCTGTGTGAGGTAGTATCTCATTTAGTTTTGATTTGCATTTCTTATCCGTTGGATCATCGAAAAAGCAAAAGAGTTCCAGAAAAACATCTACTTCTGCTTTATTGACTATGCCAAAGCCTTTGACTGTATGACTCACAACAAACTGTAGAAAACTCTTCAAGAGATGGGAATACCAGACCACCTGACCTGCCTCCTGAGAAATCTGTATGCAGGTCAAGAAGCAACAGTTAGAACAGGACGTGGAACAACAGACTGGTTCCAAATCGGGAAAGGAGTACGTCAAGGCTGTATATTGTCACCCTGCTTATTTAACTTATATGCAGAGTACATCATGAGAAACGCTGGGCTGGAAGAAGCACAAGCTGGAATCAAGATTGCCAGGAGAAATATCAATAACCTCAGATATGC
This sequence comes from Bubalus bubalis, assembly GCF_019923935.1. Classification (NCBI taxonomy): domain Eukaryota; kingdom Metazoa; phylum Chordata; class Mammalia; order Artiodactyla; family Bovidae; genus Bubalus; species Bubalus bubalis. The sequence goes on from NC_059163.1 coordinate 2,689,953, forward strand.
AGATGACACCACCCTTATGGCAGAAAGCGAAGAAGAACTAAACAGCCTCTTGATGAAAGTGAAAGAGGAGAGTGAAAAAGTTGGCTTAAAACTCAACATTCAGAAAACGAAGATGATGGCATCTGGTCCCATCACTTCATGGGAAATAGATGGGGAAACAATGGAAACAGTGTCAGACTTTATTTTTTTGGGTCTCCAAAACCACTGTAGATGGTGACTGCAGCCATGAAATTAAAAGACGCTTGCTCTTTGGAAGAAAAGATATGACCAAACTAGACAGCTTATTAAAAAGCAGAGACATTACCTTGCCAACAAAGGTCCATGTAGTCAAAGCTATAGTTTTTCCAGTAGTCATGTAGCAGTGTGAGAATTGGACCATAAAGAAGGCTGAGCACTGAAAAATTGATGCTTTTGAACTGTGGTATTGGAGAAGACTTGAGAGTCCCTTGGATGGCAAGGAGATCCAACCAGTCCATCCTAAAGGAAATCAGTCCTGAATATTCATTGGAAGGACTGATGCTGAAGCTGAAACTCCAATACTTTGGTCACCTGATGCGAAGAGCTGACTCATTTGAAAAGACCCTGATGCTGGGAAAGATTGAAGTCGGGAGAAGAAGGGGGTGACAGAGGATGAGATGGTTGGATGGCATCACCGACTCAATGGACATGAGTTTGGGTAAACTCCGGGAGTTGGTGATGGACAGGGAGGCCCGGCATGCTGCAATTCGTGGGGTCGAAAGAGTCGGACACGACTGAGTGACTGAACTGAACTGAATAATTAGTGATGTTGAGCATCTTTTCATGTGTGTATTGGCCATTGGAATGTCTTCTTTGGAGAAATGTCGATTTAAATCCTCTGCCCATTTTTGACCAGGTTGTTTATTTGTTTGGGTTGTTTTTTTAAAATACTGAACTGTGAGCTATTTATATAACTCAGAAATTAAACCTTTATTGGGCACATCGTTTCTAAATGTTTTCTTCCATTCTGTAGACTGTCTTTTTTTTTTTTTTGTCTATGGTTTCCTCTGCTGTGCAAAAGTTTTAAAGTTTGAATATTTAAAGTTCATTTTTTGCTTTTGTTTCTTTTGCCTTGGGAGACAGACATAAGAAAACATTGGTACAATTTACGTCAAAGAGTGTTTTTCTTTTGTTGTCTTCCAGGAGTTTTATGGTGTCACGTCTTATATTTAAGTCTTCAGGGCACTCTGAGTTTATTTTTACTTGTGGTGAGAGGGAGAGTTCCAAGTTCACTGCTTTACGGGCCTGGGGTCTCTTTTCTAAGAGCCCTGATCCCTTTCTTGGGGCTCCATCTTCATGATCCAATCACCTCCTGAAGGTCCCCTCCTAACACTATGACTGGAGGGTGGGAATTCAGTAGATGAATTTCAGGGGGATGCAGACAGACCCTAGCACGGAGCGTTGTGTTGGGTCACTCTGAAGTCGCGTGGGTGGAGAGGGGTGCCTTGTGTCCGTCACGTGTACTCTGTCCAGCCCACCCGCTGACTTTGTCACCAAGGATCCTGCTCTGGAATAGACTTGAGTCCCCCACGCCTGGTTCTGAATCACATGTTAACTTCATCTGCTAAATGGAGACCGCGACATCATGAATGGCTGCGGAATGAAACCCGGGATACCGCGGCTCGGCGGACGGTGGAAGGTGCCCTGTGTGGGCCACGGGGGCTACTCGCGCCCCTCTTTGGTGCTGGGAGAAGGGCAGGGTGTGGACAGAAGCAGGGTCCTGGAGTGGGCAGCAGGCGGCAGCGAGATCTGCTCATGGAGACCCCACCTCCTCGGGTCCAGGGATGCAGTCAGACCAGCCGGCGTCTCAGCCATGGAGATCAGGTGACTCACTCTGTAGAAGTTATTTTTAAGTGACTGGAAGGCTGGCAAGGAAGCTGCCTGACAGCAGAGCTGATTACCGCCCCCCACACAGAGGGAGCAGGCCTGAGGCTTCAGGCAGGCGCTGAGCCCCACCCCCGGCAGCTCTGCAGAGGGGCAGACCCTCGGGCCTGTGTGCAGCCGACAGCCAGGGAAGGCAGCCCATCTTCCTGGACAGCCCTCCTAACCCCCAGTCACCCCAGGAGACTGTCTACAAGTCCCCCCATCCCGGCCAGCACCCAGGATCTCACTCCACCTGCCCACTCAGCCTTGTGGGCCCGTGGCTAAGAGTGGGGCCCCAGCCTGCACCCCCAGTCTCGGGTCAGCACCCCCACCCAGCCCCGTGCTGCACCCTGACCCCCAGGTCCCTGCAGGCCCAGTGCTCTCTTAGCTGGCCATCCTATCTTGTCTAAGTCTGGTCTTTAATGCCCGTTTACAAACAGACCCCTCCCCATGCCAGTGCTCAGAGTCAAACGGCCTCCTCAGAGGACATCACTGTTTACGGAAAAGCTGGACAAGTGTGAGACTGGAGGACATCACCTTTATTCTCCTATCACCCCTACACTCGTGGGAGCATGCACACACATGCACACACATACACGCACGAGCACATGTGTGAAAGCACACATGTGTGCACACATACACACATGGCTGCACACTTGTGGTACATGTGTGTATGCGTACACATGAGTGCACAATGCACATGTGGGTGCTTGTGTACATGCACCATGCACACGTGTGTTCACACATGCATGAGCAGACATACGCAGGCACATGTGTGTGTGAGTATATGCACAAACTCACGCCTGCATGCATACGCACACGTGCAGGCACACATGTGTGCACATATATGCACTGCACATACGTGTGCGTGCAAGCATAAGTGCACGCGTGCATTGTGTGCATGCATGCACGAGCACGTGTGTGCAGACACACATGTATATACACACACAAGTGCACATGTGCAGGTACACACACGTATGCATCCGTGCGTGAACACACATGCAGGACACACACATGTGTGCGTACGTGCACAAGTGCACATGTGCAGGCACACACGTGTGTGCATGTCTGTGTATGAGTGCACACGTGCAGGCACACACACGTGCACAGCCACTCCCTGGAATGCCTTCCTCCCCAGCTGATGCAGTCCTTGGCAAGTTTCAGGCGATGCTGGCTCTTCCCATGGTGCTCAGGGCTCACGTCCAGGCGGGACTGAGGTGGAAACTGCAGACCTAGCGCTGTTCGAAGGTCTCCCTCTCCCCAGGCGTCAGGGTCCCCCAGACGCACCGGGGATGGGTAGGTCAGCAGCTCTGTCCTTTGCTCAGCCCTGGCGCATCTGTAGGGATTTCGGTGCAGGCAGAGGAGGGGGAGGGCCCATCCTGGGGGAGAGGTCCTGAGGTGACACTCAGAGCTGGCTCCTCCCCAGCATGCCCGTGGGGCCCTGGCTCCCCTCAGCGCCCATTCCTGGTGGTCTGGCCTCAGCAGGCTTAGCCTTGCCCTCCCATGCATCCCCTTAGAGGGCACCGCCTTAGAGGACCCTGTCTGGCCCATTCTGCGGGGTCCCTGCACACAGGTTCTGCCTAATTGGTTCTGTCAGCTCGTCTCTGGGTTGACTGATGTCTCCCTCCTCCTTGGAGGGCTTTCCCACCTGGCTTCCAGGGGTGCGCCCTGCACTCCTCCCCAGCCCTGCTTCCCCAGACTCTGTCTGGGTGCCTTGCCTCTCCCCTCCTGTCCTCTCCGCGTCAGGCCTCCTAGGCTCTCGCCCTGGTGCCCTCTGTCCCAAGTACCCTCTCTCAGGCCCAGGGCCTTGCAGTCCATCGTGAACCATATGTCCAGCCTGGCTCCCCCTCCTGGACCCCTGAAGCCTGTAACCAACCCTCTCAGCAGCATCTCCCTCGGGGGCTCCGGCACACGGGCTTCTGAACCAGACAGGCCCCCCGGGGCCCCCATCTCTCCTCCCCACTGCTGCTCCGCCCCTTCCTGTCACGTGCGGGGGCTGCATTCTGCCAGCCCTGGGTGGACGTCGGCTCTGTCCTCTGCCCCGTGTCTGGACACAGCCGACCTGCCAGCTGCCTCTCCCCCACAGTGGTCCCCCTGTGTCGCCCGCCGTTGTCCAGCCTGGACGACTGGATCGCGCCCTTGCTGCTCTCTCTTGGCCCTGCAGTCCCTTCCGACAGAGCCTCCGGGAGGATCCTGGCAAATTCTCACCAGAGCCTGTCACATCTGCACCCAGGCCCCCCAGCGTGCTCACCCCCCAGTGAGTCCCTCCTGTGTCCTCCGGGGCTGGTCCACAGTGCCCCGCTGCCTCTGAGCACCTCTTCCCGGGGCCTGCCCCCTCTCACACTGCCCCTGCATGCAGCACTTGGCAACTCTTTCCCCTGCCAGGCCCACGCCGGCCTCAGGACCTTTGCACGCTCTGTGTCCTCTGCCTGTGATGCTCCTCCCCGAGATCCCACCTGGTTCCCTCACTTGCCCCAGGGTTTACCCACACACCACCTTTAAGATGTGGCGTCCACAGTTTTGACAGTCACCCTGCAGCATTTCACTTCCTCTTATTCGCCTTTCCTGCAGCACTTACCGGTGTGTAATTCACCATCTGCATCATCAGTCTTGTGTCTGCTTCACTCAGAATAAAAGTGCCACTCGGGCAGGAATCTGCATTGATGGCTGACGGATCCCAGCCTCCCCCTGCCCCGCCCAGGACTCAGCAAGGCTAAGCCTGCTGAGACCAGACCACCAGGAATGGGCGCTGAGGGGAACCAGGGCCCCACAGGCGTGCTGGGGAGGAGCCAGCTCTGAGTGTCACCTCAGGACCTCTCCCCAGGGCCTGGCACTGGGCAGATGCACACTCAGTATCTACTGAATGACTGAATGAGCAAATGAATTAGTGGACATGTCCTGACCCTCCCAGTGGAAGTCCAGCTCCCTGGCCCGGCCTTGCATAAGGTTCTGGCCACCATCCCAGTGAGCCCAGCCTTCCAGTCATCCCAGCCAACGAGCCAGACCCGAGTGCCACCATCTTGGGCCTTCCAGCCCAGACCACCCCGCAGGCGAGGTCCACCGAGTGATCTCAGAAAGGCCACTGGCAGAGCCTCGTCGGCATTCCTGACCCACAGAGCTGTGAGCTAGAATTACATGACTCTTGCTTTGCACCACCAAATCTCAGTCATGGGATCTGGGATCTGGGCTCTGGGTTGATGCAGCAGAACCAGCTTCACCCCACGCACCCCAGGACTGCACAGGTAGCCCCTACCTGTCTCAAGGGTGGAGTCTGGCACCTGATGTTTGGCTGCCAGCTTTTGGGTTCCTGGCTGGAGCGATGAGAAGACAGGGAAGCTGCCTTCAGCACCCAGTTACTGAGCGCGCGTCCGGGGCCATGACGACCACACTGCCATTGATCACACGATGACTGCTGGCCAGGAACTGGCTCAAGGGCTTTATAAACACTTCCTTGTTCAAAACCAGCAACAGGGGCAAGCGTTTCCGGAGTGGAGGCCTTATGCGGGACGCTACTCTCAGCCTCTGTCACGACACCTCCGTTTTACAGCCGGGGGACCAGACGTGGGCGAGGCCGAGCCCGCTGCCCCCTCTCAGCCGTCTCCCCCTCCCCTGCCCCAGCCCCCCGCCCCCTCGGAAGCTGTCTGCAGCTACACCAACGTCTGAAGGTGGAGACCACGGTCCTCCTGCCTTCCTGGCTGACCCATGGGTCTGGGAGAAAACCCAACTCAGTCACAAAGGGTTTGGTTTGACGGAACATAAAAGCCGTGGGACTCCTGACTGGCCGCCCTGGATCAATCACGGCCCCGCTGTATCGTTTCCTGGACTGTTGTAACAAAGTGCCACAAACTAGGGGCTTCAAACAGCAGATGTGGGTCCTCTCGCAGCTCTGGGGGCCAGACGTCTGAAACCCAGCCATCCGAGGGGCCCTCAGGAAGACCACGCCCGTGCGTGTCCCGGCTTCCGTCAGCTGCAGAAATGCTTGCATTCCTTGGCTCGTGGCCGCCTCACTTGGTCTCTGCCCCCGTCTTCACACGGCTTCTCCTCCTATAGGTACGTCAGTCATGTGAGATTGGTGGTGGTGTTGTCGTGTCTGACTCTTTGTGACCCCATGAACTGCAGCACACCAGGCTTCCCTGTCCTTCACTATCTCCCAGAGTTTGCTCTAAGTCATGCCTGTCGAGTTGGTGATGCCAATCAACCATCTCACACTCCATCACATCCTTCTCCTCCTGCCCTCAATCTTTCCCAGCATCAGGGTCTTTTCCAATGAGTTGGCCAAAGGATTGGAGCTTCCGCTTCATCAGTCCTTTCAGTGAATATTCAGGGTTGATTGGCATTAATGGGATTAGGACTGACTTCAGCATAACTAACTACGTCTGCAAAGACCCTATTTCCAGGTGGGGTTTCATTCGGAGGTTCCAAGTAGATGTGAATTGGGGGGGACATGTTCACTCCAGTACACCCTTCTGGAGCCCCCAGACCCTTACCTGTCCAGGCCCCTTTTTCTGATCTGAATGTTCTTGGTGGGAGGGTCCATAGGGCCTGTGTACAACCCCGTCCCAGCCCTGCCCTGCCTACCTGCCTCCCATCCACACGAGAGCTAACGGGAGGCGGCAGGTTCACATCAGGGGCTGGGGTGGCGGGCCCCTCACCGCACTGTTACGCATCTGCCTGCACGCAGTTAACGAGCCCCTGGGGGGTGGGGTCCAGGAAAGCCTGGTTGGGCTGAGCCCCACGCTGTGCAGTCTGGCCTTAGCTTCACTGTACCCCTGCACTCAGGGGAAAGTTCGGCTGGGACACCGGAGCCCTGGGGCAGGCTCGGTGATGTGTCCAGTGCCCCCTGGCAGCCGGAGGCCTGGAGCAGGGCCAGAACCTGGCTCAGCTGCAGGGCTGAGGTCAAGATGGCAGTGCCCCGGGCAACCCAGGCCCACGGGCAGGCTGGCGTCTGCATGGTGTCCGTCTTCAGCTCTAGGAAGACGGTGTGCGCTGGGCCTCCGGGCAGAGGGCCACCAGCGGGGGAACTGGCCGCGGGCCCAGCCTCACTCCACAGGAAGGCCGCCCTGCTGACCCCAGCGGGCTGCTCGGGAAGGCGGTCAGGCCGGGCGCCAGGCGCTGCTGCCTGGGATTCAGGGAGCAGAGCGCCTGGTCTTGCAGCTAACGGCCCTGGGATTTCTGCGGGAGGACGGACCCCTCTCCTGGGCTGGGCACTGCGGACTCCCCAAGGGCAGCTCGGGGAAGAGGCCAGGGGAGGGGGCTCAGGGTCACTCACTTCCCGCCCCCCCATCAGGCCCTCCCTGCGGCCCTGGAGCCCCTCCAAGCCTGGCAGGCAGACCCACATTCCGCCCAATGTGAGGGGGTGCTAAAGGGGGCGGTGAGAGGGTGCACTTGGAAGACCCCAGGGAAGGCCACGTAGGGCCTGCTCCCCCACCCCTGTGTATCCATGGACCTGTGACACAGGCGTCCCCTGGGGGTGAGCTGGAAACACAGACACTCAGGCACCCAGACCCCTGAAGGGGACGCTGCCGTCAACGGGAGACCCCGGGGGACTCTAGCTTCCAGTGCGGGTCTGAGACACCCGGTTCCCCAAGGACCCAACTCACCTCGACTCGGAGAGCGTGTCCAAGCTTGGCAATCCAGCCACTACTGTCCGTTTGGGGCCAGGAGCCTGGCTTTGGAAGGCCCTTCATATCCACTGCCAAATGTGCTCCAAGGACCACTTGGACCGGTGGCTGTCCAAGCCCTTCTTGAATGCCTGCAGTGACGGGGAGCTCACTGCCACGTGAGGAGCCAGGTCAGCCGTGCCAGGGGCTTGGAGGTGATCCCCACGGGGCTGCACTTGGAGTTTAGGCTGCCTCACCTCCCCCGGACTCAGTTTCCCCATTGGTGCCAGGCATGAAACAGGTTCCCTCTCTCCCCTCATCGTGAGAACGTTTGTGCTTTGGGGACATCGACAAACTGATCAGTCAAAGCACGCTGTGGGGCAGCTCTCTGATGTCGCAGAGATGACCTGTTGCTCCCTTCCAGTGCGGTCAATGGGGACACCGTGGGAATGACCAGGATTGGAGGGCAGCCTCTATGAGGCTCAGAGGCACTCAGGGCCACTTGCTGCTGCTGCTGCTGCTGCTAAGTCGCTTCAGTCGTGTCCGACTCTGTGCAACCCCATAGATGGCAGCCCACCAGGCTCCCCTGTCCCTGGGATTCTCCAGGCAAGAACACTGGAGTGGGTTGCCATTTCCTTCTCAATGCATGAAAGTGAAAAGTGAAAGTGAAGTCGCTCAGTAAGTGTCCGACTCTCTGTGACCCCATGGACCGCAGCCTACCAGGCAGGCTCCTCTATCCATGGGATTTTCCAGGCAAGAGTACTGGAGTGGGGTGCCATTGCCTTCTCCGCAGGCCCACTTACTAAAATGCAAACTCTAGGACCCTGCTCCCCAAGCCCTGAGCCAGGAGATCCAGGCAACCTGGATGCAGGAGCTCAAAGGACCACACCCTGAGGAGTCGGGGCTCCCAGGACCTTCTGGGGGTGGAGTGTCAGCCCCAGTGGGCCCTGAGGCCAACGGGCCTCCGCCCGGGGAGGTAAGTGCAGGGGCCGAGCTGTGCCTGCGTGTGCCTCTGAGACCCGCATGTCCACATACACGTGTGTAGTGTGCCTGCAGCCCCAGGCATGCACATATAAACACATGTGGTCCTCACGCACATCGCAGCACACCCATGTACCCAGGGCACTGGTGCAGGCATGTGCACTTGCCCACGGGACACGCACACACACACGCACGCACGCACACACACACACACACACACACAGCGTGTCCTGTCAACCACCAGCCTACTTTGTGCTGATATGAGACCCTCCACCACATCTTCTCTTAGCACCTGGGCTGTGTCTGCAAAGACAGGCTGAATCCCTCATTGCAGCTGACCCGGCAGGTGGGCACCGCCTGCTAGCTCCGTGCCAGGCCCTGCACTGGGCCCTGTGGAGGAGCCGCCCGGAGACCAGAGAGCTCACGTCTACGAGGCAATCAGACAGGTGAGCAGGCAGGGGTCACCCGGGGCCATGTGAATTGGTCCAGGGCAGCCCAGGTGAACAGACCATGTGTGGGTGCCTGAGGGTGCAGGGGGAAGCTGGGGGGAAGCTGGAGGGAAGCCGGAGGAGCTGAGGCCCCTGCCCCGCACAGGTAGGGTGGAGGGGTGGGTACCAGGTGAGTCCAGCCCGGGGTGTGGGAGGAGCAAGCGCTCATAGAGGATGGGTAGGTGATTATTCCAGGAGCCCGGGGTGAAGGGCATGGCCAGGCGGGTGCCTGGGGTGGGAGCCCTGCTCCCCCCTGCCCACTGGCTGCATACTGGCACCTCCTCCTTTTTGCAGATGCCCCACCCTTGCCTCCTTTGTCCCTTTAATCCCACATGTGGAGCCTCAGAAGAGACTGAGGCTAATTAGGCTTTCTGGTCAGTCAAGGTCAGAGGCATCTCCCCCTCTCTTCTCCCCTCGGGCTCTACCCTCAGGGCGTCCTCCTCTCCTCCCAGAGATAGGGAGGGCCCTCCGGTCCCAATCCTCTCAGAGAGATGACAGGTCACCTGGCGGACACCCAGTCACCACAGCGGCCTGCCGTTCGGGGAGGAGACGGAGTGTGTGGCCACGGGTCAGCAGAGCGCGGACCACCTGCCCCCTCCCAACTCCTGCCCGTCAGTCAACGGCAGGCACCCCGCGTCCATCCTGACCGTGACAGCCTGGTCCCACGGCGCTCACGAGGACTCTGAGCTGGCCCTGCCCTTGGGTACTGAGAAACCAGCCAGCAGGCAGGTGGGGACGTGTCCCTGCCCTTACTGGAGGCCCCGGTGCCTGTGGGAGCCCCGGGGAGGACTGTTGCTTCTGTGGGATTCCCCAGAAACAGGTGATGCTCCCCTCGGTCTGACAAAGGAACAGGTGTTCCCCAGGAAGCGGAGGAGGGAAGGGAAACAAACGATGGTCCGGGGGAAGGGACTAGGCGGGGAGGCTTCTGGGGAAGCTTGGATTGTAGACGCACAAACCTCGGCCCTTGGAAAGAAAGGCAGAAACAGGCAGCTGGCTGGAAGAGTGTCAAACGGGGACAGTACAAGCTGGGCAGGCTTCCAGGAGGTGGCAGTATGGGAGCCCTGGAGCGATAGGAAGTGCAGCCAGGAGAGCTCACGTGGCAGGTGGGCCCGGAAGCCCTTTGGGAGCCGGGTCAGGCCCTGAGGACAGAGCCCCTGAGAGTCTGGAGGGCTCCCCAGCTAAGGGCTCCCAGCCTCCGTGCCAGCGGCCTGTCCCCTACGTGGCACACCCATTGCCTGCTAGGAGGGGCTCTTGGACTGGGATCCCCAGAAGCAGATCCCGAGACAAGGGTCCTGCGTAAGCAGCTTGTCTGGGGTGTCATCCCAGTAGGAAAGTGGGGACTGAGGTGAGGAGGGGGCCGGCCTCTGCAGGCACGTGCTCTGAGCAGGCAGCTGCCGCCTGCCATTGGGTCCCTTCCCTTCCAGGGGCCCTGAGCCCAGACCGTGTGCCTCAGGGGTGCTGGGAGCTGTCCTGGGCGGGGGGCGGCCTCAGGCACTGCAGGATAGGTGGGCAGGGAGGGCCGGGCCGGGCACAGGGGTACCTCCTGATGCAAAGGCAGAGGGGCGGCAGGAGGCAGGTCCCAGAGCCACCCAGCGCACCAGAAAGGCTGGCGGGTGGCACCTCGGCTGCAAAGCCCTAAGCCCATCGGCCACAGTCCTGGGGAGGCGGGTGGGGGGGCCCGTGTCCACCACAGCGCCTTGGACGGCTCTCGTGGCCCCCGAGATCCTGACTCTGCCGGGCAGGCTGTCTCCCACCGGGCCCTTTCCAGACAGATGTCTCTGCCCCCACTTCCCACCCCCCAGCTTCAGCTGTAATGGAGCGCAGGCGCTTTCCCACCACGGGGCCTCTCCCCGGCCTGTGCCCTCTGCCTGCACACGCTTTCCCGCCTCCCGGCCCCAGAACCTCTGTTTCAGCGTCACAATCTGGTCACCCTCTTGGCCGAGGAACCCTCTCCCACCCTCGGTGTGCTGAAAGCGCAGCTGTTGGTGAATGTGTGTGAGCAGGTGTGGGCCACAGGCGTGCCTGCTCCTCCCACCCCCACGGGGCTTGGAGCCACCCGCCGTGGTGGCCGAGGGCCTGAGCGCAGCCAAGCTCCAGGAGACAGGCGTTTTGCTCCTCTTCAACTCCACGCAAAGGCCACCTCCTCCAGGAGGCCGTCCCAGATCCGCCTCCATCCCGATCGTCTGCATTATCCCACACCATGGGGTCCTGAGGGTGGCCCCTGAGCGTCCCCAGGGCAGCCTGGTTCTGCAGGGGTAGGTGCTCAGGGGACTGGGCCTGATACCAGAGACTATCTGTGAGGTGGGGAAGGTGTGCCTTGCACAGATGAGGGGTGGAGGTGCCTGGCTTGCTGACAGGCAGTGGCACTGGTCCCAGACATGAGAGCTAGTTGCTGCGTGCCAGAGGGGCCCCGGGGCCCGGGCATGTCCTCCTGGTGGACCGATGGAGCCCCGGGAGCCCTGGAATGAAGGGCTCTGTAGAGGAGCGGCTGGAGCTCCTCCTGGGTCGCCCTCCCCCGGAGTAGCATCTGGGGACACTCCACGTGGGGACCTCTCCCCGCCCACCCACCGCGTCTCTGAGTTCCTGCGATCCACTCTCCCCTCATGGATCTATTAGCAAAACTCCTTCCTCTGCTGCCTCCGCAGCACGTGCCCCTCGCCGCCCACGGTCTCATCAGCCCCGCTGAGCCCAGGTGGGCACTGACTCTGTCCCCTCCCCAGCCTGACTGGCCTCCCCTGCCCGCCCCTCCCCTGGGCTTTCTCCAGTCAAGAATGCTTCTGGTCAAGAAACACTCCCGCCTGGCCACCCTGCTCAGCCGTCTCCACGGGCTCCCACTGCCCCCTGTGGCCGCCCAGTTCCTGGAAGGGAGGCTGGGCCTCTGACTCCAGAGCCCAGGAACTGCTCAGTGCATGTCTCTGAGCCAAAGCCAGGAAGCCGACAGTCACTCGGGGTGGGGGGGGGTCCCTGGTTCCTGCCATCCAAATCCAGCCTGACATCCTCCCAGGCAGGCTCAGGGAAGTTCAGAGATGGCATGCTGCCCCTCCATGGGGGAAGGGGAGAGTGGGGGAGGGGGGGAGGGGGGAGGGGAGAGTGGGGGAGAGTGTGGGGAGAGTCGGGGAGGGGGGGAATGCGGGAGGGAAGAGGCAGGGGAGAGTGGGGGAGGGGGGAATGCGGGAGGGAAGAGGCAGGGGAGAGTGGGGGAGGGGGGAATGCGGGAGGGAAGAGGCAGGGGAGAGTGGGGGAGGGGGGAATGCGGGAGGGAAGAGGCAGGGGAGAGTGGGGGAGGAGGAGGGAGAGCAGGAGGGGAGGAAGCCAGGTCAAGCGCTCGTGGCAGCTGGGCCCAGGGCCTCAGACCTGTTGGCAGCGTCTGTGCTGCTCCCGCGCCCCTGGGAACCACAGCCCCGGACTCCTCAGTACCTGGACCGTGACACACGAGGCAGCTGGCGGGGGCGACGTGGCATTTCAGAGCTTCCAAACCCTCACATGAAAACAGGGCGCGTCGTTAGGGAAACTCAGAGGCCAGGGACGTGTGTTGCAGCCCTAGCAACACGGGACAGCCTTGAAGCCCCCCACACAGAGGGCGAGGGCCGACACCCAGAGCTCGAGACCTGGAGAGGTGTCGGCAGGAGCGGAGGGCGGGTGGACGGAGGCCTGGCCGGACCGCCGGGGCCCTGGGGGGACGGGCTCGGCATGGGTGAGCGCCAGCGTCCACACGGGGACGGATGGGACTGTCTCCCAGGCTGTCCTTGGGGACACCCCCCAAAACAGAGCACCCCCGAGGGACCCACCCACGGGACAGCTCCGGCCAAGCCCTCCATGTCCAGAAAAGTCAGAAAAGTGCTCAGAAAAGTCAGAACTCACCCCATGGACGCAGAGGCACAAGGTGCCCACCCTCAGGAAAGAACTGGAAATAGAGTTTAAAACACACCCCAGGACCAGACTCACCTGGAATAAGCACAGCCGACGGTGCTTCATAGCAACAGCCGGGGAAAGGAAGAGGGGCTTAAAAATCAGAGAAATAACAGAGCGAGAAAGCCGAGCTTCCGCGTAGGAAACAGGATTCCCCGAGGCCACCCTCCAGAGATCAGCTGCGGGAGCCTGGGCAGGAGGGGCCCGGCCCAATGGGCACCGCTGGGCACGGTCCCCGACTCTGCGGATCTTCAGTCGGGGCGGGAGTGCGATATCCTGGTCTCACGCCCAGCAGCTGGCGAGTGAGGCTCCTGGCTGGGCACCCGGATAACACGTGCTGGCCCCCCACTCCCAGGACCCAGGCCCACGGAGGAAGGGAGCGGGAGGACCCCCGCCCCGCTGCCTGTCACCCACACTCCTCCACGTGTCACTTCTCAGCCTGCATCAGTGCGGTGGTGGCGGGGACACGAGCCCTGGAGCGGCCTCCAGGCCAAACCCGGCTCCCTGCTTGCTGGCTGTGTGACCTCAGGCGGGTAGCTCAACCTCTCTGAGCCTCATTTCTTGAGGCACAAAGAGGGGTGATACACCCTGAGGACAGCACCTCGTATCTGCCCAGCCTTGACTCTGAATGCCCTAGGACTCTGAGCCCTGTGGGCATGCTGCCCATTTAATCCCCTCCAGGACCCAACGGAGCCAACCCTGGGGTGACCTTAAGAGGACAGTCCCCAGGAAGCTGTCCCTCCAGCCCACAGCGTGAGAGGGGAGCTCTTCAGGATTTGCAAGGAGACACATGGGAGGAATGATCCTTCTCCACCACACGCAGCCACCTGGGCACCAGACCCCAGCCTGGGACACCCCCACGAGGGCCTCTCGGGGACACCGAGGTGGTGGAGCAGAGAGGGGACAACCCCGTTCTCGATGGGCTCCCTGAAGCCCCCCACCCGGGGTTTCTGTTACCCGACCTCATGAATGACTTATTTATGTTTATGGAGGTATAGTTGGCTTCCCAGGTGACTCAGTGGTTAAGAATCTGCCTGATAAGGGAGAAGCCATAAGAGAAGCAGGTTTGATCCCTGGGTAGATCCCCTGGAAGAGAAAATGGCAAGCCACTCCAGTATTCTTGCTGGGATAACCCCATGGACAGAGGAGCCTGGCAGGCTGCAGTCCCTGGGGCTGCAGAGTCAGACCTGACTGAGCACATGAGCATCAGGGGTGCTCTCTGTGGGTGAAAGTCCTTTCAATGAACGGCTGGACCTGGAAACTAGCTATTTCACAAACACTGAGGTGGCCTTTCAGATCGTTTTAATACAAGCTGAATTTTCCCAGAAAGCAGCTATCCTGTGAATTGGGGAAGGATAGAACTAGCTTATTTTAGCACTTTATAAGGAATTGCGCCCCATTCACCAAAAATGGAAACGTCACCAGCGTCCCCCTGCTGCTGACCACAGCGAGTCCCAGATGCACTGTGGCCCCACGAGCGTCCACACACCGGCACACAGGCTGTTAAAGTGATAACTCTCTTTCTTCTCTTCTCTGCCTTATATTTAGGGCATTATGTTGCCTTTCAAAATCTGTGTGCTGTGCTCAGATGTGTCTGACTCTTTGCGATCCCACAGCCTATACAGTACCAGGCTCCTCTGTGCATGGGATTTCCCAGACAAGAATACTGGAGTGGGATTCCATTTCCTCCCCCAGGGGATCTGCCCGACCCAGGGATGGAACCCAGGTCTCATGCGTCTCCCGCATTGGCAGGCGGGTTCTTCACCGCCAGGGCCATCTGGGGAGACATCTGTGTGCCAGGTTAAACTGCTTCTTTCATTCCAGGATCGTAACTAGTATGGAAGCAAGGCGTGTATGAAATAGTTTTTTAAATCAAGAAATATAGCATGCAATCCAGTACCACTTGCTGAGTATCTATTGTGTGCAGAGGAACGCGGCAGACGTAGGTGCCCGCACTGCCTCCGTCCTTGTAAATTCCTGCAAACAGGAGGTGCACGATCTCTGTCTGCAAAAGAGAAAACGGAGCGAGATTTGCAGAGAGAAAGCGTGATAAGTGGTGAAGCAGGGAGTCCCGTGGGACTGACCCTCCAGAGACACGTGCGATGTAACCACTGAAGATACATCTGTCCAGGGCAGAAACCAGACCAAGGACAGTGTGATCAGGGCTGCCCTGAGCAGGCAGCCCCCTTCACTGCCCACCTGCCTGAGAACACCCGACAGTCAGGTTACTATGAAGCAGAAGGTACCACACACCTCCCTGCAGGAAGTCCCGCCGCGGAGACTCACCTGTGCCCTGAGACCAAGGAGGCCCTGGAGATCGAGTTCCCTGGCTGGGTCTCCTCTCCTCTAACGGCTCCTCCGCCCTTCCAGCCAGATGCGATGCTCTCCAACTCTCTCCCGTAGTCTTTCCCAGCACCTCTGGGTAGTCAGTCCACCAGCCTCACTGACCCCTTTTACAGACTGGCCAGTGCCCACAAGAGGCCTTCCCGGCCCCTGGTGACCAGACCAGCTCTTTGAGACAAGCGTTTTCCCCGAGTCCTTGTATCTCTTTTTCCTTTGTTTCTTCTTTTTTTGATCATATAGTTATTATGCCATCTAACAAAATCACTCGGGAACAGCTGACAATAGAAGCCAACAGAGAAAATTCAGGAATAATGAATCATCTTGAAATGAATTGTGGCAACACTTTGCTATTTTTCCTCAAACAATATTTGCCTTGTAAAAACACATGATCTTAGTTTGCAAGGAAAGGAGACACGCAAAACTCCCTCTGTGATGGAGACTTGTCGAGAGGACCCTGGAGGCGTTCCTGCAGGAATGCAGCCCAGCCGGCACCCCTTTCCTTTGCTCGGTTTGTGATTGCGTCACACACGTCCGTTGTCGGGTGTGCGCACATTGAAGATTGTGTGTCTCCCTGACACAGTGATCTTTTCAAAAATGTACTTATTTATTTACTCATTCATGTATGATTGTATTTCTTGGCCGTGCCACATGGCGTATGGGATCCTACTTCCCTGACCAGGGATGGAGCCTGTGCCCCCCTGCAGTGGAAGCTGAGTCTTAACCGGAGGACCATCGGGAATCCCGCAGGCTGATGTGTTTGTCGTGACATCATTTTGCACGCACCTCGTTGTCGCCGGTACTTTGCTTGTTCTGAGGTCCACTTTCCGTGCTATTAAAACTGTGTACACAATGCTGAGTGATAGTAACGTGACCACTCACGCTTTCTTCTGATGAATGTTCGCATGATTTATTTTTCTCCATTCTTTGATTGTCAACATGTTTTCATTATATCTGAAGTAACTTTCTTATTCACAGTATATACTGAGGTTATGTTTTTTTCCTCCCTCTGCCAATCTGTCATTAACTGGTGCATTCAGACCGTCTGCCTTTGACGTGCTTGTTAATAAGTCAGGGCTTACGTTATTTTTTTGTGCATTGTTTTCTCAGTTTTCCCTTTCTCTGCTTTTCCCCCCTACTTTCCTCTGGGTTACCTGATATTAGAATTCCACGTTGATTTATCCATTGCTGTGGACTGTGCTTCTCGGAACAGGTCTTTATAGGGTTGCTCCAGTTACAACATCGTACATATAACTTATCACAGGCCGGCACCGCTGCTATTTTTCAGTTTTAAAGACATAAAAACAGTATCTACCTGGAGGTCCTTTGGCTGCCCCGCATTTATCATATAAATGCCTTAAATAACTCCCACACATACATTGAGAATCACAACAGACAGTATTATAATTTTTGCTTCAGCTGTCAAATATAATTTAGAAAATTCCAGAGAAGGGAGGCTTGCTTTATTTACACGTATTTTTTTGCATGTTGTGTTCTTCCTTCCTTCCTGACATTCCAAGGCCCTCCGTTTTTTTAAATCATTTTCTTTATGTGTAGAGACTTTCCTTTGACCAGCCTGTAAGGATAGGTCTGCTGATGACAAACACCGATAGTTCTTTTTCATCTAGGGAAGTCTTGATTGCGCCTTAGTTCCTGAAGAACGTTTTCTCTGAGTTCAGCACTCCTTCTGGGTCGGCGGCTCTTCTCTTCCGGCCTGTGATGAGACGTCCGCTTTTCACTCACAGTCTCCCGTAGCAGGCGTCGTTTTTCTCGGGCTGCTTTCAAGACTGTTTTCTTTCTCTTTCCTTCTAAAGCTTAATTATGATGAGTCTTGGCGTGGATTTATTTGGGTTGACCCTGTTTGGGGTTCACGCATCTTGAATCTGCAGGTTTCTGTCTGTGTCTGTCCATCCGGGCTCTGTGCCACCTGCTTCCTCCCTCTCCTCGGGTCACTCATGACGGGCAGGACCTTCCAGGATTCTGACTGTCCATTCCGGAGGCCAAGAGATATGTGGCACTGGGCGTGAGGCAGGGGACAGTCCTGCAGCGGGACACCCTCTGGTCCAGCCAGGGCTCCGCGTTCAGCTGTGGGGTGGGACAGACAGGCAGGCAGGAGTGCCCCAGGGCAGGCAGCCGGCGGGGGGAGGGCTCCCCACTACCTGGGGTCCCTGTCACGGCATGTCTGCCTGTTTTATTCCACTGTGCCTGTGTCTCTGCCAGCCTCAGAACAGGGAAAAGAGAGCAGAGGCCACCTCTGTCTCTCTCAGCAGAGAGAGTTGAATCTGGGCCCCAGCATACAAGAGGCGCTCAGCAAGAGCTCAGAGCAGGACTGGGTGCCTGGGTACATGAGGCGTGGATGGGGCTCAGTTCAGTTGCTCAGTCGTGTCCGACTCTTTGCAACCCCATGAACCGCAGCACGCCAGGCTTCCCTATCCATCACCAACTCCCAGAGTTCACCCAAACCCATGTCCGTCAAGTCAGTGATGCCATCCAGCCATCTCATCCTCTGTCGTCCCCTTCTCCTCCTGCCCCCAATCACTCCCAGCATCCAGTGAGTCAGCTCTTCGCATCAGGTGGCCAAAGTATTGGAGTTTCAGCTTTAGCATCAGTCCTTCCAATGAACACCCAGGACTGATCTCCGTTAGGATAGACTAGTTGGATCTCCTTGCAGTCCAAGGGACTCTCAAGAGTCTTCTCCAGCACCACAGTTCAAAAGCATCAATTCTTTGGAGCTCAGCTTTCTATATAGTCCAACTCTCACATCCATACATGACCACTGGAAAAACCATAGCCTTGACTAGACGGACCTTTGTTGGCAGAAGCCTGCAAAACTAGAACCCGGGAAAGAGCAGCCTTGGGGAGCATGGCTCAGTCTGGGGGGAAGGGCAAGGCTTGGACAGCTCAGCGCTGTTTCCCGGCAGTGCCTGGCACGGGGCAGGCATCCAGTGTTTAGTCTCCGAGCAAAGGTCATGAGCACCAACCTGGGAATTCTCACCCCAAGGACAGCATGTGGCTTCACGGAGGGCGGGGGTTCCACTCACACCTGCATCCTGGACCACACCGACCAAGTCGCTGCCCTTCCCCACACCTTCCGGGGAGCAGGGGATGATACTGGCTCATTCTCTGGGAGCATCATGAGGTGGGGTGTTACAGCTGAGGTGTTCAGGAGGACGCTGGGCGGCTGCTGGGCGCCTAGCAACAGGAGCTGATATCAGCTGCCTCCCATGTGAGACGGAGAGTGCTGGCAGGTAGACCATCAACCTCGTTCTACAAAAAAGGGAACAGGCTCAGAGAGGCTCAGCCACCTGTCTGCAGTCACACAGGAATCCACACTTACCGAGCACTTGCTGTGTGCCCGGCCCCACACTGGTTCTGATGCTGTGAAAGCGAATTAGGTCCTCTCCCTTCACTCCCAGGGGTGTACTTTCTTTCCCCGTTCAGTCCCTCCAGCGGGCGGGCAAGGGGATGAGCACCCAAGGATGCTCATATGTGTCCAGCGGTGGGCTAGGAGCATTGAAAACGGTGGCTCGTGTGGCCTCTGCAACCGCTCTGTTGCTCGAACGTGCCAAAATCTGCTCACCTTTCTGCCCGCGTGTGGCTGCCTGCTGCTCAGACCTGCCGGCCGTTGGGGTGGTCACAGGGGCAGGAAGAGAGCCCGAGTGGGACCCGCTCTCACCTCCGAACCAGAAGCAAGCTTGGAAGGGAGGGAGCTGCCATCAGAAGCTCCAGTCTCGCTGCCGCATGGGGCCTGGCTTCCGGCTCCTCTGCTCTGACGGTCTCTCCAAGGGATGCTCAGAAACTGGCCCGATCAGCAGAGACTGTGCTCAGCAAACTGCATCAAACTCCTGAATCAAACTGAAGCCTGCCAAGAGCATCCGGTGGGATGCCCATAACTCAGTTGACTGAGGAAGAAAAGATCCTTCAGAGCCCTGTTAGCCCTGTGAGAACCCACACAGACTTCCTCAAACGAGTTATCTTGGAAAGAAATTATGGTGCAGGAAAGTGCTTTCTCCACTTCAGGGGAGAGAACCAGGCACACAGGCGGCTGGGATAAGGCTTGCATAACTCAGGAGCGGGGAGTGGAATCTTTACGGTGAATGCAGATCAGATTTTCCTACAAGCGACGGGAGAATTCCCAGAGCAGCGGGCACTCCCAGGGCTCTCTCTGAAGTGAAGTGAAAGTTGCTTAGTCGTGTCTGACTCTCTGCGACCCCGTGGACGATACAGTCCATGGAATTCTCCAGCCCAGAATACTGGAGTGGGTCGCCTTTCCCTTCTGGGCATCTTCCCAGCACAGGGATTGAACCCAGGTCTCCTGCATTGTGGGAGGATTCTTTACCAGCTGAGCCACCAGGGAAGCCCAAGAATACTGGAGTGGGTAGTCTATCCCTTCACCAGTGGATTGTCCCGACCCAGGCATCGAACTGGGGTCTCCTGCCTTGCAGGCGGACTCTTTACCAGCTGAGCCATCAGGGAAGCCCCAAGACTCTCTATAGGGTCCTGCAAAAGGCAGTTTCTTTGAGTTCAAAGGAAGAAGCTTCTAAGCAGACGGGAGGACCCCTGGCTGTGGGACAGGAGCAGAAGCGCACGATGCTGTGTGAGCCTCCGTGTAGCTTCAGTGCATCACGGCCTGCAGCTTGGCGGGAAGTCAGCGCTCGCCGGTGAGTGGGGCTTTCCGAGGGGCGGGAAGGCCATGGTGGGTGGTGGAGTGGCAGGAAGGGTCAGTTGCTCCGCAACCCACCAGCAGACACAGAAGTCTCCCTCAGACTGAGCTCTGCGGCTGTCAGTGGAGACGGTGACCTGCCCCCGGGGACAGCAGGTAGAGGGACGCGTCGTTGCCTTGGCTGCCTTCTGTGGACCGGATGTGTCCTCGAATCCACTCGTGGAAGCCCTAACCCCCAGGGGGGTGGCGTTCGGCGGTGGCAATGTCGGGAGCTGGCGGACGAATGAGCCGGCAAGTGCACACGGGTGTGAGTGAGGGACCTGGCGTGCCCCGTGGCGGTGGTGGGTTAGTCGCTCAGTCGTGTTCAACTCTTGGGACCCCGTGGACTGCAGCCCGCCAGGCTCCTCTGTCCATGGAATTCTCCAGGCCAGAATACTGGAGTAGGCAGCCATTCCCTTCTCCAGGGGATCTTCCAGCCCAGGGATGGAACCCAGGTCTCCTGCACTGCAGGCAGATTCTTTACCAACCGAGCCACCAGTGGGTCTGTGGTCCATGGAGCGCCGCCGTACTCCCTGCCCCACCCCAGCAGCCTCTTCGGGGGTGGGTGTGGGCAGAGGAGGAGCCCCACGCCCCCATGCCCTCCAGGGCACCCGCCAGGCATCAGCTCACAGCCGCTGTCAGACAAGGTCCCTCTTGGTGCCGGGACCAAGGAGGACAGGAGGCCCTGCTGACCGTCCCACCCATGGCCTGGAGGGCCAGCATGGGTGTGGGAGCGGGGAGACCCCCAGACAGCTCTCCTAGCGGCTGGGGGCCACAGGCACCTAAACGAGGCAGCAGCCACCGAGCCCAGGGCTGCCTCGTCACTTCTTTCCAATCCCCACCGAGAGTCCCGGTGGCAGGCTCAGTGCCACCTTGTCCCCGGCACGTCCCAGGAGCAGGCTCTCTAGCCTTATGACCTGGGGTGCCCTTGGGAACACACAAACCAGGCAGGGGGTAAAGAGGGGCATGCGGACCCCCCCAACTGCTCCCACCAGCCCCGGTTTCCCTTCTGAGTGCCCTCTGAACAGAGCTGGGGCTGTGGTCCCTTGGGAGAGCCTGGACTGGGCTCTTGCCAAACTGGGCCCAGAGCCACGGCTGGTGCTACAGACACACAGACGGGGCACAGCCATCTCTGGGGACCTGTGGGCCCCATCCTGTCCACTCCCAGCTGCTCTAGGGGGTTGTTTTTCCCCCTCTGTCGGGGGCAGAGCCTCGTGTTGATAAGAAAACATGCAGAGGAGGCTTGCTCTGTGTTGACCTTCGTGGGAGGAATCACAGTGGGGAATCCACGAGGGACGGGGGGCTAGGCTGAGCCTGGGATCCCGCCACCTTCGTGGCCCAGACGAACCTCAGCCCCAGGGGTCCCCAGGACAGCCCACCTTCCCTGCATGTCACAGACTGGAGACAAGTCCCCCAGAGGAGGTGACTGAACCCGCTCCTGGGCTCATCTGTGCACTTTCTGCTAGAATCCACTCTCTGAAAGGACCCTGTGAGGTCAGCTTCACCAGAAGCCCCTGCCTGGATATTGGATCAAAGTCCTCAACCCACTGGCCCAGCCGCTGCCCGACGCCTGTCTGCTTCCAGTGAGGATGCCACTGGGGAGTTTAGCCAGAACCCCCTCAGCCCTGACCTTCTGCTTCACTGAGCTTCCATCCACTGACCCCACCTGCTCCTGAGTCAGACCCGCTGTCCGGAGTTAAGCCTGGTTCCACACGGATGTCTCATTTCCTCTATTGCAATAAAGTGAAAGTGAAGTCGCTCTGCCATGTCTGACTCTTTGCGACCCCATGGACTGTAACCCACCAGGCTCCTCCATCCATGGAATTTTCTAGGCAAGAGTACTGGAGTGGGTTGCCATTTCCTTCTCCATTTTCCTTCTCTATTGCAATAGCCCTGAGTAAAATCTGCCCTCACTGATTTAACCGCTGTTTCTCTCTGACATATCACCCCGCCCCGTGCCAGCCCGCGGGAGGGCCCAGGACAGCAGTTACCACTGTGACCGCATCCATCCCTCTCCATGGGGTACCCAGGGTCTGGGGATGAGGCACTTGCCCCTGAAGGCTCTCCGTCCCCCCAGATGAGGAGGAAATCTTCTTGGCCAGGTGGGAAATGTCACCATCGGCCATGGTTCCAGCAGAGCTACCCGGGCACAGAAGACTGATTTAGCCTGTTTCTTATAACCCAGCAGGGCTTAGTCTGATCCCGTCCACCCCTTGAGCCCCAGCCCCGTGGGGTCTGACCCCATGGGGCATTCCTCCTCCCAAGGTGCCCCTCTGAAGCCCTGGCCACTCCCTTCTCCCCGGGAGAGAATATTCCCTCCAGAGATGTCCTCCCCCTGAGGTCTCCCCTCCCCTAGGGCATCACCCACCCCCTCAGCTAAGTCTGTCCCTCCCTCATGAAGCCCTAACCCTGAGGTCCGGCAGCTTGGCCGCTGAACACACGGAGCATCTACTGGCCGGTGGCCTTGTGCAGGTCATGGCCCCTCCCTGGGGCTTAGTCTTCTCATCTGCAAAATGGGGGCACAGACAAATTCCCTTCAGTTCACAAAGGGGTGAGGAAAGCTGTTTTTGTGGCATAGTGGTTATCATGTTCACCTCCAGGACCAAAGCACGTTGGTGACCCCGAGCCGTCACTGGGCATCCCTGAGGGGCGAGGGCAGCAAAGGCGCATTGCATAACAAGGCTCGAAGGCGATAAAGGTCCATCCCCGGTGCCTGGAGGCCAGCACCCCCGCTCCCCGCTCTCAGCCCTGCCCGTCTTGGTGTCTGGGGTCGCCGGGAGGCCCAGAGGAGCAGGCAGTGACGTCGCCCAGGTACGCTTTAGAGAAGCGAGACGGCGTTCGCCTGCTCTTCCCCTGACTGACTGCCGTTTCTCTTCCTTCCTGTCTCAGGAGCTGGCGGGCCGGCCCTGGGCTCCGTGCTACCCACATGGTCCTTCCAGCATCTGGGCCATGGTCGGGGAGGGCGTGGGGAGGGGAGGGCAGCCCCTGGCTCTCTCTGCTTTGTCTTTAGAAGCAGGGCTGCCCCCCACCCCCGACACTGGCCTGGAGGCTTCAAAAGTGGAACACTCCTAGAAGACCAGAAACTGGTGGCGAATGTTCTAGAATAAGGGTGCCTCAGGGGACGACACCCTCCCCGAGGGACAGTGGACAGAGGGGCTCTCCTCCCTGGAGCCTGGCAGTGTGAGGGGTCTGCTGGGCTTGAGGGATGGACTGGCCAGGAAGGTGACGTCTGAGCCAAGACTTGCAGGGGGTGAGAGATGCGAATGGGGCGGGGACTCCGGTGGAGGACAGGGCCGGGTCTGGGGGCACTGGCGGGCTGGAGAGAAGGGCCCGGGCTGGGGCGGCGAGGAGCAGGGGACGGGGGTCTGGGGCTTGGCAGCTGACCCGAGCGGGTCAGGCCCCGCAGGGCCTCTGCTCACCTGAGGCTTCCCCGGGTCTCTTGCAGGCGGGGCCCTTGTGTGACTTGCTTCCCAAGGTCTGGGGGCCTGAGAACAGATGCGCTGGGCTGGGGGCGGGCGGCAGGCCCCTGCCACGGTCCAGGTGAGTGCCGAGGGGGCAGGGGGCCAGGTGGACACAGCGGAGGGCGGGCCCAGAGACCTGCTGAGTTCTGAGATGAGGTGACAGTCTGGCTTTGGGGGGCGAAAAATGTGGGTGAGCGGGAGGGGCTGTGGAGAGAGGTCCAAGACGGGCCTCCAAAGGTCAAAGGTGAGAGGTCAGAGAACGGAAGGACAGTGAGAGAGAGCAAGCAGGGCGGCAGAGAGCAAACCAGGACCTGGAAGCTGATGGGACGGAGGAGCCTGGGGGTGACGGGCAGGCTGGAGGCTGTGCGGAGCGGGGGTCGCGGGGGTCGCGGGGGTCACTGCGTCATGGTGTTCAGGAGCTGGGGCCAACGTGCCCGGGGCGAACCCAGAGGGCTCCCTTTCTGAGTTCTGCTACAAAGAGGAGCAGAGACCTGCAGGGTGGCGGGGCCGAGTTGGGAGGAGGAGACTGAGGATAGGAAGGACCCGGGGTGGCGCTGGCCCCTGGAAGATTCCCCTGGGAAGGAGAGGCTGGGGAAGCCTGAGCATGTGGCCAGGGGGCAGCAGGAAGCAGGGGCACTGGCCTCAGCGGATCAGAGGGCTAGGGAGGGAGCAGGGGTCCCTCGGGGCTGCCCCTTGGGCTCTGCCCCTCCAGGTCCAGCCTCCACGGTCCCTCCTGAGGGTGCTGTCCGCTCCGACGTGCCGTCCACAGCCACGGCCGGCGATGGGAGACCCAGGCCCCTCCTGGCCCGGTCAGCTCTGCTGGACTCGGGAGGAATGTGCCTGGCGAGTAGGCCCCGACCCAGGTCGACTAGAGCCATATGCACAGGACCTGGGCTGTTGAAGTTAGGGGGCCAGGACACCCCCACTTCCTTCTCTGGAGAGGGGCACCTGCTGGGGGATCAAACACGGATCCAGGACCCAGAGTGTAATTTCTGACCAGGTCGGTCAGCACCTTCGGCTCAGGATGGACCGGCTGGATGGCTGGCCCTGGTCTCAGGCTGGAGCTGGCCCACTTCCCCGAATGGCAACCCCCACCCCTACTCGGGACATGATGCTTTAAACTCAAAATCTCAGCTGGTGAAGAGATGGGAGCCCGCGTGCCCAGTGTGGACTCTGAAAGAAGCAAACCCAGAGGGTGCTCGTGACGAGCTGTGCTACAAGGAGGGGCAGAGACTTGAAACCCAAAATCTCCCAGGACAGGGACCCGCCCCAGCTACAGCCCTCCCCTACCTACGGGGGCTGAGCAGGGGGTGATGGGAGAGAGGCCAGGCCCTGTGCCAAGAGAAGCCCCCTCACTCCCTGGCCTGGGAAATGGGTCATCCCACCACCTTCGTGCCCTTTGCGCTTAGTCGCTCAGTCGTGTCTGACCCTGCAACCCAACAGACTGCAGCCCGCCGGGCTCCTCTGTCCATGGGATTCTCCAGGCCAGAATACTGGAGTGGGTTGCCATGCCCTTCTCCAGGGGATCCTCCCGACCCAGGGATTGAACCCGGGCCTCCTGTTTTGCAGGCGGATTCTTTTTCATCTGAGGCACTAGGGACGCCCTTGCGGTCTTTATGGGTGTGTGCTCACGCCCGGACACTGACGGGCATCACTGCCTTGCCACTGTCCCCATTTCACAGACAAGGAGACTGAGGCTGGGGGCCGTCTGCCCGTGCGAGGGAGTGACCGCCGTCCCAATCGCCGGTGCCCTGCTCCCCGCCTCCTCGCCCACGTCGTCACCCAGTGGCACCACTGCCCTGATCTGACGGCTGATCCACATTGTTCAGGGGAGGAAAACCCCCTCGGGTTTCATTTCCTCTCCATTGTGGGAGACGAATGCCCTTGGCCAGCCTGCAGGAACAGGCTCCATCCCCCTCGCTGTGGTTCTCGATATTAAAACCGCCACCGTCTGGACTGGAAACACACTGGTGAGAACACTTCCTTTAATGAGTCCAGCATCAGAGGGCGGCCCGGGCCGTGGTTCTTGGGGAGCTCCAGGTGGCAGGGGCAGGGTGGGAGACCAGGACTCCCGGGCCCCGGGGCCAGTACCGTCTCCCCTCGCCCCCTTGGCGAGCCAGGCAGCAGGGTACCCCGGCCCACACTGAGGAGTGCAGTTGGTCCACTGGGTCTGAATGTCAGCTTCTCCACCGACGCTGGCAAGTTCTGGGCGCAGGACACAGCCTCCCTGGCATCCGTGTCCCCACAGCCCTCCACCCTTCTTGCTTGCTGGCAAGGCCAGGTTTTGTTGGGTGTTTCCATTTCCCTGCCAGTGACTTTGGGAAGGGTAGCTGACTCCTCCCCAGCTACGGGGCGAAATACTGCATAGTGGAACCACTCACTGTTCTAACCACAGATGGGGGTGGAGGCTACTGGGGGCTTCGGGGAAATGTTTTCTTCCTCTCGAAAGGCTCAGGAAAAGAAGGTCTCCTCTAAAGAAAAAAAAAAAAAGAAGAAGAAGAAGATGATCTCTTCTTCCATGAAACATGGCTGCATCTCCTGTGACTTCTGGAGCAGCAGCAGCCAACCTGCAGCCACAGGGAGGATGTGTCTGAGGCCAGAGCACAGAGTGGGAAGACCCTGTGGTTCTGCACTTCCTTCTGTGCCTCTGAATTGTCCAGCTCTGGGGCCAGCCCCGTCCTCCCCAGAACTTCCCGTTCAGTGAGTTAAGACTTAGTCCTTATAGTTAATGCCATTCTGAGATGAGCTTCCTTCTGTTTGCAGACAGGAGTATTTTGATGTTCTCAGAACCCTCATCTCAGAATCCTCACCCCATTATAAAAGGGGATACCTACAATGTCCCCTTCTCAAATCAAATAAAGCCCAGAACTTCCAAATCGGCAGTGGCAGGAGATCCATCTGTCTATCGTGCACGCATCATTTAAGTATCTATGTATCTCTGTCTATCATCTACCTGTCTGCCTTCTGTTCACCATCCCTTTATCATCTATTTCCCTACCGCCTATCTATACATCGATTACTCATCTATTTCCCTACCGCCTATCCATACATCGATCACTCGCCCATTTCTCTACCGCCTATCCATACATCGATCGCTTGTGTATTTCCGCCTGGTCGCATATCAGTCTCTCATGTTATCTGTGTGTCTGTCTCATTATCACCCCCCTGCATCTCTCAGCTCCTTTCTGGCTTCGCTGTTTTTACCTCCTCCGTCTCTGTGTCTCTTGCTGGGCTCTCATGTTCACTCTCTGCCCCAGGCAGCAGCCCCCAGACCGTGCGTCTCCTGAAAGGCAGCCGGGACGACTGCTCTTGGCCAGGGGTCCATGAGGACCTCCCCCTGCACCCGCCTCATGGCTGGCGGCTTGGCTTGGCCGGAGGCGTCCGAGTCGTGCTGGCCTCTCCCCACAGTGGCCAGGAGCCTGGGCTCTGGTGCAGGTGGGTCCCCTTGCTTTCTGGAGCCTCAGGTTGTCACCGGGGGGACCCCTGGAGGGCAGACTCTGGGGTGGAGTCTGGGGAGCAGGACGTTTATTCGGGGATGAGCTTGGGGTCTAGACTGAGGAGGGGAGGGCAGTAGCAGGGTGAGGACCCCATGTGAGGTGTGTGCAGGACCTAAACCCAGAGTGGACGCGACCGTGCGTGGAGCCAGGGACTCTGCGGCCGTGATGGAGGGGAGCGCCCTGAGGTGCTGGGTTCCCTGAGTGTCCTGCTAAGAGACGAGGAGGCAGAGGAGAGGCTGTGTGAAGGGGAGGCGCACAGCCACGGGGCGCCGGGAGCCTGGAAGCAGCAGGGCCCTGCCCACCCTTAACCTTGGGCTGCCGGCCCCGAGGACGGATTCCTGGCCGGTGGAGGCCCTGGTTCAGGGGCCTTTATTTCGGCAGCCCCGGGACTCAGATCCAGGAAAAGCAGGACCACTCAAGGGGAGACCTTACAGCCGCCAGCCCCGTCCGGGGCCCCAGCCCGGAGCTCCCTGGGCCTGAGTAACTGAGCTGGGCTGGCTGAGCCGGGGGGGCGACACCCTCCGCCCTGAAGAGGGTCCCGGTGGCTCATTGTGGAGGTCAGGCAGCTCCGCAGATGGCCCGGCCCTGTTCTACCCCCATCCCAGCCCTGTCTCTTGAGAACTTAGGGGGCCTTCCAGCTGATCTTTTCAAATGAAAATGCCCCCGGGAGGGTCCACACTTGACGCTCACGCCCAGCAGCCCGGAGCTGCAAGCAGGCTGCTTGGTGGAGGAGGGGCAGGTGTGCGTGTGGGGAAGGGGCGGGGGGCCCGGGCTATGCCTGCTGTGTCCCGAGCACCTGGGCAGACAGCCGGGTCCTCCCTGCAGCCCTCAGCTCTCTGGACGCGATGCGGGCCCATGGGTGGAGCACTCACCTGGAGGATTGCCAGGGCGAGGCCGTGGCTGGGAGGAGCCCGGCAGCTTCCCAGGGCTGGGCCCATGTCTAGCTCGCCTCCTCAGGGTCACGGCGGGTCAGCCCCGCCCTCCCAGCACCCCCCCACCACCCTGCACTCCCAGTGACGCCCATCTGACCACAGGCTGTGGAGGGTGGTCAGGTCCAGGAGGAGGCTGCATTGATCGGCCCTGAATTGGACAAGACAGAGAACTTGCCCGGCCTGCTGACCTTTTCAGAGGGCCAGTAATCCAATGACCCTGCCTCCCAGCCCCCCTGAGAGTGGCAGTTAACATGATTATCAAGCATCAGGGGCCCTGTGGAGCGGGCCCAGGGCAGCGGGAGCCTTGCTAGGTTCTTGCTTGGCCTGCATCGGTGGGAGGACAAGGAGAGCCTTTACCCAGCCTCCCTGCCTCCACCACCCCTGGAACTTTCTCCGTTTGGAGTGGAACCTATCATCCCCACCTCAGCTTCCTCCAAAGTCCTGACCCCTTGTCGTGACCATGGCCCTCGGGGCCCCCTGCTGATGGAAGGCGACCCAGAGCCACCAAAGTTTCAGAGAGAGTTCTGGGTCCCCTTGGCTGTGCCATGGTGGGAGGGGCACCCAGGCGCCTGGGGGACTCCATCCGGCCTCCTCCTCCTCGTCTCTACTGTCCAACCCGTCTCCCCGGCCTCCTGAGTCCACATCTTGGCACCCTGGAAGCCCGTCTACTTCCTTACGACCACCGCCCTGGCTGGGCCCCCGTGGCTTTCCTGAGGCCTGTGCAGGGGCCCCTTGCTGGCCTCCAGCCTCCCCCACCTCCCTGTCCCCTGTCACTCCTGACAAAGCAGTCTTCAGGAAACACGCCTGACAATACTACGGCTGTGCATAGACATGTCCAGTGGCTCCACGCCTGCCGGACTTCCATTCACCTTTGTGTTCACTTCAGTCTCTCAGTCGCATCCGACTCTGCACCCTATGGACTGCAGCATGCCAGGCCTCCCTGTCCATTACCAACTCCGAGAGCTTGCTCAAACCCATGTCCATGGAGTTGGTGATGCCATCCAACCATCTCATCCTCCGTCGTCCCCTTCTCCTCCAGCCTTCAATCTTTCCCAGCATCAGGGTCTTTTCCAATGAGTCAGCCCTTCGCATCATGTGGCCAAAGTGTTGGAGCTTCAGCTTCAGTGTCAGTCCTTCTAATAAATATTCAGGACTGAGTTCCTTTAGGATAGACTGGTTGGATCTCCTTGCAGTCCGAGGGAATCTCAAGAGTCTTCTCCAACCCACAGTTCAGAAGCATCAATTCATCTTTCAAAGCTCACCCCGATCGTCCTGGGAGACCTGGTGGCCATTATCATATCCCCACTACAGGTGTGTGAAGCTGTTCATGAGCCCAGCCAGGTGTCTGAAATCCGGTGCCCCAGGGCCCCTCAGAGGTCCCTCCGCCCCGACATGCAGGCTTCCCGGAGGTGGACTCGCAGCCCCCCTGCCCGGTCCTGGTGAGGAGGGGGCACTATCCAGCCTGAGGCCATCAGAGCTCCAGGGGGGCCTGGAAGCCTTTCCTCTTTGGTCCAACATGAGTAATGAGGCCGCAGCAGGTCGGGGATCGATTTCTCATTTCTGTGATTAATCCACAGCCTGGAACGCCCAGTCCCTGCTTCCCCCAAGTGCTCCAAGTCCACACCAGCCCTGCAAAGGTCACACTCGCCCCCAGGTGCAAATGGGATGCCTCTCCCACCGAGGGGGTGGGGCCAGGGAGCCATCCTGAGAAGGACGGCTGGAGCCCCTCTGTGCTGTGACCCCGGGGACAGGCCTCTCAGCCCCTCCAGGTCCCCATGGTGTCTCCTAGAAGGATGCCCAAGCCTGCCCTGCCTCCCAGAGCAGGTGGCAAGCCTCGGGGGTGGCCAGGAGGCTTCTGCCGGGAGGTCTCCCCCACCTTGCTTCTGAGCACCACCTGGCTGGGGTCCCCCCCTCACCCTGCCCGCCCAAGGACCCTCGCCTGGCATCCCAGCCTCTCTGAGTCTCTCCGATGGGGACAGACAGGCGCCCTCTGTGTTCTCACCTGAGGACCGGAAGCAGCCTGGGTTTTATGGCCAGAGGCCCAGTGCACAGGGCCGGTGGGGGAGGTGCCCCGGGGCAATAGGGGTCTGGCCCCCTTTTCTTGGGCCCACGTTTGGGGGTCATCTGACCTCACGCCGGCTGGCAGTGGGGATGTGGCCAGGTGTCGCACTCCCTGGGTGATCTGTGGTCACCACATGGATGCTGGGGAGGACCCTCAAGTCTCTCATCTCTGTGCCCCCGTCATGGCCTAGAGCCCCCACCCCCACTGGGCCTGGATTGCTCATGGCCCCCTCCCTCCCCGCAGCCTATCTCAGCTCTGGAAGCCCCTCACCCAGAGGGCCCACTGCACCAGGCCTCACATATCCCCGAGCCTACCTTCCCCTGGGGTGGGAGTCCGTGCTGGGCGCTGTCCCTCCGGGCCAGTCTGGGCGGCCCTGGACCAGCACTGCGCCCCAGAGCTGGCGGCCTGCTTGGATGCCCTCCTTCAAGTACCCCCGACCCTGAAGGAGGCAGACAGCCCTGGCTTCTGCTGTGCCTCAGGTGATGCTGGCTGTACCCTCAACCCAACAGACCACCCCAGCCACACTCTCTGCTCTGTGCCCACAGCGACCTGAGCCACGCTCACTGCCCCGTGCCCACCGGTGACATGCTGGCTTTAAAGAGAGCGCGTCCAGGGCACCTGCAACCCACTCTGGGACGTTCTGCCTTGAAAAGCATCAAGTCTCCAGCTCTGCCTGTTTCCCGTGGAGAAAGGGCGGCACTTGTGTGGCTACAGAGCTGGGAAGGGAAGACTTTACCAAAATGTCATCTTACCTTCTGACTTCCCGGCTCCCATCAGATCGTGTCAGGGCCTTAAGATCATTTCAGCATTTTCATATTTAACTTGCGGGTCCGCAGCTGCTCGGCAGGACGAGGGAGGTGCAGCCCCATCGTGTATCCCTGACGGCTCTGCGGCCCTCTCCTGCCAAGGCGGAGGCCCCATGTTTTGCCCTCGAGGAATCTGGGTCCCACCCAGGGGGATTCAAATGGAGAAAGGGCGCCCCATAACCCAGCTGGCAGGGGGTAGCAAGATCAGCATTGGAAACTTCCACCCACCCCTGCCAGCCAGACCCCTGCAGGCCAAGGCGATGTCTCACCCTCACCGTGCCCTCCTCTCCCAGGGGGCCTGCTATCTTCTGATTGCCCAGGTCTGGCCACTTCTTCTGGAACCAACACATGCCCCCATCTCTGGATGCTGGGTCATCCTTTAATCCATTCCTTGATTTGTCCTTTCATTTATCCAGTCATCCACATATTCATCCATCCATCCAGCCATCCACCATCCATCCGTCATCAATCCATCTGCCCAACCATCCATTCACTCTCTCATCCATCTACCCATTCATTCATCCACCTACCCACTCATCTACACATCATCCATGTATCCATCCATCCAATAAATGCTTCTATTATTCAACATTCATCTTTAAACTTCGGAGGAGAGTTGATTTACAATATGAGTTTTAGATGTACAGCAAAGTGATCCAGTTATCCATGTAGTTTTTCAGATTCTTTTCCATTACAGATTGTTGTAAGATACTGAATATAGTTCCCTGTGCTATATGGTAAATCGTTCTTGTTTTGTCTACTTTATATATATATATCAGCATTCATCCAGAATGCTGTTAAAGTGCTGCACTCCATATGTCAGCAAATCTGGAAAACTCAGCAGTGGCCACAGGACTGGAAAAGGTCAGTTTTCATCCCAATCCCAAAGAAAGGCAATGCCAAAGAGTGCTCAAACTACCGCACAGTTGCGCTCATCTCACACACTAGCAAAGTAATGCTGAAAATTCTCCAAGCGAGGCTTCAACAGTACGCGAACCGTGAACTTCCAGATGTTCAAGCTGGTTTTAGGAAAGGCAGAGGAACCAGAGATCAAATTGC
The DNA here is from genome assembly GCF_019923935.1 of Bubalus bubalis. Taxonomy (NCBI): domain Eukaryota; kingdom Metazoa; phylum Chordata; class Mammalia; order Artiodactyla; family Bovidae; genus Bubalus; species Bubalus bubalis. The sequence continues at coordinate 2,721,671 of NC_059163.1, forward strand.
CAACATCCGCTGGATCATCGAAAAAGCAAAAGAGTTCCAGAAAAACATCTACTTCTGCTTTATTGACTACGCCTAAGCCTTTGACTGTGTAGATCACAATAAACTGTGGAAAATTCTGAAAGAGATTGGAATACCAGACCACCTGACCTGCCTCCTGAGAAATCTGTATGCAGGTCAGGAAGCAACAGTTGGAACCAGAGGTAGAACAACAGACTGCTTCCAAATAGGGAAAGGAGTACGTCAAGGCTGTATATTGTCACCCTGCTTATTTAATTTCTATGCAGAGTATATCATGAGAAATGCTGGGCTGGATGAAGCACAAGCTGGAATCAAGACTGCTGGAAGAAATATCAATAACCTCAGATATGCAGATGACACCACCCTTGTGGCAGAAAATGAAGAGGAACTGAAGAGCCTCCTGATGAAAGTGAAAGAGGAGAGTGAAAAAGTTGGCTTAAAGCTCAACATTCATAACACTAAGATCATGGCATCTGGTCCCATCACTTCATGGCAAATAGATGGGGAAACAGTGGAAACAGTGTCTGACTTTATTTTCCTGGGCTCCAAAATCACTGCAGATGGTGACTGCAGCCATGAAATTAAAAGACGCTTGCTCCTTGGAAGAAAAGCTGTGACCAACCTAGATAGCATATTAAAAAGCAAAGACATTACTTTGCCAACAAAGGTCCATCTAGTCAAAGCTATGGTTTTTCCAGTGGTCATGTATGGATGTGAGAAAGCTGAGCGCCAAAGAATTGATGCTTTTGAGCTGCAGTGTTGGAGAAGACACTTGAAAGTCCCTTGGACTGCAAGGAGTTCCAACCAGTCCATCCTAAAGGAAATCAGTCCTGAATATTCATTGGAAGGACTGATATTGAAGCTGAAACTCCAGTACTTTGGCCACCTCATACGAAGAGTTGACTCATTGGAAAAGACCCTGATGCTGGGAGGGATTGAGGGCAGGAGAAGGGGACGACAGAGGATGAGATGGCTGGATGGCATCACTGACTCGATGGACGTGAGTCTGAGTGAACTCCGGGAGTTGGTGATGGACAGGGAGGCCTGGCGTGCTGCGGTCCATGGGGTCACAAAGAGTCAGACATGACTGAGCAACTGAACTGAAGTGAAGTGACTCATGAAGAAAGAAACGTTCAGTAAGATCCCTGCAGCAGTGCTGATCAGTGGTACAGATCTCAGCACTGATCTCACACTATAAGCACCTAAAGTACTTTATTTCTCTTATTTTATTAATCTTCAAGCACGTGGCAGAGATGGTGAGCTGCCTGTCAAAGTCCTCCTGGAACACAGCTCTGCGACATTTCCCAGGCTCCCTTGCAGTAGCTGCAGCAGCGTGACTGAGTTCTGGCCCGAGAGGTGAGGGGCAGTGCAGGGCGCCTTTCCCGGCCAAGGCCCTGGGGAGGCGGGCGCAGCGGCCCCGCGCTCTCCGTCCCCCTCCCCCAGCTGGATGCAGCCCTCTCCATCCCCCTCCCCGGCTGGATGCAGGTGATGGTGGGACCCGAGGAAGGCAGAGCCCCAAGGGGACAGAGTGAGGGCCCATGAAGCAATAGAGGAGAGCACTGCCCACCCTCCAGCTGCCCGGGACGGTTTCGTGAGCAAGAAATGAACTTCTATCCTGGTTGAGTGCTCAACCGTTTTGAGGTCTTCCTATTACCGCAACCAAGCCTAATTTAACAGATCAGGCATTTCCCCCTCCATGTACAAAAGAGGAAACTGAGGCCCCCAGGAAAAAGGAATTGACTTGGCAATGATTTCTCAGATCTGATACCAAAAGCACCAGCAATAAAGGCAAAACCAGAGAAATGGGATTACGCCAAACTAAAAGAATTCTTCACAGCAAAGGTATCATCAACAGAATAAAAAAAACAACAACAAAAAACTATGGATGGAAGAAAACATTTGCAAACCACACGTCTGATAAGGAGTCAATATGCAAAATATATAAGGAACGCCTACAATTCCGTAGTTAAAACACCACCACCATCAAAGCTGATAACCCGACTAAAATGCAAAGGACTTGAACAGATGTTTCTCCAAAGAAGACAGACAGATGACCAGCAGCTATATAAAAAGATACTCAACTCTACAACAGGGAAATGCGAATCAAAACCACGGTGAGACACCACCCCCCGCTCCCAGCTGTTAGAATGGGTATTATCGCCAGGGGAGAGGGGAGAGAGGAAAATATATTGGTGAGGATTTAGAAAACTTGGAAAGCTCGGGCACTTTCGGTGGAATGTAAATGGGCACAACCATTGCGGAAAACAGAAGGGCAATTCTTCAAAAAAGTAAACTATCAATCCCACTTCTGGGTCTTTCTCCAAAGGAAATGAAATCAGCGTCTCAAAGAGATAGCCACACTCCTATATTCACTGCAGCGGTTTCACAACAGCCAAGACACAGGCAGAACCAGAGTGTCCATCAACAGGTGAGTAGCTAAAGAAAACTGGTCTCTAGATAGAATGGAATAGTAGTCAGCCTTGAAAAAGAAGAAAACCCTGCTTTTGCAGCGCCATAGATGGACCTTGAAGAGGTTATGCTGAGTGGAATGAGCCAGACCAGGAAAGACAAACTGGGTGATCTCACACCTACAGGGAATATAAAGACGGTCAGACGCAGGGTGGCTCAGGGATAAAGAATCTGTCCGCCGGTGCAGGAGATGCAGGAGACTTGGGTTCGACCCCTGGGTCGGGAAGATCCCCTGGAGGAGGAAATGGCAACTCACTCCAATACTCGTCCTGGGAAATGCCATGGACAGAGACTGGAGGGCCACAGTGCATGATGTAGAGCTGGACGTGACTGAGTGACTGCGCACGCAGGAGCAGAGAGTAGGATGGAGGTTGTTGGGTGGAGAGGCAGAGATGGGAAGGGCTGGTCACAGTGCCACGGGGGAGAACCTTCGCTCCATTACAAGGTAATCACAAGCGGGATGTAAGCGGGGGTCCAGCGGGGACTCGGGCTTCCGGGGTGGAGGCTTCTCTATTACAAGTTAATCACAAGAAGGATGTGAACGGGGGTCAGGCGGGGACTCAGGCTTCCGGGGCAGAAGCCTCCTTCCAGGCAGAGGGCACAGAGAGTGTGAAGGCTCTGAGCCCTGTGGGTCCCTGGCTCCTACCTACTCCCCAGGTGGCTGGGGGTTATATGAAGTGACAGGCATGGGTCACAAGAGTCCCTGGGGATGGGGCCCTGGGGTCTTTGACCGCTGGCCAGTATGGCAGGGACCTTCACAGAGCCAGCAGGTGGAAGGAGATGAGGAACCCCCAGGGTGGGGGGGGGTGGTCAGGCCAGGACTCCCCTGGAGAACAGTGGCCTTGACCCCTGCACTCTGGGGACACGGAAGATGACAAGGCCACAACCCCAGCATGAATTAGAACACCGCGGTACAACCATCAACATTTTGAAAGGTCATGAAACATCAAAGCTATTGATGGAGGGAAAATATCGCAGATTTCGTCAGCCGTTTCTTGGCCTATTTTCGCGACATTAACTTTTTAATTAAAATTGACTGCCCGAGACTTTCCAATGGAACCAGAACCTGCTACGGTGAGGATAACGCGTGTGCACCAGGGAGTCCTGACCCAGGAAGCTCTCTGGCGCCCCAGGGGTGGGTGTGCCCCCCTTCAAGAGCCGTCAGAGTCTCCCTCTTCTCAGGACGAGCCCCCAGCTCCCTGCACAGCTCTGCCCTTGTAAGCTGTGCGCGCACCTTACCCAACCGCCCTGAGCCTCAATTTCTTCTCCTATGAACTGGGGACCCTGGGGAGAGCCAGTGAGGTTGGTCCACGAACACGCCCAGCCTGGGGTCTCACACAGGGGAGAGTCGTCATCAGCATCAGTACCACGCTGACCAAGCCTGGGTTCCCACCCGCCCCCGAGGTACCGATGGGCCCCCAGATGCCCCTGCTGCCCGGCGTCCATGCCTTCAAGCCTGCCCGCCGTCCCTCTCCCGGAATTCTCCCCGGTGGTCCAACCTTGAGCCCACACTCAGCAGCTCCAACTCTCGGGAGCCTGCCCTGAACCCCCGCTGAATCAGAGGGCCCGCTCTGGTCTCAGGACCCCCCCGCTGGCTCCCGTGACCCCTCCCCTGACACCCCACCACCCTAAGGTTTCTCTTGTGACCCAGCTCAGGCCTGGCACGCCGTGCACCCAGGCTCCCACTAAAGGGAGGGAGGGGGAGAGAGAGAAAGGAAAGACCCAGAAGTAAAGAGACCCAGAGATGCAAGAGACAGAATGAAAGAATCACAGAGGGAGACAGGAGACAGCGAGAGCTCCAGGGACTGAGAGAGACACCAAGAGACGGAGAGACAGAGAGACAGAGAAAGGGAAGCGGGATGAGGACACAGAGCAGCTGATGAGAGAGACTCGGATCTGATGAGGCAGTCCCAGACAGGAGATGCACTGAGCCATGGAGGCGTCAGCCTTCTCATCCACGCCTGCCCAGGGCCCGGGGCCCCCCGGGGAGGTCTGCTGGGGTGGGAGAGACCAGCCTCACCCACAGGGAAGCGACCGTCCGTCCCCTGGGGTTGGAGAAAGAGGCTCGGGGGCGGAGAGGGGACTGCTGGGCCCATACCTGCCCTCCAGAGTAGTTGAGGGGTGGGGGTGGCGGGTTGGGCTCCACAGGGTAGCTGTCAGACGTTTTCAGGGGGCCTGGGCCTGGGGTCGCCCATTCACCTGCAGCCAAGCCCTCTGTGGAGAAGGCTGGGAGCCTGTGGCCTGAGTGGGCTGGGTTACCCTGCGAGAGGGTGGGCCCCGGGGCTGCCATGGACACCAAGAGCCCAGCCTCCGGCTTGCCCAGGAAGCACCCACTGAAGGCCAGCCCTGCCCCCACGGAGCCCAGGGGGTTCCTTGCCCTGGGGTGGGGACGGGGTGGGGGCTTTTGGGGGGTCTGGGGAGGAGGGAAGCCGGCTTCCACACAGCTGGATGAAAGGACGATGCCTGTTTGCCAACGAGGAAACAGAGATACAGCCTCCCTTGTCCAAGCTGCCCAGGCCTCTCAGCACGGGCCCTGAGCTTGGTCACCTTCCGAGCCGAGGCTGTTCCTTCTCCGTGGGGCAGTGGGCTGGCCCCTCAGCCTGAGGACATGGGCTGGGCATAGGGCAGCGGAGAGAGCTCCCCAGCGGACAGCATGGAAATGTTCAGAGGAAAGGGCACCTTTCCCTAATGTGCACAAGGGCCCCAAAGGCCGTAGAAGCTCCAAAGAGGCCATGGCCCAACCCAGGGCTATCAGGGAGGGCTTCCTGGAGGAGGAGGCAGCACGGACCCCCGAGTCCAAGGGGAAGTAGGAGTCTGCCGGGCAGCTGATTGGGGGAAAGAGTGCTCGGGGTGTCCCTCGTTCATCACCCCCACGGCTGCCCCCAGGACTCAGAGCAGCCCTGCTGAGCGGTGTGGGGGAGGGTCCACCCCGGACAGTGTCCCAATCTGCCCAGGCCCCACCCTTCCTGTAAATGACACCCCCTTCTAAGAGCCAGGCGGGGCGTCCCTGACCCCCTGCTCTGCCCCTCTGCCCGCCCCTTCATGCTCTGAGCCAGGCCAGGCAGAGGCAGAACTAACCACTCCACCTCGCCCCCGACTTCATCCTGCTCCTGCTCAGTTAATGCGCTTGATTGAAGCGGTTCGGTGGCGGCCAGGCCTGCACCCACGCGGGTCCTGAGGGGAGGAAGGCTGTTTTATTCACTGACCGGTAACTGAAGCTCACAGAGGAAACACAGACGGGGACCGCGGCCAGAGGGCGAGGGGGCCGAGGGCTTAAAGGAGGAAGATTCTGGCATCTGGTAGGAAGGTATTCATCAGGGCTGGCCGTGGAGGAGGGGATCTGGCCCACTCCAATTTCAACAAGGTTGAGGTGGGGTGGAGTCGGGTGGGGGGCAGATGGAAATACCAAGAGGACATGTCTAGGGAACCCTTCCAGGTCAAGGCCCAGTCAGGTCCGGGCTCCGAGGGGCCTGGCTGAAGTTTGGTCTGGGACGGCAGGTCCTCGCCAGGGGTGGAAATCGCCTCAAAGGCATCCGTGGAAACTGCAGGGTGGGCACGTGATGTGGAAGTGAGGATGAGCGCTGAGGATCCAGCACCCCGATGGGGTCCGAGGCCCCAGTAGCAGAGCAGGGGACCCTTCTGGTTCTGAGGCTGCAGTCAGTCTTGCTGCCAGCTCGCAGTCGGCCGTGTCCAAGACTTGCCTTGCCACCCACCCAGCTAAGAACCAGGCTGAGGCCGCCAACCACCGGCAGACCCTCCGTCCCGCAGGCTGGTCCCAGTGCCCTGGGTCTGGGACAAGGCTCCTCTGGGCCTCGCTTGGTTCCCTCTTTTCTGCCCTCCTTCAAGAAGACACACCCAGATGAGACGACCCCAGGACAGTCAGGAAGGTCAGTCCACGCACACATGCATGGGCAGGAGCTCCAACTTGGGCTCCTCAGACCCTGCCCCAGCAGAGCAGGGGTAGCCACGGTCCCATTTCACAGATGGGGTGCCTGAGGCATCCAGGGCCCTGGTGTGCTGAGACTCCAGGCTCCAAGGCGGCCAGGGCCACTATGATGGTGGAGCCCAAGGGTGGACTGGATCCCAGGAGCTCCCTACCCCACTGGGGCACGCAGCAGGTACTTTGCAAACAGAAAGATAAGGTGCTGCCTGAACCTGCCTGGATCCAGAAACTCCAACCGTGTGGTGTGAAGAGCAGGTGGGGCTGAGGTTCCACAGGGGACCGAGCTGGGGCCCCTCCCCTCCAGGGCCTGCAGGAGACCCCTGCCCCCCGGTCTGGGCACAGGCAGGGCTCAGCCGCCGCACCCCTGGGACCCCCACCCCACGGCACACACAGGCGCTTCCTCCCACGGATCTGCAGACTCACGCCGTCCCCGCCGGATCCTGGATCCTCCTCACTTACTCCACTTCAGTAAGTCGGCGGGGAGGCTCCCTGCTCGGGAAGGAAGGGCTTTGCTGCCATCTGCGGGTGGTTTGCCTCTCTGGTGGCTCAGCTGGTAAAGAATCCTCCTGCAAGGCAGGAGAGCCTGGTTCGATTCCTGGGTCGGGAAGATCTGCTGGAGAAGGGATAGGCTACCCACTCCAGTATTCTTGGGCTTCCCTGGTGGCTCAGACATTAAAGACTCTGCCCAAAATGTGGGAGACCTGGGTTTGATCCCTGGGTTGGGAAGATCCCCTGGAGGAGGGCATGGCAACCCACTCCAGTATCCTTGCCAGAAGAATCCCGTGGACAGAGGAGCCTGGGGGGCTACAGTGCTATGGGGTCGCAAAGAGTCAGACACGGCTGAGCGACTAAGCACAGCTCAGCCGGCGGTTTGCCAAAGAGATGGGAAAGTGAAAGTGAAAGTCGCTCAGTCGTGTCCAGCTCTTTGCGACCCCATGGACGTACACTCCATGGAATTCTGCAGGCCAGAATACTGGAGTGGGTAGCCTGTCCCTTCCCCAGAGGATCTTCCCAACCCAGGGATCGAACCCAGGTCTCCCACATTGCAGGCGGATTCTTTACCAGCTGAGCCACCAGGGAAGCCCACGAACACTGGAGTGGGTAGCCTAGCCCTTCTCCAGGGGCTCTTCCCGACCCAGGGACCTGCTTCCAACTAGGAGCTTGTGAGGGTAGGCAGGAAGGGGAGTAGGGTGAAGGGAAGGGGAAGTGGGGAGGGGGTTTTTAAAGGAAAGACGGGTCATGGTTTGGACCAGACCTGGGCGCTGATTCTGGCCGTGTGACCTCAGGCAGCTGACTTACACCTCTGGGCCTCATCTCCTTTGTCTATGAAATGGGGGTGACCAAGCTCACCCGGAAGGGTAGCAACCACCAAGTTCCCTGCTCCCTCTCCTGCCCCAAGGGGCTGCCAGCCCACCCAGGCTTTCCTTAGAGACTAAAAGTCTTTCATTTCTCACTCCCTGCCTCACAGTGAAAAAGCGAAAGTGTCAGTCGCTGAGTTCTGTCTGACTCTTGCGACCCCATGGACTGTAGCCCTCCAGGCTCCTCTGTCCATGGGATTCTCCAGACAAGAATACTGAAGTGGCTTGCCATGCTCTTCTCCAGGGGACCTTCCCCACCCAGAGATCAAACCCGGGTCTCCCACATTGCAGGCAGATTCTTTACCATCTGAGCTATCAGGAAAGCCCCGCCTTAAAGTGGATGAAGCAGTTCACCCAGGCCCTGTGGGTCAGATGGAGACGCTGCCCGCACGCAGGCCAGGTCTCAGGTCTACAGGGCTCAGGGTCGGGGGAGGCAGGCGGTGAGAAGCCATGAGCTCTGCGAGATGCAGTGACCAGCGCTCGCCAGCTCCTCTGCCTGAGGTGCACCCTGAAGGACAGGGTGGTCCCTTGGTGGAGGCAGAGTCTCACTCTGCCCTCCAGAACTCCAAGAGTGTTCCAGAAGACCAAGTCCATTTCACAGAGGGGAAAACCGAGGTCTCCAAGAGCCCTGAGCGGCTGAGACCATGCGGGGTGGGAGGGTGGCTGAGCCGTGCACCTGCTGAATTGGCAGGGTCAGAGCCCCAGGCCCGAGACCCCCTGGGCAGGGCAGGAGAAAGCCCTGGGTGTGGACACGCCGAGCCTGCCGTGTGTCTCCCTCCACGTAGCAGGAGTCGCTTACGCCTCCAGGAGGCCGTTTGAATGTAGGACAGCGTGAAGCCCTCCTGCCCGAGGGTCTCCACGCTGGATATAAACAGCCAGGGACAGGTGCCCCTCGGACCTTCTCCGAGTCTAGTTCATGTCTCTCTGACAGCGTCTGCAGGTTCTGGAGGCCGGCTCCCTGGGGTGGGGCTCCTCCAGGCGTGGCTGGGTTCGGGCACCCCCCAGCATCCACCCACCTGTTTCAGATCTGGAGTCTGAGTCTTCGCTGCCAGCCCCATCCCTCCCTGCACCCCCCAAGGAGGGCCGGCCTGCCCTCACCAGAGGCTCCCCGGGAAATCACATCCAGTCCTGTCTTGGCGTCAGCTTCCAGGAGCCGACAGTCCAGGGAGCTGGCTGGGCATTTTCTTCCTTTTGGGACAGACCCCCGGCCTGGGACTCGGTGCACGGCAGGAGCACAGCACGCTTTATTTGAGGGGGTGGGGGCAGGGAAGGGCCTGTTTCTCTGTGCACCCCTGGTGCCAGGGACTCCCAGAAGGTCTGGGAGGGAGGGAGAGAGGCTCTCAGAGCAGAGAGGGAGCAGGTGGGGCTTTGGAGGATGCAGGGAGCCCCCCAGAAGGTATGTCGCTGTCCTAACCCCAGGACTGTGACCTTACCTGGAGAAGTGTCTCTGCAGGTGTGGGTTAAGGATCTTGGGCTGAGGAGGTGCTCTGGGCTTATCCGGAGTCGGCAGGAGACACAACCCAGTGACTGGGGTCCTTATAAGATAGGAGAGGAGATGGACATACAGAACAAAGGGGGCCCCGTGAGGATGGAGGAGCCTGGGGCAGTACGGCCACCCCCCGAAATACCTCGGTCCCAGAGCTGGAAGAGGCAGCAAGCACCCTTCCTTGGAGCCCCTGGAGGGAGACAGCCCTGCCCACCTTGTGTTTTGAGGCCCTGGTCTGTGTCATTGGCGAGGTCACCGCAGACAGCGGCCCGGGGCTGCTGAAGAGCCACACGGCAGCTCTTCACCCTGGACCACCGTCCCTGCGCCTGGTCAGCTGTAGGCCTCATGGTGGGTGGAGGACGTCTGGAGACGCTGCCCCATCCCTGTGTTATCCGGGGCTGTCCTGTGCGGTGATGGGTGGGCCAGGAGTGGGGAAGCTTCCCAGGAAAGGTGGGTCCCAGGACACAGCTGAGAATGTCAAGGAACTCTGTCTCGGGGTCGAAGTGTCGCTTGGGAGCTCCATGAAGTGGGGGAGTCCACTCTGATGGCCAGCGTCCAGCCGCCCCCACCACCCATTCTCTTCCCTCGGAGTCACTCCTGTGCCCCGGGAAGTTTTGTTCAGTGGCTCCAGGCTGTTCCCAGCAGAGCTTCAGGGACCAGGGACCCGTGGCGTGAGAAGAGGCAGTGGCCCCCAGGGCCAGTGGGGAGGGTACGGTGCAGTTGGCCAGAGCACCCCGGGAAAGTAGGCCTGGGGGGCCCGGGGTGGGGTGAGGGGCGCGTCCGGCCGGCCCTGCCCAGGGGCACCCACCTCGGGACGGGGCTGCCTGCGGGCGGGGGGCCCACAGTGGCCTGGCCTGCCCTGTTCTGCAGGTGAGCCTGGTGCTGAGCCCCAGGTGCCCGGCCATGACCTGCCGTCCATCTGGGGACCCCGACAGAACCCCGACGCTGGAAAGCAGATGATCCAGCTGGGCCCGGCATCTCTGGAAGCCACCAGGAAAGGGGACACTCACCCCAGGAGGGCTGCAGCCCCGGATCTGCCCTGCCCGCTTCAGGGGCGGGCTTACCACTCACTAACCCGTGTGTGTCCCTGACTCCTTAGCTCCTGGTGGGGGTGTGGGTCCTGGCCGGCACCTCCCCTTGGGCCCCACGTTCGGCAGAGACCCCCACTTCCCCACGTAGTGATCAAGCAGCTGTGGAGACAGACAGAATGCAGTGCAAGTTGCTCAGTCGTGTCCGACTCTTTGCGACCCCATGGACTATACAGTCCATGGAGTTCTCCAGGCCAGAACACTGGAGTGGGTAGCCTATCCCTTCTCCAGGGGATCTTCCCAGCCCAAGAATTGAACTGGGGTCTCCTGCATTGCAGGTGGATTCTTTACCAACTGAGCTATCAGAGAAGCCCAGACAGAGGGACATGTCAAAACCCAAATGTCCAAGCAGGTGGGGATACACACGTTCGAGAACAACGAATGTAATCAAACCGAGACCCAGAGACATGTGACGACTTGCCATCGGTCATCCTGCGAGCCCGCTGGAGCCGGGCCTCACACCCAGGCCAGGCTCAAGTAGTAGGGGAGGTCGGGGAGGACCCCCACCGTGCTCCACACACTCCCTGGGGCTCCCTGTCCACCTCCCAGGAGGCTTCCTGCTGCTCTGTCCACTGAGGACTCGGACAGGTGGGGACAGGTCACCTTGCCACCCAGGCTGGGTTCCCTGGCCAGACGGCCCTCGGGGGCCTGTCCGCCTTCTCCGTGGGTCTGAGGACATAGCCTTGCCCGGGCACTCCTTCCACGGGGCCGCGGTGGCTGCTCAGCGTGGAGTGCGGAGGCCCGGCCCCCCTTGGTTATCTTGAAGGACTGGCAGCTTGAGCTCCTGTGGGGTCCGTGGGACTTAGTCCCACCTGGCAGCTCTGGATCTGCCCACACTTCCCTGAATGTGAATCCCAAGCACCCCTCGACCCCAGGCTGCCTCTGCCCAGGTCTGCACCCTGATTCCACCTCCCCGCTTCATACAGGGACATCGTTGGGGGCAAGAGCGCACGTCTCTCTGAGATGGAGAACTTCCTTCTCTTGTGTGAGAACCACACCTTCTCACCAGTATCCACCCATCCATTCACTGAATCACTCCAAGCCCCAGGCTCCATTCGGGACGCCTGACAGACAGCAGCACGCCAAAGAAAATTCCCATCTTTGTGGTGCCTGTGCTGGGTGGAGGCCAGCAGGAAAGAAATCCAACGGGACCTCTAAGCTTTATATATGATTGCAGGTTGTAATGGGTGTGGGGAGGAAAGGGAGGCAGGTAAGAAGACGGAGGAGGTGCAGACGTTTAAGCAGAGGCCTTGAGAAAGGTGACGTGAGCAGAGAGACTTGCAGCATGAGGGAGATTTTGGTGACTGTTGGGGAGCAGCATGCCCAGCTAAGGGCACGGCTGGTGCAGAGCCCCTGCGGCGGCCCCTGCGGTGGCCCCGTCGGGCAGCCCTGGATGCCTGCCCAGAACTGTAATGCCTTGGCAGCTCCTTGGCGGAGGTCAGGGAATTTTGCAGATGCAATAAGTGTGGCTGGACAGTTGTTTTAAAAACAGGGAAATCGCCTTGAATTAGCAGGTGGGCCAGTGTCAGCGTAAGTGAAAGTGTCGGTTGCTCAGTGCTAGTCTTTGCGACCCATCAACTGTAGCCCTCCAGGCTCCTCTGTCCACGGACTTCTAAAGGCAAGAACACTGGAGTGGGTTGCCATTCCCTTCTCCCGGGGATCTTCCTGACCCAGGGATTGAACCCGCATCTCCTGCATTGCAGGCGGATTCTTTAACATCTGAGCCACCATCAGATGGTTAACGTCACGATGATGCCCTTTAGAAGTGGAATCGGGAGGCGGAGGGGAAGGTCAGAGTGTGTGACAGGGTGGCCAGACCCTGCTGGCTCTGGGGGTGGAGGGCTGTGATCCAGGAAGTGTGGGCGCCTCTCGATGCTGAGGTGAGGGAACCTGGCTTCTCCCCGGGAGCCTCCAGAAGGAGCAGGGGCCTGCCCATGCCGTGAGTTTAGCCAGGGGAGGACCCTGCCAGACTTCCGATCTCCTGAACAGCAAGATAATACGCTTGTGTTGCTTTAAGGCAGCCGATCTGGGGTGGCTGGTTTCAGCAGCCTCAGGAAACTAGCTCTGTGTTCTAGAGAACCAGAAACATTGCCAGTGGACTAAGGCAGCTCTCTCCACTCCCTGGGGTCTCAGTTTTCCTCTCTATAGAGAGAATTGTGTACCCATTTAGAGGCTGATTTCCCCATCCAGTTAGCATAAGGATTCTGTGGGGGAGAGCAGACGTCTCTGGGCTCAGGGGCCTGCCTGGGTTGCCGTGACAACCGTCTCCAGGCCTGGTGGGGCTGGAATGGGGCGAGTAACGCTGGCAAGAATCCATGACAACTCTGCTGCCCTCGCCAAGGGCTGGTGGTCAGGGAAGGGGCACCAGCGTTTACGTGGGTGCACACCTCTCTCTCCTGCCCGGTCCAAGCGGGGCCTCACCCCCGTACTCTGCCCCGGTGTACCCAGCTGACACCTGATGCCTTCACACTGGCGGGAGGGGGGGTCTCGGTCCACGGAGTTTCTTGATGTTGCCAAAGATGTTGCCAACTCGATGTTGACAAAGACACCACCTGCCAGGGCACTGCCAGCCCTCCCGTCATCCTTGGCTCCTCGCTTTCTTGACCCGTGAAAAACACTTGGCAGGGATCAAGACAAACCCCGGACCTGCTCATCTGTCCACCTCTGCCTTCTCGCCACCCACGGACTCATCCAGCCGCTTTTTCACAAGCTCTCCCAGCGTCTTCCCAGAAATAAGCGGATCGGCTCCCTGCTCACCACACCGGGGTTGGGTGGGGGCTCTGGGATGACCTCTGGGTCCCTCTGACGCGGTTCAGCCCCCACCCCCATTGTGCCTCTGCTCAAGCCCCGCCCCCCGGCCTCCCTGGGCGGTGCCCCAGGCTCTCCTACCTCCGGCCCTTTCTGCCCACTGTGCCCACTGCTTGGAGCTTTTCTTCCTCCGGAGTCACGCCACCTGTGTCTTCCGTGACCCCCTGCTTTACTATGCACCCCCACCCCCACCCCCACCCCCCTCCTCCTCAGAGGCCCTGGAACCCACTCCCCGTGAGGACAGATGCTGCTGGCCAGTTGTACTCACCAAAGGCGGGCTCACAGCTGCCCGGCCCCCCTTAGGCCCGTCCCTAGAAAAGCAGATGTCCCTGGCCCGATGGAAGGCAGAGTGAAAGGCCCCGCCCCAGCACCGGGAGGAGGAGCAAGGGGGCTGAGGCCTGGACCCCGCGCCCCGCGTGCTGGGGCCCCGCCCTGGGCAGCGGGCCCGCTGCACCCCGCAGAGGTCCGGCTTGCCCTCAGGGGTCTGCCTGCCCCCCCATCCCCGGGAGCTCCAGGCCTGACTTCCGGGGGTGCGGTGGGAGGGGATGCGGGGGCTCTCGCAGGGCGCCCGGCCGAGGCCCAGTCCTGGCCGGTGTCTCATCCGTGAGCTGTGTGACCCCAGCAAGGGCCCGCCTCTGACGGTTCTCCTTGGAAGACACGTGTGTACCCCTGCTCCCAGGAAGGGCCCCCTCCATGCTCTGTCCTGGGCTCGGCTCGGAAGCTGTGTGTGACTCACTGCTCGTCTGCTGACCCCTCTGGGCCCGAGACGGTGGTCTCCCACTCACTTCCCTGTGCCCTCACCATCGCGACAGTCTACTCACTGCCTACTCACCATCGTGACAGTCTCACACTCACCCTCACCATCGCTACAATGTACTCACTATCACTATCTGCTCACCATCCACACGCTCCCGCCCGCGGTCCCTGTGCTGGGGAGGGGGCAGGAGCCCTGGAGCCCTTCCCAGCTGAGACCAAGTCTCTGTGCCTGTCCTAGCCTCAGTCTCCCCATCCTTCAGGCGACCACAGTGAGGACGTGAGGATTAAATGAAAGAACACGTGAGCGCCTGGCACGCTCTGGCAGCTCCCAGAGCTGGGAGACACACTGCCGTTCTCCGGGACTGCTCTGATGCCCGAGGAGTGCCAGGCAGGAGACTCAGACCCCCCAACCCCTAAGCCCCTGCTGTGTTGATCCCAAAGCCCCTGCTGTGTTACCCCAAAGCCCCCGCTGTGTTACCCCAAAGCCCCCGCTGTGTTACCCCAAAGCCCCCGCTGTGTTACCCCAAAGCCCCCGCTGTGTTACCCCAAAGCCCCCACTGTGTTACCCCAAAGCCCCCGCTGTGTTACCCCTAAAGCCCCTGCTGTGTTACCCCCAAAGCCCTCACTGTGTTGACCCAGGGCAGGAAATCTTGGTTGTTGTTAGGAGTCAGGGCTGAGGTTGAAGGAGAACTACAGGAAGCCCAAAGTGCATTTTAGACAAAGGGAGATCATTTTTAGCATAAGTATGCCCCTAATAAGCCATGGCACCCCACTCCAGTACTCTTGCCTGGAAAATCCCATGGACGGAGGAGCCTGGTAGGCTGCAGACCATGGGGTCGCAAAGAGTTGGACACGACTGAGCGACTTCACTTTCACTTTTCCCTTTCATGCATTGGAGAAGGAAATGGCAACCCACTCCAGTGTTCTTGCCTGGAGAATTCCAGGGACGGGGGAGCCTGGTGGGCCGCCGTCTATGGGGTCGCACAGACCCCATATTGCTGCTGCTGAAGCGACCTGGCAGCAGCAGCAGCAATAAGCCTTTGACTGTGTGGATCCCAATAAACTGTGGAAAATTCTGAAAGAGATAGGAATACCAGACCACCTGACCTGCCTCTTGAGAAACCTATATGCAGGTTAGGAAGCAACAGTTAGATCTGGACATGGAACAACAGACTGGTTCCAAATAGGAAAAAGAGTTCGTCAAGGCTGTATATTGTCACCCTGCTTATTTAATTTCTATGCCGAGTACATCATGAGAAATGCTGGACTGGAAGAAGCGCAAGCTGGAATCAAGATTACCGGGAGAAATATCAATAACCTCAGATATGCAGATGACACCACCCTTATGGCAGAAAGTGAAGAACTAAAGAGCCTCTTGATGAAAGTGAAAGAGGAGAGTGAAAAAGTTGGCTTAAAACTCAATATTCAGAAAACTAAGATCATGGCATCTGGTCCCATCACTTCATGGCAAATAGATGGGGAAACAGTGAGAGACTTTATGTTTTTGGGCTCCAAAATCACTGCAGATGGTGATTGCAGCCATGAAATTAAAAGACGCTTACTCCTTGGAAGGAAAGTTACGACCAACCTAGTTAGCATATTCAGAAGCAGAGACATTACTTTGCCAACAAAGGTCCATCTAGTCAAGGCTATGGTTTTTCCAGTGGTCATGTATGGATGTGAGAGTTGGACTGTGAAGAAGGCTGAGCGCCGAAGAATTGATGCTTTTGAACTGTGGTGTTGGAGAAGACTCTTGACAGTCCCTTGGACTGCAAGGAGATCCAACCAGTCCATTCTAAAGGAGATCAGTCCTGGGTGTTCATTGGAAGGACTGATGCTGAAGCTGGAACTCCAATACTTTGGCCACCTCATGTGAAGAGCTGCCTCATTGGAAAAGACTCTGATGCTGGGAGGGATTGGGGGCAGGAGGAGAAGGGGATGACAGAGGATGAGATGGTTGGATGAGATCACCGATTCAATGAACATGACTTTGGGTGAACTCAGGGAGTTGGTGATGGACAGGGAAGCCTGGTGCACTGCGGTTCATGGGGTTGCAAAGAGTTGGACACGACTGAGCGACTGAACTAAACTGAACTGAATGTTTTGGAGGAGGAAATAGCAACCCTCTCTAGTACTCTTGCCTGGGAAATCCCATGGACGCAAAAGTCAGACACAGGCCCCTAATGCCCCTAACGTTTAGGAGGGAATCCCACTAAAGAAGCATTCCTCCTTCATCTGAAATTCACCTTTAGAGGATGTCCTGTGTTTTCATTGCCTTTCAGCCCTGTGTGGTGGTCTCACAGGTGCAGACCCCACCAGCTGAGAAAGCGCCCTGGGGAGTGGGGCCGGGAGGTGGGGTCCCAGCGTGGGCCCCTCCCTGGCAGGGACGCGTCCACCCTCTGGGCTTGCTTCGAGGCTGAAGTTTGTGGGAAGCCCACGAGGTGGCGCCATCGGGCCACAGGCGCGGGTGTTGTGTGTCTCCTGCCGGAGGCGCCCCAGGGGCCCCTGCAAAGCCCCTGACCTGGGGCGGGGGCGCCTCCTGGGACAGATCTTGTCCCCTCGACCCCCCGGTCAGGAGGAGGCACTCAGGAGCTGAGGGGCTGAAGGAGGGGGCAGGCCTCCTCACCCCACCCCCGGGAGAATTTCACTCCCTCCTCACTCCCGTCTTCGCTCAACTTCTATCCCACAATCTGTCCGTCTGTCTGTCTCCGGGTCTTTCTGTGGGTCTCTCCCTCCATCCAACCCTGGGACCACTGATACGGGTCCCCAGCCCTCTGACCTGGGCGGACACAGGGCCTCCCATATACCCTGTCCCTCCCTGTCCCCTGGAGGGTGAGCAAGCCCCAGCTCAGAGCCCCGGCCACACACAGCAATCGCCCCGTGACGGTTCGCTGGGAGGACTGGGTCCCTGGCCGGGCAGGGGCCGGGGCCCAGAGGGCTGGGGGCTGGCGAGGAGACCCTGTAGGTCGCCGGCCTTCCCTCCCTGACCACCAGCCGTGTCCCAGGGAGGCTGCACGTCCTTTGGGCACTGACCCAGCTGATCTCCGCGGGAAACGTGAGGCTTGGAACCGTGCTGTGTCTCAGGACAGAGCCCGAGACGCGGGGAAGCTGAGTCAGTGACCTGACCTGAGGGCAGTGAACTCAGGCGTGAGTGAGCGGACAGCGGCGTCTGGACTCCTCAGCAGGGCCGGCGGGATCCCAGGTGGTGGTGCAGCCCCCGCCAGCTCTGAGCCTGCAGGTCACGGGGGAAGGGCCGGCTTGATCGAATCACCTGGACGAATGAGCCCGGGGCCCAGCCCCCAGTGGCAGGCAGGCGAGCCCATCTCCCGGCTCTGCACACGGTGGAGTGCTGGGCACAGGACATGCACGCGGCACGTCCCAGCGAGTCCTGGAGGGCGTCCTCGGCCCTCTCTCTGCTGTGACCCTGCACCCCGAGGCTCTGCCCAGGCCCAGACGGCAGGGGCCTGTGGGCTCAGAGGATATCCTCAGGCCCCTCAAGGCCACTTCCCACCACAGTGGCCAAATGCACAGGTTCTGCCAGCCTGTGGCCTCCGCGCCTGCAGGAACCTCCAGGAGGCCCGCGTGTGTCCAGGGGCCCAGAGGCCCTCCAGCCCATCCACCCGGGCCCCCTCCACCCCTGTGTCCGAAGGTACCTCACACGTGGCCACACACACCACCCACTTCCTTAATGGAGTGTCAGACCCGGAGACTTGGCGGTGGCCTGATTAATGCAGGCTGAGCCACCTGTCACCCAGCCAGGAAACGCCAGTGTGACCTGTTCATCCTCCGCTGAAAGTCCCCAGAAGCAGAGGCAGGCGGTGGGCTGGTGCAGGGGTGGGCGCAGGGGGGACCCGCACGGACTTGAGAAGGGCGCTGGCCCCCGGAGCTGGAGCTGGCGCCTTCCAGGAGCAGGGTGCTCACCCTTTTCAGGAAGACGGGGCGGGCCGTGGAGGAGACAGGAGAGCACCAAGGCCAGGCTCTGGGCTGGGGGACAGTGGGCTGGGTGGGTCACGTGGAGCCAGCCCCTAACAGCGGTCCCCGGTTTCAGGGAAGACAATTTTCCACCGACCGAAGAGGGGAATGGCTCAGGATGGTTCCAGCACGTTACCTCTATCGTGCACTTTATTTCTATTACATCAGCATCACCTCGTCATCAGGCGTCAGATCTTGGAGTTTGGGGACCGCTGCTCTAGCAGACCAGAACCCAACGTGGAAAGTTCTGGCACCAGGTCAGCACTCCCCAGCCCACCCCACCCTCCCAGTGCCCCTCCCTCCCCCCATCAGAAGGCCAGAAGCCCCCCATCCCCAGCGGCCCTCCTCGGGAGCCCTGGCCTGTCCTTGGGTGGCCCCGGGCTGTGGGCTCACATTGACTTTCTCAGCTGGAAGGTCTGGGTCCACATGGTCGCGTCCTCGTCACCCCCGTAGGTCCCCAGGGCAACGTCCCCGTGCAGCCAGGCAGGGCCCAGCACACAGTAGGACCGGAGGATGGAGAGTGTGTTCCCACGGCTGCGGCAGCAGTTCTGAGGCCCCTGGACACGGGGGAGGGCCCCTGGACACGGAGGAGGGCCCCCTGGACACAGGAGGGCCCCCTGGACATGGAGGCAGGCCCCCTGGACCTGGAGGTGGGCCCTCTGGACACAGAGGAGGGCCCCGGCCGTGGGCACGTGTCCAGCTACAGCCCTGCCCCTCGGTTACCCTCCTTCCTCTCGCCCTGATGCCCCGGGACGCTGCGAGTGGGCACCGCTCCCCTGGGGCAGGTTCTGGCCACGGGGTCCTGCCCTGAGCACCGCCCTTGCTCGGTCCTCCCACCCTGAGTGCTGGTCTTTTACAGAGGCAGGAACTGAGGCCCAGACGGGCACTGTGGCTCTGCCGGGTCACGCAGTCCAGAAGCAGCAGAGCTGGGATGGAAACCCTGGTCTGGCTCCAGATGCGGGGCACTGACCACAGGACTGTCCTGCCTCCCATGTTCCAGCTGCCCTGGGCCTCCGAGCGGCCCCCTCCTGGACAGTCCTCAGTGGGTGTCACTGAGGGGAGGCCTGGTCTCCATTCAACTCCAGGTGAAAACGATTCACCGCAGAGACACACACATGGAGGCGGTTTTGTTACAAACCACGGCTTCTCTGGGCCGGCCTGGGGCACCACACCCGACTCCCACGGCCAGGACCCCTGAGGCCCCAACCTGAGAACGTCAAGGGCCCAGGAAAGGGGCGAGGGCAGAGAAGGAGGCTGCGTGGCCCGGAATCCCACTGTGGGGTGGGGACCACAGTTGAGGTGCACAGGGTAGGGCTGGCCTCAGAGGGCTTGGGGCAGGAGGGGCATGTGGTCAGAGCCCCCTTAGGCGGGCTCGGGGACCCCAGCCGGGAAAGCCGGGAGCCAGACCACTAGGGCCGCAGAGACTGTAGGAGGGGATATTGGGGCAGCTCGAGGGCTCTGGGTGGGCTGAGGACTGGAGAGACCACCCCCCCCACCTCGCCACTGGCACTCAGTTTTGGAACTTGACTGCAGGCACCTAAATTCCAAAAGAAGCCCCTAGAGCCGCTCCACTCACTGCTGAAAAGCAGGCAGTGTCTTGGGGTCCCTTTCTCCTGAAGAATTTGTGGTCGATTCGTCTCCATGGTCAGATTATTCTAACCACGAGCTGGATTCCTCACAGTGACCTCGCTCACGCTGCACACACGCCTTCAGCGTCTCTGGCCGAGCCGGACGGCAGCTGCGTTCCGCATGCTCACATGTGCTCTGAGAAGTGGGTGAGGCGCCCACAGCATCTGCCCAGCATCCACCCCCCCTCCCCAGGCCCTCAGTAACTCCAGACATCTGCAGCAACCCCACTTCCAAGTAAGGTCACCGTCTGGGGTCCTGGGGTTACGATCTGCGGGACACGGCCCAGCCCATCACAGACAGGTCCACACGCCTGACCTCCTGGCACGAGCTACTCTCCTTGGGATGGCGTGTGAGTGAAACGTGGATTTTCCATGATGACCACCGTCAGTGGCAGGAAAAGGAGCCTCCCCCCACCACCACAGATACCCCCCAGCGTGTTAAGAGCAAAGGTCTTGGCAAGAAACTTTGGTAAATTCTGTGTAGTGGGTGATGGATTTCTTTGTGGGTAAAATGGGAGAATCGAAGCAGTGTGTCTGGCTTTTTCAGCTCTGCTGTCCTCTGCATGGTGACCATGCCACAAGCCACTTACCACCCCCATTAAGCTGGCAAGTATGCTCAGGAATAGAAAAACGATTTTTTTTTTTTTATGGCATTTACTGCTCAGACCTATCCACTCAGCTAAGGAGACAGTGCCCCACGAAGAATGCAGTTAGCTTTGGGCTCCCCCAGGCATTTGGTCGTGTCTGGAATTACACTCACAACAGGTAACTTGCTGAGCAGCAGTGCATGAACGAATGAACGAATGAATGAATGCTTGAAGATACGCAGTCCAGGTCCAGATCCCATGGGGACCGCACCAGCCACCTCGTCACCCATTCCTGGGGTTCTAGAATATTCTAACGCACTGGACAACTCCATCGGGAAGGGTGACGTGGTGTCTTTGTGCTAACTTGCTATGGGAAATATTAGATTTTGTTCTGCTTTTTCCCTGCGGCATCTTCTGTGGAACCAGAGCACAGCCAGGGGAGGTGAGGGTGTAGAGGCCGACGTGCCCCGTCAGCGGGGGCCAAGGGGACAGAAGGTCCTGGGGAGGGGTCACCGCTATCGCTCTTCCAAAGGGCTGCCAGGCGGACGAGGGGGCTCAAGCATGTTGTGTGGGCTCTGTCATGGGGACACAGCTAGAGTTGGTACGTGGAGCTTCTAGGGAGGCAGATAATGGTCCATACACACCATTGTGTGGAAAGGGCAAACTTGAAAGGTAGTGAGCTCACCATCCTCAGAGGCATGCAAGCTGAATCTGGTCAGCCATCCACTGGGAAGATAGGGAAAAGCACCAGTGGATACAAAGTTGGTGTGGGGGACACGTAAAGTGAGAGCTGGGTGGTGAGAGGCCAGGAAGGGAGCTCCGGCAGGGACACAGCTCTGATGACCATCTTGACTCAGCGTGAGGCTTCCAGGGCGGCTGCTGGCACTTTTCCTGCTTTATCGAAGGGAAAGCTGAGTTCCCGCGAGAGCACGGGGTGAAGCCCCTCTCTCTCCAGGCTTGTCTCCAGGGCAGAGGCTCCCAGGTGGGAACCCCCAGCCGCCCTCCCAACCCCGCTCCCCACCAGGCCTGGGGGCCGCCCACCAGCAGGGAGAGCTGGGCGGGAAGGAGGAGACAGGGACCGAGGGAGAGGGTAGGGGCAGGCGGGTCTCGGCAAGGTGTTAGAGAAGCGCCAGGAATGATGATTACTTCAGCCTGTGGGCGGGGTGGAGAGCCCCTCTCACCGCCCCTCCAGGCGGAGCGGCAGGCCTGGGCTCCTGACGAGCCGCCAGCCTCCACCCTCCAGTGGTGAGATCACGGGCTGCGTCCACAGTCCCGCCAGCCCCTCACCCCCCGTAATGGGGAACAGATGCTCCCAGAGGGGCCTGAGTGGGGAGGGCTGGCTATAGGGGCGCAGGCTCCCAGGACCCAGCCAGAGGGCACAGAGCTCCGAGCATCTGTCACTAACTAGATGCTTCCCTGTGCTGCCGGTCCTGGGGGCCCCTCACTGCCAACCCCGCCGCGGCGGAGTGAGGGGATGCCGCGTCCACTTGGTAGAGGAGAATCGGGAGACATGGGGACATTGGCGCTGGGTGCAGGGCGGATCCCGAACTTGGGTCCTGGGGTCCGTGCTGCGTCCACTCCAGGTCCACTCCATGTCCACGCCGTGTCCACCCAGCATACACTCCACGTCCACACTGCGTCCACTCCACGTCCACCCAGTGTCCACTCCGTGTCTGCTCCGAGTCCACACAGCGCCCACTGCATGTCCACTCTGTGTCCATTCCATGTCCAGTCCATGTCCACTCTGTGTCCACACAGTGTCCACTCCATGCCCAGTCTGTGTCCACTCCGTGTTCACCCAGAGTCCACTCCACGTCCAGTCTGTGTCCGCTCCATGTCCACTCCACGTCCAGTCCATGTCCACTCCGTGTCCACCCAGCATCCACTCCATGTCCAGTCCATGTCCACTCCATGTCCACACAGCATCCACTCCGTGTCCACTCCGTGTCCACACAGTGTCCACTCTGTGTCCACTCCATGTCCAGTCCATGTCCACTCCGTGTCCACACAGCATCCACTTCATGCCCAGTCGGTGTCCACTAGGTGTCCACCCAGCATCCACTCTGTGTCCACTCCATGTCCAGTCCATGTCCACTCTGGGTCCACCCAGCATCCACTCAGCATCCGCTCCGCATCCACTCCGTGTCCACCCTGTGTCCACTCCACGTCCACTCTGCATTCACCCAGCGTCCACTCAGTGTCCCCCTCTGGCCACTCACCACGTCCTTCCCCAGGACCACCTTCCCTCCTGCGAGGCGGCCTCACCTGGGCAGGCCCCACATGGCTGATGGGCTGGAGGGACTGGGGCTGTCTGGAAGCCGCCGCTTCTTGCTTCCTTCCCTCCCTGGGGCGGCAACACCCCGTCTTGGATCCGATTGGAGCGCAGAGGCCGCAGACACTCGGTGAGACCCTCTCACGTTCCTCCCGGGAGGGCCAGGGAACCTCCTTTCAAGCCCAGTTCACCGAGCAGTTGACCGAGCACCTCCTTTGAGGGGCCAGGCTGCGTCCTGCCCTGGTGCAGGGGGCTGGGCGGGGTGAGCAGGCGGCGGGTGAGCAGGGCACACGACGCACGGGCGAAGGGTCTGGCACTATGGAGGAGAATGAAACGGGAGGCAGCCTAGGGGTGTGGGCGGGGTGCTTGGGGGACGGGGACCTTTACACAAAGACCTGGGGGCACCAGGGGCAAGCAGGCAGCCCCAGCTCCAGGCATGGCCGGGAGCTAAGGCCCGGAGGCGGGAGTCCCTATGCGTTTGAGGACACCGGGCATCGCGCCATCTCCTGCAGCTCAGACCTTTAGATGGTGTCAGTGACCACAAACTGGGGCTTAAAACAATCCTGTTTTATTCTCTCTGGGTCCTGGAGGCCGGAAGTCAAAGCCAAGGTGTTTCAGGGGCAGGCGGGGCAGGGCTCACTCCCTCTGGCGGCTCCGGGGGGTTCTCTTATAACGACCTTCTGAGCACTCTGAGCCCATGGGCTGATCACCCCATGCCAAGGTCCTTAAAGGCCCTTAAAGGCGGCATTTGCAGGGTCCAGGGAAAAAAGGTGATGCCTCCTCCGAATGGGCCGTTTTCAGAGGATGGGCCAGGGCCAGGGCCGAGTCCACCCCCTCCCCCGCCCCCGCCACTGGGTGCCGAGTGAAGGTGCTTGGTGAGTGACGGTGAGGCCCGAGGCCCCTCCTGCTCTGCGCCCCTCTCCCCCATAAGGCGGCTCGAGGCTGGAGCTGGGCCAGGGCAGGACCGGGCAGCGGCACTGGGGGTCTCTGTCCCTGTCTGGGTCCCCTGGGGCTGTGCGCTGAAGGAGCGTGGCTCCTCACACGTGGGGGAAGGCGGCGTGCAGGGCATGATGCCACCGCACGCTGACGGCCAGGGGACCTCTGGTGCCCAGCGCAGGGGTCTGAGGGGGGTGCTGTCTTGTCACCTGAAAAAAAAAAAGAAATTGATGGTGAATGCGGTGAGTGCCTGAGTCCTGCTTTCCAGTGAGCATCCGGACTCTGCCGCTAACAGGGATCACAGGCCTGGCCAGACACATCTAGGGGCCCTCTTCAAGGAAAAAGACAAAATTATGAATGCAAAAATCAGAGCAAAGGTGAATATTAAGTTACAAGTAGGAAGAATCACAAAATGTTATCCTTTTTCTCAAATTGACAAATACCTTAGATACTAAGAAATCTGGCGGCGGGCGGGAGGGGGGGAGGGGACAAACATGATCTTTATCACCCTTAACAGCGAGAGCGACATTTTCTCCTCCATTCCTGTGTCCGCTCTGCTACAACCGCTTCATACGACGGTCCCGTAATCCCACTGTCTACATGAAACACCGGAAAGATAACTCTAGCTTCCCGATATCAAGCCCGATTTATTTTTCATCATTGCTGGTTGAGAACCTTGTCTTGCTTTGTTGTTCCGTTTGGGGCCTCACCACTCATTACTGGGAACTGCAAAAAGTCGACTCCTCGGAGCTAATTGGATTATTCAACAGTCTGTTCCCGGCTTCTATTCGAAATGCGGAAACACTTCTCTGCTTCAGAACCTCTGCAGCAGGCCTGGTCCGAGCTTGGGCCTGGATCTAACTCGCTTCCCTGCATTGGAACAGCTTCTCTGGGGTTCACCGCCAGCCTTTGCGGCCCTGATTTCACATTCTGGCCATTTTAGCTGAGTTTTTTTTCCCCTCAGTTGCTTAAGAAATAAATTCAGAGTTGACAATAAGGCAGCTTTGATGTCAATCCAAACGGGAATCTGCGATTTCTCACTTGTTTCGGTGAATCACTCCAAACTGTCTTGGCAAATTACAGTTTAAACAGCACTCTGGGGCAAGCTTTCCTGTCTCGTTGGTGTTCGCCTCTCTTCCAGGCGTCGGAGTATTTCCCTTCACGTCCTAGGGGGGCTCTGACCCCCAGGACCACCCCTGCCCTGTGCCCACCCCCCCACCGGTGTTCCCGGGTGGCCTGGGCATCAGCCACTGACCGCAGGCCTGGCCAGGACGTGCTTCACTCAGTGAACCGGCCACGTCGATTGGCAGGGCGTCGACACTCTCGGGACCTTCCCCTATGACGCACGCCACAGCCATCGCCCATCCACGCGCCCCTAGGCGGACCGACCTGCCAGGGGTGGGAAAGGTCCCCCGTCCACCCTTCTGCTGCCCAGGGGACCAGGCACACCAGAGAGCCCAGGGCCCTCCTCCCCGGGCAGGGGGACCAGTGTGCTCGCAGCCAGGTTGCGTCTCTGCCTCGGTGGGGACTGGGGCGGGGGCCTCCCTGCATCCTGGCAGAAGCCCCCAGGGCATGACTGGGGTGGGAGGCGTCAGCAGGGAGCTGACTTCTCTAAGCAGCAGGGGGCAGTCATGGCAGGATACAGGAGCGCGGCCTTGAGAACAAACAGCTGTGGGTTCTAATCCCCCCTGACCCCCCAATGGCTGACCCCAGGCAGGTTGCCACACCTGTCCCTCCTTGGTCACCCTGCAGTATAGAAGGCAGAGCAGGGCGTGTGTCCGGTAAGGTAGCATCCTGGGGAGAAAACAGGTCAAGCGGCTGGCCTGGGGGCTGCCCACCCGAGGCCACTGCTTTCCCTCCAAACGCTTGTGCAGAGAGCAGGGACCCGAGCCGTCCTGCTTCACGTTCCGCCAGGTGGTGTGGCCCACCTCCGCCGGAGTCTGGGCCGCAGGCAGCTGCTGGCCTCCTGGCGGCCGGCGGGGCCGGGACAGCTGCTCACTAGCCCCAGGCCCATAATTGCTTGAGGATGCTGCAGTCTGGAGCTCTGCTCAGCCTCCCAGGAGCGGCTTGGAGCTCCTCGCCAGCACCCTGCAGACAGCCCAGCAGCCCACACTCGCCTGGGCTCAGCAAGCCCCTGGACCAAGGAGGCAGGCAGGCACTGGACGAGAATAGCCCCACCGTCTCCTGTCGCATCTTGGCCGGAGGACCGAACCCACCAGGCCCACCGCCCTGGGCCCCGGGAGAACCCAGCAGTGAGTGCAGCAGTCTGCGTGCAGATCAGCTCAGCTGTCAGCCCCGCAAGCTGGGACTGGGGGTTGAGGGGGCTGCAGCCAGAGAGAGAGGACCTCTGCTGCCTCCTCCTCCCCCGTGGAGGTCCCCTCTGCCCCCCGCCCAGCGCCAGGCTCCCAGCACCTGAAGGAAGGGAAGGAGGAGAAAGCAGGCCCTGCATCCTCATCCATCACTCAGTCCTGCAGGCACGTGTGTCCGTCCAGCTGTGGAGGCTGGACAATGCTGTCCCGTGCTGTCCACGCCGTGCAATCTGTGATGTGCGATCTGTCAGGGCAACGGTGACCTCGCAGGTGTGACCAAGGGAAGGGTCTGATGACGGGGGGAAGGAGGTATCCCGGATGGTCGGGTGGGCCCCACATCATCACAGGGTCCCTGTAGGAAGGAGGCAGGAGGGTCAGCGTGAGAGGAGGAGGTGGAACAGAGGTAAGCGAGAGGGGAGGCCACGCTGCTGGGTCTGAAGACCAAGGTGGGGCCACGAGCCAAGGACTGCGGGCACCTCTAGAGAAGACAAGGAGATAGCTCCTCCCTGGAGCCTCCGTAGGAACCGGCCCTGTGACCCCTGGAGTCCAGGACTCCTGCCTCCAGGTTGTGCGAGAGGATGCTCGTGTTACTGTTGTGGTGATATGTCCCAACGGCCGCAGGAAACACAGGTGCCCGCCCACACGCCCACTCTTCCTCCCTGCCTTCAGCCTGGTCCCCGCCAGGCCTTGGAGCTTGTGGTCCGGTCAGGTGGGCAAGACCTGTCCTGCTGAAAAGTCAACGGACCCCAGAGAGGGTCCTTTAAAAGGGGAAGCGCTAGTGCTGGACGCCACCGGGCACACAGCTCCTCAACCCCCCGGGCAGGGACTCCAAGGCTGGGGGCATTAGAGAGATGCAGACCAGGGGGCAGGGGGCCCGAGGGTGGAGAGCGGTTGCCGGGCCTTCCTGCTGCAGGAACTGAGCCGGGTCCAGCACCAGGAAGGCCTTCAAGGTGGCCGGGCTGAGGGCACAGACCCAGAGACCCTGGGGAGGGCAGAAGGCCAGGCCCAGGCCCTCCCCGGCCTCCACCCCTTCTCCCCACGTCCTGCTGTCTATCTGTCCATCTTTCATTCTGTCCAGCAGGGCTCTCCCTCTGCAGGCTCCATTGATGTCTCCCCCCTCCAGATTCTGGTTCATCTGGCTTGTCCTGCTATCTGTGGGGGGGGCCTGGCCAGGCCGTCTCCCCACGATCAAGGACCCAGGAGGCCTGGCACCCAGAGGCAGGTTCCAGGCCCAAGTCGGGCAGGTGGAGAAATCTCCACATGAGGGTCCTAGAAAAGCCCCAGATCGGGGAAACGGTGATGCCATCCATGCCTGTTTACAAATGTGCTCAGGGAGGGGGTGCCCGCTCACGTCCTGCTCAGGGCAAAAGGCAGGGCCAAGGGCGGACACCTGCTCTGATCCCCTTGAGCTTGGCCCAGGGCACAGAGGGGTTTGAACATGGCCTCTAGGCCTGAGGGAGTGTTGATGAGTTTGATGTAGAGAAATTACCTGTAATAACTCCCCGAGCCGAGGAGGTAGCGGTGATGGTGAGGGGAGCTGGGGGCCAGCAAGGAAGCTGCCCCGTCCATGGGCATTGATCACAGAAGTTTTCCACGTTTTCTTGGGCCCCTCCCATGTGCCAGGCTGGCCGCTGAGGGTACAAGGGCACCAAGTGGGCACCCCTTCCCCGTCCCTGAGGCTTAGCATCCAGGACAGGAGTGGGACATGGACCAAATAATCCCCCAAATGCACATGGAAATGCAGCAGGAAGTGGTGCTCCCAGGACACGAGAAGGGCCAGGAGGGCTTCCTGGAAGCGGTAAGCACCGAGCAGAGACTGGAAGGAAGGATGCAGAGGACAGGAGTGGGGAAACGCTGAACCCTGAAGGGAATCCCAGAGGGGCAGTGAGTGGGCGGGTGGGGCGGTGGGTGGATGCCCTGTTTTCCCTTCTGAGCCTTTAGTGCGGATGTCCAACCTTTCGCAGGCAACCCTGTGATAAGCAGCACATATCTGAAGCAAAACAAGGAAGGAACACAGGGGGAAGGAGGACGGGAGACAGGGTCTCGGGGGCCGGTGCCTTTGGGAGGGAGGAACAGCTCCGGGGCGCAGGAGCCACGGGTGTCTCGGAAGCATCTCCCTTGGGCAAGGGGGGCGAGAGGCGGCGGGGTCTCTGCAGGGTGGCATGGACCTGCCCGGTGCCTGCAGCTTCCTTTCAACCTCGTGGGCTGGCCTTGCCAAGTCTCGGGTGTGAAACAAGGATGTGGAGATTATTAGCTGTCAGCCTCCCAGGTGCCCAGAGAGAGGCAGGTGGCCCCGGCTCTTCACCTCGAGCGCTTTTCAGCATCAGACAGAGAACAAACGCGGCCCGGCGGAGACACGCTGCAGACGCCCGCGTGCTTCAGCCTGGGCCGTGACCCTGCAGTGGAGGGACGCCCGGAACATCTGGGGTAGCGTCCGCAGGCCCGCAGGCACATGTGGGCGCAAGATGGGCCCTCCTGCCCAGAGAGCCTCGGCTGGGGCAGGGCCGTCTTGCTGTTTGGGGGGCTCCCCCTGCCCCCCCACAGGAGCAGCGCCAGCCCACCTAGTACCGTGGGGAGGGAGCAGGTGGAGATTCAAGACGGCAAGATCCTGAGCAAAACGGGGAAGGCGTGGGGTCCCAGCTCCGAGCAGGGGCCTGACCCAGGACTGGTCAGAGCCTGGCTTCCTGGGCTGCCGTGGCTCCCAGAACCATGGCCCAGGGCACCTGCCCAGAGGAGCACCCCACAACACAGGCTCTCCCGGAGATGCCCCGAGGGAAAACAGCCAGCAGCCCTCCTACCGCTGAGGCGTCACGCTCTTCCCAGCAAGAGCCAGTGTCCTCTGCGAGCCACGCGGAGGAACAAAACCGCTTCACCGGCAGGGCTCAGTCGGCCCGGCCAGCGGCTGCCACGCAGACCTTCACGTCTGCGTCTTCCCGCCGCAGACTGCGGTGACCAGCTCGGTGGGCATGGCGTGGGCACGCGGCCTCTGTTGAGTCCTGCCGCGGCCCCTCCCTGGCTGAGTGGTCTTGAGCGAGCTGCTTGCCCTCTCTGAGCCTCTGTTTCCTAAATGTGAGTTTTGACATCATCCACCCCCATGAGGCTGCCATAAAGATGGAAGGAACAAACACAGAATACCGAGCACGTTTTAAGTGTCCGATTTACGTCAGCAGGAAATACCATCAGGTGTGACTAGCGACTTTCACCAACTGCTTCCTCTCGGCCAAGCACTCTGCACTTGATTTCATTGTCCCAGTTGCCCTGTGACAACTTCTGTTTTACTTGTGCAGAAATTAGAGCTCAACAGTTCACGTGGCAGGGACGCACTGGTGTGCAAGTGCATATGTTAAATCAGAAATGAAAGAGGAGAAGTTACAGCTGATGCCACTGAAATACAAAGGATCCTAAGAAACCACTAAACAAACGCCAGCTAGTGAAACAAGCTGGAACAAATGGATGCCCCCAGAAACACACAACGAATAAGACTGAACCAGAAAAAAATCTGAGTAGACCTTTACCTAGTGAGAAGAGGGGCTCAGGAATCAAAAATCCCCCCGGAAAGAGGAGCCCAAGACCAGACAGCTGCACTAGTGAATTCTACCACATGTTAATCAAGAGCAGATATCAGCCAACATGTTCTTAAAAAAAAAAAAAAAAAACCCAAAGAGAAGGAAACACTTCCAAGGTCATTCTGTGAGGCCAGCAGTACCTTGATACCAGGTCCAGACAAGGTCAGCACAAGGAAAGAAAATTACAGGCTGGCATTCCCAATGGTTATAGATGCAACATTCCTCAGCAAAGCACTAGCAAACCGAACTCAGCAGCACATTAGAAGGATCAAGCACATGGTTAAGTGGAATTTATCCTTGGGCTGCAAGGATGGTTCAACATACACAGATCAGTTTATGGGATATATACCATATTCATAGGATGAAGCATAAAAATCATATGATCAGCTAAACAGCAGCAGAAAAAGCATTTGACAAAATTCAACATCCTTTCACAATTTAAAAAAAACAAACAAACCTTGACAAAGTAGGTGTAGAAAGAATGTATTTAAGCATAATAAGGGCTACGTGTGACATGCCTACAGCTAACACCGTGCCCAGTGGTGAAGAGCTGAAAGCTTTTCCTCTAAAATCAGAAACAAAACAAGGATACTCACTCTTACCACCCAGCCAACATAATGTTGGAAGTACTAGACAGAGCAGTCAGCCAAGAAAAAAAAAAAAGAAAATAAAAAGCATCCAAATTGGAAAGAAAGAAGTAAAACTGTCTTTGCAGATGTCAAGACTTTGTATTTAGAAAACCCTAGAGTCCACCAAAAAAAAAAAAAAATGTTAAAACTAATAAACGAATTTAGCACAGTTGCAGGAGACAAAATAAACATACAAAATCAGGTACATTTCGATATATGACCACCAAATTGCCTGAAAGAGAAATTAAAGACGAAATCCCACTTACAAAAATATCAAAAAGGATAAAATAACCAGGAATACATTTAACCAAGGAAGTGAAAGACCTGCTCATTGAAAACTATAGCAGTGAAGAAAGAAGTAGTTGATGACGCAAATAAATGGAAAGACATTCTGGATTCTTGGAGTGGAAGAATTAACACTGTTAAGATGTCCATACTATGTAAGGCACTCTATGGGTTCAACACAATTCCTATCAAAATTCTGATGGCATTTTTCACAGAAATAGAAAAAAAATCCTAAAATTTGTATAGAATCACATAAGACGCCAAATAGCTGAAGCAATCTTGAGAAAGAAGAATAAAGCCGGAGGTATCGTACTTGCTGATCTTAAAGCATATCACCAAGTTACAGCAAAATAGCACATTACACGACATCAGAATATATTACAAAACAGTATGCTGTGGGCATAGAAAACAGACACACGGGCCAATAAGGACAGCGTAGAGAGCCCAGAAATAAACTCACATTAAATGACACGTATATGGTCAGTTAATTTACAATGAGTATTCCAAGAACACCCATGTGGAAAGATTGTCAATATATGATGTTGGAAAAACTGTATATCCACTTGCAAAAGAATTGGAGCCCTATTTTATACCGCTTACAAAAATGAACTCAAAATGGATTAAAGATTTAAACATAAGACCTAAAACTGTCAAACTCCCAGAAGAAAAATAGAGAAGCAGCTCCTTTCCGTTGGTCTTGGCAGTGATGATTTTGCATGCATCTGATACCAAAAACAAGAGCAACAAAAGCAAAGACAAACAAGTGGGACTGTACGAAACTAAAAATCTTCTGCACAGCTAAAGTAACTATCAGCAAACTGCAAAGGCAGCCTACGGAGGGGAGAAACCATTCCCAAACTCTACACAAGCTAAGGAGTTAATATACAAAGTACATAAGGAAGCCTGATAACTCGATAACAAAACCCCCAAACAACCCAGTTTTTAAATGGCTCAAGGGCCTGAACAAACATTTTTCCAAAACACACAGAAAACAGGGCCAACGAAAAGGTGCTCAGCATCACTGATCATCAGAGAAATGCCAGTCAAAAGTAAAAGGAAGCATCGCCTCACCCTGTGAGGATGGCTGTTTATTCAAAAGACGAGATGCGGCATTGGTGCGGACGTGGAGAAAAGGGACCCCTCGTGCAGTGTTAGTGGGAACGCAGATCGGTGCAGCTGCTATGGAACATGGGGTGCAGATGCCTCAAAAACTCAAAACGAGAGCTGCCGGATGAGCCAGCAACCCCACTTCTGGGTGTGTATCCAAAGGAAAGAAGCAAAGCCAGTGTCTCAAAGACACAGCCACATCTTGTATTTGCTGCAGCATTCGTGCATTAGCAGAGTTGAGACGTGGAGGCAAACTGTCGAAGGATGATTGGATAAAGAAAATAGAGTATGTATGTATACACAAAATTAAATATTATTTGAGCATAAAAAGGAAGGCAATCTTACCATTTGTGACATGACACACTTGGAGGACGTTATGCCGAGTGATATAACGCAGAACAAGACTATCGTTTTCCGTGTACGGTGTCACTTACAAGTGAATTATAAAAAATACAGTCAAACTCGTAGGAGCCGAGAGGAGGACGGCGGTTGCTCGGGGCTGGGGGCAGGGGAAAGGGGAGGCGCAGGTCTAAGCGTCTGAACTCTCGGTTCTAAGATAAGTAAGTTCTGGGATCTAATTTGTGACTACAGTTATTAATACTGTTATTCATACAAAAATGTAAACTGCATTGTACATTTTGAATTTGCCAAGAGGGGGGATCTTGAACGTTCTCACCCCAAAGTAAATTTCTGTTCAAAGGTAACTGGGTGAGGTGGCCTTTTGTGATAAGTAACTGGACCGTGGGAATCCTTTCACAACAATTCACGTATCAGAGCAGCATGTTGTACGCTTGAAACCTAGGCTGTCTTCTCTGTGAATGATAGCTCAGCGCGCTTGCGGGAAAGCAGATGAATGCGTGAATAAACTGTGGAGTATCCAGAGACCGTGCCTGTGGAACGTTTTTTCAGCCGTAAGAAGAAATGAAGTATTGATTTGTGCTACCCTGTGGATGGAATTTGAAAACGTCCTGCCAAGTAAAAGAAGCTCATGATGAATGGCCCCGTGGTGTCGGACTCCATCTACATGAAATGTCCACAATGGACAAGTCCGTGTGGTTCCAGGGGCCGGGGGTGGGGTGGAGGCTGCCTGCTAATGGGTGCGGGTTTCTTTCGGATGACGAAAACGTTCTGGAAGAGACAGAAGGTGGAGGTGTCGAAACATTGTGAATGTCCTAAATGCTCCTGAATCGCACCCCCTGGCCTGGTCAGCTTTATGCATGTGAATTTCACCTCAGCTCCATCAACACAGCAGCTGCAGTAGCTCCCAGCTCTCAGCCCAGCCCCAGGGGCACTGCTGCCTTTCCACTGCATCCTTCTGAAGTCCCCTGGGTGGGGGTGCGGGGTGCTGCTGATGGTGTTATTCCTGAACTCAGCTGCTATTTTCTCGGTTGCTATTTGCCTAAAAGTGTTCAATTCCACCCCCGCCCCCGCCCCCGCCCCCCGCCACTCTCTAGCTCTGCTGCCGCAGGGTGGGCTTCATAGTCACAGGACCTTGCAAGCTTCGGCCACAGAGGGGTGGTTCATGCCCACTCTCCACCCGGAAGCTTTGCTGGTCGGGGCTGGCTGTGACGGGTGGAAGTCTACAGGACAGGGCTGTGAAACCTGCCCATTCTTCCCTTTCACTCTAAATGATTCAGCTCTGAAGTGGGAGCAGAGATGGGGCCTGGCGTGGGGAGTCACAGCCCAGGAAGAAAAGGACCCCGATATGCGATGAGCTCAGCAGCCCAGTGAGTCATGTCAGTGACGGACGAAAACCTGCGGAATCATGTAGGAATCCACGGCCCACGCTTTCAGAGTGTGGTGGTGGTGGTGTACTCGCCAGGTCGTGTCCGACTCGTGACCCCGTGGACTGTAGCCCGCCAGGCTCCTCTGTCCACGGGATTCTCCAGGCAGGAACACCGGAGCAGGTTGCCATTTCCTTCTCCAGGGGGATCTTGATTCTGATTCCGGCATTGAACCTGCATCTTCTGCACTGCAGGCAGATTCCTTACCGCAGAGCCACCAGAGAAGCCCTTTTCATAGCGTCATGAATGGTTCATCGTAAATAAGACGAAGGAATGGGGTATTTACAAAGTCTCCGTGTACCGCCTACACGGCATTTCCTGATTTCCAAAGGAAAAGGAGTCACTCTGCAGTGGAAACCGCTGGCAGGCCCCAGGAGGGTCGCTTTAATCAAGCGAGCAAAGCCCGTGTCGCCAGTGCCGAGCGCAGTCAGATGCGATGGGAGCCCCGAAGCACCACGTCTGTGATTTTCCAGCCAGAGACGTAACGACTCACGAGAAACACTGACCAGTGCTCTGCTGGGCCACCAAGACACATCTTGCAAAGAGCTGTGCGCACAAGTCTTTCTCTAATTCCGCCTGTGCGTCTCTGGAGCAGACCCTGAGCAGCAGCCTTGCAGAGTGAAAGCGTGAACACATTGCTAAATAAGTCAGCAATGCGCTTAAGAGCATCTCTGCTCCGATCCACCTAGAATCCTGCTCCAATCCACCTAGTATCGGGTCGGTTGGCTGTGAGAGTGTCTTAGAGAGGGGAGCCCCTCCTGGCTCTTTCTTAAAGACGCAGCGAACTCCCCAGACGGCACACTGGGAAGCCGGGGCCTGAAAATGTCCCCCATCACTTTCATTTTCCTGCAGCAGTTTTTTTCTAGCATTGCTATAACAGCGTGATCCAAGTGAGGTGGCTTCAACAGCAGAGATCTGATTCTGGGGCAGAAGTCTGAGGTCAAGGGCTGGCAAGGGTGGCTCCTTCTGAGGTGGTAAGGGACACTCCTCTAGGCCTCCTCCCCGGGGGTCTGCGGGTTCCCTGACTGCGTCACGCTAGGCCTCCACCTCCATCTGCACGTGGCCTCCTCCCAGCGTGCATGTCTGTGTCCCCATTTTGCCTTTTTATAAGGCTACCAAGCGTTTCCCAGGTGGCTCAGTGGTAAAGAATCCACCCGCCAATGCAGGAGATGCAGGTTCAACCCCTGGGTCAAGAAGATCCCCTGGAGAAGGAAACGGCAACCCACTCCAGTATTCTTGCCTGGAGAATCCCATGGGCAGACAAGCCTGGAGGGCTACGGCCCACGGCATCTCGAAAAGAGCCGGACACGACTTAGCAACAAAACAAAAATAACAAACAGTAACACACCAGACACTGTGGGGCCAGGCGGGCCCACCGGCTCCAGCCGGACCTCGTGCTATTAATAACTAACTACGTCTGTGTTGACCCTGCTTCCCTATAAGGTCACTTCTGAGATCCTGGGGTTAGGACTTCACCATGAATTTGGAGGAGACACGATTCTGCCCGTGACATTTCTTTTCCGGTCCACAGGGCTCCTTGAGCCCCCTGAAAGGGATGAAAACTCTCAGATCTTTAGGACCCAGAGGTAAGATCTGAGTCACCTGTTGCTGCGGTCACCGCCCCTGCCCCGTGCACACGTGCTGCTGTGCTCGCTGCTACTCACCGTCGGTGCGTGCGGTGGGGCCTCCCGGGGGCAGGTTGACTGCTTCTGGCTTCTCCTCCAGCCCGGGGCTGGCCTGCCTCCTGCATGTGGCGGTCTCAGGGCCCACGAGGGCCAGAACTCCACACCCTCACAGCCACTGGAGCCAAAGCAAGTCACAAGGCCAGATTCAAGGAGACGGCTCACCTCGAGCGGGTGAGAGGCCAAGCCACCAGGCAAACAGGCCAGAAGGGGAGTGCAGGGGCGGTGGAGAGACGGCAGGCACGTCTGCATTTAGGGCGAGAGTCTGCATCCGAGTTCCAGGTCTACAGCTTCCTGTCTTTACGTAGTGGGAGGAGGAGGAGCCCCGGGCCTTGGGGTCAGACCAGCCTGCTCTCCAGCCCTGCTTGTCCGGACCTGGGCTCAGACACACCCCCACCCACGCTGCACCCCCAGCGCCCCCACCACACCCCCACTCTCTCGCGTCCTTCTGCAGGGGCTGGGTGGGTCCTGGCCGGCCGGGGTCCCCCCGCCAGGGACAGGACCCGCGTCCCACTCCCATGGGCTGTGCTGACCCCGAGCTGGCTTCTCGGATGTGACCCTGGCGCCCTTCTCTAATTTGTAAAGCAAACTCCGGGGAGGGTTGGGGGGGGGTGCGGAAAGGGGCTCTTTACGGCCCACTGGGTCCCCTCCGCTCCGCTCAGGACAGATTACCCAGCCATCCGTCAGCAGGCCCCACCGGGCCTTTGGGAAAGAAAGCCGGAGCAGAGTTCAGTGGGCGGCCCTCCCCTCCTGCCCCCAGAACCTTCCAGCAACCCCTGGCTCGCCCCCTCCCCCGTGAGGTCACTGGGCGGAGCTGCGTGCTGGCCTGAGGCCGCCCTCGCTGGCCCCTCGGGCTCTGTGACTGGGCATTGCTCCCCGCTGATCCTGAAGCCCTGTGACAGCAGGGTGGCTGCTCCAGGCCATTTGCTTTTGAATGGCCCAGCCCGCCCGCCCGCTGGGAGGGGAGGCCCTCTCCTGCAGCCCCGCTCCTGGGAGGGGCAGTGGGCCCGAAGTGGCCACAGAAGCCTAAAGCCTTCATGCCTTTTGAAGTTGAGACAGAAACCTTGAGGCGTCTGAGAGTTTTCATTAGGTCCCAGAAGATCGGCCACTCTCAGCCCTCCCGGTCCTCCCTTCTCTGGCCGGAGCTCCCAGTGAGAGCATCCCGGAAGCCCCTCTAGCACATGGGCACCAGCCCAGGGCGTGCTGTAGGGGAGAGATGGCGGGGCTCGGGTGAAGGTGAACACAGGGTGTGGCAGGGACCCGCTGAGCACCTGGGACCCGCCACTACCCCCCGAGCATCACTGGTGCCCAGGAGGGCTGGCGTTACCAACCCATTTCCCAGAAAGCCGGGAGAAGCTGAGTGATGATGGCTGAGAGGCAGGGAGGGGAGAACGCTCTGGGCCCCTCTACAGCCGGCGACCTGGCCGGCACTGCTGCTGACCGCAGGTTCCGAGGGACCTGCCTCACTGGCTCCCGGTTCATGCCAGCAGCAGCTGGGCACCGGGCGGACTGTGCTTCATAAGTGTGGAATGGAGGCTACTGCATGGGTGAAGGCGCAGGAGGACGGAAGGATGGGTGGATGGAAGGAAGGAAGGAAAGTGGATGGTGGAAGGGTGGGTAGATGGATGGGTGGATGGAAGGAAGGGTGGATGGGTGGAAGGGTGGGTAGATGCATGGAAGGAAGGATGGGTGGAAGGGTGGAAGGAAGGAGGGTGGATGAACCGGATCATCACAGAGGTGCGTGCAGGGCCCTAAGGAGCCTGGGGAGGAGGCTAACATCCCTGGGAGTGAGGGACGCCTTCACAGTGGCGCTGGCTTCTCAGCTGGCTCTCACGTTCAGCAGCAGTTGTGAACTGGTCCCTCTGCATGCCTTCGGCGGCTGGCGTCCTTCCAAGAGAAAAGGAAGAAAGGGAGATTCGGGCGCAGGCCCACGGGGAGGAGCCGTGTGACAGAAGCAGAGACTGGAGTGATGTGGCCACGAGCCCAGGCACACCTGGAGTCCCCAGGGGCTGGAAGAGGCAGGAGGGCTTCTCCCTTCCCCCAGAGCTCCTGGAGGGGGTTCACTCTGGCCATATCCCGATTCCACTCCAGGGTTGGGACTGAAGAAACCTCTATCATTTCAGACAATCACTCTGGGGTCACCTGTGACCGTAACCTCAGGAGCGGACCACGCCTGGTGAATGCTGGTCTGTGCCAGGTGTGTGCGGGGGAGCTCACGGTGTGATGGGAACACTGAGGTGGGATTTGCAGGGAGACACTGGTGCAGAGGAAACCCGCCCCTTCTCGCCACTGGGCTCCGCACCACTGATCTGAAGCTCCCCCTGCTGCTGCCCCCCGAGTCCAGCTAACAGTTTCCCCACCTCCGGGGTTGAGGGGCTCGTGGCCTGTGCCCCCTTCCTCTGCCCTGTTGCCCCAGCCCCAGGGGTGCAGCTGCATCTTCGGTCTCTTTCCGCCCCTTTCAGTTCTCTGACACCTGGCTAGCTGTTCTCTATATGAAGGTCTCTGTTGAATGACCAGGGGTGGTTTTGGTCCCCTGAGTGGACCCCACAATGCTCAGGACAAGGGCTTTCCATGCATGGGGAGTAGGGAGGCACCCGCCTAGCCGACATCACAGGGCGCTCCATGGGATCGGGGATCAGGGGAAAGGTGGGAGCTGGCTTCCCACACCAGCCAGACCCTTCTCCGAGGAGCCCTGCAGGACAAGGCTCTTCAGAGCGAGACTCAGGGTGTTGAGGGGGCCGCTCAGAGTTTGGGGTGTACTGGGAAGCGACGGGACACTCAGCTCTGAGGGTTCAGCCTTGAGTCTCGCAGGGGTCACCCGATCCACCCCCACCTAACATCCGAAGGGAGAAGCTGCTCAGGGTCTTCCATCGGAGACCTCTGTCTACCTGTGCAGAGCCTGGACCAGCGCTGCCCTGGGACTCACCGGCTGGATGCTTGGGAAACCAGTATCTTCATCCCTTGGACGATGAGTCTGTTTGAGGCCATGCGAGCCGAGGCCCACCATGGGGGCGGGGGGAGAGAGAGGTGATGGGAGGCACCGGGCCCCCACCGCCCCCCAGCCCACAGCTGCTTCTGGGGCAAACGAGGAGAACAAGGTCTGTTACAGTCAGACTGACCTCCCCTAGCCCTCTTTCCTGAACGAGAGTGGGCAAGATTTCCAAGAGAAAACGGTGAGGCTCAGAAGAGCCGGACGTCAACCCCTTCACCGCAGCCATCTGTTAGTCTGACCAGTCCAGCAGCACCCGCGGGGCCGGGCCCCCTTCCAGCAGAGACAGAAAATCCTCAACACTGGTTTGGGAAATAAAGTCAAGACACAGCGGGGACCTGGGTCCCGTTCCCGGGCCCCAGCGGCCACTCTGCCTCAGGCGTGGTCTTCCCGGCCGTGAAATGGGCTCGGTGATTGAGGAAGTACTGAGGGAAAGCAGAGAACTAAGCCACGAAGCGCGGATTTCAAGCAGCCACGATGAGAGAGGGACGCCAGCCGTCCTCAAGGTGCTAGCTTGATACGATCAATAACTCAGCAGCTCTGGGAGTAGGGAGTGAGGCACACATTTTTAAAATATAAAAAATGATGCCAAACATTACCCAGATGTATCTCTGTGATTCCTCCAAGGAAACACAGGAAAACACAATTGCGCTGAGCATGCCGAAGCATCACACAGGCATCAGCTTCGCCTCCATCAAAAGATACGTTCTCCTAAAGATCATTATCACGATTCCAGACAGGAAAAAATTTACTGTTGTGAGCGTTAGACAAATATTATGCTAATCTCAAATCGAGAGCCAAAAACGTGCTCTGACAACAATATGGATGTTATTTTGGTTTTTTTCCCTGGGTTTCCTCCCGTGTTTGATCAGCAGATGTAAGCTTAGCTCCGATGGGGCTGCGGGAAGCGCCAGACTCTAATTAAAACCACGGTGGGGTGAAGATGCCCCGAGGGGAATGGCATTCTTCTGCTTAGACTCTGTCTTTGGCTCCGGGGGCCCTTCCTTGCTCAGCCAGTCAATGGCCATGCGAGCCCAGCGCTGTGGTCACCGGGCGCCGGGGTCCAGCACAGCGCTGGAAGCCCTCAGACTGCGGCCGGGTGAGTGGGCGGGACAAAGACCGTGACGGACAGGGCAGGGGCGGGACAGCCTCCGCGCAGGAGGATGCGCTCGCGCTCAGCGTCGGGTTAAGGAAACTACCCGGGCGACCTGAGGCAAGTCACTTCACCTCCCTGGGCCTCAAAGTCTGTGTTTCTAAAATGAATTTGGCGAACGAGCTGCGTCACAGGCCAGCGAAGGTGAACTAATGATATCAAGGCCACGAGTCCTGCGTGGGCGGGACCCTGGTTGCTTGCTCTTGGTCCAGAAACTAGACCGATGCTTGGTGCATCCTAGGCACCTGGAAAGATTCTTGGAGAGAAGGAAGGAGGAACAAAGGGGAGGAGGAAGGGAGGGAAGGAGGAAGACATTTATGGGAGGAGGAGGGGTCATATGTGTTGCTTTCTGTGTAGAATACTGAGCTACTTGGAAGCTGCTGCCTCAGATTCCAAACTCCAGAGCCATTTCTGGGTGAACTATCCCTAAAAGTGTTCATTTGAAAAAAAAAAAAAATCAGACTCCTTAGGGGGAAGCGTTGAAAACCCTCCAGCTTCCCAGGTAACACCCGCCTTCATCTGGGCTGGGACGTGATCTCATGAAGGACTGGGCATGCCAGAGACGACTTCTTCCGAAGCTTAGACCTCTGAAGGGCTTGTCAGGATTGTCTCTAAACTGGTCGGTCCTGTCGTGCCTGACTTAATCAGAGCCTGCGATGGGCTGAAAAACCTGGGGTCCTGGGGATGTGTTTTTCCGGGGACTTATTTCCATGTAAATTGCTGCCCTTCAGAGTCAGGCCTTGCAAAATGCAGGCGCTCTGGAAGGCAGAGCGATCAAAGCATGGAGGAAGTGTAGGGTAAGGGAGTTAGAGAAGGTGAGGTTCAGAAAAAGGAGACCGGCACTTTCCAGGAACAGATCACCTTTAATGAGGTGAGAAGGGGGCAGCAATCAGATTAGTGAACTGCTGCACTTACCCAAGAAAAGAGTAAGTATATATAGGCATGTATGTGGAAAGTTACTGTCTTAAGGGGGCCTGTTCTCCAAGTTTGTTCGGAGTAGTTATCTCTTAAATGGCTGGGGCAAGGAATTTTGGAGATCGGCCAGAGGCTGGACTGGCTGGGAGCTGGGTATAATCAAACTTAATGTCCATTTTTTTCTTCAGGTGAGAGAGTTCTTTGTTTTGCATAGAATGGAGGGGAGGACCTGGAGGGGAGTTTTAACTCCAGGCTGTTTTGAGCTGTGTAACTTTCCTTCAGGAAATGGGTTTGCAGTTTGCATCTTCCTGGTAGGGTGTCTGCCTGCACCCCCACGGTTCCTGCACACACCTGCATGCGTGCAGAGGCTGGCGGCAGACAGCAGTCCTGTGTCTGGGATTCAGATCCACCCTCCCTGCTGCTGTGTGGCCTTAGCAAGCTCCCTAACTTCTCAGGGCCTGTTTCCTGGGCAGTGGGCAGAGGGTAGCCAGTTACCTCCCAAGGTTGTTGACAGAACTCAGGCCCCATCCTCCTCACCCCCTACTCTCACCCCACCCCCCCACCGCCATCCCCGCTTCCACCTCCCCCCACCACCACCAACCCCCCATTCCAGCTCCCCTGGGGAGTGGGAAAACGCCAGCTCATCCTGGGAGTCAATCCCGGGACGCTCCATCCCTAACCCACACCAAATGCAAGGTCAAGGGGAGGAGGCCCCAGGGTCCCCACCGAGTCCTTGTCCAGGTGCCCACGTGGCCCCACCCTCCTCTCCTGTTAACCCCCTGCAGCCCAGCTGCGGGCCGGGAGAGCCGGCTGGGTCAGTGGCCAGCCACCAGTAGGGACCCAGCACTCCCCCCAACCCAGGCTCCTGGCAGCAAGGATGGAGTGTGAGGCTGGGTCTCCAAGACCCGCAGGCTCTGTCAGCCTTCCGACACACACCCGTCAAGGGGCTCTCGTGCTTCCTGGCGCCCCCATGGGCCCAGAGGCCCTTTCGGGGTCTGCACCCATCGGGGGGCAGTGCGTGCCGGGTGAGGGGTGCACTAGGTTCACCCCACACAGACGCCCCTTCCCTGCGGGGTGGGGGTGCTCTGGAAACCTCCGGCAGCTTCCCCAACTCGAGTGACAGCAGAGCCGCCGGGCCTGCCCACCACTCCTCACAGGGAGGGAGACCGAGGCCCAGGAGGAGCTGACGCCTGGGCAGGTGTTCCCCGAAGAGGTGGGGCTCCAACCCCAGGCCAGAGAAGAGGAGCGTCTCTGGGTGCGGGAGACGTGGGGGATGGGGCGAGCTGGAGGGGGGGCCGTGCCTCGTCTACCCGGGGGTCTCCACAGACCCTGCCCTGGGTCCCTCCGGCTTCTCCAGCCCCACTGAGTCCCTGGATCTAGGACATCCCGCCTGAAGGCAACCCAGCGCCCACCCACTGGTGTGGACCATCGTCGAGTGAGGGCCAGAGCCCAGGGTCAGCAAGATGGTTTGGGGTGAGTTACCCAGCTCCTCTGGGCCTCCATTTCCTGGTCTCCTGAAAGGACGTGACAGTCCTTTGAGGCTAAAACAGGAAAATGAAGATGCACTTGAGCACGGGCTGCCCCTGGGGATGTGAGGTCCTGGTGTTCCCAGCCCCTCCCAGCCCTCCACACCTGGAGGCCACTTACCCTCCCCGCCGTCCAGGGGGCAAAACTCTTGGCATGGGAGAAACACGCCCAGAGGTGCACAGGAGTGGATGGACTCCGTTGTTCAGTCGCTCAGTCGTGTCCGATTCTTTGCGACCCCATGGACTGTAGCACACCAGGCCTCCCTGTCCTTCACTATCTCCCAGAGTTGCTCAAACTTACTTCCGTTAATTCGGTGATAGACTCTGCACCTAATTATACAATCACTGGGCTTTCGCTTGAAAAGCTTAGCAATGTAACACTTCTTTTGGACAAATCTTAAGCCCTGGTGAACACC
The DNA here is from genome assembly GCF_019923935.1 of Bubalus bubalis. Lineage (NCBI taxonomy): Eukaryota > Metazoa > Chordata > Mammalia > Artiodactyla > Bovidae > Bubalus > Bubalus bubalis. The sequence continues at coordinate 2,763,353 of NC_059163.1, forward strand.
AGTCTTGGGTCCCCCAGGGCCTTGGGGCCCAGAGCGCATCTACCCTAAAATCCAGGTGGCCAGACTCTGCCTGACAAGCCCTCGGCACTCCGAGGTCACGGGGCTTCAGAGAAAGCAGGCCGGACCCTGAGTTGCCCAAGGCTCTAGGGCTGGCCTCAGCCGCAGATCCAGGGTCCCCAGCCCGGCCCGGTGCCCCCCAGCTTCTGTGTAGCGGATCGTTCCTCAAGACCGAACTCCCCAGCCTGCGCTCAGCCAAACTGCTCTGGCTTGGGGGTGGCTTGGCGGTGGCCGAATGGCAGGGGCCTGAGAACAAGTTTGCAGGCCCACCTGCGGGCCTGGTCTCCCAGCTGCTGTCCAGCCCACTCGCCTGCCCTGCTTCCCTGGTCCCCCTACTTCCCAGAGCAGAGGGCCCCAGGCCTGAACTCTTGAAGAAAGAGAGGGAAAGGCCTGGAGAGAGGCCCATGAGTTTGTAGGGACTGTCCAGCCACACTGGGCCCAATGCTCAGCAAGGCTCTTGGCTGGCGCTGCCTTGAAGTCTTCAAGCTTCTCAATCTGTAAATAAGAGGCCACATTTTCGCCTTGACTGGGCCACAGGACTGTGTAGCTCGAGCTGCGGAGACCCGGGGCCCGGTGGGCAGTGAGAGCAGCGGGAGACTCCGTTCCCAGGAAGATGTCAAAGTGGAGAGCTGCCCTCCTGAGGCAGGTGCGGGGGCCTTGGGCCCCCCAGGCCTCGCAGGCGTCCTGCGCTTCCAGGATGGACAAGCGGAGGGTCTGTCACTCACCGCGGGGTCTCGGCCTGCCTGGCCCCAAGCCCCCGCTGCCTGACCCGGCTGGCAGCGCCTGCCTGGCGGGGTGCGGGGTCAGCGCTCGGTGGGAAGGTTAAACAAGCAGACGCCGAGGCGGAGGGGGCGCCGCTAGCGGGGGAGGCCCGGTTCTCGGCTGTGGGGGCGAGTCGGCGCCCCCCGCCGGGGTGTGGCTGGAGTGGGGAGGTCAGCCTTCGGGAGGGAAGCGCCTCCCGTCCGAAGTTCCCGGTAGGTCGGCCGCCCGCCCCGGGGCCCCGGGGTGATGAGAGCAGATCGCGGGAGCTCGGAGCCGCAGGAGCGCAGGGCCAGGCCGGCAGCGGTAAGAACTGGATCACTCGGACCCGGCTGACCCGGGCCCAGGGCGGGAGGCGGCGGCGGCGGCCGCAGGATTCAGGGCAGGCCGGAGGGCCCTGCGGAGCGGAACGGGGGGTGGCGCGGAGCGGCTACGGGAACCGTCGGGGTGAGAGGCGGCGGCTTCGTTTGGGGAGTTTAAAACCGAGGGGAGACACAGCAGCCCGCGAACGCTGCGTCCACAGCCGCGGCCCAAGGGCACAGGGAGGGCTTAGGGCGGGGGAGAGGGGTCAAGGTCGGACCTCGGTCGCTGGGAACGTATTCGGTTAGGGCCCCGACAAAGCGCATTGGGCGAGCGCAGCCAGGTTCCGTGGGTTCCACGCTCGGGGGCTCTGGTCGCGCAGGTTTTTGGCGTCGGGGCGGCCTGGGCTCCTGGGCTTTGGGGGCACCTTTGCGGGTTCGCCCACGGCGCTCCGGTTCTAACGGGGGGCACAGGCTATGGTCAACAGGTGACCTGCTCTGGGTTCATTTTTAGAGACGGCATTACTGCCTGCGGTCTTGGGGAAAACGGAGGCCGGTGATCCCCGCACTCAGCCTTGCAGAGGCCACTGGATCCAGTTTCTCCGTTGGGGAGGTGAAGACCCACCGCGGCTCCTGGCAGAAGCCACGGGGTGGAGGGCGGTGGGGAAGAGAGAGAGCGCTAATGTCCTGTGTCAACAGCAGCTCTGACCCTGCACCCCCAGCTTTAAAGGCCCAAGATGCTAGGGGAGCCCCATTCTCCCCACGGGTATCCCTATTCTGGAAGCCCTCCCCCGACCCCAAAGCTTAGCGTAGGGGTTCCTGAGGCTGGGCTGCTGAGGGCCAGGCCTGGGGCCTCAGGGCCCTCGCTGGGGGCAGCGGGTTTTCCAGTGCTGGGGGTCCGGGGGAGCAGGCGCCGGGGCAGGAGACCTTCCGGGGACACGGAAACCTCGAAACCAGCGCCCCTGCAGAGGGGCGGCGGCAACCAAGGATCCAGACCGGGCTCGCCGGGCTTCCTTCTAAGCGCTTGGAAGTCCCATCGCACCCGTCCCCGCCGCGGGCGCTACTCGCTCTGTCCTGCGCCCTCTCTTCCCGGCCGGTAGGGCGGCGGGGGGGGGGGGGGCTTCGGCTGCTCTCAGGACAGGCGCTGGGTCCCCCGGGGGCTCTCCACCGCCTTGCGTGACCGCAGCCCATCAGAAGGATGAGCCCATCAGAAGGATGCGCCCATCAGAAGCTGGCAGGCTCCCCTGGCTAACCTGCTCAGAGTCAGAAGGAGGCATTTTCTACGGAGTCGGGGGGTTAGTTCTTGGGTTGCAGGCCCGGAGGAGCCTGCAGTCCCGAGCCAGTGGCCTCGGGGGACTGGGAGGCGCCTCTCTGGAGAGATCAAACCGAAGTCCAGGGAAACCGGGCAAGAAACCCGACCACCCAGAGGGAGGCGGTTTGTCCGGTTTAAAATGCCCAGACGTGGCAGGCCAAACGGCTAGATGGATGAGGTGAGCAGATGCCCCTCAAGGGGATGGGCGTGCCCTTGGAGCCGTGCCATGGGACACTCCCGCTGCTCTTGGCACCAAGGCCGTGGCGCCTCGCGCGGGACCCAGGCCCCGGAGGCCGCGGGCAGCTAGTGAGGGCCTGCTCAGCCTGACTTCCCGAGCGAGCTGCGCCATCCCCTTGCTGCCTCTGCAAGCGGGCAGGGATCGGGGAGGGCGGGGACACGCGGTGGCGAAAGGGACTGCGCCTTCCCTTCGCAAGGCGCCTGCGTTTCCGGGGTGACCGCGAGCCCAGTGCACCAGTCGATCGAGCCTCAGTCTCTTCCGGGCGATAACCCAGGTTGCCCACGGGGTGCAGAGGCTTTGCCGGGCTTCTCGCCCAGCCGCCCGCAGTCCCAAAGGCCTGAGACCCACACCCCGAGTCTCCCCAGCTAGCTCACCCAGACAGGCCTGCGCTCTCTGCGCTGGGCCCTGCGGAGACAACTTCCCCTGATGCTGGAGGGCAGAGCCCAGGGCAGGGCGACAAAGGACCCCATGAAAGAAGAGCTGGGGCAGGGGGCTCAGCGGGGAGGGCTAGTGGAGGCGGTGGCACAGGGGCTGCGCTGTGGAGGTCGGGTGCTGTGCTCACAGTGTCCTCCAGCCATCCCCCAGGGGACAACGGTTTTGTGGGGTCCCAGGGGAACCGCTGCGGTTCATGGGGTCGCAAAGAATCGGACACAACTGAGCGACTGAACTGAAGTGGAACGAGGATTCACGCCCTCCATCAGCAGATGGTTTCTGAGTGTCTTCTCTGTGCCAGGCAGGGTTCTAGGCCCCTGGAGGTAGGTGGTGGAGGCCGGGGAAGCCCAGTGGGCTGGGTGGGCAGTGAGTAATTTAGTAAGTGGATGCTGTGCCCTCTGAGGTTAGGGAGGGAGGCTGGGAGGCATTCAGGCTGGGACTGAGTGGCCAGAAAACCACCCTCTCCTTGCTTGGGGCCAGGGAGGGGAGACAGGACCGTCCTGCACCCGCAGGAGGCGGGGTTTGTGGGGCTGGAGTCGAGGAGGGGTGCGATTTGGGGTCGTTGTACCCAGGAAGAGGCAGGCAGCGGTCCCTGCGGCTGGGGTGCGGGTGCCGGGCTTCAGGGGGCAGGTCGAAACTTAGATTCTGGAATTCCTCTGCTGCCGATTCTTCTCAATAAGACAAGGCCCTGACTGCCCCCCCACCCCCAGCCCCACCAGATGCCAGTGTGGCTGGAGCTTCCCGGCAGCCAGGCCTCTCCCCTCTGCTGACCCCACCTCCCCAGGTTAGTGTGGGTGCAGGGTGGTCCCCAGAGCAGCCCTGAGAAGTCAGGATCATGGCTGTACCCATTTTCCAATGCAGAAACTAAGGCTCTGAGAGTCACTCAGCGAAACAGCCTTGAACACAGTGGAAGGGGCTGCGCCCGGCTTGGGGTCAACTAGAGGTCAGAATCATTTGGGACGGGCCTTCCGGTTCAAGGGACAGCTTAACACCAGGGAAATCGAAGTCCACCCAGGGCCAGCATCTGCCCAGACTGGCCTCTGCTCTGGCACAGCCTGGCAGCCTGTGGAGGGGAGGGGAGGTATGGACGACCGCTGGGCACAGCCCTGGGGAAGACCCCGGGACCTGGCACAAGGGTGGCCAGGGACACCCGGGTCCACACAGTCTCCTGGCCAGCTTGATGGCCATGTCCAGGGAGGGGAATTTGCAGGGAGCCTGGCAGAACTGCCTGGCCCGAGCTGGGGGCAGCGCTCAGACTGGTTCCGAATCTGGATCAGAGCTGCAGCGCAAAGTGGTAGGGTGCAGAGTTTGGAGCAGGCAAACCCTGTTGAACTAAATTGGTGTGAGCTGTGGAGTTCCAGGTAACCCGCCTTGTCTGGGCGTTTAGTAAGCCCCTCACCTGCACTCCGTCCCCTGTAAGTCGGGGGCAGCGACAGCACGTATGCGGGGAGGGGCGCTGCCGGGCCCTCTAACCAGCTAGGTCCTGTGGGAGGGGCGCTGCCGGGCCCTCTAACCAGCTAGGTCCTGTGGGAGGGGCGCTGCCGGGCCCTCTAACCAGCTAGGTCCTGTGGGAGGGGCGCTGCCGGGCCCTCTAACCAGCTAGGTCCTGTGGGAGGGGCGCTGCCGGGCCCTCTAACCAGCTAGGTCCTGTGGGAGGGGCGCTGCCGGGCCCTCTAACCAGCTAGGTCCTGTGGGAGGGGCGCTGCCGGGCCCTCTAACCAGCTAGGTCCTGTGGGAGGGGCGCTGCCGGGCCCTCTAACCAGCTAGGTCCTGTGGGAGGGGCGCTGCCGGGCCCTCTAACCAGCTAGGTCCTGTGGGAGGGGCGCTGCCGGGCCCTCTAACCAGCTAGGTCCTGTGGGAGGGACGCTGCCGGGCCCTCTAACCAGCTAGGTCCTGTGGGAGGGGCGCTGCCGGGCCCTCTAACCAGCTAGGTCCTGTGGGAGGGGCGCTGCCGGGCCCTCTAACCAGCTAGGTCCTGTGGGAGGGGCGCTGCCGGGCCCTCTAACCAGCTAGGTCCTGTGGGAGGGGCGCTGCCGGGCCCTCTAACCAGCTAGGTCCTGTGGGAGGGGCGCTGCCGGGCCCTCTAACCAGCTAGGTCCTGTGGGAGGGGCGCTGCCGGGCCCTCTAACCAGCTAGGTCCTGTGGGAGGGGCGCTGCCGGGCCCTCTAACCAGCTAGGTCCTGTGGGAGGGGCGCTGCCGGGCCCTCTAACCAGCTAGGTCCTGTGGGAGGGGCGCTGCCGGGCCCTCTAACCAGCTAGGTCCTGTGGGAGGGGCGCTGCCGGGCCCTCTAACCAGCTAGGTCCTGTGGGAGGGACGCTGCCGGGCCCTCTAACCAGCTAGGTCCTGTGGGAGGGGCGCTGCCGGGCCCTCTAACCAGCTAGGTCCTGTGGGAGGGGCGCTGCCGGGCCCTCTAACCAGCTAGGTCCTGTGGGAGGGGCGCTGCCGGGCCCTCTAACCAGCTAGGTCCAGTGCAGCGGCCCAGGCGGAGGGGCGCCTGGTTGTGGTATGGGCACTGCCCCCTCCCATTCTGGGGGATGGCTGGCCCTGTCCCCCTGGTTTCCATGGCCATCTTTCCCCCATGGGGTGGCCCTCAGCCTTTACTTAGGGGGATGCATCCTCTGGCCCTGGAAGCTGTGGGGAGGAGGGTGGCCTCAGAGTCCCCTGGGGGGAAATCCCAGCTCTGCCAGCTCTAGTGGGCGGCCCTGGGGGAGTGGGTGTCGTCACCTCCCAGGCTTCTGCTTCTGCAGCAAAGCCTGGACCAACCCGGGCCTGGCTCAAGACTATGCCGTGGCCACAGGTAGCCCTGTCCTGCATGTCTGCTTCTCTGATTTCAGGTTTGCAGACTGTTTTGCCTTGTACACAGCGAAAGCTCACACTTGGCCTGGCTCAGACAAGCTGGGAAAGAAGGAAGGGATGGAGGGAGGGACGCAGGGGAGGAGGGAATGGAGAGAGCCCTTTGCTGGTTTTCAGTCCCTAAGTCATGCCTGACTCTTTGCAACCCCATAGACGGCGGCACGCCAGGCTTCCCTGTCCTCCGCTATCTCCCTGAGTTTGCTCCAACTCATGCCCATCGGTGATGCCATCCAACCATCTCATCGTCTGTCGCCCCCTTCTCCTCTTGCCCTCAATCTTGCCCAGCATCAGAGTTTTTTTTTTTTTTTCCTCCTAGTGAATGGGCTCCTCCCATCAGGTGGCCAAAGCATTGGAGCTTCAGCTTAGCAGGCAGGGGGTGGGGAGGGTGGACAGGAGGCAGGGAGGGAGGCAGTGGGGAGGACCGCTGCCTCCCACGGGACCCGACAGAAAGAGTTCTAGGAAAACTGAGCTTAACAGGAACCCCAGGGCTGTGACGCCAGCAGGCAGGTGTTCACCAGGATGCTGGGGATGCCGGGTCCTGTGGACAGGGGCTGCCCCCACAGCAGCAAGAGGGAAGCACATTTGAGAAGCGACGAAGCGGGGCTCCCACACAGATCCCTTACAAGCCCAGACTGTTCCTAGGAGTCGAATCAACTCTGCTATTCCCTCAGGCAGCGGGGAGCGGGGACCTCAGAACCTAGGGAGTGGCTGCAGCCCATCCCCGGACAAGGGGCCGCTGTTGGGCTTGCCTTTCGGGGGCTTCTTCCCCCTTTGATGCACTCAGCTTGGCCAGCTGTCTCCTTTGAAATGCTGAATGAAAGCCCACGGGGAGAGGCTGGGGGTTGCACCTCACTCCAGCCACTCCTGCAGGCGACTTTCTGCAGCTGGGGGAGGTGCTGCCTCCTCTAGGGAGCTCGGCTCTCCCTGGGACTACAGGGGGAGGCTGCCTGGGACTCAGACTGAGGGGCCAGGCAGCCGGGCTGGGCGAGGGCATTTCCCTGCCTACAGGCCACCTCGCAGAGAAGCTGGCTCTCCAACTGCTTTCTGGAGATGGTGGTGGCGGCGACGGGCCTGGGCCGTTGATGTCAGCCTCGCCAGGAGAAGGTGCGGGGAGGAGTTGGGGGTCCCCGGGAAGGGGAGGAAGCGGTCCAGCTCGCTGGCCTGCACAGGCGGCTCAGAACCGCGATGTGCGGAGGCCCGCCGCCCCAGGGTTCTGTCCTGTCTCCCTTTGGAAAGGGGGTGGCCTGCTTCCCCTGGGAAACAGCTTTTCAGCCACACAGGTCGCCTGGCGGGGTCCACTGAGCTGCAGGGGGGAGCAGAGGTGTGCCGCCCGGGCTGGTGGGCAATCCAGGACCTTCCTGCTACTGGGGAGGGGACAGCGTCCCAGCCTCCCGTCCTCATCCTGGCTCCTCTTGGGGTTCAGGTCCCCCCTGGCACCCCAATCTACAGTCCCACAACCCCTTGGCTGTCAGTTCTGTTAATGTGTCCATTTTTATTTTATTTTTCTGTTGGAGTATCGTTGCTTTACAGTGTTTGTCCTGCCATCTCTCCATTGAGGGCCCTGGGATTTACGAGGCGGTGGGGCGTGGAATCTACCAACCGGGGGTATCCTGAAGCCAGAGGCTGACACGCAGTCTGGGCCGCGGGGGCTGAGCGGACAGCGGTGTGATATCTATGGCATTGACTCTCCCATCAAGGACAGAGCCCTTGTGCGGGCAGGGGCAGGGACCCGAGTAGCTTTCAGAGACCTTGAGTTGGCCTCATGATGCTGCGTGGTGCTGTGACCCCCTGGCAGACCCCCCGGGACACCTACCTCTTGGTGTAGACCCGGGGCATTGAATGAAGGCGCAGGGAAAGGTCTGAGATGGCTGGTCCTGCAGGTGGAAGCCCCGCCCACCAGCCCACAGACCAGAAGGCAGAGCCCAGGAGACAGGGGTCCCATCACATTCCGGGTCTGGAATTTTTTTTTATTTTTAACTGAACACAATGATTTGATTTACAATGTTGTGAGGGGGATTCCGCTTTAACGTAGGATTCAGTCAAGGTACGAACTGTCCCGTGAGGACCCACGATGTCCAAGGCAGAATGCGGGCTGCTCCCCAGCTGGGACAGGGAGTTTGCCCCCCAAGGCGCTGGCAAGTCATCTCCGCTCCTCCTGACCACTTTCCCTCCCGGAGCGGGACTGTGCTGGCCTAGAGTCTCAGCGACCCTCACACCTCCCACGCTTGCTGGTTCTTCTCTCACCCCCTGCCTTCTCAATGGATATTTCATTAAGTGAGGTCTTCCCTGGTGGCTCAGATGGTAAAGAATCTGCCTGCAATGCAGGAGACCTGGGTTAGATCCCTGAATTAGGAAGATCCCCTGGAGGAGGAAATGGCAACCCACTCCAGTATTCTTGTCTGGAGAATCCCACGGACAGAGGAGCCTGGTGGGCTACAGTCCATGGGGTCAAAGAGTAGGGCGTGACTAAGCCACACACACACAAAACACCTCTCTTACATACAAAGGGGAAAGAGTGGAGTTTGGGAAACTGGTGCTCCAGGGCCCGGCAGATGACTCCTGGCTAGTTAGGTCCTGGTGAGAAAGCATTTTCACCCTCTGGCTTCTGCAAGTGTTTCTTGTTTTAGAAGGACTGTTCTTGTCTGTACCTGCCCCCCCTCCACTTTCTTCCTCTGGACCCTGGCTCTGGGGCCCAGTTTATCCTCAGACCCATGAGGGCATCCAGGAAACCTGAAAGCTATAGAAAGAAGCGGGCGGGGTGAGCCAATTCCACCAGGGTGCCTACGTGAGCGGCCAGGCTGGGCGTGGCCCCTTGAACTGGGGTCCATGTGGCAAGAGCTTATCATCCTCGACAGATGCTAAAGGTCGCCTTAGCTGCTGGCAGCTCGGGCACCTTCCTCCTCCCCTGTGGTCTTTGGCAGGACCATGAGGCGGGGCCGGAAGGAGATGTGGGGTGGGTCCTGCATGGCCTGTGCCTGTCCACAGAAGCCTTTGTGTGGGTACGGTTCCACGAGACGCGTGGCCGAGGGTCTGTCCTGGCCCCCGCTGTGTGTGAGGACCAGTCTGGCTCGGCCTGGCCTCTCTCTCAGAACGGGGCTTGGATGCTCAACTGCGTCCCATCAGCGGATGCCGAACAAATGACGGAGCAAATAAAGGAAGTGCCTGCATGTCCCCAGCCTGAGTCCACAGTCTGTGGGTGGAGGACAAGCTGGCCCGGGGGGGAGGCCTGAAGCGGGAGGCCCAGGTTGGGGAGGCCTGGGCCGGGGGGACATGGTCAGCGTGGGCAGCAGCACCGTCCCCACCCCCCGCCGGCCTTCCCGCGTCACCACCGTCCAGCGTTGGTGGCCCATCCTGGACACAGGCTGGGAGTGTGGAATCCTCCCAGGGACAGTCAGACAAGCATTTTTGGGAATGGGGGAGAGATGTCTTCAACCTCACTTCAGTTCTGCCTCGTGGTAGGCCGAAAACCGCGCTGGACACACTGTTTTAGGGTAACATGTTTGTGGTATGAAGTGTGTGGGATGTGGGGGGTGCAGGGTCAAACCCTGTATTTCTGCTTCTCTGCCCAAGAAAGCAGAGATGTTAAAAAGCAGAGACATTACTTTGCCAACAAAGGTCCCTCTAGTCAAGGCTATGGTTTTTCCAGTGGTCAGGTATGGATGTGAGAGTTGGACCTTAAAGAAAGCTGAGCGCTGAAGAATTGATGCTTTTGAACTGTGTTGTTGGAGAAGACTCTTGAGAGTCCCTTGGACTGCAAGGAGATCCAACCAGTCCATCCTAAAGGAGATCGGTCCTGGGTGTTCACTGGAAGGACTGATGCTGAGGCTGAAACTGCAATACTTTGGCCACCTGATGCAAAGAACTGATTCATTGGAAAAGATCCTGATTCTGGGAAAGATTGAAGGCAGGAGGAGAAGGGGACGACAGAGGATGAGATGGTTGGATGGCATCACTGACTCGATGGACATGAATTTGGGTAAGCTCCGGGACTTGGTGATGGACAGGGAGGCCTGGCGTGCTGCAGTCCATGGGGTCGCAAAGAGTCGGACACGACTGAGAGACTGCTGAACTGCCCAAGACAGGTGTTGGGTTGTTACTTCGAGGCAGTTCCGGAAGCCTCCACACAGTGGCGCTCTTGGGACAGGCCCGGTCCTCCAGGCCTGGTGAAGCTTTTGCTTTTTCAAGCCTTCAGAATGAATCAGCCTTAGATGAAACTGTCCACTGTGTGCCCAGCTACGCAAGCAAGCTCGTTCCAGCAAAATCTGGCTTATTTATAGATTCAGGTCCAAGAAGATGTTTGGCTTTAGCACATCCTCCCCTGGTCCCAAGGATGGGGTGCTGGATGCCTTGAACGTTAAATGTGTTTGGACAGTTAACTCAAGAGTGACTTTCTCGCTATCTGCATTCGCCGTCTCCGAGCTGGGGGCCAGCTGGGGGCTCATGCGCTGACAGCCAGGACCCCCCCCCCATCTTGCAAGCCGCTTCCAGGGATTTTTGCCTTATGACAACACAGGTCAGGCGATCGCGTCCCCCATCCCGTGACTCCGGCTGGATGCGTCCTTCAGGGGCGCTTAGAACAGCCTGGTGAGTTAGGAGAGAGATCGCCCCCGTGGCTGAGAATCACAGGCCTAGTGGCCACACAGGCGGCGAGTCAGAGCCCCAGCCGGGGTCCAGGAGTGGTTCCGTCAGGGGCTCCACCACGGGCGTCGGGGCCGAGAGCAGCACGCAGGGGGGGTTCTTGGCTTGTTGTCCATGCAAAGGGGTGTGTGTAGACAGAGCCCTCTGTGAGGGGTCCAGGCATCCTGGCACCTGGCTATGAGCCCCCCCGGGCATAGAGCGCTTAGAAGACCTGCCATCACCCGCTGCCTTCGATGACATACATTTGGGTGCGTGTGGAATTGGGTGACAAGGGCATCAGATTCAGTTTCCTCCCCCACTAAGGGTCCCCTCCTTGCTGGCCCCTGACTGTCCCTGACCACACAGATGAAGCTCTGGGTAGCCCCTCCCACAGCTGGAGTCTTACCAGCCTCTCAGGAGTGCAGTGTTTCTGCATATTGTTACATGCATAAGTAAGGGTGGGGTGGGAGCAGGAAAAGATGGTGTGAGCTCCCGGTGTGGGAGTGAGTTCCCTGTTAGGAGAGGTGTGCGAGCAGCAACTCGAGGACCCCTGATAGGAGATGTCTATACTGAGCCATTGTTTAGGACCCTCCCTTTGAACTGATTTCCCAGATTGATTTAAACATCCCACTTTCTGGGCTTCCCTGGTGGACCAAGTGGTTAAGAATCTGCCTGCCCACGCAGGGGACACAGGTTTGAGCTCTGGTCCGGGAAGGTTCCACATGCCGTGGGGGCAGGTGGGCCCGTGGGCCACAACCACGGAGCTTGCACTCCGGAGACCGTGACCCCTAGAGCCCACACTCTGCCATGAGAGAGGCCACCACCACGAGAAACCTGAGCACCGCAGCTGGAGAGCAGACCCCGCCCACCACAGCTAGAGAAAAACCCGTGTGTAGCGATGAAGACCGAGCTCAAGCCAAAATAGAGAAATAGATGAAATAGATACTGAAAACCCCACTTTCTGTAGATGCTGGGTAGCCTCATCCAGGCCCAAAGAGCTCACCGCTGATGCCCCCGACGAGTACAGAGGGATGAGGCCTGAGCTACTGCAGGGGAGGCTGGTGAGGCCTTAAGTGCTGTCGTGGGCTGGATCATGCCCCCAGAGGTATCCCCAGGTCCTAGTCCCTGGAACCTACAAACATGCCCTGATCTGGGAAAAGGGGCTCCGTGGATGGGATCAGTTAAGGATCTTGAGAAGACTCTCCAAGGGGCCCCACCTGCCATCACAGGTCCGCCGACAGCTGGAGATGGAGGGAGACTGGTCAGAGAGAGGAGGCCCCAGGGGCAGAGAGGGTCTTCCCGCAGAGCCTCCAGAGGGAGCTGGCCCTGCTGACACTGGATTTCAACCCAGCCACGCTGATTTCAGACTCCTGGCCTCCAGAGCTGTGAGCGATTGCATTTCTGTGGTTTTGAGCCCCCAGCATGTGCTGCTTCGTTAGCGCTAAGGCCAGGCATCCAGGGATCGGTCCCTGGGGTCTCACAGACCAAACTCCGAGTCCTGGAGACACTCAGAGCCCAGCTGCAGCTGCGGGGCACCTGGGAGAAGGGCCTTTGTTCTGATGCTGCTGCGTCCCTGCTGGTGTCTGCGGGGGGCTCCCTCGGGAGAGCCCCCCTCCCTCGCGTCCGCATACAAACTCGGGGGTGGGGAGGAAGCTAAATACTGCACCCCGCCTAGTCCTCTTCAAGATCCTTCTCACACATCATCAAATTTACCCTGCAAACGCCGTGATAAGAAACAGCGGAAAGCCTTCGATGGGAGGGTCTGTCCCCAGCCAGCCCCCCACGGCCGAGCAGCTCCAGAGACGGCTCTGTGCCCAGTGATGATCTCGTGCTTACAGTTCAGCCCTCCGTCAGGCAAATAATGCCCTCCTTCCAGGACCTGCCGAGAGGCTCACTGTGGTTTCAGACAGCCGGCCCCAGGGACAGGGAGCTGGCAGTCCCCGCGAGGTCCTCAGGGTGCCGGTGGCCCCTCCGTGCCCTGGGCTGGGGGCTGGGTGGGTGCAGATGCTTCCTGGTCTGGGAGCTCGTGGATGGAGCTTTGCGCGGCAGGGAGAGGCAGATGCTCAGAGGTGTTCAGAGAAGCCCAAGGAGGAGGAGGAAGGGAGGCTGGACCTGGGCAGTGTAGTGGGGGACTCCCAACGCAGTGCTCCCTGCCCGCCTGGACTGGGCCCTCACCCACAGTGGGGCCGGGGAGGGACGACTGAAGGAGGGCACAGCCTCACCAAATGTCCCCTGACTCAGAGTCAAAGCCGCTTTGCTCCCACGAGTCTGGCAAAAAGAATGGAAAGGAGCCACGCTACCTGTTGGCAGAGGATGGAGGAAAGGCACTCCCAGCAAGCGCTGATGTGAACGTGAAGCCTTTCGGAAGAGGAACCTGGAGCAACGCATCGCACTCACACACACTCAGGCTGTCGGCACATCAGCCGCATTCCAGGAATCTCCCCCACGGGAACAGAAGGACCAGCTCCTGGGGCAGTGGACACAGGTACAGGGTTACCTGCTGAGAAAACCCGAAGCTGGGGGACAGGGTTGTTGCCGCCCAGTCGCTCAGTCATGTCTGACTCTCTGCAACCCTATGGACTGCAGCACGGCAGGCTTCCCTGTCCTTTACTATCTCCTGGAGCTTGCTCAAACTCAGGTCCATTGAGTCGGTGATGCCATCCAACCATCTCTTCCTCTGTTGTCCCCTTCTCCTCCTGCCTTCAATCTTTCCCACCATCAGGGTCTTTTCCAATAAGTCAGTTCTTCACATCAGGTGGCCAGAGTTTTGAAGCTTCAGCTTCAGACCTTCCAATGAATATTCAGCGTTGGTCTCCTTTAGGACAGGGAAATGCCATTAATGGGCAGGTGGTGGGGATGTGCGGCCCTCCCCCAGTAAATGCACACGGCCGAGACCTGGATGAGTGGGGCTGAACTGGGACTGAGAGGGTTTCTGTGGGCCAGTGCCAGTGAGAAGGGCTTTCTCGGTGGCTCAGCGGTAAAGAATCTGCCTGCAATGCAGGAGCTTCAGGAGACACAGTTTCGATCCCTGGGTTGGGAAGATCCCCCAGAGAAGGACATGACAACCCACTTCAGTGTTCTGGCCTGGAGAATCCCCATGGACAGAGGAGCCTGGTGGGCTACAGTCCATGGGGTCACAAAGAGTCGGGCATGACTGAAGGGACTTAGCACGCATGCCAGGGAGAAAGGAGGGGCAGAAACCCCCACGGAAGGTGGCGGGGCTTCCTCCCCTGGTCGCCATGCTGTGTGCCTTTGTGTTCACATATGTTTGTGTTACATAGATGGAAGTGCGTACGGAGAATATATAAAGACGCACACGAGGCTGGCCACGTGGGTTCTCGGGGGATGAGACGGAAGTGGTAGGGTGCTGATGGGGGGCCCATGATGGAAGAGAAGCCCTGGGGTGTCACCTGGCACCAGGACACAGATGGCGTGTTCACCCGTGTAGGGGCGTGAGGCCTCCCTGTCCATCGCCAGCTCCTGGATTCACCCAAACTCATGTCCATCGAGTTGGTGATGCCATCCAGCCATCTCATCCTCTGTTATCCCCTTCTCCTCCTGTCCCCAATCCCTCCCAGCATCAGGGTATTTTCCAATGAGTCAACTCTTCACATGAGGTGGCCAAAGTATTGGAGTTTCAGCTTTAGCATCATTTCCTCCAAAGAAATCCCAGGGCTGATCTCCTTCAGAATGGACTGGTTGGATCTCCTTGCAGTCCAAGGGACTCTCAAGAGTCTTCTCCAACACCACAGTTCAAAAGCATCAATTCTTCGGTGCTCAGCTTTCTTCACAGTCCAACTCTTACATCCATACCTGACCACTGGAAAAACCATAGCCTTGACTAGACAGACCTTTGTTGACAAAGTAATGTCTCTGCTTTTCAATATGCTATCTAGGTTTGCCATAGCTTTTCTTTCAAGGAGTAAGCGTCTTTTAATTTCATGGCTGCAGTCACCATCTGCAGTGATTTTGGAGCCCAGAAAAATAAAGTCAGCCACTGTGGGTGTGTGTATATGTGAGTGTGTGTTTGTGTACATAACTGAGGTTTGTGCACATAAGTGAGAGCCAGGGGTGCCTCTGCAGGTAGGGGGTGCCTGTCACCAGCATTGTCCGCGAACATCGCTTGCACTGTCTGGGCAGTTTATTCCTCCATCAGGTGAGGGACTCAGGCCGAGAGCAGTCCAGGGGCTGCGGGTGGGCCCGAGGCAGAGCCCAGCCCCTCCGTGGCCTCTAGTAAGGAAGGAGGCAACCCCGGGACCGAACGCCAGCCTGGGGGAGCCTGAGGGGGTCCACCCACCATGTGGACCTCCCCTCTGTCCCCACTTCAGAGGGTCTGTCGGTCAGTGTGGGGCTTTGCCCTCTGAGATGGTTCCTGACCCCCCAGGCCCTCTACACCTGCTGTCCCCACTGCCACCCCGATCACAGGGCCGGCTGAGCGCAGGAGGACCCTGGGCTGCCAGGACCCCCAAACTTGCCCCTGTGTCCTCTGCTCTCATTCCACAGCCTGGCGGCCTCGGGTCCCCCAGCCTCATCAGCTTCTCTGCCAAATGCCCCTTAAAGTTCCCTCTGCCAGGGCATCTCTGGGGATTTTAAGTTTGTCCACTTCATTTTTCAAAATCAAGGAGTGCTCCCACCTGGTGCAAAACTCGAACAGGGCAGACAGTGTGGACCTGTGACATCCTTCTACCCTATCCCAGTGCCCAGCTCTCCAGGGAGGGAGCATCAGTCCAGCTCCGGACCTCCTCCCACAGCCAGGGAAGCTGCACTGTGTCCCGTGGCTGCGAGGGGAGATGGGGGACAGGTGATCCCAAAAGCAGAAGCTAACTGTCTGCAGATCCCTGATAGCTCAGCTGGTAAAGAATCTGCCTGCAATGCAGGAGACCCCCGTTCGATCCCTGGGTCAGGAAGATCCCCTGGAGAAGGGATAGGCTAACCACTCCAGTATTCTTGGGCTTCCCTGGTCGCTCAGCTGGTAAAGAATTTGCCTGCAGGGTGGGAGACCTGGGTTCGATCCCTGGGTTGGGAACATCCCCTGGAGAAGGGAAAGGCTACCCACTCCAGTATCCTGGTCTGGAGAATTGGACTGTAGTCCATGGGGTCACAAAGAGTTGGACACCACTGAGTGACTTTCACTCAGAGACCTGAATTCCATGGCCAAGGTGCAGCCAGGGCCGGGCTCCCCTCGCAGGCACTCTCCCAGGGCACCTGGATCAGCTCCAGCCTTGTGGGGTCCCTGCCCAGCCACGCTGCTTCTTTGCAGTGTATTCCTGTTATAAGGACACCTGTCATAGTGGATTAGGGCACACCCACGCCAGGGCGATGGAGCTACTGGTGATGGGATTCCAGCTGAGCTGTTTCAAATCCTGAAAGATGATGCTGTGAAAGTGTTGTATTCAATATGCCAGCAAATTTGGAAAACTCAGCAGTGGCCACAGAACTGGAAAAGGTCAGTTTGCATTCCAGTCCCAAAGAAAGGCAATGCCGAAGAATGCTCAAACTACTGCACAATTGCACTTATCTCACACGCTAGTAAAGTAATGCTCAAAATTCTCCAAGCCAGGCTTCAACAATACGTGAACTGTGAACTTCCTGATGTTCAAGCTGGTTTTAGAAAAGGCAGAGGAACCAGAGATCAAATTTGCCAACATCCATTGGATCATCGAAAAAGCAAGAGAGTTCCAGATAAACATCTACTGCTTTATAGACTATGCCAAATCCTTTGACTCTGTGGATCACAATAAACTGTGGAAAATTCTTCAAGAGTTGGGAATACCAGAGCACCTGACCCGTCTCTTGAGAAATCTGTATGCAGGTCAGGAAGCAACAATTAGAACTGGACATGGAACAACAGACTGGTTCCAAATAGGGAAAGGAGTACATCAAGGCTGTATATTGTCACCCTGCTTATTTAACTTCTATGCAGAGTACATCATGAGAAACGCTGGGCTGGAGGAAGCACAAGCTGGAATCAAGATTGCTGGAAGAAATATCAACAACTTGACTGCAGGCACCTAAATTCCAAAAGAAGCCCCTGGAGCCACTCCACTCACTGCTGAAAAGCAGGCAGTGTCTTGGGGTCCCTTTCTCCTGAAGAATTTGTGGTCGATTCGTCTCCATGGTCAGATTATTCTAACCACGAGCTGGATTCCTCACAGTGACCTCGCTCACGCTGCACACACGCCTTCAGCGTCTCTGGCCGAGCCGGACGGCAGCTGCGTTCCGCATGCTCACATGTGCTCTGAGAAGTGGGTGAGGCGCCCACAGCATCTGCCCAGCATTCCCCGGCCCAGGCCCTCAGTAACTCCAGACATCTGCAGCAACCCCACTTCCAAGTAAGGTCACCGTCTGGGGTCCTGGGGTTACGATCTGCGGGACACGGCCCAGCCCATCACAGACAGGTCCACACGCCTGACCTCCTGGCACGAGCTACTCTCCTTGGGATGGCGTGTGAGTGAAACGTGGATTTTCCATGATGACCACCGTCAGTGGCAGGAAAAGGAGCCTCCCCCCACCACCACAGATACCCCTCAGTGTGTTAAGAGCAAAGGTCTTGGCAAGAAACTTTGGTAAATTCCGTGTAGTGGGTGATGGATTTCTTTGTGGGTAAAATGGGAGAATCGAAGCAGTGTGTCTGGCTTTTTCAGCTCTGCTGTCCTCTGCATGGTGACCATGCCACAAGCCACTTACCACCCCCATTAAGCTGGCAAGTATGCTCAGGAATAGAAAAATGATTTTTTTTTAATGGCATTTACTGCTCAGACCTATCCACTCAGCTAAGGAGACAGTGCCCCACGAAGAATGCAGTTAGCTTTGGGCTCCCCCAAGCGTTTGGTCGTGTCTGGAATTACACTCACAACAGGTAACTTGAGCAGCAGTGCATGAATGAATGAACAAATGAATGAATGCTTGAAGATATGCAGTCCAGGTCCAGACCCCATGGGGACCGCACCAGCGACCTCGTCACCCATTCCTGGGGTTCTAGAATATTCTAATGCACTGGAGTTACATCATGAGAAACGCTGGGCTGGAGGAAGCACAAGCTGGAATCAAGATTGCTGGAAGAAATATCAACAACCTCATCTATGCAGATGACACCACCATTATGGCAGAAAGTGAAGAAGAACTAAAGAGCCTCTTGATGAAAGTGAAAGAGAAGAGTGAAAACGTTGGCTTAAAGCTCAACATTCAGAAAACGAAGATCATGGCATCTGGTCCCATACTTCATGGCAAATAGATGGGGAAACAGTGGAAACAGTGACAGGCTTCATTTTGGGGGGCTCCAAAATCACTGCAGATGGTGATTGCAGCCATGAAATTAAAAGATGCTTGCTCATTGGGAGAAAAGATATGACCAATCTAGACAGCATATTCAAAAGCAGAGACATTACTTTGTCAACAAAGGTCCGTCTAGTCAAGGCTATGGTTTTTCCTGTGGTCATGTATGGATGTGAGAGTTGGACTGTGAAGAAAGCTGAGCGCTGAAGAATTGACGCTTTTGAACTGTGGTGTTGGAGAAGACTCTTGAGAGTCCCTCGGACTGCAAAGAGATCTAACCAGTCCATCCTAAAGGAAACCAGTCCTGAATATTCATTGGAAGGACTGACGCTGAAGCTGAAGCTCCAATACTTTGCCAACCTGATGCGAAGAACTGACTCCTTTGAAAAGACCCTGATGCTGAAAAAGATTGAAGGCGGGAGAAAGGGATGACAGAGGATGAGATGGTTGGATGGCATCACCGACTCCATGGACATGAGTTTGAACAAGCTCCGGGAGTTGGTGATGGACAGGGAGGCCTGGTGTGCTGCGGTTCATGGGGTTGCAAAGAGTTGGACACCACTGAGCAACTGAACTGAACGCCAGGGTGACCCCACTGGAAGTAACTCGTTACCTCTGCAGTGACCCAATTTCCAGATAAGGTCACTTTCTGAGGCTCGGGGGGTTAGGGCTTCAGCATGTGAATTTTGAGGAGACACCACTCTCCTTCACGGACGTGTACAGGAACGACCGTAAAGGAATGAGCTAGTGTACCGTGTGCCTGTGCAATGACGCCTGTTTGTATTCACCTCCCTGCACACCTTTGGTGCACATCGGGTACGCTGTTTGTTTGCCTCCCTCAGTCCGTCCTTGGTCCTCGGGAGGCTCCCCCTCCATCAAGAACACCCATTCTTTTCCCAGCGCGCGAGGCGGTGTGAAGACGGGTAACTGTTGACATAACCCGCTCTCCTCTGCCTGCAGGAAGCGCAGTTCTTGGAGGTCAGGAGTCCTGCCACAGCGATGAGCTCCGAGTCATCACTGCCCACAAGTCCTTGCGGGCTTCCAGTGGGATGAGCTCACACGCGTGCAGGCGGAGAGGAGGGTGCCGAAACCTGCTGGACTCTGAGCTCTGGGCTTCTGGGGCGGGGAAAGGGTGGGGCTTCCGAGCCCCGCCCCCGAGCCCCGCCCCCACGTGCACCGCCCATGGCAGGGATAAGGAAGCAGTGTAACTACCATTCCGCGCCAAACATTTCTGCCAGCCCCACGAGCTGGGCACACCCCCCCCCCCCAACCCCGCTCCGCAGCACTCCCAGATAGTCCACAGGCTTTCACTCCAAAACCTAGACGGGTGAGCCTAGACGGTTCAGACAGGCGGGCCTCCCATTAGGCCCAGAGGAGGTTTCCAGAAACTTCCCTCAGGCTCCTGGGAAGAGGTTTTCCTGCACCGTGGTCAGTCCAGCCCTTTGTTCCAGCCTCATTTCTCCAACCCCAAGTCACTTGCCATCAAGGTTACGGGCCGCCCGAGCTGTCTGAGGGTTACCAGCGGTTTGGATAACACCACGCATAAATCTGTGCTTTCCGCTGTGGAAACCCCCACGAGGTGAAAGCCCCCCACCTCGAGGTACCCTTCACATTCCAGCCAGACATCCCCGCACCCCGAGTCTCAGCAACCACAGCTTCGCGTATCTTTACTGAGACAGGAAAACTCGGCGTCCAGAAGGCAGAGCCGGTGGTTGGCCGTCACACAAAGAAATCCTGTGTGATTGTATCATCGCATTGAAGGATAATCTTGAAAATGCCCATCCATGGTGTGGTTTTCTGGGCCCCGTCCCTCCCCTCCTTTTCCAGAAGAGGAGGTGGCGCGTGGGGATAGCAAACAGCCTTGCGTCTCATTGCTGCTCAGTGGCCGGACTGGGGCCCAATTCAGGGATTGCTGCGAGGTGATACGGATGTGATAAAGCAAGGAAAAAAGCATGCTCCTGGGGGAATCTAGATGGTGGGTATGTGGGTGTTCTCTGGCCAGTCCCTTCAAAATATGCCTGCAAAGGAAGAAAGGGTCCGTCCACCAGTGAGAGCTCTGGGCAGGGTCCAAGGTTTGCTGAGCACCGGGGCACAGAGATTTGGTGAGTGCCTGCCCCAAGCAGGAACAAGACAGACACAGCGATCAAGGCCGGGGAAGGGGTGCGCAGGGGGTGCGCACGGGGCGAGAGGCCGCTCTGGCCCAGATAGGGGCTCCTGGCAAAGACCCCGAGGGCGGGAGGGGGCGGCCTCCCGGCGGGGCGGCTCTGAGCTGGGACCCTTCCAGGGCCCTCCCGCGGGGAAGGGGACTTCTCGGCTGTCCCCGCAGTTCTGCCTGGGGACGGGTCACCTGCCCTTGGGGAAAAGCGGTTCTGGCCGCGCACACACGAGGCTCTGGGCCGACTCTTTGAGAACCGCCGGGCGGAACCAAGGGCTCCCTCCGGCTCCGGTCCTCTCTCCTATGTGCCCGCGCTAGGTGATGCGGGCCACGTCATCTTCCCTCTCCCCGCCCCGCCCTCCCCTCCCCACCCCTCCCCACCCCTCCGCCCCCTCCCCTCCGCTCCCCTACTTCCCCCTTCTTCTCCATCCCTGCCTACCCCAAGCCTGCCCCCCAACCTCCCAGGGACTGGAAACTCTGGGAAGCATCCACCTAACACTTTGTGAGCACCTTCCTCCCCTTTTCAGTGTTTAAAGGGAGACTCACTCCGGAGGTGGGTGGACCTCAAAAGGCAGCCAAAATCATGCTCAAACATTTGGTCTTTTTCAAAAGCAAGCGTTTTCTCATGCTCGCTCAACTGCCCCATTGCCTCTACTCAACCCCAGGCCAGCCCCTGCGCAGACCGGGACTGTTATTCCCACTTTACCGCTGAGGACGCTGAGGTCCCCAAGGTCCCCAGAAGGCGCGGGGTGACTTGCTCGTGACCACAGCAGGACTCAGCAGCTGGACTGGGAATGGAGCCTGGAGCCTGCGTGCACACCTGCACAGCTGCACAGCCACTGTCTGGGGCTGGGATGTGGGGAGCGGACCCTTGGACAAGCCCATAAGCACGTCCCAAGGCTCTGCCACCCTGCCCACCCCTGTCCACCCCTGTCCAGGCCTGTGGGCCACCAGGTGGACACCTGAGACGAATGTGGCCCCTTTCCATGGCCACTGCCCTCCTGAGGCTTCGCTGCTTGCCGCTAGGACAGTGCCAGGGCCCCTCCTCGGCCTCACTGTCTCCCTGCGCCCTGCATGAGCTAGTGCATTCAGGTGCTGGTCCCCACGCCCAGCTCTAGTCCTGGCCCTTCCCCAGCCAGCAGCCTTCAGTGGTTCCCCATCACTTTGCAAACTAAGAACCCTATCCTTCAGCTTTCCAGCACAAGCTGCATCCCTGTTCTCCAGCCCTCCCCCTCCCCAGGTCCCCCCATCAGGGGCCGCTTTCATCTCTAGAGCGCAGCAGCCTCACCCTATTCACAGCCAGAGAATCATGACCCAAAGCACCCTGGTTTCCTTCTTGTACTCATCACCAAGCCAGCCAGCCAGACGAGGGTCCAGAAAGACCAGGTGCCCACGAGAGGTGAGGAAAGGGAGACTACACAGCCAGTCGGGAGAGTCTGAAGTGCTCATGATCCAGAGTCTGGGTAGACCCGCCCCCCCAGGATCCTGCTCAGGGCGGGTATGCACCCCCAGACGACTCTCCACCCCATAGGTCTGTTCATCCTGGCATGATCCGCAGTAGTGGAGAGCTGGCAGCAACCCCAAAGTCCCCTAATAGGGGGCCCACTATCTGGGGGCACGTCTCTTCCTGGATTTCTCATCCGATGATCTGACCATCCGCTGGCCCAGAGATGGGGTCCAAGCCCCTCCCCTTGCACCCCATGGGAGCTGTGACTTGAGAGCAGAGTAAGGCTCTGAATTCCCGGGGCATTTCATGCCCCTCCCACACACACCCGGTCCTACACACCGCCGGCCACACCCACGTGTACTGAGAACCCGTGTGGTGAGGAAGCCCAGGCAGAGGGGTCCCTTCTCTGACACCAGCGGCAACTCCCAGATAAAGGAGCCACGGAGCCTTCAGGAAAGTCTCCTCCCCCTAAGCTGGGCCCAGACACCATGCAGTGGAGACAACCCACTCCAATCCATATACGCCATGAGCACGCTGGTAAATGGTTGCTTTACACCCTGAGTTGAGGGGAGATATGTGATCGGTCTGTGGTAACTGGAACAAAGGCATCTCTGCTGGGTTAGGTCGCAGTGGTTAGAAAATCATTGCTACATTTATCAGTATCAAATTCCTAGTTTAAGGGGATTAAATTGCGAGAGGGAGGGGTATGCAGTAGATACTGCTTCTGTAGATTCATATCTAACAGCAGGGGTGTGGGGTGGCGTGGAGTGAGGTGAGGAGAAATGGAATTCGGATGAGGGATGAAAGGAAGCAAAAGCAAGATGAAATCTGAATTGTAAGGTGGGCATTCTCTAAAATTATTCTGGAAGGAAAAGTTAATTTAAAAATATACGACGGGCAGTGGCTGCTGCAGTTTCTGACTTCTGATCTATGTTCTTGGGATTATCCCCACCAACTCACTCGCCCTGGTTCAGGCGGCACCTTTGGACACTAGGGCTGAGCTGGGAGGTGACAAGGTTCTCAGTGCCCAGTTGAGAGGAGCGCCCCTTAGGCTGGGTCGCTGAGGGTTTTCTGGTGGTCCCGCCGCAGAGCGGGCACCTGGTGGTGGACGGAGGATGAGGAAAGACAAGAGGGGGCCGGGCAGTAAGGAAGGGCGGCTGTGGCTTGGGGGTGTGGGGTGCCTCAGAGACACGACACCGAGACAGAGGTGACAACCTGTGGACCGGGGAGGCTCCACTCACGTGCCCTTTTGCGCGGTGACTGAAGGTGATCAGAAACTCAGGCTCTGGTCCTGGGAGCGCCAGAAACCTCCTCAGGGCTCTGAGACTTCCGAGTCCATCTCCAGAGAGAACCCCGACTGCAAGATAACCCTCCTGGGTTGAGTGATCAGCCTCCTGCCGGGGAGCTGCAGCCGCCAGCCGGGTCTGCCCCTGCGCGCCAAGCTTCTGCCCGCAATCCCCGCCGCCGAGCTCGGGCTCCTCTCCCCTCTAAGTGGGGCAGGATCCGGCTCCGGACCGCACGGAGCACAGAGGCTGCGGCCTGGGCGAGCGCCGGGGCAGCTGTTTCATGCCTTCCTACCCGACCGGGCGGCGACTCCACTCGCCGCTGAGGCCCCGCGAGACCCTCGCTCTGCCGCCAGGAGGAGCATCCACAGTGCCGGGACCCAGCGCCCAGGCCCGCGGAGGGGACGCGTGCTTCAAGCCCCCGAAGACCAGTGCTTGGGGAAAAGGCCGGCTCTCTTCCACCCGGTTCCCCTCACCCCGCCCCCGCGCGCCTGCTCCCCAGGGGCGGTGGAAAGACATCAGGCAGCCCCCCCACACACACACCAAATATGTGGCCCGAGCCTGGCCCTGCTCCCCACAGCCTGGCACAGGCAGGGGTGCTTATCACCCGAGGTTTACAGCGGGAGGAAACTGAGGGTCAGAGAGGCGAGGCACCCTGCCCAGGGCTACGCAGCCCTGGCGTAAAAGAATTGAAATCCAGACTCTGAGGAACGTCCCCCCCCACGCCATTCTGAAGGTGCTCGGAAACCACGGAAGCGACACAGGCTCTTGGTTTCAAAGTCTGTGTGCTCCGGAGCCACTGATGGCCAGGCCCAGGGAAACCCGCGTGTAGTAGATGGTCCCCTGGAGGGCGTCTTCCTCGCCCGTGTCGTTTCCTCCAGGTCTCTCTCTGGCCTGTTTCTCCATCTCTCAGAAGCCCATCGAATCCGATGGTGGGATTACAAGGAGAATAGTGCGTCTCTCTCAAACAGACGGGCCGTCCTTTCTCCCCTTGGCCACCCTCCCCTGGATGGGCACCTCTACCCTGGCGTCTCCCTGACCACGGGTGCCCCAGGGAGCTGGGCGTGGGGGACCACAGCTCTTCCCCAAGACCCAGGCTCTCCGCTTTGGCTCAGGGTCCCCACCCAGGCGATGGAGTTAAACAACGCAGTAAGTGCCTGTGGTTGGTCATCTCAGCCCCTCCTGCTGCGGGGCGTGAGGGTCAGGGGAGATGGCCCTGGAGTCTGCATAAAAGACGCGAGGTCTCCAGGCCGCCGGGCACCCTCTGTTTTGTTTCCCGGCCACAGGCCGGCTGCCTCCCTCCGCTAGGCCTCGGCCCCACCCGGCCTCCCTACCGGCTGCTCTTAGCTCTGGTTCGACTCCGGGAGTGTTGGTGCCAGAAGGGTCTTAGGCCCTGAGTGTCGGAATCCCAGGTCGGCCAGAACCACTTACCATCTGGGACAGTCTCTCCTCTCCTCTGTTTCCCCCTCTGGAAAATGGGGTTGATGCTCCCTCCACCGTGGTTGTTCTGAAAACTAAATCCAGGCGGCGGGCTGCCCTTGGGTTGGACGCTGCCCCGGGCTGGCCCTGGAAGGCGGCTGCATCTCTCCGCGATAACCCGCGTCCGGTGAAGCCGGCTGCGCCCGCGCGCGTCCTCACTGCGACCCGGTGAGTCCGTCAGAAGGTTTACTCCTGAGCGGCCACAGCGCTGAGGGCGACGGCGTGGGCCGCGAGGCACTGTTGTCGCCGCGCTCCCCGCTGCAGAAGTGAGAGGGGACTCCCCGTTGCTGACAGTCGGGCCTGCCCCCAAGACCTCTGCGGCCAGAGGTGGTGGCTCTCGCTTCCCTACCAAGGCTGGGGCCTCCGGAGGAGCTGGAGACGCACTACCAACTCAGCGTGACGTCGGGTGTGACCCCGGACGCGTGGCGCTGCGGAATGGGATTGGGGCGGGGGAGCATTTTCTTACATTTTGAGACTGAATCTGAGAACTGCAGAGTTCTGTCCTACTTTTGGCATTAAAAGCATATTTCATTAAGTGTAAATATTAAAATATGCCTCAACTGTGCAGCTTTGACACCCAGGATCTATAAAAAAAAAAACTATGACCAGCCCATTCTCTTACGGTTTCTTGGAAGCCCCCGGGTCTTCCTGCCCCGGTATACACACGCACAAATATACATACAAGCACACACACACACACACACGTGCACACATACACATACCACACATGCTCGCGCGCACGCGCGCGCGCGCACACACAGTTCCTCACGCTTGGTCCAACACTCTCCCCGAGACGAGGTAATTACGGTCCTTGCCGGACAGTGATTGGCCAGTCTGTTTCTCATCGGGGCCCCGTAGCCAATGGGTGGGCCCCCGGCCGAGGCCCCGCCCCGTTCCCCCCGCCCCCCTCCCCCCGGCGCGGGTGGCTCTGGCCCGGGGAATGCATCACGCGGGGCCGGACTGGCCGTGACCCCACGCCTGGACCCCAGGCCGCCTGCCCTCGGCCGCAAGAGTGCCTGCGCGCCCAGGTCCGGGCGGCGTCTCCGGGCAGTTGCGGGGCGCGGGGCTTGCGCGGCGTCCTCGAGCTGAGCCGGCGGCCGCCGGGCCCGCGCCGCCCCGCCCCTGCTGGCCCCTCCCCTGCCCTCCCCGCCCCCAGCGGGGCCGGCCCGGGCGGCGACCAACGCGGCTACGGGAAAGGCGAGCGAGGCGGCTGCCCGGCCGGTTGTCGGCACGCACCCGCTCCCCGCCGATCGCAGTCCGGCAAGGAGGTCGCTGCCTGCCCCGCGGGGCCCGACGCCAGCGCTCCGGGCAGCGGCTCTAGGGCCGGGCCGCGCGTGCGCCAAAAAGTCGCGCGCCACGGTCCCCAGCGAGGACCGGGACCGGCCGCGCCCGGGGCGCCCAGAACCCCGAGGAGCCGGGCAGAGTCCGACGGACCCGCGGCCGCGATGCCGGACGAGCTGACGGAGCCCGGGCGCGCCACGCCGGCCCGCGCCTCCTCCTTCCTCATCGAGAACCTGCTGGCGGCCGAGGCCAAGGGCGCCGGGAGCGGGGCCCAGGGCGGCGGCGGCCGCGAGGAGGAGGAGGACGACGACGACGATCCGGAGGACGAGGACGCGGAGCGGGCGAGGCGGCGGCGGCTGCAGCGGCGGAGACAGCTGCGCGCGGGCTCCGGGCCGAGCGGGGAGGCGCGGGCCCGCGCGCTGCTTGGGCCGGGCGCTCTGGGCCTCGGTCCCCGGCCGCCCCCGGGTCCCGGGCCGCCGTACGCGCTGGGCTGCGGCGGCGCCGCGCGGTGGTACTCGCGGTCTCACGGAGGCTACGGAGGCGGCCTCAGCCCTGACAGTGAGTGGGGCGTGGGGAGGGGTGGCCCGGGTGGTGGGGCCCGGCTTCCTCCCATCGCATTTGCTCCGGGACTTTGGGTTCGTTGGCGGCCTTTCTGGGCCGCCCTCCTCCTGTATCTGTGGTGAGCTCTGCGGGCGTGTGTGGAGAGCCCCTGGGTGAGCAGGTTTGGAGGCCCATTCTCCAGGGCAAGGTCCCCCACGCAGGGAGAAGCTTTGGCAGGGTCTGGGTTTGGCCCAGAGCCTTGGGAGAGCAATCTGGGGACAGGGGACAACAGCAAAGAAGAGGAAAGAAAGGGAGGGTGAAATAGAACCGACAACAAGAGGACACGTGAGGGGACACGGTGGGGAGAGGCAGAAGCGAAGAGGGAAGAGCGGAAGAAAGGCGTTGGGAGAGGAGGAAGGAGAAGCGGGAGAGAAGAAGAAAAATAGCAGACCGAAAAGAAAGCTGTATGTGATGGGGAGACAGAGCAAAGATAAAGGGTGGAAGACACGGTAGAGTCAAACTCAGCAAAATGAAGGGGCCATGGCGTGGGGGGAGCCCCTGCTCTGGAGCGCGGGGTTGGGGGTGGGAGTCTTCCACAGAAGCTGTGTCCGCAAAGCCCCGTCTCCTCTGCCAGCCGCAGACCGGGCCTGGGGCAGAGGCCTAGATCTCCCTGTTGGGTCTCCGAGGCCCCTTGGCCGTGGCTGTGCCAGGCAAGGAGGCTGTGTTCCGAACCACCCCCCACTCTCTCCTTTCTCTGCCCCTCCCCCTCCCTTGCCTTTGTTCCCTGCTGAGAGCTCTGAGGCTGGGGGTGGCGGATTTCAGCCCCAGAACCCACTCACCCCTCTTGCCCGGGCATTCTGGAGGTGCGTTCTGCTCTCCCCCTCCCTAGGGTGGCTGCCTCCCTTGGGGCCCTGCCCTTTGGAGGAGGACCCCCAGGAGCAGGACTAGGAAGCTCGGCTAACCTCAGCCCTGGGCTTTGCCAGCCCCTGCCCCCTCCACCCCAAAGTGCATCCTTCGAGGCCAGGAGAGGACTCGGGCTCCTGCTCTGAAGTGCTTTCAGCTCCTAGCAAAAGTTAGCACAGAAAGAGTGCTGTGGGTGGGGGTAGGTGGTTAGACCCCTGTCACCTCTTGGATAACCCCCTCCCTGGTGTAGGAGTGAGCACTTTGCCATCGGACCCACCTCTCAGAACCTATGCCCAGAAGGTCTGGGACCCCCTACCCTCCATTTCACTTCCAGGAAGCTTGAGCAGGCCTGTTTGGTTATTTTCCCTGAAATTGAGTGATCAAATGTAGTGCCCTTCTGGGGGGTGTTTCTGAAAGGGTCTCACAGGGTGAAATGTGTTCCCCTCCTGCCCCTGGAGTTTTGCCCCACCAGCAGCCCCCAGAGACGTGGTCCTTCCTAGTTCGTATAATGCGGGTTTGTGGGTCCCTGTTTTGTACCAGAGCTGGCAGGCCCGGCTTGGCTTCCCATATTGGGGGTGCACATGCCAGCCTGGAGCCTGACCCCTCTTTGGACATAGTGAGGGCTCATACCACCGGCACCGGCACCGGCAGAGACACAGCACACCTGCGCGGCTGCTGGGCGTGGGGCGTATGCACCAAGCTGCTCACACCGGCTCACCAGTGTCTGCCGAGCGCTCACACTGCGGGCACACCGCTGCTTTTGGTGGGCCGGCCTGGCCAGACTCGACTGCAGGAATATCAACCTGGGGCCTCTGTGCACGCAGAAGGCTCAGCCCAAGGCAGAAGGGACGCTGGCCTGAGTTGGCCTCGCAAGCCCGGAAGTCAGGCGGCTGCCCCCTTTCATGCTGAGCTTGGAGTCTGGACCAACATCTGAGTCCTGGGCAGGCTCTCTCACCTGAAGCCATCATTTTTTGCCAGCCCTGGGGGTGGGGGGGCAAGGCATTGATTCACCTCTGGGAGATAGGGTGGAGCTTGGTTCTTGCAGCGTGAGCTGGGGTAGGGGGGGTTCTGTGGGCTTCTGCACCCCCACACCCTCAGATTCAATCAGGGCCTCATGGGCTTGGGGTGGCATGAGGGAGCCGAGTATTTCTACACAGCCAGAGCTGCACTTGTCTGCGCGCCCTCTGAGCTGACTGCGGGCAGAGAGAGCACACCTCTGTGGACATCTGGATTAGGGGCACAGGAAATGGGGGTGAACAGGCCACCCGTGTCACCAGGGAGGAGTTTTGTTGGCCGGTTGTCTGCATTCGCTTATTCTCCATCGATGGGAATGTTTCTATGCAAGCAGAAATTCTGCATCTTCTCCTAGGAGTGAGTGGGGAGGGATCGTGGCAAGCCTTTATTTCTGGGTCTGGGGGTCTTGGCAAAGGGCTGAGTGCCAGGGGTGAGGTGGTCTCTGCTGGTTTTCCGGGTGTATATTTCTCAGAAGCACCTTTCTTTCCTCTGTGAGGTGAGCCCCGGGGGCTGTTGAGTGTTGTTTGGATTCGAAGTCAGTGGTTATAGGAGCCAGTCTTTTTCGTGTGTTTCTGTTTGTGTTTTGGTGTTTCTTTTCTTCCCTTTTTTCCTCCCTCTGTGGATGCGCCCGGAGCGTGTTCCCAGCGTGTTGGTTTGGAGCTTAGCTCAGGTCTTCAAGTTCAACTCTGGATGCCCAGCCTCTCTCGGACCAGCGCGGGGGTGAGATCTACCGAGCGTGGTGGAAAACGACCCGCCGCCATCAGCGGAGCTGTCTGGGGACTGTTTCCTTGCTGTGGTCGTGGCAGACCTCACGGAGTGCGGGGAGCAGCTGGCTACAGCGACAGGTTCGCGGAGGGGATGAGCCTCCAGAACCAACCGTGTTCCTCCTCTTTCCCCCCTGCAGCCAGCGACCGGGACTCACCGGAGACAGGCGAGGAGATGGGCCGCGCAGAGGGCGCCTGGCCGAGGGGCTCCGGGCCGCGAGCGGTGCAGCGAGAGGCGGCGGAGCTGGCGGCGCGGGGACCGGTGGCCGGCGCGGAGGAGGCGGCGGAGCTGGCCGAGGCCCCCGTGGCGACGGCGGCGGCCGGGGAGGCCCGCGGCGGGGGCGGCGGCCGCAAGAAGAAGACGCGCACCGTCTTCTCGCGCAGCCAGGTCTTCCAGCTCGAGTCCACCTTCGACCTGAAGCGCTACCTGAGCAGCGCCGAGCGCGCCGGCCTGGCCGCGTCCCTGCAGCTCACCGAGACGCAGGTCAAGATCTGGTTCCAGAACCGCCGCAACAAGTGGAAGCGGCAGCTGGCGGCAGAGCTGGAGGCGGCCAGCCTGTCCCCGCCGGGCGCGCAGCGCCTGGTCCGCGTGCCGGTGCTGTACCACGAAAGCCCCCCCGCCGCCGGGGCCGCCGCCGCAGCCGCGCTGCCCTTCCCGCTGGCCCCCGCCGCGCCCGCGCCGCCCCCGCCGTTGCTCGGCTTCTCCGGGGCTCTCGCCTACCCGCTGGCCGCCTTCCCGGCTGCCGCCTCCGCGCCCTTCCTGCGGGCGCAGATGCCCGGCCTGGTGTGAGCATCCCCGACCTGCCGGGCCCACGCCTCGAGGCCAATCGGGACTTGTGCGGACGCGCCCCCCCGGGGCGTGGCGGCGGCGGTGGAGCTTGGAGGCCTTCGGTCGATCCGGGGTTAGGGGGCGCTCCGGTGGACCCACTGCGCCTCCGGAGCGCAGGCTGCTGCCTCGAAGGCCGTGCCTACGCCTGTCCGAGGAAAGGCCAGAATGTAACAGAGACGCAGGTGATTGTGGCTCCATAGACAGTCGCTAGGCTGGGTCCCCGCCGGGAACACAGCATCACAGACAGTCGGCCCTGCAGCCCAGGGCCCTCCCCTCCCGAGGACAGGCCTCAACCTCTGAGCAAACCCAGCTCGCACCCCTCCGGAGCCAGCAGCTGGGCGCAGTCCACAGCAAATCCAGGCTGCCCAAGATGCTTTGTGGAAGGGCCCACTCTTCAGGCACAATGACCCTGCCCCGGACTATGCATCAGCGACCTCCGGAGCACTGCGATCAGCCTGATGGCCTTGACCTTGCATCCGGGCAGAAAGAGAGATTCCCAGGGAGCGAGTTCCGGTGAGGGGAAGGGATAAAGATCCCACCAGGTGGTGCTTCCGTCAGATCGTCCATTCTGAAGGCAGGGCTCCTCTCCTGGGCTGCGGCCCTGGTTATCCCGGCGAAGACTTTTTTTTTTTAAACGAATCTACTTATTTGCGTATGGAATAAAAAGGGACATTTTCTGGACAGTTGCCGCTGCTTTGTAATCCCTGGGGCTGAGCTGCTCTCTGGTAATGCACTGTGGTGGGCGCCATCCCCAGCATCCTGGAGCACCTTCCAGTACTGGCTGTGGGCAGGTGGGTAGGTGGGCAGGGCAAGCCCCCGCTTTACCTGGACAGGGAGGCCCAGGGAGGCCTTAGGGGAAGTCAGGGTTGGGGAGGAGAGGGACCTAGAGTGGAAGAAGGGATCCCTTCCCATCCCGTGTCGCTCAGTTCTGGGACCTTCAGTACAACCAGAAGTCAGGAGTCGGGCGAAGGCAGAATCGATTATTTGGCCCAGGGGGCTGCCAGCTATGTGGGCCCCTGTGCCCACGGCTCCTTCCTGCCCTGGAGCCGAGACTCATCTCTGACACCGGGGCTCCTTCTTTTGGTCAAAACAAAACGCTGGCGCCAGACAGCCCAGCAGGGCCCAGCGAGGAGCAGGGCTCTCTGGCCGGGGCCTCGCCCCCTGGGCCATCGGCAGTCCCTCTAGAACTGAGGGATTCAGACCCTGGGCAAGGTCCTGAATTATGGGCTCTGAGTGAATGCGTATTGCTTAGCTCGTTGCCCTGGCTGGATCTCTGCAGCCATCCTGTTGCAGGGTGGAGACAGTGGTCTCCTGTGTGAAGGAAAGATGCTTTATGGGGTGCTCATAAAGATGCTTTGAAGATGCTGCTCAAGTCTGGGGAGGGAAGCCATTCGGTTGCTTGAAAGGGTCGCTGCTGAGTCAGAATGGAACCCCTTGGAAACCTGTCTCCACCCCGCTGGCTTTGGGTCTTCGAGTGGAGCAGACATCCCCGGCTGAGATGCACAGCCTGGTCCCTCCGTCTGGCCGGTCTGGCCCTTGGAGTTCTCAGTGGTGGCGACAGACAACCCAGGAGAAGGCGCCACGGGGGTCTCCCCACCCCGGGGGTGGGGGGGGTGGGGAGAGGTCCATCTGTCTGCCCCTGCAGCCCAGCTCCCTGACCCAGAATCATCCCCTGCCCCAGCCCTTCCAGTCGGTTCAGTGTGCCCTGAGGCTGGGCTCTGGCAAGCTGGGGAGGGGGGGCGCATCCAGGGGGACGGTGGGGGCGCGCAGCCAGTGGCCTAGGTGGTCCTTGCTCCTCTGGGCTCTAAGGTCCCCACCTTTAGGCTCCCAGAGCCCAGGGCCGGACCAGAGCAGGCAGGCCCCCTGAGAGCCTCACATCTCCCCTCCAACCCGTCTCCCGCCCACTGCTGCATTTCCTCCCTTTGAGGGTGGGGTCTGCTCTTCCTGGAGAAAGGGAGAGCCGCCCTTTCCCCATCGGTTTCACTGGACTTTGTTAGGAGCGACTTCCCATCTGTTTCCCTACAGTGAGCTGGCTCCTGGCTATCTCCAGAGGCCACGGGCGGAAGTGTGTGCCAAGAAGACCTTTGGAGAAGCAGTGGCATCTCTGCTTCCTCCCTCTCTCTCTCCCACTGGGCCCTCTCGGGGTCTCCGCCGCACCCTTGGCTGGGGCTCCACGTGGGACCCTGGGCCTCTGTCCCTTTGGCGGCGGCCGCACACGGTCAGCAGACATACCCCTGCCGGTTCTCCGAGAGCTGTGCACCAGCATGCCTTTGCAGAGCTGGCCACCCGGGCCAGCGCAGGTCCCGCCTGCGCACCAGCCGGGCAGCCGGGCGGTGCCGCGCCTCTGCGCTCCTGGCCGGCGGCACCGCACGCCGGAGCACCGCGCGCGGATACACGGCGGCAGCGCTGGGATTCGGCAACTGCGGGGATCCCGGGCACTCGGACTACGATTGGGATCCTTAAAACCTGGGTTAAAGACGTGTTGCCAGCGATGCAACCGTTGGATTCGACTGTTTGGTGGCTGATGCCGGCGCGGTCCCCAGGTCGTGGCGACCAGACCGACCGCAGGGCACAGCGGAGCACCGTGTGGGGCCCACGTCCCCGGGCCGCTCGGTCGGCCGCGGCGGCTCGGTCCGCACCAACCACGGCTCCAGGCCGGCTAGGGAGCCGCGTGGCCCCGGGGCCACAGGCAGCGAGGGGCTGTGGGCCGCGTGTCCAGACCCTTGGATCTGCCCACCCGGAAGCAGCGAACCTAGCTGCCCGGCCTGGGACTGTCGACGGGGTCAGAGAGGAGGTTTCTGCGCGGCTGAAGGACTGCCTGGTTCCGCGGAGGCAGACGAGGTGGGCCGGAGAGCCGCTTCCTTGCCTGCCAGCTCCAAGCTCCACTGGGTGGGAAGGAAGCGGGAGGTGGAAGGGAGGCTTGTTCTCCCCGTGAGGGAAGGGTCGGCAGCTGGAAGCCTAACGCTGAAGTACAGAAAGGGGATCCAAACGGGGATCGGGCCAACAGGACTCCGGGAAACTGGTTTTACCCCCTAATTACCCAGCCTGCGGAGTGTCCCACCAGGGGCCGCACAAACCACAGCGAAGCCTGGGCGGAAGAGGCAGCCCGAGGTGGTGGGGGGCCAGGCTGGAGATGAGCCGGGCTCCAAGCTCCAGCGCCATGGGCGCAGGTAGGCCTCACCCAGGCGCCTGCTGGCTCCGCTCCTGGTGGGGGCTTTGCTCTGTTTCTGCCCCGCGTGCCCTGGCCCTCTCCAGCCCTCCAACCCTAGCTTCTCCTTACACAAAACCCGATTCCAGCCACCGTGGGTTGCCTAGGGGCTTCTAGCTGCAGAGTGCCCGAGCCCAGCTGGGTCTACCAGGCTTTGAACATCTGGGCGGACCTGCAAGTTTCCTTACCGAGTTCGCGCAGAATCAGTCGTGCTAAAAGGGACAGGCGGGTCCCATTCCCACCCCTCCCCTCCCCTCCCCCTCTCTACCCCTCCCCTCCCCCCTCTCCACCCCCCGTCCCCTCCCCCCTCTCCACCCCCCCGTCCCCTCCCCCCTCTCCACCCCCCCTTCCCCTCCCCCCTCTCCACCCCCCCTTCCCCTCCCCCCTCTCCACCCCCCCTTCCCCCTGGGTTGCTCTTTGCGACCAGCCCCACCTGACCACTGCAGATCCTGGTTGAGAGAGCGAGTGGGCGGCACCTGAGCTCACTTCCACCCACCTCGTCCAAAGCCCTGGTGAAGGACTGACTGATGAATTCTCCAGGAATTGCCCTTCTACTCTGCACGTGGGGATTCAGCGACTCCTTCCCACCCAGGGTCTCCCCTCCTCATCAGATACAGGTCAGGGGCTGTCGTGCCTCCCCCCAACCTCCTCCCCCAAAGCTTAGCTTTGGCTTCAGGGGGAGAAGATTCCCCAGAGTCTTGGTGCTCTGAACCTACCCAGAAGAAGGCGGCCCACCTGGGCAAGAAGGAAGGGGCTGAGAGGGGTCAGCTGGGGCCTGAGAGAGACACCAGGGCCCGGCTAGCTCTGCTCTCATTCCTGTCTGTAGGTGTCTCCCAACCATCCTTCAAGGCCGTCTGGCCTCACCTGGAGATTCTCCCAAAGGGAAACTGGGGCTTTGAGGTCAGAGACCCTGAGGCAGGGACTCCTTGAAGTCAGTCACTGGGCCACTCTGGCCCAGATCCCCTTTCCCTCACCTGGCGCTGCTACGGAGGCCAGGTGCCTGGTCCTGGGGTCACTCCTCCCAGGATCATCTGGATCATATCCTTGGGCCACCCTCACTGCGGGTGTCCACAAGAGAAGGGTCCCTGACCTCCTGCATTCATTCGCTAGGTGGGACGCCTGAACCCAGGATTCCAAGGCAGGTCCGGGAGGTGGCTCACCTCACAACTGGATACAAAGCCCCAATGCCCTCTGGGGGGTAAGAGAGACACTCCTATAAGGGTAGACTGGAAAGGGGGCCACCCTGTTCTGATAGCACTGAACTTTGAATCCAGACACTTGGGCCAAGATCTGAAACCAAGAGTTGGTCTCTGGGCTCACCACCTGGAGAGCAAACAGGTGAGCAGAGGGCTCAGCCCCGGCCAGCTCCGGCAGCCATGGGCTTCAGTTTTTGTTTGTTTTGCTATAAAAGTGATAATGCGTATTATTATCTGGCAATTGCAGAAAAGTCAAAACAGAGATAATTTGCCTGCACTTCCACCATCAAAAGTCAACTGCTTCTGAGTGTGAGATGAAGCTGTGGATTGTGAGGCGATTTACAGATGTATTGTTAATTTTAAAAAAAGTTCTTATCAGTTGACATGCACTCAAGTACTTATCAGTAAAATGATGTGATGTTTCTTTGAAAAGTACGGCAACAAGAACAAACAAATTAATTGAATAGTAAATACGAAAGTGAGACACACAGGGTTAGCCGGGCATTGATCGTTGTTGAGTGGAGGTGGGTACATGGGGAGGCGGTGTTCATTTCAAGGCTCTCTCTACTTTGTTTTATATTTGAAAACTTCCATAATAAAAATGCTTTAACAACTGACTTCGCAGAAACGTCTCGGGTGTGTATTCCTAGCAGCGGATTCTCCGCCCGGGGCCATTTTCGTTACAGGTTTATTTTCTTCGGATCTGACCTTGTTTGCACCCCGCTTGCTTTTTTTCCCTCCCCATCCTTACTCGAAGGGCGCATTAAAACCCATTAATTCGGCCTCCGCAGACAGGCTTCATTAAGTCTTCAACCTCTCTGTCTCCGGGAACCTGTCCCTGCCCACATCGCTCTCCCGCTGGCCCTGGCGCCCCTCTGGGTCCTGAACGCCGGTGCCGCCATCACCTCCGCCCGGGAGGCCTCCGAGAGCCGCAGAAGACCGGTCTGCACCGCCGGGGGTCGCTGGCGCCGCCTCCCGGCCCTCGCGGTGGGAGTCGCTCGCGGACCGGGGTCCCCCGCAACCCCTGCAGCCCAGGTCTCAGGTCCGACTCCGCTGCGGGTTCGGGGGACTAAGCCCTGCGGCCACCCATCCGGCCCTGGGTTCGCGTGTGCGGTGTCTCGGAGCCTCCTTGACGCTCTCGGCCCCGGGCGCCGAGACTAAGACTGAAGTGGGGGGCGGTGACTAAGGCTGGGGGGGGCGGGGTGGGGAGATCCCTGGAGGGCGTGTTGGGGAGAGGCTCCTTCTGGAGAGACAGACCGGTCCGAAGGGCGCTCTCCATCCCCGGGAGACGCGGTGTGCGAGGGGATGGGGGCTTCTGGGATGCGGGCGACCCAGCCCCGCCTTGCGGGACTCCGCGGGGTCTCGCTGCCCCCTCCCGGCCGGCCGCGGGCTTCCTTGCCCGCTCCGCGTCTCTGTTTCTGTCCCCTCCGCCTCTGCGTCTCTCATCTGCATTCTTCTCCTCGCGCTTTCCTCCTCCCGGGCTCGGGAGTCGGCCGGTGCGTCGTCTCCGCTGTCGCACGGCCTCCTGGGCTCCATCGCCCCTCTGTCCGGGACACGGTTACCTCCCTCTTCGAACGGCCCCAGGTAGGAGTCGGGGAGGCTGGCCCCCCGCCCCCCGCCTTGAAAGGTTTATTTCTGGGCGGAAGAGCGCGCCCCCCGGACGCGGCGGCGCAAGGACCCCCGCCCACCGAGGCCCCGCGTCGCCTCGATCGGGCTGGTGGGAGTCGGGGTCGCCGCTTCGTGTCCGGATCCCGCGCCTGCCCCTCTGGGGGCTCTCGATCCAGGCTGTCCCCTCGCCAGGCCCGAGTGTCCCCTCTCCCCGCCCCGGGCTAACAGAGCTTAAAGGAGGGAAACCGGCAGTGGCGCCAGGTCCGCGGCTCCCGGGACCCGGCGGGCTGCCGGCGCGGAGCGGCCGCCTTCTGCTTCCGGGCCGCCGGGATTCGGAGCGCTAGGCCGGGGTCGCTGTGGACCCTCCGGGCCCGCGGCCCTGGGGCGGGAGCGCCCCCTCCCCGCAGTCCTTCCGGCCCCGCCTCCCCCCTTCCCGCCGGCGCCCCCCGCTCCCTGCCCAGCTCACCTGGCGTCGCCTTGGCGTCTCGGAGTCTGGCTCGGCCCTCGCGCCCCGCCCCTCGGTTCTCACCTCGCTCCTTCCCGCTCCCCTTCCCCCTCGGGCTCCGCGCGCGCGTCCACGGGGTCCCCGAGCCGGCACCTCTGACGCCGAGCTCTAGCCCAGCGGCCCGGGGCTGGGGCCGGGAAGGAGGGAGGTGCCTGAGCCCTCCCGGGTCCCCGAAGGCTTCTCGGAGGAGGCAGTATTAAACCCCCAAGGAGGAGAGGCGCTGCGGGCGGCCGTGCGCAGGTGGAGACGGCGGTTCGCCTCGAGTCTCGGACCTTGGGGTGTGCATCTCCCCGCCCTCCCCCCCGCCCCGCGCCACCACCCTCCGCTCTGTGCTGTCTGCCCCTCGGGTCGCCCCCCCACCCCCAAGCACTCTTCCCTCCCAAAAAGATGGGGCGCGGATTTAAGAGTGCCCAACAGTGCTCAGCCTTCGCCGGCCGTCTGCGTCTGCGTGGATTCGGGAAAGTCGTTTCCCCTTTCTGAGCTCACCTTGCCCATCTGTGGAGTGGGTAGGCGGCAGTGGTGAAGGTGGTGGGGCCCAATGGCAAGAGCGCGGGCTCAAGGCTTGCTGCTGGTCAAACAGCCTTCTGCACCAACAGCAAGGCGGGACGCCTACCGCCCACCCGCTCAACTCACAGGTTCCCTTTCCTTCGGCCTGTGCAGGGCGGGCCGCTGCGGTCCCGGCTTGGTCCTGAGCGCCGAGGCAAGTCGCTCCCAGCCCCATTCGTGCGCCTAGTCGTGGTCGCACTGGGGCTCCAGGACACCTGAGGGGGCCGCCCACCCTCGCCCCGCAGGAGGGTGCACTGTATGCGCAACAGGCCCCCCTAACGAACGACAGCTGCTCCCCTAAAAGCCAGCACCATCTGCCCCTCCAGGGTCCAAGCTCCCACACTCCCGCACCCATAAATCCTCTGAACTTTGCCTCCTTCCCAGCAGAGACCCAGGCTGCCCACGTGCCCACGACAGGCAATTGCGAGCTCTGGCCAAGGGGCCGGGGCTGGGGCCGGGGAGGAGGGATACGCCTGAGGCCTCCCTGGTCCTTTTCCTTTCCAGCCACCCAACTGGCCTCAGAGATTTGGCATCCAGAGGTGGACACAGACCCCGGCCCAGAGCCTTGGGCCAAGGGTCTCTGCTCCGCTGTTTCTTTCAGGAGTTGGGGTGGATGGCCCTTGCTCGCATCGACGTTACCTTGGGGCGGCTTTCTTGGAGCTGGGAGCTGATGTAGCTCTCTACCCAGGTTGTCAGTGCGGCCCCACGACAGCCTGGCAGGACGAGCGGTGTCCCCAGCTTAGGAATGAGGATTCAGGCCCACCGACTCCAGATCACACAGACTGCAGCGTGGGGGAAGACAGAGCTGGGTCCAGCGCTCTTTCCAGCAGGGAAAGTACACGAGCCAGTGTGTGTGCTCCAGAGCTCAGCCCTGTGCATGGCGGGCTGCCTTGGAGGGGCTCTGGGAAGATGTGAGGGTGAGGGCAGCTGGCCCGCTCAGAAGAGAGACGCCTTCCGGTTCAGTTCCTCCCACCCCCAGCCCTCCGCCACCCACCCAGCCCACCTCTCCCTACCCCAGTCAGACTTTCTTTGCCTATCTCCATCCCCCCATGTGGGTTGCGGGCCGTGCCTCTGTACCCAGGCTGCCCCTGGGAAGGCCCCACACCATGGAGTGCCTACCCTGGGATTTTCTAAGGCCCTTTGGAATGGTGGGGACCCACGGGGCCTTAGTGGGGTCTGAGAGGGGAGCCCCAGCCCCTCGGGGTCCTGCGTGGGGGAGCACTCCTAGAGGCAGCCTAGCCGGCTGCAGGATGGGAGAGGTTGGGCCGTGGACTGATGCTGACACGCTGATCCGTGATGATTCAGATTATTTATGCAGGCAGGGGCCCCTTAAAACCTTTCCATTCCTCTGTGTGTGGGGGAGGGGCGGTTGGCGACAGCCTCCAGGCCCCTTTCCCAGAAAGTCTCCAGCTCCCTGAAAGGGACCCTTGCCAGTCTCAATCTCATTTCCTGTACCCATTTCACAGATACACCCAATGTGGCCCCAAGAAAGGCAGAGACAAGCACCCCGGGAGCCTGAGGCCACGTCTCCCTGCAGCGCCAGGGGGCAAGCCCCATCCCGGGAGTGGAAGAGAGGAGGGGGCCGGGAGGCCCTGGTGGATGCGACTCAGAAGCAGCCCACGACCAACCGTACTGGTGCCCTTTGCTCTGGTCCCGCTTTCCTCTGGGATGTCCCGAGTGGCTTCACTGGAAGTCATCCTCCTGCAGGACCTGGAGGAGGGAAGCACTGGGCCCCAGGACCCCCAAGCCAATCATCTGAGCCTGGGGCTCTCAGGGCTGAGAAAAGACCAGGTTTTGGGTGTGTGTGCATGTGTGCCTGTGTGTGTGTGTGTGCATCTGTGTGTGTGTGCCTCTGTGTGTGTGTATGCGTGTGTGCCTCCGTGTGTATCTGTGTGTGTGTCTGCAGACCTCAGAGAGGGAGGCTTGACCCTGCAGCCGGAGGAGGTGGTGAACTCAGGGTGCGTCCCCGCCGAGCTTCTCGTGTCCTGCCGCCGCCGCGCGAGGGGCCTGCCTCGGCTACTCCCGGGCGCACAGGGGCCTGAGCCGGCGGGCGCCGAGGACCTGGGCCCAGGGACGGCCCGGGCCCCACCGACACTGGCCCAGGAGCGCAGCCTCAGTCTCACTGCCGGGTCGGTTCTGCCCAAGGTCACCGCGCGCCGCTCGGATTCCCCGCCCCCCGCCTCGTCTCCGAGTCGAGTCTCGGCCTCGCCGCCCCCTTTCCCGGAGCCGCTCTCGGGGCTCCAGCTCCCGGAACCGCAGCGTCAGCACATCCGGGCCTCGCTCGCTTTGGTTCTGAGTTTTCTTAAATCGTGAAAATCCATTTCCCCAAATGGGCGGGAGCTGAGTCTCGCTTCGTCCAGGGGCGGTCGGCCGGGCCGCCCCCTCCCCACCCCCAGCGCGACCCCCGAGGCCCGGCATTGATCCCGCAGCCTGTGCACATCGCATTAGTCCTAATGGTTTTGCTGATGATTCAACTTTTTCGTTAAAAGCCGCCCCTCCGTCCTCACTGCTCCCCGCCTCCGCCTCTGCCGGCCACGGGCCCCTGGGCAGCGCGCCCGCCCAGAGCTTTCTTGGCCGGTAGAGACGGGGCTCCTGCAACCCGGGTCCGCCTCCCAGGGCGCTTAGACGCCTCAAGAGGAGCCCGCTCCTCGCAGGGAGGGGCGAAGGCGGGGTGGGCGGAGGGCCTGCGGTGGTTTGGGGACCCTTGGGGACCCTGTCCTCCCTGGCGCGTAAAATGCAGAGCTTAGATCTCGGTCATCCCGACACTTAACGAAGTCAGATCATCGGCCTTCCAAACTCGGACCTGGGAAGAACCGTAGAAGGATCCAGAAACTGAGAAGTCCCGCACCCTCGCGGCACCTCGGTTGCCCATTCCATCAGCGGGGAGGCCGAGGCCCCGACTGGCTCCAGGTCGGCCACGGGAACGGAGCTGGGCCTAAGAGCAAAACCGAGGAAGCGCATGGTCTGGACAAGGGGAGGCTGGGGGACCGCCTTCGACGTGCCCCCGCTGCGAGGGGCCTAAGCCAGACGGCCCTGCCTTCCAGGGCAAAATCCTGGAGCCCTCTAGGCCCCGTGGGCCCCAGCCCTGCGCCAAGGGCTCTCAGCGCGATTTGCCCCGACACCTCCAGGCTGGACCACGTCTGATATGACGAGGAAACGCTCTTCGTTTCTTATTCGTTTGTTGTAGAAAATTCAAAATATATAGGCAAGAAAAAAAAAGTCAGGGCACCACAAGCCTAGTTAAGTACCCAGAAATAGTTTTCAATGGTTTGGGGTTGTTTGTTTTTTTTTTCCTTATTATTCATAGGCAACACGTTGTGCATGTGTGTTCAGTCATGCTGGGCTCTTGTGACCCCATGGACTGTTGCCTGCCAGGCTCCTCTGTCCCTGGGATTTCCCAGGTAAGAACACTGGAGTGGGTTGCCATTTCCACTTCCAGGGGATCTTACCCACTCAGGGATTGAACTGGTGTCTCCTGCATTGGTAGGGGATTCTTTATCACTGAGTCACCTGGGAAGCTCCCAGATAGAACCAAGTTTGCTGTAGGAGGACTCTCCCTTCCCTCATCCTTTTAAAAAATGAAGCTAAATTTACCTACAGAGAAAAGTACAAATGTTCAGAGTACAGTTAGATGAGCTTGGACAAACGTACACACTCATGTACCATCATCCAAATATTGTTTTTATAAAGAAAGGAAAACACACACACACATGTCTGAAAGATTTAAACCGGGAGAACCGCTGTTTCCTTTCCTAAAAAGTTTGTCAAAGTGATGCATGCA
Source organism: Bubalus bubalis (assembly GCF_019923935.1). Classification (NCBI taxonomy): domain Eukaryota; kingdom Metazoa; phylum Chordata; class Mammalia; order Artiodactyla; family Bovidae; genus Bubalus; species Bubalus bubalis. Next base: position 2,803,735 of record NC_059163.1, read on the forward strand.
CACAATTTCAAATGTCCTCTGTTTCCACAAAAAGAATAAAAAACACCAACCAGAAACAATTCCCCACCCCAACCCCCAACAGCAGACAGCTGTTAACCTTGCCAGCTCTTCCTGTTCCTAACCTGCTCATATTTCTAAATGGCACCCTTAGACTATTTCTTGATTTCATTTTTAAAAAGGAATCTAGAGACTCCCAGGGTGGCCCAGTGGCTGGGACTCCGAGCTCCTAGTGCTGGGGCCCGGGGTTTGGTCCCCGGTCTGGGAACTGGATCCCGCTTGCTACAGCTGAGACCTGGCACGGCCAAATAAATATTAAAAAGAAGAAGAAGAAGAAGAAGAAGCCCGTCAAGTGCCCGTGGCCCCCAGTCTGGAAGATGGGAAGTAACTTGCTCACAAGTCAGTGCGGTGTTCACAGCCCTTTCCTACCCCCTCTTCAAAAGGCCAAGCTCTGTGGGGAGATGGGGACCCAGAGTTCCCAGTGCCGCCTGCCACACCTGCCCTCCACAGCCAGCTGAGTTGGGACCCATCTTTTTCTTTCCTACTAGTGTATCTCCTTGGCTTTCTCTATACTTGCCATTCATCTGTCTCCAAACTCCCTTCCCGAGGACCAGTCCCCTCTAGGAGGTGTTAACACCCACAGACCTCCATCCCATGGGTGGGAGGAGGGGGAGAAGTGGGCTGCAGGCTGGGGCTTCTACATAAGACCCTCTGATTTCCAGCCTGGCTCCAGTTTCCGAGGCCACCAATCCCCAAGGCTTGCTGCTGGCCAGTCAGCTGCCCCTCACTCCTGGCCCCTCCCATGCTCCAGACACCCTCCAGGAGTTTTGAGAGGGGTGGGATGCATCATTCCCAGGGTCTTATCTCCAAAGGCTTTTGAGTCTTCCCCTGCGACCCTTGGGACATGTTCCACTCTGGTTCCCACCTGCAAGGAGCAGGTGGGTTTGTCCAGCATGGACTCTGAATTTTGAGGGATCCTACTGGAATGTGGCCCCTTGCTGGGGCTGGTTCCCCAAGGGTGACGATGAATCCTCTCGTGGTCTCCCTGGTCTTCATTAAAGCCCTGTTTAATGAACGTGCCAGGCACTCAGTGCCAGGGAAAACCAACATTCCTCATCTCCAGTGGGACTCCTTCAGCCAGGGCTCACCGTGCAACGAGCGTATCCTGGCTCCCCACCTGCTTCGTGCCCTACCCCACCCCACCACTGGGCCTGATGACCCCTCTATCCCTGCAGCCCCACTTAGTCTGGGGTCACTACTACTTCTTATCTGACTCCTTTATGAGGCTGTGAGCTCTTTGGGGCTCTGCCATCCAATCAGGCCGCTTAGAGGCTGTCCCCAATGGGCGCTTAATCAATAGTTGTTGGATAAATAGTGAATGAGATCGTGGTTTAATTCTTCTATCAGCCATGTGATGTGGATGAAGTCTGCGTGGCCAGCAAGCTAGGGAAGGAAATCCAGATCTGTAAAGCAAATCTAATTGTTTTGCTTCTTCAGGTTTGTGATGAGCCAGGGGAGACTGGCAAATACATCTGTATGGAACTGGGGGGCAAAGACATTCAGGTGCGGTGGAGAAAGCCCAGGGGTGGGGCATGGGCACCGTGCGGCGTTCACAGTCGGGGGTGGGGTGACGTGGGTATCAGTGCCTGCACGTGTGTGTTCTGCACATAACGACAACACCAGGGGAAAAAGGAACCCAGTGCTGCTCAGCTTCTAGAATCAGCATTGACTGAAATTGCTTTTCCCACTTCTGTACGTGTAGATTTTTTTCAGGATGTAAAATGCATTTCTTCCTGTGGTTATATCTACAGAAAGAGTTGGAGGTTTGCTGAATGGTGTTGCAATTCTTTTTGTTTTCGTATACTCTTAAGTTTTTTAACTTGGCAGGAGAACTAATACATATTTTTCTTCGTATTGCTCTTAGGTCTTAGAGTTCTCCAGAGAAACAAAACCAGTAGAAAAAAATGTACATATGTATGTACATATAGAAAAATATAGGATATATATATATATATGTGTGTGTGTGTGTGTATATGGGCTTCCCTGGTAGCTCAGCTGGTAAGGAATCCACCTGCAATGAGGGAGACCTGGGTTTGATCCCTGGGTTGGGAAGATCCCCTGGAGGAGAGCATGGCAACCCACTCCAGTATTCTGGCCTGGAGAATCCCATGGAGAGAGGAGCTTCATGGGCTCCGTGGGGTCGCAAAGAGCTGGACATGACTGAGCAACTAAAAACAGAACACGCACGCCACATATGTGTGTCTATATGAGCGAGAGGGGCAGAGAGGGAATTTATTTTAAGAAGTTGGTGCGTGTGACTGTGTGGCTGGCAACTCCGAGTCCTGTAGGGTAACTGGCAGGCTGCAGATCTGTTCAAGAGAGGAAACTGCAGTGTGAGCCCAAATCCTGGAGGCAGCAGGCTGGAACCTCAGGCAATGCTTCTAGGATTCAATCTCGAGAACCCCTCTACTTCCGGGGCCCTCAGTCTTCGCACTGTTGTTCAGTAGCTAAGTCGTAACTGACTCTGAGACCCCACGGACTGCAGCACACCAGGCTCCCCGTCCTTCACTGTCTCCTGGAGTTTGCTCAAACTGGTGTCTATTGAGTCGGTGATGCCATCCAACCATCTCATCCCCTGTCACCTCCTTCTCCTCCTGCTCTCAGTCTTTCCCACATAAGGATCTTTTCCAATGACTCAGCTTTTTGCATCAGGTGGCCAAAGTATTGGAGCTTCAGCATCAGTCCTTCCAATGAATATTCAGGGTTGATTTCCTTTAGGATGGACTGGTTTGGTCTCCTTGCTGTCCAAGGGACTCTCATGCACCTTCTCCATCACCACAATTCAAAAGCATCAGTTCTCTGGCACTCAGCCTTCTTTATGGTCCAACTCTCACATCTGTACATGACTACCGGGAAAACCATAGCTTTGAGTAGACAGCCTTTTGTTGGAAAATAGATGTCTCTACTCTTCTAACATGCTGCCCTTTGCCCTTAAGGCCTTCAGCTGATTGGATGTGGCCCAGCCACACTGTGGAAGGTAATCTGCTTCCCTCAAAATCTGTTGATTTAAGTGCAACTCTCACCTAGACTAGACCTTGACCGTGACATCCAGGCTGGAGTGTGAAGGACACATACCTAGCCCGGCTGATGCATAGCCCTAAGCAGCTCAGGTGCTCAGGCCTCCGTCTGAGATTTGACCTCCTCCCTTCAGGTCAAGAGAGGAGAGGCCGCCCTGGTGCTGGTCTCACTGGCATAACGGGAATGTGTAGAAGGATCTGAGCAGCCTCTGTGAGCCTCGGGGCTTTTCAGTCCACTGGGTCCTCCAGGCACAAGGCTCTGTCCCTGTGGGGAGTAGGACGGCCCTCACATTTCCGGGTCAGCTGCGTGCGTCTCAGCCTGTCCGGCAGCAATCTGACCATTCACTGAGATTTTGGACAGCGGGGATGTGTGTCCACCACATCTGGGTCACCAGGACCCACCAAAGGCTGGGTCAGGGAGAGGTGGGAGCGTGGGTGGGGTCCGTTTCCCTGGCATCATCCGGGTGGCGGCTGTGGACGGGGGCAGGAGGGGAGGAGGGGCTGTGAGACAGGCCTACGCTTGTGTTTCATTGTTGTTCAGTTGCTCAGTCATGTCTGACTCTTTTGTGACCCCGTGGACTGCAGCCCGCCAGGCTCCTCTGTCTGTGGGGTTCTCCAGGCACGAGTACTGGAGGGGGTTGCCATTCCCTTCTCCAAGGGATCTTCCCAACCCAGGGATCGAACCTGTGTTTCCTGCACTGGTAGGCGGATTCTTAATCACTGAGCTATCAGGAAAGTTTTATTTCAGGTCAATTCAAGATGCAAATGCAAAATGAAAAAGCATAAAAAGACTGAAAGTGCTCTTAAGTTTTCCCCTGATCCCAGGTGAGGGAAGGTGTATGGATTCTCCCCTTCTGCCTTTCACCAAGTCTCACTGCTCACTCAGCTAGAGGCCATGGTTCCCAGCCACCCTTTCAGTTCTTCACCTGGCTGGATGACAAGGTTCTGACCAGTACTACCTGCAAATCCAGACCTTTCTTGTAGCTAGGAATTGGGCAGCCCTTGGCACCCTTCTCTCCCCTTCCTGGCTGCCTGGGATGGCTTGTAAAGGTCTGGTGGGGACATGCCACTTAGAGCAAAGCAGAGCTGCCCATCTCCCTGGAGCATTTATCAGCTTGCATTTTTATGTGAGATAAAACCTTCTGTCTTACATAAGCCACTATGACTTGGTATTTCCTTAGGAAATGGAGTCAATTTCCTAACTAATACAGGAGCCTTTCTAAGCTGGGCTGATCAGCATTTGCACTTGGCTGCTGATGACCGAGCACTGGCCACAGCCGCATAAAACAAATCTGGAAGTAGTGGGCTTGTGTGGTGTTTTATGAAGACACCAGGGACCCAGGGACTCCTGCCTTTCTTATCTACCATCCTAATACATGGGGGTCCATCTTCCAGGTCACAAAACAACTGCTGAGGCTCCAGCCCTCACATCTTTGTTCCATTCAGGAAGAAGGGCAAAAGCAATAGGCAAAGGGGCTTCTTCCCCTCTTTTAGGAATTCCCAGAGGCTCCTTTCACGACTTCCACCTTTATCTCTTTCACCACCCCTACATTTCAGAGAGAACGTTGTTACTAAAGCAGAATGGGGAATGGGTATTGGGAGGCAACTAGGAAGCCTTGCCCAGAGAAAGTTGTGAACTAGAGCCACAAATCAGCAACAAGACCAAGACCTTCAGTTGGAACCAACCTCCCCAGTTCTCCCCTGGCCACTGCCCCAGCAGCAGCTGCACTGAACTCAGCCAGTGGGGTGGGGTGTTCAGTCCCCACACCCAGGCCAGGCTAGAGCTCTCGTGTGCCGAAGGCAGTGCAGCTTCCTTTGGGACTGGGTGGTACAGGGTTGGGAGCCTGGCTACTGTCAGACAGACCAGGACGAGGCCGGGACCCCGTTCTCTGGCTGTGTGGCTTTGGACAAAGTCCTTAACCTCTCCGACTGTCAGTTCCTCCCTTAGCTCTTGCTGCACTGAGGGGATCCCAGGAAATAAGGAAAAAAGGCCGTGCAAACACCGCCCCCCACTGCCGTGGCTGGGGCATAGTGGGGTGCACAGGAAGTGATAGCAGCGTCGAGCCCCAGCTCCTTGGCCGAGCACAGGGAGCAGACACTGAGACACAGGCTGGTTCGCCAGCATCCTGGCTAGTTCACTTCCTCCCTGAACCGCGTGGGTTGGATGTCTGCCCCACTGGCTGAGCCCATCTGTCATTTTTACTACAAATTGCCACTCAATTGGCTTAACCCGAAGCCTGTTACCCCAAATAACCTGAGTGATTGCTTGCAAACTCAGGCTCAATGCCCCTTCCACACTTCTCACCCACGGCTCCAGGGAGCTCCCACGGGCGGCCCGAGTCACTCCCTCCCAGAGCCGGGGGACCAGCCCCCTTTAAAGATTCCGTCTGTTCCCTGAGGATTTCAGAGGCCAGGTTTCCTCTTTGTGCCAGCTTGAGACAGGGCCTGGGTTCGAGCGCCTGCTCCTGGTCTGGCCTTGGGGCTCCTTGCGGGCTCTCCCAAGTCCGAATCTGAGGCTGGGAGAGATGTGAGGGCAGTGGGTGGTGGGGTTCCAGCCTGCCCACCCTCCACAGACGGGCTAGAGTTAGCAGGTTTCATGGGGGTTCCTAGGAACTGGGGCCGGCCAGGACGGTGAGTCCCACGTGGGATGGAGACCGCAGCCCTGCAGGGCCGTCCTTCCTGGCCCAGGGACCTTGGGTGGTCCTTGAGTCCAGGCTGCAGCGAAAAGGACTTGGGGTGAGAGAATCAGGTCCCTGCCGCCCCCAGGTCATTGTTCTCCCATAAAGACCCTGGTCCCTCCCGTCCTTCCCACATGGGAGGGAGGTGCACGGGCTTGGATCAGATATACGCGGGGCTTGTTTTCCTGCTCAGGAACGGTGTCTCCCTGGGAGGGGGCCTGAACTACCCCTCCCCGCGGTTTCTGCATCCGCAGATCTCTGTATGTCCAGAGTGCCCGCCGCGGGGCTGACACTGGACCCTGGGGGGTCAGCCCAGGACTCGAGGGCCCCTCGGTCCTGCCAAGGAGTCGGATGAGCCCAAAGGCTGCAGCCCAGCTCCTGGCAGTGTGTCTTCCTGGGCGTCCACTGCACACAGGGGCCCCAGTCCCCACTGTAGGGGGTCTCAGTCTAGCAGGAGAGACGGCAGATGGAGGGAACGCAGATGGGGCCACGGGGCTGTAAGTGTGGCCGCCAGTGTAGACAGATGCTGGGCGAAGGGGCCGGGGAGCTGGCACCCAGGGTGAGAGGGAATTACCCAGATTTGGGGGCGGGAAGCTGGTAGAATGTTCCAGACAGAGGAGGTGGTGGAATCAAGGCCGGGGGGGTGAATGAGGGCAGGCTGGGTTGTGCTTGGGTGCAGCGGGAATGGCTGGGTGTTATGGCCAGGCCTGGAGGAATGTGTGGTCTTGACTCCTGGCCAGGAGTCTGGGCTTCATTCCAAGAGTCCGGGTCAGGGGAGAGGGCAGTCCTTGGTTTGAATCCCTCTGGCCTTGAGGGGCCACGATGCATGTCAGCAGGGCCGCTGGAGGCAGAAAACCACGGGATGAAGAAAACCCAGGAGGTGGAATATTTCCAGTTAGACGGGGTGTCAGAGGGCAGAGCTGAGCAGCCCAGGAGGTGTCCAGGACTCCCCAAGTCAAGTGGGGGCTCCCTGCGGTGGAGGGGGGACAGGTGTGTGCTCAGGTGTGAGGTCTGTGGGCCCAGTGCTTTGAGTGAGTGTTCAGCTCAGCTTGGGGCTCCCTCTGAAACCCCGCCTGCCCCCTCTCCAGAGCAGCGCGTGCCCTGAGGGGCCGTGTCCGCTCCACGCACTGGGTGGGCGCCCTGCCCTTCCAGCCGCTCACCGCCCATGCCATCTGCACACTGTCGCCTCCGACACTCTCACGGCCCGCCCCGTGGGTGCCAGCCCCGGGGGTCCCTCGTGGTGTCATCTCCAGAATGAGGGTGGGATGGGGGAGGCTGGAGTGAGGGAGCCAAGGACCAAGGAGGCCCAGAGAGGCCAGGGCCTGGGCCAGGACCAGGGGTCCCCCCAGATTGCACACCGTATGGCCCCCACGGGGCACACATGACTGGAAGCAAAGGCTGAGGACCCGGGCCTGACACGGCATTGCTAGCGGGGTCAAGGGACAAGCCACAGGCCGCTCAGGGTGACTAAGCTGGGTCCACGGCGAGCACAGCCTCTGGAAAAGGAGCACTCACACTCAGAGCCCCTCTGAGCTCCCTGTTTCCTCCTGCGCAGCCCGCAGGGTGGGAGGCTTGGAGTGATGAGTTGGGAGGGGTGGGGGCTGGAGGGGAAGCCACAGGGTGGTGGACGCGGGTCTGCTGAGGTTGAGCTGGGGGCCTGGTGTGGCCTGGGGCCCCACTGCTGCTGCGTGAGTGTCCTGGGGCTGCTGGCACAGCCAAATTTCATCTCTCATGGCTCTGGGACCAAAAGTCGGAAGTCAGGGTGTTGGCCGGGCCCTGAGCCCTCACGAGGCTCCCAGGGAGAGTCCTCCCGGCTCCCGCCAGCTCTCCGTGCTCCCCGGGGCCTGTCCCGCAGCCATCTTCTCCCTGGTCCGCACGTCATCCTCTCTGTGTGCCCAGATTTCCCCTTCTCATCTTCACCCCGGCTTGTGGGCTTACCTGATCCCCTCCGCAAAGGCGCTTTCTCAACGTAAGGTCACATTCTCAAGTCCTGGGCGTAGGACTCTCCAACCTGTGAATGTGGAGGCTCGACTCACCCTTCCACAGCTGCCGTTGTTCCTGGCATGCACCCGGTCACGTGCCTGCCACACGGCAGTTGTTGTCCCCATTGCAAAAGCAGGAGCACTGAGACTCTGAAATACCGCACATCACGAGAGGCAACCCCACCTCGTGACTCCTGGGTCGCAGCACCTGCCTGCGGGCCGGGCACCTCCACGCCCGGGGGGCACAGACTGTTCTGTTTGGAGGAAAGGAATTTCTGTCTTGGTGTAACATGAGCTGCTCAGGAGCCCCCAGATTTGGAAGAGCCTCTCTGTAACAGAGGGGAACAGTTTTCTCTTTGTAGTGAGAGGCCCCTGCTGCTCACCAGGAAGTGGGGCCGTGTGCCAGACGGCCAAGTGGTGAGGACCCGGGGCCCCTCTCTGGGCAGCAGGCTTTGGTCTGCAGAGCTAGCAGAAGGCCTAACGGTATCTCCTGCCGGTGCGTTACTCGCTCAGTCATGCCTGAGTCTCTGCGACCCCCTAGACTGTAGCCCACTAGGCTTCCCTGTCCATGGGATTCTCCAGGCAAGAATACTGGAGTGGGTTGCCATGCCCTCCTCCAGGGGATCTTCCTGACTCAGGGATCAAACCTGGGTCTCCCGCATTGCAGGCAGATTCTTTACCATCTGAGCCACCAGGGAAGCCCAGTGATGTCTCCTGGCTGCCTTGTTAATGGCCCTGGGGTAATCTTTAGACCAGGGTCAGATGTCATCCTTGCCTTGTTTCTGGTGGTCTGCAGGCCTGAGTACTCCTGGGGTGTCTGGGGAGCCCAGTCTAGGTTTGTCAGAGTGTGGTTGATTCGTCCAAACCAGTCTGGAGCAAGTGCTAAGTTCTGGGCCTGGCTCCATCCACAACATGCTGTGTGGTCCCAGGATACTGGCTTGCCCTCTTTGGGCCTGCGTTTTCTCCTTTGTTAAACAAGGGCATTCCAAGGTCTCTCTCCAGATATGCCAAAAAGAATTATAGAAGCTTTCTACAAACTCTTCACTTCCATTTTATTAAAATATCACAGGCAACACTGCCCAACAGAAAATATAAGAGGCCACACATGCAAGTTAAAGTTTCTGGTAGCGGCATTAAAGAAGTAAATGAACATAAAAAGAAACAGGTGCAGATAATTAAACAATCATTTCCTCTAATGTGTTCAAAATCATTATCATTTCGACATGTAATCAACATCAAGACTGGGGACAGTTTATGTTCTTGGTGCCATCTTTGAAATCTGACACACATTTCACACTTGTGCACATCTCAGTTTAGAGGCTGAAACTTCCCTGGAAATCCTTGGCCAGCAGCCCCGCCCTGGCTCTCAGAACACCACCTCCCGGAAGCGTGGCTCGGTGCTTCCAGTCCACTGGTGATGCTCCCTACAGAAGCAGCTGGTTACCTGTGCCCTCACCTGGGACAGCATCTTCCAAACCACGTTCCTGGGGCATCTTGTTCCTGGTTGTGTGAACGGGTGATTCTCAAGTCACTGCTGGAATCAGATTTTCTTGGGAGCGTGTGTGCTAAGTCGCTTCAGTCATGTCCGACTCTTTGAGACCCTATGGGCTGTAGCCCGCCATGCTCCTCTGTCCATGGGATTCTCCAGGTGAGAATACAGGAGTGGGTTGCCATGCCCTCCTCCAGGGGATCTTCCCCACCCAGGGTCTGAACCCTCATCTCTTACGTCATCTCTGGCGTTGGCAGGTGGGTTCTTTACCACTAGCACCACCTGGGAAGCCTCTTTCTTGAGAGACATCTGGTCAGATGAAACTCAGCAGCTTTTGCTTTGATTGCAGGGCTTCTCAGAGCCTTTGATGTGGCCATGAGAATTAAAAGTAGGTGAGGTAGGGAGTCCCTGTTCGGCCAGCACACTGAGAACCCTGGGCCTGATACTCTGAGGAAAGAACTGAGTCTATTTCTCCCTGTGTCTCCAGGCCGCTTTGGCACAGAGTGGCCCCTAGGTGTGTCCTGCCCACAGCAGGCACCTGGCAGAGACCAGTCATTATAAACAAAACTTGGCTAAAGGACTTCCCTGGTGGTCCAGTGGTGAAGAATTCACTTGCCAATTCAGGAAGACACCAGCTGGATCCCTGGCCCAGCAAGATCCCACATGCTGCCGGGTTACTAAGCCCACATGCCACAGCTACTGAGCCTGTGCTCCAGAGCCTGTGCTCTGCAGCAAGACAAGCCCACACACCACAACTGGAGCGTACCCCCCACAGCAGCGAAGACCCAGCACAGCCAAAAACAAATGGGCTAAAGAGAAGAGCTGAAACAAAGATATGTTAAAGCTCATAGGAAGGGTCAGATCCTCCGCTTAGAGGATCAGGGAAGACTGCCTGGAGGAGGTGACATCTGAACTGATCCTAAAGGGTAAACCTACGAAGAATAGGGTAAGGGGTGGGGAAGATATTTCTGACACATGAAGACCCAGAGGAGCTCTGTGTGTGGTCTGGTGCCCAGAACGGTGGATGGGGGTGTTGGTGCGGGAGTGTGAGAGGCTGCCTGGGGTGCGGGGTGCTGCAGTCCCCCCCTCACTCTGTGTGGGTCAGTGCTCCCTTGGCAGGGCGAGTGGGGAGCGATCCTGCACTGGAATCCCTGGGAGTCTGCTAAACCCGGACTCCCAGCCTGAGAACCTGCAACTGACAAGTTCCCAGGGGACTCTGGGGCCCCGTGTCTGTTTTTCTCCCCCACGGGCACAGAGAGGATTGCATCTCTCAGCCTTGCAGTGGGGGCAGCAGTTGACTGGTCCTGACGAGCACGAAGTGGAAAGAAAGGAGTGGTGGAAAATTCTGGATGATGTTCCAACCTCTCTCCCCTGGCTCTGGAGGCTGAGGAGACTGCATGTACTGGATGAACGGTTACAGTAAGGTAGAGCCTCCATCAGCCCGGGTCCCCGGGTGCAGCCTCCATCGGCCTGCGTCCCTGGGCAACCACACGCAGCACTGTCCCCACACAGGCCGTGCAGCGTGAGCAAGGCATATACCTTAGTTGTGCTAACCTACCTGAGGTTCTGCTCGTTATTGCTGTGTAACTTAGCCTGTTATGATGAATGCACATCCATCCGTTTCCAGTCGCTCCAGGTGGAACATTTCAGAATGTCTGTGGGCACTGATTCGGAGCAGTTGAGACGGTTCACACCCCCCTCCCTCCTTTCTCGTCCCTCCCTCCAGAGTGGCAGCTGGCCTGTGCAGCACCCTCGTGAGAATTACGAGAAGGCTTGCCGTCTGGGCTGCTCAGCTTGGTGAGAGTGAGCAGAGAGCAAGCTGGATTTCAGCCTTGACCCGCCCCCTCGGCCAGGCACTTGAGCAGTGCGCAACCTGCACAACTGTACGGGGAGGCTCGACTGTTCACCTGTGGGGAGTAGAGGACACTGGGAGAGACGAGGCTTTGAGGAGGGGAGGGGGAGAGACTGTTCAGGTCTGGACCCAGGAAATCTCCAGCAGGTAGATGGAAAAGGTGAAGTGGGGGCTGGGGAGAAGAAAAACCTGATAAAACTTTCCAAATGCTTTTCTCCTGCTGAATAGGATTTCGCTGTTGGTGAGGGGTATGTTCCTTAAGATTCCCAAAGGAGGGAGGGGTTCTGTGGGATTGGGGTCTCCACCATAGAAGGATGTTCCTCGCCAATATCCCTTCCTACCTGCTGTGCTCATCTGTCCCTGGCATCAGAACCCTGAAAGGAGACACTGAAGTGAGGGTCCCGCCTGGACCACCAGGCAATGCAGACAGTGTTACAGAGCCAGCCAGCCGAAGGGGTCAAGGCTGAGGAAGCCCTTTCGCAGCACAGAATCACAGTGACCCCTCATTCCCCACTTGGAAAAAATTCCTTCTTCTTGATCTGTCAAGATTTATTGGGGAACTCTTTTAAAATAACAGCTTTATTGAGGTATAACTCACGTATCATAAAATCACCCCATTTTAAAGTGTACAATTCAGTGATTGCTAATGTATTTAGATTTAGGTAGCTCAGTTGGTGAAGAATCCTCTGTAATGCAGGAGACCCCAGTTTGATTCCTGGGTCGGGAAGATCTGCTGGAGAAGAGATAGGCTACTCACTCCAGTATTCTTGGGCTTCCCTTGTGGGTCAGCTGATAAAGAATCGGCCTGCAACGTGGGAGACCTGGGTTTGATCCTGGTTGGCAAGATCCCCCGGAGAAGGGAAAGGCTACCCACTCCAGTATTCTGGCCTGGAGAATTCCACGGACTGTATAGTCCACGGGGTCACAAAGAGTTGGACACAGCTGAGTGACTTTCACTTTCTTTCATCTCTAATTTCAGAACACTTTTATTCCCCCTAAAAGAGACCCAGGTTAAAAAGGCTGAGTGCTGAAGAATTGATGCATTTGAACTGTGGTTCTGGGGAAGACTCTCAAGAGTCCCTTGGACAGCCAGAAGATCCAGCCAGTCCATCCTAAAGGAAATCAACCTTGAATATTCATTGGAAGGACTGATGCTGAAGCTCCAAAGTTTGGCCTCCTGATGGGAAGAGTTGACTCATTAGAGAAGACTCTGATGCTGGGAAAGACTGAGGGCAGGAGAAGAAGGGGGCGACAGAGGATGAGATGGTTGGATGGCATCACTGGCTCCATAGACATGCATTTGAGCAAAATCTGAGTGATAGTGAAGGACAGGGAAGACTGGAGTGCTGCAGTCCATGGAATCGCAAAGAAGGTCGACACAAATTAGTCACTGAACAACAAAAGAAACCCAGCCCTCCGTTCCCCTTGCCCCAGTCCCCAAAGCCACTAATTTTTTCTGTGTCTACATCCTTGCTAATCCTGTACATTTCGTAGACATGAATCATACAACGTGCAGCCGTTTCTATCTGGTTGCTGTAACTTAGCATAATGTTTTCAAAATTCATTCGTATTGGAATCAGAATCAGAACAGGAATCAGAACTTCATTCCTTTCTTATGACCAAATAACATTCTGTTGCCTGGATATACCATTTTGTTTGTTCAGCAATCAATGTATGCACATTTGGGTGCTTTCTACTTTTTAGCTCTTAGGAACATTGCTGCTGTGAACATTTGTACAACAGCTCTTGCGTGGGTGTATGCCTTCAGCGCTCCTGGGCACACGCCTAAGAGGTGGACGGCTGCAATGCTAACATGTTTGAGGAACGGCTAGACTCTTCCAGAATGACTGTGCCGTCTTACTTTCAGCAACGCACGAGGGTTCCAATTTCTCTACAACTTCACCAACACTTAATATTGCTTGTCTTTTTGATTCTATTAACAGTCGCCCTAGTGGGTGGGAAGGGATGCCTCATTGCGGTTCTGACTGGCATTTTCCTGACGACTAATGACATGGAACCTCTTCGCATGCATCTGTTGGTTTTGCATGTCTTCTTTGGAGAAAGGTCTATTTGCACCGTTTGGCCATTTTTAATTTGGATTACATGTCTTTTTTATTCTTGAGTTGCAAGAGCTGTTTATGAATTCTGGATACATGTCTCTTGGCATATAAATGTTCTTTAAATATTTTCTGCCATTCTTTGCGTTATCTTTTTACTTTCTTGATATAGTCCTTTGTAGCAAAAATCTTTAAACTCTGATGCAGCTATTGAGGAGATTCTTAAATCTAAGATAATTAAAAACAGTGGCAGCTGCCTTGTGTCGTGAAAGTGAAAGTTGTTCAGTTGTGTCTGACTCTTTGCGACCCCACGGACTATACAGTCCATGGAATTCTTTAGGCCAGAATAGTGGAGTGGGTAGCCTTTCTCTTCTCCAGGGGATCTTCCCAACACAGGGATCGAACTGGGGTCTCCTGCATTGCAGGTGGATTCTTTACCAGCTGAGCCACAGGGGAAGCCCGCCATGTGCCATAGTAGGGTATTTATTGACTCACTTACACCTGACACCAACCAGTGACGCCGGGACTGCCCTTGTCCCCCGGGTATAGTTGGGGAAACAGTGGCGCAGACAGATCAAGAAAGAGGCTCACAGTCATGAGGCCACCACCTGACAGAGGCAGAGCTGTAATAAGCCAGCTGTTTCCAGAGCCCAGGCTTTTAATCACTGCTCAGTAGAGGCTCTGCTCTGGAACCTGGACCACGAACAGGGAGACATCGTCATCACCCTCACTATCTTTATCGTTCTCACCATTATCAACTCCATCCTCATCGCCCCCATCCCCATGCCCAGCCTCATCTTACCCTTGATGTTCTCACCCTCACCACCATCATCACCACCATCAGCTCAGTTCAGTTCAGTCGCTCAGTCATGTCTGACTCTTTGCGACCCTGGGGACTGCAGCATGCCAGGCCTCCTTGTCCATCACCAACTCCCGGAGTTTACTCAAACTCATGTCCATCGAGTCGGTGATGCCATCCAACCATCTCATCCTCTGTCGTCCCCTTCTCCTCCTGCCTTCAATCTTCCCCAGCATCAGGGTCTTTTCAAATAAGTCAGTTCTTCGCTTCAGGTGGCCGAAGTATTGGAGTTTCAGCTTCAACATCAGTCCCTCCAATGACTATTCAGGACTGATCTCCTTTAGGCTGGACTGGTCAGATCTCCTTGCAGTCCAAGGGACTCTCGAGAGTCTTCTCCAACCACCGTTCACAAGCAGCAGTTCTTCGGCGCTCCACCGTCACCACCGCCACCACCGTAATCACCAGCATCATCACTCTCAAGGCTCCCAGACAGTCTGCCGAGCTCCCTGCCTGGGACCATGCCTGGAGCTCCACGCTTCACATCTCCCAGCTACTGCATCATCCCACCTGCCCTGCAAGGATACCGAGGCTGGGAGAGTCACGGTCACCTACGTTTCCCAGTGCCTCATGGAACCTTGACTCAGGCCATCTGGTCTCTGCCTTTAGTCTTGGTCAAGTTCCCTTACTCATTTCCCAGAGATGAGACGGAGGACAGGTGCCAGAGTTGAAGGGAGGGGAGGGGCCACTGGGGTCGAGTCCTGGCCAGAACAGAGGGCTGGCCGAGTGGTCTGCAGACTGCGGCTTTCAGGAGGAGATGCTCCAGAGAACCCTGAGACAGGGAGGCTGGAGGCCTGGCTCCCAGGCACGAAGCCATCCTGGACGAGGGGGAGGGTGGGGAGGAACCGTGCCGACCCCATCAATTAGTGCAATTAGCCATCAGGATGGAGGCCCCGCGCTAATTGCCCGGTAGCCAGCTGAGGTGCTCAGTAATGGATTAGCGGAGTGTTGCAGCCACTGCAGAGGTGGCCTCCACCTCCCAGGGTCAAGGCCAAGTGCTCCAGGGATGCCTCCACTCCCAGGGCAGCCCAGCCCTGCCAGGCTGTGCACCGCCCCACCGCCACCCCCCCGGTGACCCCAGCCACTTCCCAGGACTGAGAAAACATGGCTGAGGGCCTACCTGGCTGCAACCTGCCAGGGGAGGGGGAGGGAAGCGGATCGCCAGACCAGAGGCCTAGGTCCCTGAGTCAGGCCCTGGGAATCCATTTCCCTGGGACAAAAGCCCTCTTTGTGCAAGTGGGCTGAGCTCTGGGGGCTTAAGACCCCCTCCCCAGGAAGCACTCGGTCAGGCAGGGCCTCTGTGAAGACCTCAGTCTCTTCTTCGATAGGATGGGGAGGAGGGGAGCTCACCTGCCCACCTTGCCTCTCTGCCAGGATGAGAGGGGTTCTTGTCCCTAAAGGTCCCAGAGCAGGACATGCCGCCTGGGGCAGCTCAAGCCCGTGGTCAGTGGGCCCTGCCTGGCAGCTCCAAGCTGCCTGGAGAGGTTCCTGTGTCTTCCCCAGCTGGCACATACCTGGCTGTGTCCCGGGGGAAGTTGTGTGTGGTGGGTGCAGGGCTTTCCCCTGAGGGCTATGGGAAGCCCCAGAAAGGTCTGTGCTGTACGATAGCAGCCCAGAAGGAGGATACTTCAGGGGTTGCAGGGAGCCAGGGGAAGCCTCAGTAGTGGATGGGGGGTCCTAAGCCTGGCCTGTGGTGGGATGGGGGGTGGGGAGGAGGCACAGATGTGCTAGAGCTTGGCTGGGACTGCGGTCAGCGCTTGGGACTAGCCTGAGGGAAGGGAGCCTCCTCACTGACCCTCGAGTTTCAACCAGAGCACCCCTCCTCCAGGAAGCCTTCCAGGTCTGCTACTGCTTGTCTCTGGGGCCTCATCGCCTCCCCTGCCCTGTCCCCAGCCCAGGTTGCCCAGTGGCCTGTATCGCTGACCTCTCCCTCTTTCTAGGGCTCCAGGCATCAGCTCCCCCTCCCTTCCCAGCCACCCCCCCACCCCCAGCTGGGTGGGACTCCTCCAGGCTCCCTGAACAGTGTGGGCTCCTAGGCCCTGGGCTGTGAGCTGGGCTCCATCCGGCTCTGGCTTCCTCATGCAGCAGCTCTGGGGCAACTAACTGAGGAATTAAAAAAAATAATAATAATGAAGACTTTACTTTTAGAGCAATGTTTAAGTGTACAGGGGCTTCCTGGTGGCTTGGATGGTAAGACATCCGCCTGCTATGCAGAAGCCCCGGGTGCAACCCCTGGGCTGGGAAGATCTCCTGGAGAAGGGAATGACAGCGCGCTCCAGTATTCCTGCCTGGAGAATCCCATGGACAGAGGAGCCTGGCGGGCTACAGTCCTTGGGATCGTGAAGAGTCGGACACGACAGAGCGGCTAACACCACACTGCCGCTAGGTTTACAGAACAATTGAACAGGAAGTCGGGAGCTCCCTCCTGCTTCCCACAGGTTCCTCTGTTGATAACCTCTGCTCCTCTCCTCTGCCTAACCACCCCCCCAACGCTGGTGGGATATACTGTTACCACCGATGAGCCAATATTGATAGCCAGAGGCCATCGTGTACACGAGGGTTGACCGTGCTGTGCACACTATGGGTTTGGACAATGTACCGCTCATGTGCATCCACCATCACAGTGTCACACAGGGCTGGTTCACTTCCCTAATACGCCTCTGCACCCCATCTGTTCCCAACCACCCCTGCTCCCAACCACGGGGCAACCACCGATCTCTGTACGGTCGCTACAATTTTTCCCTTTTCCAGAATGTCACATAGTTGGAATCATACGCTCTGTAGCCATTTGAGATTGGCTTCTTCCATTTAGTGACATGCCTTTAAGGTTCCCTTATGTCTTTTCTTGGCCCCATAGCTCATTTCTTTTCAGTCCTGAAACATATTACATTGTCTGGAGGTACCTCAGTTTATTTATCCATTCACCTAAAAAGCATCTTGGTTGCTTCCAATTTGTGGTGACTATGAATAAAGCTGCAATGAACATCTGTGAGCAGGTTTTTATGTGCATATAAAATTTCAGTTCATGTGGGTAAGTACCCAGGCGTGCCGGTGCTGGGCCATCTGGTGAGAGGACGCTTGGTTGCTAAGAAACCCCCACACTGTTCTTCCGAGTGGAGGCACCATGCTGCATTCTCACAGCAGTGAGAGTTCCTGTTGCTCCCTGTCTTTGCCAGCATTTGGTGTTGTCAGTGTTTGGAATTTTAGCCATTGTGATAGGTGTGTAGTTCGTGTTTCATCGCTGGTTTAACTTACCGGTCCCTGATGATGTTTGAATTTGAAACTGGCCCAGATGACGCGAGCCGGATAAATCGTACGGAGTCAACCTTGTCACCCTCCTGCCCTCCTCCTCCGCCACCCCGTCCCCAGGTCCTGCCAGTTCCAGCCCTCTCCCTCTTCCCGGCCACCCTGTCATCTCCCTGCCTGCCCCTTCTTCTCTCCACCCTGACCCCACCTGTCCTCAGTCCTCCATGTGGCACCCAGAGAGACCTGCAAACCCAAACCCGCTGGGTAGACACGCTCCACAGCCTCCCGCCACCCTCTGTTGTTACATCGCGGAAAGCCCCCTGCATGTACCTGACTGCCTCACCTCCCTCTCCAGTTGGGAGTGCAAGGGCAGCCAAAAGCTGGGTTCCCCAGAACGAGCTGAATGTAAAGGGTTGATTTAGGGGTGCAGGACACACCAGCATCAGGAGTGGGGAGGTGAGGCAGAAGAGGTGGCAAGCCAGTTACCCGTTGGGCAAGGAGCCCTCCTGCTATCTTGGAGCTGCCACTCCACGGGTCCAAGGAGCTGGGGTCTGACCCCAGCCTTCCAGCCCTTGGCTAAGAGCTGCTGGAGTGGGGGTTGATCCCTGTACTAACTCCCATCCCCCAGACAAAGAGTTGCCATCCTCTCTGGGGCTGCCCCGTCCTTCTGCAGAGGGCTCAAGCCTCCCCCAACCCCAGGGGTCAGAGGGGGCCCAGGCCTTCTCAGAGCCGGCTGGGCTATTTTTAAATTTTTATTGGAGTATAGATGATTTACAGCATTGCGTTAGTTTCAGGCATACAGCAAAGTGATTCAGCTACACGTGTGCGCTCAGTCATGTCCAACTCTTTGCAATCCCCTTGGACTGTAGCTGACCAGGCTCCTTTGTCCATGGGGCTTTCCAGGCAAGATTACTGGAGCGGGTTGCCATTTCCTCCTCCAGGGGATCTTCCCAACCCAGGGATCGAACTTGCAGCTCCTGCAGCTCCTGCCTGGGGTAGGTGGATTCTTTACCACCACGCCACCTGGGAAGCATGAGAAAACTCAGGCCCAGAGAGGCAAGGTCTTCTGCGGGAAACTTTCACCGGCTTTTCAGCAGGGCTGAGCCAGCTTTGAACCCGAGTCTGCCTGCTGCAAAGCTCTTGTTTTTTTCTGCATCACAGCGACTTCTGTGTTACCTCAGGTAATCAAATAAAACTTTCTCACAAGGAGAGATGAAATGTGAAAAGGGCTTGAATTTCTAAATCCAGGGAACAATCATCACTTGGGCAATGGTATTTGCAGCCTTTATGGTTTCCTCCGAAGTGTTTTTTTTTTTCGGTAAGCTGATGAGAAAGACTCATTTTATGTCGCAGAAGGATGGGAGTCTGGAAACAATAAAATCAGCATTCTCATAATTAGCCCTTAAATTGTTCCTTGGTATAAAAGTTTCCCTGGTCCCAGCTCCATCTTGCTTCTTGCACATTCTCGCTACACAAATCCGAACAATTTTTGACAAGATTTTTGAGTTTTGTCAGATGTGAATTGTTAAGATTTAATTGAAAAAATGAACAGAACGCAGCCAGTATTTCAAAGGGAGTGACCCAGAACCAATTAGAATTTAGTAACAATTGACCATTCAGCACTGAAATCCATGTTGGGAGCATCAGATTAAAGCCACTTTAATTCCCCCGCCTGCAGCCCCCTCCTTCTGAACTCAAAATATCATTAGTGGGAGATTTCCCGGCAATTTTTTTCCAATCAGTTTTCCTGGTTTTAGAAGTTGAAGTTCAGCCGGCGGGGGCTGTGTGAGGGCGGGCGCTGGCTGGTCTTCTCCAGGGCTGAGATGATGCACAACATAGGTTACGTCTTGAAAAAACAGGTCAGGCCGAGTAACATTCCTCGTCAAATCGCTGCTGACAGCCCAAACAGGAGACGGGGAGGCCACAGAAAGGGCCTTTCATCTGAAGACAACACAGCGCATAATTGGTCATTCTTTCCTCCCCCTGCCTCTCCCTCTCAGCTGGGGGAAAGTTCCCAAACAAAGCCAGGGCTTCCTCCGGCAACTTCTTAATCCCTTCTGGCAGATGCTCTCAGGGAAGTGTCAGCTGAGGGTACGTGGCTGTGCGCGGCGGGCACCATGCCTGGTGCGTAGTAGGTGCTTAGGAGGGGAGCCGGGGAGGGCGGCCAGCCAGGGAAACCAACGAATGACCTCGGGGACCGGGAGCTCCCAACCAAGTCGTCAACTCCATCCCCTGCATTAGGTTTGTGAGGGCTGGTCTGATCCGTTCCAGCCCTTCTCTGCAGACAGGGAGCTCCGTGGGACCCCAGAAGCTTCCAGTCCACCCTCATCTACCCAACTCCCTCTTGCGCTCCTTTGGGACTTGCTTCCCTAGTGGCTCAGACAGTAAAGAATCTGCCCACAATGCGGGAGACCCAGGTCCATCCCTGGGTTGGGAAGATCCCCTGGAGAAGGAAATGGCAACCCACTCCAGTATTTTGCCTGGGAAATCCCATGGACAGAGGAGCCTGGCAGGCTACAGTCCATGGGGTCGCAAAGAGTCGGATACGACTGAGCAACTTCACTTTCTCTCTTTCCTTTCTTTCTTTCTCCCCATCTGGATGCCGGATGCTGCAAGGTTTGTCTCATCCTCATAAGCAAACCTACAAGGGAATTGCAACTTGGGAAGGTCAGGCGGTGGCCCGCTGAGGTTCCCCGCCAGGCCCTGGGAATCCGTGTCACCCCGTGAGCACATCTGTGGCACGTGGGCTCCACTTGGCGCCACCAGGCCCCCCATTCATTCTCCAAGGCTGGGTCCTGGAGCTTCTAGAAGCAGGGCCCTTCCCCCCGGCCCTTGTCTGTCTCGTCCCTGTTGGAAGAGTCCAGAATCAGGGCACATTCCATATCTTCTGACATTTGGGTGATAAGCCATTGACGCTGACATCAAGGGTTTCTTTCCATTATTACTTTTTGGAAAATTGAATTTATTAAGTAATTGTCGGCCGTCTTGGGTCTTTGTTGCTGCTCAGGCTTTCTCGGGTTGGAGTGAGCCAGGGCCACTCTCTAGTCGTGGCTCCCGGGCTCCTGAGCATGGCCTCAGTAGCTGTGGCTCCCGGGCTCCAGAGCTCGGGCTCAGTAGTCGTGTCTCCCAGGCTCCAGAGCACAGGCTCAGTAGCTGTGGCTCCCAAGCTGAGTTGCTCTGGGGATCGTGGGATCTTCTAGGAACAGGGATCGAACCGGTGTCCTCTGCATTGGCAGGTGGATTCTTAACACTGGGTCCCCAGGGAAGCCCCGTTATGACTTTTAAGGTGAACTTGAAACTCTCCTAGAACTGGGGACAACCCACCACCTTCAGGTCACTTCCACCCCAAACTCCCTTTCGATATATTTCTGTTCATTTCCAGAAGTCAAGTGAGACCCCAAAGCTTCGATGTGAAGTTTCAAGAATATAAACACACAAAAAGCAAGCAAAGCAGCCCACAAGGTTCACCTTACTAATGTGGAGTTTGGGGTATCTCAGAGTCTTCAATCTCAGACCTTTGGTGTCTTGGTTTGGGTTTTCAGAGGCGGACACTGAGACAGAGACTGATGGACAAGTGCTTGCTGGAATGGGGTCCCGGGAAGCGTGGGGCATGGGGGTGGGGAGGAGACCGCAACTGCTGTGCCATCAGGCCTCCAAGCGGGCAAGCGGGGCAAGTCCCCTTGGACCCGCCAACTCCTGCCAGTCTGGCAGGGCTGCTCCCAGGAGGAGGCAGGGGGGTGGGGGACGTGATGGATTCCCTGGCGCTTCTGGCCACACATAGGCAGAGAAACTCGGGCAGCAAGAGACAGCCCCAGGCAAAGGGACCTAGCTGCTGGCAGTTGGCAGCCAGGGCACTGAGGCAGCTGCGACGTGGGAACTCGGGGTCTGCTGAGCGGGCGACACAGACTCAGACCACCCTCTGGTTAAGAGTTGGCAGAAGGGGGTCTGTCACCCCCGGCTGGGTGGCCTCGGGCAAATTGCTGTCCCTCTCTGAGCCTCAGTTTCCTCTCCTGTGCAGTGGGAAGGATGGTACTCACTCTTAGGTCTGTCTGTAGGGCTTAATCCAGCCCCTGTGGATAAAGCACCAGCTCCCAGAAGGGGCATTCCCAAGAGTGCCTGCAGCATGCATGCTCTGTAGCTGGGTCAGAGTCAGGGTTGGGTCAGGCACGTGGCCCCACAGAAAGGCCGCTTGTAGGCTCTTCTTGGTAGCTGAGTTGCTCAGAGGTTAAGGGTGATTGGGTTGTGCTCAGTCCTCACCCTGCTTCCAGGGTGCGGAGCGAGGCCACATTAGCAACTGGTCCTTGCCACCTCGGGGACTTCAGGGCCTGGGAGCACTGTGGCTGGGAAGAGGGGATATGCACTCCCTGAGGGCCGTGCTGAGGACTGCAAGGGGAGATACAGGCCTCAGGTGCTCACAGTGGAAGCAGGGTGCTCTGTGACGTAGTGAGCTCCCCATCCCTGGAGGTGTGTAAGAGGCTGGGCATCGGTGTTAAATTTTCTCGATCATGTGGGGCGCTCCAAGCCCTGGATGGTGGTGGTGTAGATGGGGATGGCTGGATAGCATGCCTTTTAAGATCTTTTCCACCCCAGAGAGTCTAGAATTCCATTTGTCTGTTCGGGGCCAAGCAGTGCAAACGTGCTCCTCATTTGATGCATTGCATCCGTGACTCCTTGAGGCTCCCCAGATAGAGTTCAGCAGCTCAGGCCTGGTCTGAATTAGTGGGACATTTAGGGGGAGATTCTGGCTTCAGCCTGAATGATCCGCTGAGTGGTGACCTGAGCCTTGATGGGAGCAGAGGAGCTGCCCGCCAGTGGACTCCCCAGGGCTCAGGCTGGTATGAAGGCAGAGGGGATCCTGCTGGGACTGGGGTGGGGAGTCCGGGTGTAGGGGGGGAATGTCCTGCGAGAGTCTAACCAAGCGGCAGCTCACGGCTCTGGGGACACCATGGGCACAGATCCCACAGGGTGAGCCCGGGGGAGGAGACGCCACGAGAAAACCCAGCCACAGGCCGTCTGAGCGCCCGTGCCGGACTTCGGCCCATCTAAACTCCAGGGCTGGGAGTGCAGGTGCTGCTTCCATCCCTGGGGCCTGTTCTCGAACTTCCCTGAGCCCCCCTGCCTTCCCTGTGCACTGGTGAGGCCCCCAGGGCCCCCCTCCAGGAGGAAGAATCTGGGGGTGAGGGGCTGCAGCCGGGCCATGCCTGCCCAGGCTCGGGGGCTTGCTTCTGCCCTGTGGGCTCAGCCGGGCATCTTCAGGGCGCGCGGCGGGGGCCCTGTGCTCCGGCCGCTCCCTGTCCTCCTGCTGCTGTGCGGTGTTACTCGGACACCATCACGTGCGCTGCACACAAACGGAAGTACAGGAGACCTGGGAGAAGCAGGGAGGTGCCAGGCCCTGGGGACGTCGAGGGGAGCACGGCCAGGGTGGCCCGGTGGCCCCCTGTGGACCCTGGAGGTTTCTGGGGGTGAAGAAATGATGGGCCCTTCACTCACTTGTTCACTCAGCAGACACTGAGCGCTCCTCTGAGTCCGACACGATGCCTGACAGTAATGGACACAATCGATCGTGATTAAGCATAAAATAGTCGATAAGGCTTCACAACCGGTGGGGTTCCTGGGTCTTTGCCTAGTTCCTGTGCGACCTACAAGCTCTCTTTCACGTCGGCTGCGCCTGCACCTTTACAGCATCAGGTGCAAACGACACGTGTTGTTTTTTCTAACTCGCTTTAGAGAAGCTAACAGTATGCGATGCACACCTTTGTTGGTGCTGCTGTTTTTCAGTCCCTGAGTCGTGTCCAGTTCTTTGCCACCCATATAAAGAAGGCTGAGCGCTGAAGGGTTGATGCTTTTGAACAGTGGTGTTGGAGAGGACCCTTGAGAGTCCCCTGGACTGCAAGGAGATCCAACCAGTCCATCCTAAAGGAAATCAGTCCTGAATATTCACTGGAAGGACTGATGCTGAAGCTGAAGCTCCAACACTTGGGCCACCTGATGTGAAGAACTGACTCATTGGAAAAGACCCTGATGCTGGGAGAGATTGAGGGCAGGAGGAGAAGAGGGCGACAGAGGATGAGATGGTTGGTTGACACCAACTCAATAGACAAGTGTTTGAGCAAAGTCCAGGTGATAGCGAAGGACGGGGAAGCCTGGCATGCTGCAGTCCATGGGGTTGCAAAGAGCTGGACGTGACTGCCCATCTTCTCCTCCTCTTTATGGAGTTAGATGAAGGGGGCTGGCACACTGAGCGAGAGACAGGCAGCAGGTCCCCGCTGGGGCCGCAGAGCCGTCTGGGGCGAGCCCTGAGCCCCACACCTGCAAGCCCCGGGCCAGTCAATGCACTAGAGCCTCATCACAGAGTTGAATTCAGACTTCTCTTGCTTGCTGTGGGCCCTGAACAAGTTGTTAAGCCCTCTGGGCCTCAGTTTACCCATCTGCAAAGTGGAAATAAGAACTCTGTGTTATGGGATTTCAAGAGGATTAAGCGAGTTAATTGTGCTTCTGGAAGACTGCCCAACACAGTGATGTACTAAGCTGAACTGGGCCAAGGAAATCGAGGTGAGCAGAGGCAAGAGCTCGGAACCCAGGTCTCCCGGCTCCCAGACTCGAGGGCTCTGCCCTAGAAACCCACACGCTGGGGGCCAGTTTCCCAAGCCTGAGAGTCTTGGCGGATTCCACCCCCCAGCCCCCCTCCCCCCAAGGCTCCCATCTTTGGCGAGGAGGATCCGGTTTGCCTGTCTCCTTAGGGCGGCAGGGGTGGGCGGAGAAGAAAGGCTGAAACTGTATCCTCTGTTGGCTTGGGGGTCAGGGGAGCAGACCCCCACGCTTTCTCCACCGTCAAAACCCCCGTAGGATTTTCTTGAAGTTCAGTTTTCACATCATATGGCTGAACATTTGGAACTTTTTAAACGGAAATTGTAGAAAAAATGAAAAGTATTTTCATCTCGGAACACAATACCTTCCTGGCAGGGAGCCACAAGAGAAAGCTTGATGGTGGAGAAAAAAAATGGTCATAATTGTCAATCTGGGTTAATCCGAGCGTTCTTCCGCTTAACCTCGCGGCGGGCTGAGTGGGCTAATCAGCCTGCAGAAGACACTGTCTCTTGTCACTGTACCGAGACCCAGGTCTCACACGCCAGCTAATTTTCTGATCACATTTCTTTAATTGTAAGCTGGGTTTAATGGAGCCCCCGATGAGACTGACGCATAAGGGAAACGGGGGTGCCCCAGGCAGACTGTGCCAAGCTCATCACCCGTGGCTTAGCGGAGGAAAGGTCTGGACACACCCGGTGGCCCTGGAGGAATTAAGTCAGGGCGGGCAGGCGGGGCTGTGGGTGGCAGGCTCATGATAAGGGCGGTGCTGGCTTAGTAACCCCATTTCACAGACCCTCAAGCTGAAGAGCAGACAGGATGGACCTGAGTCTTTGGGAACAAGCAGCTTCTGTCCCAGCCCCAGGCAGGAATGCACCTATAGGATGGATGATGCCTTTCTGGAGTCGGGTGATGGGAGGAGAAAAAAGGCCACCCTCGTGCTGGCCGGGGAAGGGCGGAGGTCTGCACTGAGCTGGAGGAGGGCCATCTTTCTCCTTGACAGCGGCATCCAGGCCAGTGCGTCTTTGCCCAGTTTTCACTTACTGGGCCCTTTCTCTACCTTCAGACTCTCATCCCCCAGCATCACAGCTCCATCCTCTCTGCCTGCCTGTCAGGCCATGGTGTCCTCCAGGGGCTGGAGGTGTCAGAACCCTGGGCATCAGCTCTCCCGGGCTCTGCCCGCAGAGGGAGACAGAAACAAGCGGGGTGGGGAGTCGTTGAAGGTGGCGAGGCACAGGGAGGTGGTCCCTATAGGCAGGGAAAGCGCACTGGCCGGGGGTCACGGGACCAGCCTAGGCCACAAAACGTGGGCCGTCGTCTGTGGCTCAGGGCCTTACCTCTGATGGGGGGCTTTGACAGAGGGCACACCTGCTCCCCACCAGCTTACCTGCCTTCTCCAGAACCTGGGAGCCGTGTGTCCAGGCCTCAGTGACCTCCGGCAGAGCTGTCCCCTCCGGCGGGGCTCGGAGCAGCTCGGGGAGGCCACAGGGCCCCCGGGGAGAGCAGCTGGCATCCTTGGCATACTCTGTTCAGGAAGGGAGCCCTTTCCTGGCTGATGCCCCTGCCATGCCTGGCCTCTCGCAGGTCGCCAGGCCAGAATCGAGCCAGGCTGGGGGCCATATCTCATCTCACCAGCTCTCAGCGAGTCCCCTTTGGGGGAGACGTCTTACCTATCCCCATGTTCTGGGCACTGTGGTCGTGGAAATGAACAGGGCGTCAGCACAAGGCCACGGGGGACGTCGTCCCCTCTCAGCCAGAGGGGAATCCCTTGCAGCCGGCTGCCGCACAAAGATGGGAGATCAACTCCTCTTGGGACCTCCAGGAAGGCTTCCTGGGGTTGTTGTCACTTCGGAGAGTCTTAAAAGATCCATCAGAACTCACCAGCTGGATGAGGTTCTGGGAGCAGTGGGAACACAGGAACAGGAATACCAAGCCAGTGTGGTCCTTTTTGGCCCTTGGGACAGGGGACATGGTCAGGGGTGAGTCCGGGGGTCTCCCTGGGCCTTGAGTCCCTGGTTTGGGAAGAGCACTTTGTGTTGCAGACAAAGGGGAACCACTCAGGGGTTTGGGCGGTACAGGGAGGTGAGTTGATCCTGGTCGGGGGAGGCACGAGCCACAGGCGAGCAGTGAGGACATCCTCTGGATGCCAGGAGCCTGCGGTGGTCACTGCAGGCAGCCACATGGGCCTGGGGGGAGTGGGCGGGCAAGGTGGGGGCCACGTGGTTTTGGAGGACTCGATGCCTGGTAGGTGGGTGGGTAGCAAGGGCAACTTCCATGTTTCCTGGTCTGGGTGAACAGACAGACCCAACATGGAAGTTGCAGGAACGGGTCACAGGGACTACCAGATTCTCTCCAGAGTCCCCGAGTGACCTCCGAGACCCTCGCAGAGTCTTACAGGGGTTCGAATGCACACTGCTCGTACCCACCCCCACCCTGGGGCATCACCCCGTGGCTGCTTCTGGAAGGAAATCCCTTCAGACGTTTGCAGCCACAGACCCTGCATCACAGGGTCCCCGGTGCCCCCTGCACCCCTCCAGGGTCTCTCATCAGCGTAGAAAGGGCTCTAGTGAGGGAGGGCCGGCCCCTCACCTGGACCAGCTGTGCCCCATGCCCGGCTGCGCTGCTGAAGGGAGTGATTAATGAGCACCTCCGTCCTCAAAGCTCTGGGGTGAGTCGGCTCTGCAGGCTGGCGTGAAAGGGGCTCCTTGAAATCTCCTTTTGACCTTGGCTTCCAAGCTCGGGTTTCCAAACTGGGGCCCTCAGTGGTCTGTGTCCAGCCTGGGTATCCGCTCTGATCTCTTCTCTGGTGTCAGGTGCCGGGGCTGGGGGCTGGGTGGGTGCCACACCTGCCTGCCTGGAGCCTATGCACACTTTTAAAGGCTTCTTCTTGTTGTTTAGTCGGTAAGTCATCTCCAACTCTTTGTGACCCCACGGACTGTAACCCACCAGGCTCCTCTGTCCATGGGATTTCCCAGGCAAGAATACTGGAGCAGGTTGCCATTTCCTTCCCCAGGGGATCTTCCCCACCCAGGGACTGAGCCCACGTTGCCTGCATTGGCAGGCGGATTCTTCACCACTGGGCCATCAGGGATGGATGGGTTATTCTGACTGTCGTGTCTCGCTCTTTGTGGCCACGTGGACTGTAGTCTGCCAGTCTCCTCTGTCCATGGAATTTTCCAGGCAAGAATGCTGGGGTGAGCAGCCATTTCTTTCTCCAGGGGATATTCCTGACCCAGGGATGGAACCCGCATCTCCTGTGTCTCCTACACTGGTGGATTCTCCCACTGCACTGCCTGGGATGCCCTAAGCCTCCAGGGAAGCCCCTTTAAATGTTTCTGGTTTTGTCTTAATCGCCCTGTTTCACTGAGCTTGCTGTCATCTTGTTTGGTGTTCACTCCCTGTGGAATGAATTGGGGAATTAATCTGAAATAATTGCATCAAAAGCTCAGTGTTTTTCTGCTGAAGCTCTTTGTACTTAAGTTGGGGGTTGCTGCACTCTGCCCCCTCCCGGTTCTGGCTCACTGAGCTGTAGGGCAGGTGGGTCACAGCAGGACCGAGGAGCTGAACTTGAGCAACCCTGGGTCCTTCTTTCCCAGAAGTGAAGTGAAGTTGCTCAGTCATGTCCGACTCTGCGACCCCATGGACCATAACCCACCAGGCTCCTCCGTCCATGGGATTCTCCAGGCAAGAATACTGGAGTGGGTTGCCATTTCCTTCTCCAGGGGATCTTCCTGACCCAGGGATTGAACCCGGGTCTCCTGCATGCAAGCGGACGCTTTACCCTCTGAGCCACAGCTCCCCATCACCTTGCTCAGTTGCCTTCCTTGAGGGAACAGTGGCAAAACCAGCCCAAGCTCTCTGCCCTCCTCTGCGTCTCTCTGCAGCTTTCCCACGTGACTTTGTAGCTCCTCCCTCTGCAGGTGGAGTCTGCTTGGGCCAATAGGATGTGGCGGAAGTGATGGCTTGCCAGGTTCCAGAGAGGACTCAAAAGACAGTGTACACTTGAGTCCAAGTTGTTGATATTTCCTTTTATGGTTTGTATTTTTTGTATTAGATTGAAAAATTCCTCCCTGTTATTGAAAAATTTCCTTGTGGCTCAGCCGGTGAAGAATCCACCTGCAAGGCGGGAGACCTGGGTTTGATCCCTGGGTTGGGAAGATCCCCTGGAGGAGGGTGTGGCAACCCACTCCAGTATCCTGGCCTGGAGAATTCCTTGGACTGAATAGTCCATGGGGTCGCAAAGAGTCAGACACGACTGAGCAACTTTCACTTCACATGAGGTCATTAAGATATTACCTTCTGCTTTTTTTTCCCCTAGAAGTTGTATAGTTCTTTGACCTTTGTTTCTAATGCCTTGGAAACTGATTTTTGTGTCTGGTGTGAGGTAGGGATTCAATTTTTCATATGGAAAGCCCCCAAATTGTCCCAGTCAGCACCTGCGCTGGATGCTCTGCTGCTGCTGCTGCTAAGTCGCTTCAGTCGTGCCCAACTCTGTGCGACCCCATAGATGGCAGCCCACCAGGCTCCCCCGTCCCTGGGATTCTCCAGGCAAGAACACTGGAGTGGGCTCTGCCCTTTTCTTGATGATCTGTGTTCCTTCCTTTGTCAAAAGTCACGTTTCCATTGTTGCTGTTGTTCAGTCATGAAGACGTGTCTGCAACACCAAGGACTGCGAGACACCAGGCTTCCTTGGCCTTCATTCTCTCCCTGAGTTTGCTCAAACTCATGTTCATTGAGTCAAGGATGCCATCCAACCATCTCTTTGTATTTCTGAGATTTCCAGTTTGTTCTGTCTTGACCCATTCACACTCTTTGTTAATTGTAACAATTTTAAAGTAATGCTTTATACGCTTTCATTTCCTAAACATGTTAAAGTTTTTGATCCCTTTCCGTTCTATTACCTTTATGTACAGGCTTTCCAAATCTCATGGGGAAAAACTCTGTTAGAATTTTTTATTCAAAGTTCATTGAATAGGCTAAGTTAGGGAGTACTGACATCATCATGACCTGAGTCTTTATATCCGTGAATATATTATATTTCATAACTTTCCCCAGTAGACAGTGTGCATAGGTCTAAAGATGACAGCTTGACTTGCTCACGATTGGGACCTTTCCTCTAATGATTTTGTTATTGACCATTGGTGGCATCTGGACAATCTGCAGCGTTTGTATCCAGCAAATTTGCTGCTGTTGGTTATTCCTCTAGAGTTATTTGTGCTCCTTGTACCAGATTGTTCATAGATTATCTTGGGCTTTCTAAGTGATCAATCATAGTATTTTCCAACACTTGCTTCTTTGATTTTTTCTTGTCCTATTGCATTATCTGGATCCATCAGTACAATGTGGAACATAAATGATGACGAGGACATCCTTGCCTTGTTCGTGACTTTAGTGGGAATACATGGAAATACTCTATGTTTCTGATAGATTGTTTCTGTTGGCTGTGGTAGAGCCTGGGAATTGCCCCGGCTACCCCTTCTCCCTTCACTTTTTTTCTGGTAGTAGAACTACTCCGGGTTTTAGCAGGGCACACGGATATCAGATGGAAAGTACATTTTTCAGTCTTGATTTGCTCACAGGCCCAAGAAGTGATGTGTGCAAATTCTATGTTATCTTCCCTCTCTGTGGGAGTGGTGCTGGTGATCCCACGTTGACCAGGTGGGCAAAGACTGCACCCGAGATGTGTGAAAATCACACAGGAGGTTGGAGGAGCCCGCATCCCTGGTGAACTAGGACAGCAGAGCCGGCTGTCTGATCGGTTCCCGCTTTCTCTGCGTTGTTACTCGTCACAGGAAAAGTGATCTTGTCCTGATGCCTTTTGGGTCCCTTGGTGTGGAAGTGCAGCTTGTACTTTGTTTAAACTTACCCAAATAAGGAATTTTCATTCTATTCATAGTTAATTATTTTGAAAATGAAACATCGGTGAATGAATTCTATTGAATGCTTGCTTGGCATCTCTTAAAATGACCAAATTGATTTTTTATTTTACATCCCTCCTCCCTTCCGAAGAAGGCGATGGCACCCCACTCCAGTACTCGTGCCTGGAAAAATCCCATGGACGGAGGAGCCTGGTGGGCTGCAGTCCATGGGGTCGCTACGAGTCGGACACGACTGAGCGACTTCACTTTCACTTTTCACTTTCATGCATTGGAGAAGGAAATGGCAACCCACTCCAGTGTTCTTGCCTGGAGAATCCCAGGGACGGGGGAGCCTGGTGGGCTGCCGTCTATGGGGTCGCACTGAGTCGGACACGACTGAAGTGACTTAGCATAGCATAGCATAGTCCTCCCTTCATCTCTTGATATGCCATTGCTTATCACTAAAATTTTGAATTGAGAACTCTGCTGGCATTTGCGGGATAAACTAAAAGGAGCTGTAGCTCTCCACACTGCTAGATTTGATTTGCAAATCTGCCTCTTAAGATTATTTTGCAGCTATGTTTGTAATTGAAATTGGTATAGCATCCTCTTTTTGTATTTTTTTTACACTTTTATTTATTTCTTTCCAGCTGTGCTGGGTCTTTGTTGCTGGGCACAGGCTCTCTCTAGTTGCGGCGAGCGGGGCTCCTCTCTAGTTGCGGAGCTCCGGCTTCTCGCTGCTGTGGCTTCTCTCGTTGCAGAGCAGGGGTTCTAGGCACACGGGCTTCGGTAGTTGTGGTGCACGGGCTTAGTTGCTCTGAGCATGTAGGACCTTCCCACGCAGAGGGTGGAACCCGAGCGCTCTCCTTTGCACGTGGATTCTCAGCCGCTGGGCCACCAGGGCAGCCCCACGCCTTCTTTCCGTGAGTTGTCACTGAGCTCTGGGCCTTAGGTTGTACTCGTCTCAGAAAAGGAACTGGTTTCCCGTCTGCACCCCCCCCCTCATTCAGTGAAGCAGAACACACACACTAGGGCTTGTCTGTTCCTTGAGGGCTCGATAACTTGCTGTGATACTATTTAAACTGGATAGCTTTTGTTTGCTTTTTGGAGATGCATATTTTTGCTCATCAATTCACCTTCTGCATTGGTTATTGGTTTGCCCATGTCTTCTATTTCACCTTTAATTAATTTTGCTAATTAATTTATTTCCAGGAACACTGTCCGCTATACTTACACACAAAACGTATCTGTGTGTACAAACACTACGTTGAATTGTAGTATTCCTTGAAGAATACTTCTTCAATGATTTCTAAAACCATTCTACATCTGTTTTGTTCCCTTCTTCATTCCAATGTTATTTCTCTGCAGCACTTTCTTCCTGTTTGGTTTCGCTAGAGATATTTCTCTTATTTTCTCAGAGGACAACATTTTACTTTTGCGGATCCTCTCTGGGTTTTATTTTCCTTTTCTTTTAATCAACTTCTTCTCAGGTTTACCCCTTTACTGTTCTTTATGGTTCTCATTCTCCTTTTATTCAGTTTAACATGTAACATTATCTTTAGGTTTTCTTGTTTTGCAATAATGTGCAGTTTATAAATACACCTCTAAAAACCAATCTAGGTACACAATGGAAGGTTTTTGTTTCTTGTTTATTTACTGGCTCTGCTGGGTCTTCACTGCTGCATGCAGGCTTTCTCTAGTTGCTGTGAGCTGGGACTACTCTTTGGAGGTACGGGCTTCTCATCATGGTGGCTTCTCTTGTTGCAGAAAACAGGCTCTAAGTGCTCAGCCTTCCGTAGCAGCGGCATGCAGGCTGGTCGCTGTGGCTTGCGGCCCTGGGTGCTCAGGTCCCAGGGATTTTGGCGTGTGGGCTCCAGGAGTCGCAGTGCATGGGCTTCAGCTGCTCTACAGCTCGTGGAGTCTTCCTGGATGAGGGATTAAGTCTGTGTCCCCTGCGTTGGCAGCAGATTCTTATCCACTGTTCCCCCAGGGAAGTCCCACCCCGGGAGACTTCAGTGTCATGCTTTCATCTCCATTCATCATTAGATGATTTATCATTTCCTCTTTCACACATGAGATTCTTAGGACTGTGTCTAAAGTTTACAGGCTTACATGTTGTTACTGTTGTTTAGTCGCTAAGTTGTGTCCAGGTCTTCTATGAGCCTATGCACAGACTTCTAGGTATGTACATTTAAATGAGTTTTATTTTTAATTTTGAAATTGATTGCGTTGTGGTTAGAGAACATCATTCTTCCCTGGTGGCTTAGACGGTAAAGTGTCTGCCCACAATGTGGGAGACCTGGGTTCGATCCCTGGGTCAGAAAGATGCCCTGGAGAAGGAAGTGGCAACCCACTCCAGTACTCTTGCCTGGAAAATCCCATGGACAGAGGAGTCCGTGTCACTGTTCACTTTAGAGAACGTAGTCTAGATGACACTTACCCTTTGAACTTTGTTGAGGTTCGTCTTTCGACCTGGTTGTCGAGTTTTGTAGATGTCTTACCTGTGCTTGGAAAGAGCATTTAAACTCCCTGCAGGAGGACGTGTTTTCACAGAGACCATCCCTGGGAAGCGCAAGGCACTTTTGTATCTTTACGTGTGGTTACAAATGGCTGTGGGGGGCAAGCAGCGCAGAGATCAGATAACACATTTTATAGGAGACAACTGGAGCTCAGAGAGGGAGAGCAATGTGTCTAAAGTGACGCAGCTCCTGCCTTCCAGGTAACTGAGGAGGTGTACCTCCTTCTGCCTGTGTCTGTGGGCCCACCTTGATAGCAGTTGAAGGGAACAGTGTGCAATTGTGTGGAACAGCATGGGGTGGCGTTTGGCCTTCGTCCAAGCTTGAGCACTAGGTCCTGGGCCTGATGTGGGCAGAGGTCACAGAGGTTTTTTACCTATGGTTTATTCTCGTTTGTAAACCCCAGACCCTCTGTCCTGCCGAGGGGCCCCTCCAGCCCTACTTGGAGCACCTGCTGGGGTCCACGTGTCCCCAGCGGGCCCTCGACTCCCTTCATGCTCCTCCCCTGCACGGGTCCCACAGCCCAGAAATGCCAGCTGTTCTCACACCCCTGTGCCGTGTGCCCTCCCCACTGCGTGTTCTCGCTCAGGCTGAGGCGGCCTCGCCCACAATTCTGCAAGGCTGGTCTGGCTTTGCTCTACTGCCCGCAGGAGTCCAAGTCCTCTGGACCCGCCTCTACCTGGACCATCACCAGGCCCACACCTTTGCCTCTTTCCTGGCTCCTGTATCACCCCACGTCGTCCCTCTCCAGAACCCTCCACCACGTCTCACTGGCTTCCTGGCCTCACTGTCCCCCAATCCAACCCAGAGCGGGTGTTTCTAACTCATCTGACCGTCTCTCTCTGGCCCTCGGGGCTTCCCACTGTCCCCTTCACCCCTCAGCAGCTGGTGCTGCCGTCACGACAAACTATCAGTTGACTCTTTCTCTGCCTCCAGATTACTGTCCACACAGCTTCCTATCTGCAAACCCTTTCTCCTTCTGTGATGTCTGTCCAATGTCATCCATCCTTGGAGACCTGGCTCTAAGTCACCTCCTCCAGGCAGCCTTCCTTGACTTCCAGGTTAGGTTAAGGCCACTCTGCACTCCATTGCACTGGGGCTGCTCTTGGTCCTGGCTGTGATCACTGTGGTTGTGTGGTCATTTGCCACTTTCCTCATCACTGGGGACGGTGCCTTGACCCTGAGCTTGCGTCCCTGTCCCGGCTTTGTCTCTAGGGCTGATGTTCACAGTGGTGGCCCCGGGCAGTGGTCTCCAGAGTTGCTGGGTGAGCCCTCTGGCCGGGGGGGCAGGTAAGACATCGTCACCCTCTCTCACTCTCTCCTTGTGGTGGCCCCCCGGATGGAGGGCTCCTGCCTGCTGACCAAGGTCAATGCCCTTTCCAACGGCCCTTCATTAGTGAGTGGACATCTCGCCGAGTCAGCGGGGACCTCTTCACGGCCCCTGTTCAGGGTCACTAGGTCCCTGGAGAATGTGGCCGAGGGCGACCGGCCAACAACAGGGGCCATTGTCCTCGCTTGTCGCGGACGGGGTCAGCCCAGGCCCATCTGGACAGGGCAGGGGTCATGACCTCAGCCGCTCTCGAGAGGTCCTGCCAAGACCCTGGGCGCAGCCAGCTTGGTGCGCGGGGAGTGCAGATGGCGTCCTCAGGGGCCAGGCGGGGCCTCTGGGGACCTGTCTTAGGGTCCGAGGGAGCCGCTTCATCACCAAGCCCTTTGTCCCCGGCTCCCCCCCAGGGGGGCCTCTTCCATTGCAGCCCTCAGGCGAGATCGACACCTCCCAATGAGGGGCTCATCCCCTCCCAAACTCCCCCCATCTTCAGACATGATGCTCTCCTGAGCCAGGTGACCGCACCCCCACCTGCCCCACTCCCCCCCACCCCCCCTCCTGTCCTTACCTGATCCCTTCACTGGGCATGGACGTGGCCAGTAAGAATTGCAGTACCAGCTAGGTGGTCACCAGGTAATTCCGTCACGTGGACGCTCCATCTCTGGACGTGTCCTCGGGCCCCGTTGGAGCTGGACCCCTGGAACCCCAGAGCAGAAGCAATGTGCCGGGATCCCCTGGAGGTGTGTGTGGAGGCAGTGGCTGGAGGAGGAGCCCAGTGAGAGGGCCACTTTCCAGGGCTTCCTGTCCGGAGACGCGCCTGAACTGACACACTTCTTCCGAGTCTTCCCTGAGGCCGGTTGTATTCTCGTGGTCGCTGACGATGCTGTCTTGACTTCATTCACTCTCGGTCTTTCTGGCAGTTGAATTTTACAGGCTCAGTTGGAGTCTTCCTTCCCTGTCCCTCGAGGTCACCCCATCCCAGGCCTGCAGATTCAGATGCCTCAGCTACGTGTGGATGCGGTACGGATGGTGGGGGGTGTCATTGACTTGGTTGTTTATGACATGAGCAAAAACCCTGAACCACATCCAGCCCTTTTCCAGAGCTCTTTCCACCCAACCCTGGGCAGCTGTAAAGATGGGAATGTGCCCTGTTGAGTGTCTGTGGCAGGAAGGAAGGTATGGGGCTTCTCTACTTTGCCAGTGAGGGAACTGAGGCTTGGAGAGGCAAGGGGCCTGCACCCATGGGCTTGTACCCACTCGAGAGGGGCCTCGAAGCTGGCCTGGCTGCAGAGGCCCCACTGTGTCCCCCAGGCAGCCGCTGGAAGGGAAGTGATTTCTTGTTCTCCCAGCGCCTGTCCCCACTGCCCCCCTGAGCTGAGCTGAGCTCGGCCGGGTGACCCTGGCCTGGCCCCCTCCTGCATGTTCCCTTCTTTGGTCGCCTGCCGCCACTCTCTGCCTCACTGGGCTCAGTGCGTCTGAGCAAGGCTCTGTGTTCACGTGGCCAGGCCTCGTCCAGGCTGTTTCGTTCCCGCTCAAGTCGTCCTCCCCTTCTCCTGCTCACCTGCCTCAGACCCCCTTGGTCTTGAAGGCCCACCTGAAGCACCCCTGCCAGGTACATCAGCTCTGGGTCACAGGGGACCCTGCGGGTGGCTTCTCCAGGTCGGTCACTAGCTGAGAACTAGCTGCACCCCCCACCCCCACCCAGAGATCCAGGGCTTGGCCCAGGAAACAGTTCCTGCCCCAGCTGGCATCAGGTTCTGGCAGGTTCCGACTGCTCAGGTTTGGGAACCACTCTCTGCTGGACTGTCCGTTGACAGCGCCAGCTTCCCAAACCTCCCTGCCCAGGACCATGCTCCCCGTGGGACCGCCTCTGTGGACAGTAGCTCAAGTCTGCGCATATGGAAGGGAGACGATGGTGTGTCCTGAGCCAGGCGGGTCCCAGGTGTAAGCGTCAGCATCTCTCAGCCTCACAGGCCACGGTCCACGCCCGCACACGCGTGGGGAGCACATGCACGGTGAGCCGCTTGGTGATGAAGCAGCCTCCGGCAATGCAGCCGGGAAGCCCAGACAAGTTAGGAGATGTCTGGGGCTCGGGCTACTCCGGAAAAGCCGCTAATTAAGATGTCTGCTGTCCTGGGGCTTCGGATCCTTGTCCTGTGGCTGATCGGGTCCCAGAGAGCCACAGCGCAAAGGTGCAGCCTCTGGGCGCTTGCGTGGGGAGAGGGGACAGATAGCTGTGTGGCCTGGGGCTGCCTCTCTGCACATCCGGGGGCAGGTCTGAGGCAGGCAGGGGACCCCGCAGCCAGGGTTGACCTGGCCCCTCCCTGTGCAGTGTGGCGCACACAGTAGGTCCGTTCTTGTTTGCCCACTGAGGGGTCATCACCCAGTGACCCTGGGTGGACGCCCCTGGAGGTCAGCATACCCTGCTCATGTAACAAGGCAGGGGACCTACACCATATGTAGGGCCGTGACTCTGTCCCCATCAGCAATCTGTGCACCTACTGTGCGCCTGGCAGGCAGCTTGGTCCCCTTGCCTTCACTGCTCCCTGGTGTGGGGAGCTGACACCTTCCCCTGACCCCAGCATCACAGATGGTAATGTGACCCGCGGGCAAGGTCAGATCCCCAGGAGGGAACCCCCCCCCAACCCTGTCCAGGCTGAGCGACACAGCCACACGGACCTGGGTTCAAATCCAGACTCTCCTCCCTGCTGTGTGGACGGCTGCGGCTCCCCTCAGAGCTCCAGTCCCTCCTTTACGAGTCGGGGT
Organism: Bubalus bubalis; assembly: GCF_019923935.1. Classification (NCBI taxonomy): domain Eukaryota; kingdom Metazoa; phylum Chordata; class Mammalia; order Artiodactyla; family Bovidae; genus Bubalus; species Bubalus bubalis. The sequence goes on from NC_059163.1 coordinate 2,840,021, forward strand.
GATGAGGTGGAGGACTGATGTGGGGAGGAGGTGGGGAGAGCTCAGTCAGGCCGTGTGTCTGACTCAGTGCCGGAAATGGAGGCAGCGGGTGGGTGGAGAGCGCAGCTCACCACCAGGAGCTCTAACTACCGCCGCTGGGCAGGGAGTAGCCCCGGCACCCCAGAGATGCTGAGTCAGCGGGCCAAGGATGGGCAGGATGAAGAAAAATGGAGGCAGGGCCTTCAGGAGCATCTGGGGTCTGTGTGCTTTGCAAGCCCCAGCTGGACCCCAGAAAAGCAGGCCTCGTCTCCCCGCTCCAATCCTGCAAGCGTTGGGTGGGATGGGGGCAGGGCGCCTCTGCTGGGTTCATGGACCATGCGAGACAGGGCTGGCATGGGAGAGGGGCCTGGCTGACCTCAGAGGTCATTCACTCATTCAACCCAAATTCCTAGAGCCCCTGTCCCGTGCTAGACACTGGGTGGGCTGGGGGTTAAAGCCAAGGCCCAAACACCGGCCTGCACCCGCTTGGGGCTGATATTCTAAGTAGGGCGGGTGAGCTGGGAGAGGGCACCACAGAACCACAGGCCAGAATGGGCCGTGACGCTGGCAGGGTGTCGACAGCAGCAGAGCAGGGCACGGCCGGCCCTCCTGGAGGCCGATGTGGCCAGAGAGGCCGGCAGGCCAGTTAGGCAGGCCCGGGGCGAGGACCCGTGGGAGGTCCAGGGACCACGGCTTGGGCCAGCAGGCGGGCGGCGGGGGCTGCTGCTGGGCCGGACGCAGGGTGTGCTAGGATGGCGGGGGCCTCGGGGAGGGAAGGCTGCAGAGAGCTTGTGCACAACCATGGGCGTCCTCAGCCCGGACACCCGGGGCCTCTGAACCAGATGGAGAGCTGGGTCGGAGTGGGGATGGTGATGAGAAAGGTCACGATGCTCCACTGAGGACCAGGGTGAAGGCCGGAAGTGCCAGTGACACGTGGTTCACGTGAGAGGAGGCCTGCGGGCTGCAGCACATGGCTGCCCGACAGCACGGCCATCTCGGAGGCCGGAGCTCCTACAGCAGCTCAGACTCCAGGCACGGGGCCTCCGTGGTGGAGGCAGAGCCACCTCAGGGCAATTTCACTTCTACCACCTGCTGCTGCTTCCAAGCAGGTCTTAAGCCTGCTCAGATACAAGAAGGGACACGGACCTCCACCTCTCCATGGGAGGAGCCTCAAGGAAGTCGTGGACGTTTCAGAAAGACCACAGTGTCTGCCTTCTGACCACAGATTATTTATGTTCCTCTCTCATGTGAAACACACCCACCTCCCTTCACGCCCCCTGAAAGCCTCACTCTCACGGTCTCAGGCCCGGACGTGAGGTGCAGGGTCTTGTCACGAACCTCAGGCCCAAGTGTGGACCTACTGTGTGCAGTTACCCAGTTCCCCAATCCCTGAGCACGGAGCTAAAAAAAAACCACCTGAAGATATGTGAGCCAAAGATAGAGGTATCCACACCCCTGCCCACACCCAACACACAGCAGTGGGGAATTTAAAAAGCAGGAAGCCTGTGGACGTCTCCAGTTGATAGCAATTCTGAAGCCCAGCTTGAATAGGCTCGTTCCCCTTCCTGGGGACTGTTCTCCGTGGCTCCTGGTTCATCCCTCCTTTGCCGTGAGAAGTGACCTGTGTTTGCAACCAAGTGACTTTCTCAGTCTTCTTGACCACAGTCGTTCAGAGTCCAAGAGCATCTGTATTTATTATCATCTCTGTGTTTCCACTAGTATAATCCTCTTAAGACTTTGTGGGTTTCCCATGAATCTTACTGATGTTCAGTCCCTTAGATCAGACACAGCCACACATTTATTTAGGAGAAGCTCTTCTCTGTCTTGAGGTCCCTTGGAGGTTCCTGAGATTTCCCAAACCTATTGTTGACTATGTAATGAGAGAGACATTTTTGTCTAATGAAAGAGACATACTTTAGGTTCCTTAGAGGGTTTTTCTCTGTAAGGTTCCCCCTTGGATCTTTCCAAATGCTGATAAAGGATCCTGGAGCCCTGCTCTAGAGTTTGTCTTCTGCCAGAAGCCGTTTTTCATTTTGAGACAATTTGCCACTGAAAGCGTCATAGACATTGTAGACTCTGAGCAGGCCTGGGAACGAGAAACCCAGCACATCGTGGTGCCTTTAGATTTTCTCTAATTTTTTTCTTAAAAACTTCAGCTCTCCCTTTGGCTCACCTCTGTCCTCTGGCACTTGATCCTGGGCAGCAAGGAGAAGAAAGGTGGCCCTTTCGATATTTTTCCTGGGAGCCTTGGCTAGATCAAAGATCAGCCAGCTATGGCCCACGGCCCACATCCAACTGCCGCTTGCTTTTGTGAACAAAGTTCTACTGGGATGCCGCCACGCCTGATGATTTATGTATTATCGATGGTTGAGTTTGAGCTGCGACCACAGACTTGCAGAGTTGCACCAGAGACGGTCCTTATACTTCTCAGCATCTCAAACATTTACTCTCTGGCCTTTTACAGAAAATATCTACCAGACCACTCAGTTAATTAGGTCCATTTCCTTTCTTTCTTTCTTAACATTCAATTGTGCTTCTTTTTAAAACAATTATTTGGTTTTTGGCTGCAGACAGTCTCTGTTGCTGTGTGCAGGCTCTCTCCAGTTGCAGAGAGGGGGCTGCTCTCCAGTTGCGGTGGGCTGGCCTCTCAATGCGGCGGCTTGCCCTGCCGGAGGGCACCGGCTCTAGGCACCCAGGCTTTCGCTGTTGCTGCACGCAGGCTCAGTAGTCACGGCCCATGGGCTCCGTTGCTCTATGGGATCTTCCGGGATGAGGGATCGAATCTGTGTCCCCCGCACTGGCAGGCAGACTCCGGAACACTGGACCACCAGGTAAGTCCTCTTTGTTTTTAAAGATTTTTTTTTTTTTTTTTTGATGTGGACCATTTGAAAAGACCCTGATGCTGGGAAAGACTGAAGGTGGGAGGAGAAGGGGATGACAGGATGAGATAGTTGGATGGCATCACTGACTCGATGGACATGAGTTTGAGTAAGCTCCGGGAGACGGTGATGGACAGGGAGGCCTGGCGTGCTGCAGTCCATGGGGTTGCAAAGATTTGGACATGACTGAGCGACTGAACTGAACTGAATTTTTAAAGTCTTTATTGAATCTTGTTACAAAATTGTTTCTGTTTGATGTCTTGACTTTTTGGCCGTGAGGCATGTGGGATCTTAACTCCCCAACCGGGGACTGGACCTGCACCCTCTGTGTTGGAAGCACGGAGTCTGAACCCCTGGACTGCCAGGCATGTTTTCACACGTCACTGCAGGTGGCCAGTGCTCTCCTTGGGCCATCTCATGGCAAGGGTCTTGTTTCTCCATCCCGACTCCCTTACTCTCTCTCAGGCCCTCATTGGCCATCTCCTCAAGGTCTCTTTGGTTCCTGCCTACTGCCCAGGATCAGAGATGCTTTGGGTTTGTCGAGGCAGCCAGCCTCTGTCCTGTCGCAACGCAACAGACCACCCTGAGCTTAGGGGCATGAACCAATGATCTTTTCAGAAAGGACCGTGTGGGCGGCCTGTCTCTGCTCCACAGCCCAGGGCCCCTTCTGGGAAGCCTGGAGCCTCCTGCTGACTCCACGGCTGGGAAGCAAGATTGTCTGAAGTCTCATTGCTCCCGTGGTTTCGTACATGAACTGTTGACCTCAGGGTCCAGATCCGACCTCTCTACGTGGTGGGGCTTCCTCACAACGTGGCTGACTCTGGAAGTGGAGTTTCTTCCCTGCAGCTCAGGGCTCTCAGGGTGGTGTTCTGGTGAGCAAGCCTGGAGCCACGTCACCTTTTGTCTCCAACCTCGCCTCCATAACATTGGTTCCAAAGAGCCCCGAGCACAGCTGGACTCAAGGTGCGTGTGTGTATGCATGTGTGTGCCTGTGTGTCGTGGTCTGCGCCTCTTGATGCGATGAAGTCCCAGAATTTGCAGACGTATTTTAAAGCCACCATTCTCTTGTCTCCTTGTCCAAGTTCCTACCTTGTGAGCATCACACAGGCTGTTGCACGTCGGGTACACGGGAGAGTCCCCGGGTCCCGTGAGCGCCCTGTGGCTGCCCATGCCCGTCGCCGTCTTCACTGGAATTGCAGTACATGCGCCTATCTGGTGTCTGCCACCTGGCCTGCGCAGCCGGAAGGAGCCCTCATCCTGAAAGTTGCCGAAGACCAAGGAAGCGGCCTTCCTGAGCTGGTGCCCCCACCAGGCAGGCGCCAGGGCTGCCACACATCATCTCAAGAGGTTGTCACGGTGGGTCTGCCTTCCCGTCTTCCCAGAAGAGAGGTGCTGGCTGGCCCACGGGCAGGAGTGGGCCCCGAAGCAGTGCAGGCTGGCATGTGCCTGCGTCCAGGGACTGCTGGTCACTCTTCAGTCTGCCAGCTGTCTGTTCATCATCTGTGAGTTGAGGACCTCTTTGGCCTCAGTTTTCTTATCTGTAAAATGGGATTGAAAGCACCTGCCCTCTGGGGGGCTCTGTGAGTGTTGAAGGACACAATGCTGTGAGGAGTTTTCTGTCCCAGACCTGGGGCGGGGGGACTATGTGAAGGCTGTCACGTGGGCAACGGGTGAGGGTCAAAGAGCCAGCGCCCGGCCCTGGGGGATGCCCCGCGAGGTGCCCGGGGGGGCGTGCCCGCTGTTCGCACATCGCTTGAACGCACATCATTTGTGCGTGCCAGCGGTTCACAACAGCGGCATTTATGGAACTCCTGCAGTGCCCTGGGCCTTCTCAGGGGGATGAGCAGACCAGCTGGAGCCCTGCTCAGGTGGGTCTGTCTTTCTGGAGTCTTTGCAGCAAATTGTATTAGCGCTTTTGGCTCTTCACGCCACCCTCCTGGGAGTCGTCCATCCAAGCCTCTGCTGCCCTAACCTGTGGCCACAGTGCTTCCTGGGGGAGCCGTCTACACCCGCCCACTGATGGTGGCGTGGGTGTGGGGGTGGACATTCTGGAGCAGGAGCTGCAGGGTCCGTTTCAGATTTTCTCCAGCCCCCTCACCCTCCTCACTCTGCCGATAGAATACCATCTCCCAAATTGCCTTTCCCTTCAGCCTGGGTCCTTAGACAGAAAGACAGGCACAGCTGAGCCACTGACACGGGCTGTGAGTGAAAAATCAATGCGTTTTGGATAAAGGGATGCTTGTTATCAGGCAAAGCTGACTGATACAGTCCTGGGGGAGGATCTGGAGTGCTCACAGGCAGGTGCCAGGTTGAAGATGACTGAGGCTGGTCTAGAACCAGAGTCATACACACGCAGGAAGCTGATGGCTCACTCAGTCAAAGGGAAGATGGCTTATCGGCTGCCACGGCCGGAATCAGGGCAGAGACCCTGCCTTCTGTTCTCCCCGCCCCCACTCTGCTTTGTTATTCTATTTTATTCATACCCCACCCTCTTTCAACAAAGGGTCTGAAGTGGCTTACAGTGTGAGGCGTGTAAAACAAACAAAATCCAAACAGGAACCCTATACCAACGTAAAAGAGAACGCAAATGTTATATTACAAGGGGCCAACACGGGGCCGTACACCTGGAATCAAATTCCTAATTTTGGTGTCAGTGACTCCTCCATGGAAAGGAAGGCATCTCTGTTGCACCTCATCTGTTAAAGTTATAATGCAGTACATCCTCCTCTGTGGGCTTCCCTGGTGGCTCAGATGGTAAAGGATCTGCCTGCAGTGCAGGAGACCCGGGTTCGATCCCTGGGTCGGGAAGGCCTCCTGGAGAAGGAAATGGCAACCCACTTCAGTATTCCTGCCTGAAGAATCCTATGGACAGACCATGGAGTCGCAAGGAGTCTGACATGACTGAGCGATTGATACTAACGAGCACTATTACTAACATGCTGATGGACTCGGGCTTCTTGGTGGCCTCTGAGCTTCTGGGAAGCCAGGAGGATAACACACTGTGATCAAGTTGGCAGTCTTCCCTGCGGGAATGGGGGACGCGCATCACTCCTCCTCCAGCCAGAACCCTTACCTGGGGCCCAAATCTGGAACCAAGTGCTCCAGCGGGTGCTCCCCAGGGAGGGGGCCTGCCGGGACCCGCGGGTGAGCTGCGTCCTTCTGTAGTCTTTTCACGGTCTGCTCTCCACCCCGGGCCAGCGCGGGGCCCTGCGTCAGAGCCAGCTGTTCACGACCTCTCCAGGCTCAAGTGGAAACAAGCCCTGGGTTTAGCTCTCCATTTGGGGGTCAAAAGGCATGAATTTCAGCGGCAAAATGGTCCACGCTGCAATCTTTGTTTTCTGCAGGATAAACGCTGAGGCCAGGCCCACGGGGCCTCCCGCTGTATCGCCCATGAGCTTCGGTAAATCTTTTGACAGGAGTCATTGTCTGGGACAGTGCCCCAAACGACTTCTCTAAACGGAGTCATTCATTCGGCGATAATGGGAGGCCGCCGGCCGGGCCTGCTGATGGCGATGATGCCACACTGATGACCCGTCTCATCAAGGGCATTTGCGGACTGAATGCCGGCAGCGCCTCCAGCAGGGCAGAGGGCGCCCCTGGGGTCTTGGGTCTGGGCTGGGGGTCTGGGTTTCCCTGGGGAGGAAGGTGGACATCAGGACCCCACTTTCCTTTCACCCAGGAGAATGCAGTGGGGGAAGGCGGGCCCCCGCGTAAGTCAGGAAGACAGGGGCCAGGGGCTCATCTTGGGGCCCAGCGTAACTTTAGGACCCTGACGCCACTTCTTTGGCCTCAGTTTTCTTACCTGTAAAATGGGATTAAAAGCACCTACCCTCTGGGGGGCTCTGTGAGCGTTGAAGGACACAAACTGTAAGGAGTTTTCTGTCCCAGACGCATGGTGGGGACTATGTGAAGGCTGTCATGTGGGCCACAGGCGAATGTAGAGCCAGTGCCCGGCCCTGGGGCACGCCCATCGAGACGCCTGCGGAGGGGCCATCCCCTGATTGAGTGCCCCTGGGGGCTGGCAGAGGGTCCAGACCGAGGGAGCGGCAGCCGGAGGCCCGTGGCACCCCAGCATCCTCACGGGTGGCCCCGTGGAGTGCTGGCCCATCCTGCACTCGGGATACACAGCAGCGCCTGGCTCTTTGCTCTGCACCATGTCAGGCAGACGTGTCCTTACAGCCGTGTGCCGTGCACCTCGCCTGTGTCCACGCACACCCCTTCCCGTGGGCGCAGAAACCATGCCCGGCTGTGCCAGGCTTGGTGCCAGTGCTGGGGCTGGGGGTTCAGGGTGGCTAACCATTCCTGTCTCCCTGGGACCCTGTGCGTTTTGGCGCTGGTCACCCTGTGTCTTGGCAAACCCCTCATCCCGAGAAAACCCAGAGATCACCCTCCATCCTTTAGCTAATCTCTCAGCTTCTCAGTGAGGCTGGGGAGAATCTGTACCCGTGCAGGACTGCTGAAGCTGGGCTTTAACTCCAGGGGCAGCAGTTTCATGAATTTGTTTATTTCAAGGAAATATCCATTCTCATAAAAGCGGGATGACTATGCTCCCAGGACCCCCAGGGATGATGCGCCTCCAGGGCCTGACTCCAGACGAAGAGTCTTGAGCTGGTGCCGCCCGGGCCTGGACTCGGTCATGGCCGCGGCTCCCTGGGAAGAACAGCTGGGCTGCGTGGGGAAGGACACGCGTGTCTCGGTCATGGCCACGGCTCCCTGGGAGGAACAGCTGGGCTGCGTGGGGAAGGACGCGCGTGACCCTTTGTTGCAGGCCGGGGGGTGGGGGGAGGTGGGGGCGGGTCTCAAGGCTCCCGGAGCCAGACGAGCAAAGCCAGAGCCTCAGTTTCCCTCGCCTCCGACGTGAGAGTCAGGGACAGCAGTTACAGGGCGGCTGCCCAGGCCTTGGCACCCAGCCATCCCCACCCACCTGGGTACGATCCTCCTGCCAGGCTGGGGAGCTGGGCCGTTCTGACGGTGACCTGGAGGGCAGAAGCAGAGGAAGGAGAGGCCCCAAGCCTCCCTTGTCCCCCAGGCCGGGCCTGCAGCGACCCCCACCCACTCCAGCTCACAGCCCAGTGGCCCCACACGCACACTGCCAGGCCTCCAGGGACTGAGACCCTCCCCCTCACCACCCCCGCCCCCGCAAAACCATGGAAACGCCCCACTTCCCTGCTTGCACCCCATCTATGCCTCCCTGGGAGGCTGGCTGGACCCGAGTCCTTGTTTGGGACTGCGTGTGACCAGCTAATAGATGATGGGGTGGACAGCTAGCCGTTAATGCCCAGGACCGAGGGCGTGTGTTGGCCTTGGGGTCCATCAGGAGGTCTGGGGCAGGGCCCTCTACAGCGTGTGGGAGGGAGGTGGCTGAGCTGTTTGGTGTCCCCATGGTCTCCCCACACACCTCCCCACACAGGCCTCAGACCCCTCACCACACACTGCCAGGGTCCCTGTGGTTCTGTGCCCCCGGGGCTGTCAACATTCACGGGGGCGTGGAGGAGCAAGGAAGCAAGAGTGAAGCCCAGCACTCCAGAGACCTGACAGGGAACAAAGTAGGCCTGTGCAATGGGGACCAGCCTGTGGCCAACTTCTCGCGTTGTTCTGAGAAAGCTGGGAGGACTTCCTGGAAGAACAGGAAGCTTGGTGGTTGCTGTTCTCCCTGGGGAAGTGTGCTGGGGGCCATGGCTCTGTCCACTGCCGTGTCTGTTGGAAGGCCGTGCTGGGGAAGCTCTGTGGGGCCGGGGGCTAGGGCAGGGGCCTCCTGCCACCAGTGTGAGGCACTCAGAGATGGCAGGGCCGTCTCTCGGGTAGGGGACAGATGAGCTGCCAACCCAGGCTGTTTCCCCTCCAGAGGCCATCCTAGGGGTTCACGGTCAGGGCTGTGGAAGCGATGCTTTCACATCGTGGGGGCTGCTGCCCCCACCTTGGGAAGGACTGGGGTGGGGGGCGGTCACAGGGGAAGGAGGAGCGATCTCAGGGTCTCTGTGGGGCCAGCTTGGTCCGCCAGGGCCTGCAGGAAGGTACAAGCGCTCCGGGTGTACTCACCCGCAGGCACGGGCTCATTTGCTCCCACAATACCCGGTTCATTATTCCCATTTTGCAGATGAGAAAAACCGAGGCCCAAAGGAGCCAGTTGCTTAGGGGCTCCAGAAGGCGTGGTGGGGCCGGGCTCAGAGCCGGGGGCTCTGCCTTTGCAACCTGTGTTTCCTCTGGCACCTCGCGGGGAAGTGTCTGAACTCACGGTCAGCCTTTGAGTATTTTTCTTGTGTGTTCCCGGCTGTGTCCTGGAAGCTGGTGATAAGATCTTTTAGGTACATTTGTTGGAGAAGGAAATGGCAACCCACTCCAGTGTTCTTGCCTGGAGAATCCCAGGGACAGGGGAGCCTGGTGGGCTGCCGTCTATGAAGTCGCACAGAGTCGGACACGACTGAAGCGGCTTAGCAGCAGCAGCAGCAGCACGTTTGTGGATTCTCACGCTATCAGGTAAAGAGTGGCTCAGCTGGTGAAGAATCGGCCTGCAGTGTGGGAGGCGTGGGTTCAATCCCTGGGTTGCAAAGATCCCCCGGAGAAGGGAAAGGCTGCCCACTCCAGTATTCTGGCCTGGAGAATTTCATGGACTGTACAGTCCAGGGGGTCACAGAGAGCTGGACACGACTGAGCGACTTTCACTTTCTTTCTTTCATGCTGTCAGGAGGCTACCTTCCTAAAATGTGGCATGCCCACGTCTCCTAGGCCCTTTTAGTGAGTTATAAGTGTGTTTGTGTAAGGAATTCACTTTCACGGCTAAGACTGTTCTACGGTGTGAACATACCCTGATCCAAGCCGCTGCTCTCCAGCATGTCTCGTGATCTTGGGGGTGGTTTCTGGGTTTACTGCAGACAGTGATGCTCTGCCTGGCAAGTCCACTGCTCAGTGGGAGCCTGAGAGAACCTGCTTTCCAAGGCGCTTGTACCGCCCTTCCCTCGCCGGCATCCTCAGCGTCATTCCTGACTATGGGACTGAATGTCACCGGTCCACTGGACGTGCGATGCCCTTTCCTCGTCATCTGTCTATACATCCCTTGTGGTTGACTTGGGTCATTTCTCCATTCAGGGGCTGCTTGCTTTCCGCTTTTGTGAAACACTGTTTATGTTTTCCTGTTAAAAATTATTTTCCTATTGATTTATTGGGACTCTATCCGTGCCTGGAAGCTAAGTCCCTTCAGTCGTGTCTGACTCTTTGCGACCCTGTGGACTGTAGCCCATCAGGCTCCTCTGTTTGTAGAATTCTCCACGAAGAAGAAAGCTGTAGGGGGGTAGCCATTCCCTACTCCAAGGGACTCTATATTTTGTACATAAATCCTTCATCCATCATGCACGTTGGGACCCCACACCATGGGCTGTCTTCTGATGATGATTTACGCTTCGTACAGCCCCCTCTGGCTGCTGTTTGGAGGGCGGGCCGTCCTGAGGACCACTGTGTTCTGGGGCGGAGAGGACCACGTCCTGGGTGAGGATGGGCGGAGGGGAGATACATCAAGCTGGGGGGACCCACAGGCGGGTGTGAGGATGCAGACAAAAGGGGTCAAGACGGAGAACGTTTCAGGGACCTGTGTGTGCCAGAACCTTTCAATACTGCGGATCATAGGCGCCACTGAGGAGAAGGCTGCTCCTGAGCGGAGACTAGGGTGCTCCCCTCTTTCCAGAGCCTGGGGCCCCTCCTCCCTCTGGCTTATGAAGGAAGGAGGAGACACAAAGTGGACCAGGCTCTTGGCCACACCCCGCTCCGGCCCACGTGTCCTCTGGGTGCGGCCCCGTCCCTTTCCTCTGCTCACACTCTGGTGCCCAGCCCCCAGGGCATCTCCAGGGGCCTGGGAAGCCCCAAGTCTCCTCCCCAGTCCAGTTCCCCTCCCTACTGCCCTCTGAGTGCATCTTCCTGTTCCCAGTCAGGCCCCTGGGCAGTGTGGGTACCACGCGTGCCATCTCGCTTCCCTTGCCCACACCCTCCTCACCCCCGAGGGCTGCCCCTGGCTCCCACTGAGGTCACGGTGCTCAGGCCTCGTCTCAGCAGATGTGGAGCTGCGGCTGGGCCGCCTTCCTCCTTGAAACACCTGCCTCTCCTCACCTTCATCACATGGTCCTCCTACTCTCTGCTGCCCCTCCCTTGTCTCACTTGGGGTCCTCCTTCTATGCCCATCTCTCCCCCGGTTCCCCCAGGGTGGGCAAGGAGCCCATCTTCCTCCCTTGACTTTCGACAACCTCAGATGGGTCTGGTTGTGGGTGAGCTGTGTCTCCCAAAGAGGTGCGTCATGGCACCAGCCTGGTGGTTTTAACGTGACCTTATCTGGACACAGGGCCTTGTGGATGTCGTAAAGATGGGTGTTACCCTGAGGCCTTCCTGGAGCATCAGTTCAGTTCACTTCAGTCGCTCAGTCGTGTCCGACTGTTTGCGACTCCATGAATCGCAGCACTCCAGGCCTCCCTGTCCATCACCAACTCCCGGAGTTCACTCAGACTCACATCCATCGAGTTGGTGATGCCATCCAGCCATCTCATCCTCTGTCGCCCCCTTCTCCTCCTGCCCCCAATCCCTCCCAGCTCAGTAGCCTATCATTTTGCCTTTTCATCCTGTTCATGGGGTTCTCAAGGCGAGAATACTGAAGTGGTTTGCCATTCCCTTCTCCAGTGGACCACATTCTGTCAGCGTGGTGGGCTGAATCTAGTAAGACTGGCGTCCTTGTCAGAAGAGGGGCACAGATACACATGGGGGAGGCCGCCGTGTGAAGACTCAGAACACAATGTGATGACAGAGGCGGACGTGCGGGTGATGCTGCTACAAACCCAGGAATCCAAAGGCCCCAGCGACTCCTGGAAGCTGGGAGAGGGGCCTGGGCCAGGCTTCCCGTTACGGCCGCAGAGGGAACCAGCTCCCACTTCACCGTGACCTCGCCCCCGGCCTCCAGGACTGGGAGAAAGAAATATCCCTCCCTCCACTTGCAGTCCTTTAGAACCCTCCCCAGCACACTGGTGGGGCCTCCCAGGTGGCACTCGGGGTAAAGAACCCCCCCCCCGCCAATTCAGGAGATGCACGAGATGCAAGATCGATCCCTGGGTCAGGAAGATCCCCCTGGAGGAGGGCACGGCAACCCACTCCAGTGTTCTTGCCTGGAGAATCCCATGGACAGAGGAGCCTGGCGGGCTGCAGTCCACAGGGTCGCAGAGAGTTGGACACGACTGAAGCGACTGAGCAGACATATACTGATGCAGTGACCGTTGGTGTGTGGACAACTGCCCTGGTCTGGGGCTGGGGGCTCAGAGCGACCTCTGAGGGTGGGGATCTCTGACCTGACCGCTGCCCAAGCATCTCTGCTTGGGTCTCGAGGTACCCCCAGCACCGGATCCTGAGCTGGGTCCACAGTCACCGAAAGGGCATGATTCCAGTGAGACCAGCCTGGGAGCAAGGGGCAAAGTCTCTGGGTTGTCGACCTACTTTATGGGCAGGAAGTGGAGACGTTCGCTCGTTCAGTGCCTTTTGATCGAGCCCTTCCTCTGCCCCAGGCACCGGGACGGGTGAGGATGGAGACCTAGGAGGAGATGGAGCCCCGTTTCCTAAACATCACAGCTTCATGGTGGAGGCAGGTGGGTCGCCTCACAGGGTGACGGGTGCAGGGGTGGAGAGGGGCCCCCAGCCCAGCTCGGGGCTGAGGAGGTTGTTCCTGGGGGAGTGGCTCCCAGCTGGGCTTTGTACAGGGGAAGCGATTGACTGAGCCGAGGCAGGGCGTGGAGAGCCTGCTCCAGGCCAAGGCGGTGTGTGCAAAGGTCCTGTGGTGTGAGAGAGCATGGCCCCGGGGAACTGATGTGCACCCTGAGAATGAAGGGCCTGTGTGTACATGTGCATGCGTGTCCTTAGGGATCCCCAGTGGGTTGGGAATCTAGGTCCTCTCACAAAGGGCCTTAGGTGCTAAGCTTTGGAATTTGAACAACTCTGGAAAAAAAAATTCACCAAACTGACAGTTCAGTCACCTGCCCTGTGGCTCAGGGCAAGCCACTCGCCCTTGGGTTTCCCTTCTGTAAATGGGACCTGGGCTGAGCCCCTGCAGCTCAGAGGTCCTCAGCCTCCAGACCCCAGCCTCCGGGGGAAGCAAGGGGACCCAGCTCTCACCACTACCCCTGGCCCAGCCCAGGGCACCCACGTGCGGCTCCGGGCGCCCGGCCCTGCAGAGGAGTGGGCTGGCTGTCTGTCCCGGGGCCTGCCGTCAACCTCGTGTAATGAGAGCCGGGCCACACGGCTGCCACAACACCAACAACAACCCGCCTATTAATTCTGCAGCTGGAGAGGGGACAACCTCGGGGACTTATTGATCCCTGAGGGACACATGTTAGTGTCGGGGTGGGGGCAGTCTGCCAGCAGGAGGCCCCATCTGGGCACCCAGAGCCGCCTGAGCTCACAGGCCAGAGGCAGCGCATTTTTTACACTCACTTCCTTAGACAGAGGCTGGTATCGACAGTCCGATCTCCGTCTGCCCATGAAATTTGCAAGAAACCCTTTAGGTGCCACGAGGGGGTGTTGCCCTGTGGTCTCTCGCCAGGGCCGCTGAGATGATCTGTGCTCCTGAGAGAGGAGCCACGGGGCTTGGGCGTGGACTTTGGTACAGGATTGTCCCAGGAGGTCCGGTGGGACACAGAGCCGCCCCACCCTGGGCTCCTCTGCCCCCTTCCAGCAGCCAGCCCCTGACTGCAGCCCCCGAGACCTGAGCCAGGCCCTCCCAGCTCTCGTCCTACCCTGAGCCCACCCCCTGTCCCCAGGCCCCCTTCACCAGCCACAGTCACCTCCTTCCCAAAGACTCCCGCCACACCCCAAGGACAGAACCTTCCGCTCCTCCCACAGCCCCTTTCCTGGAGGGGTTGGGTGCCGTCCCCAACCAAGAAATCTGGTGTTTCTCTTTTGTGGTGTGTACTTAAATGTCTATCCTGGAGAATCTGCCTTTTTAGCCATCTTTTAGGGTACAATTCAGTGACATTAGGTGCACTCACGACTAGTGTGACCATCGTGCGTACATGCTAAGTCATTTCATTGGTGTCCAACTCTTTGCAACCCTATGGACTGTAGCCCACCAGGCTCCTCTGTCCATGGGATTTCCCAGGCAAGAATACTGGAGTGGGTTGCTATTTCCTCTTCCAGGGTATCTTCCTGACACAGGGATCGAACCTGTGTCTCTTATGACTCTGCATTGGCAGGTGGGTTCTTTATCGCTAGCGCCCTGGGAAAGCCCACCATCTGTTTCTAAAGCTCTTCCATCACCTGCTGTGAGGCTTTTGCAGTTAATGGTGATGATGGTTCTCGTGGCCCACGCTGTGGGCTCCGCTGGGCTCCCCGTGCCCATGCCCCCTCACTGCGTGCCCACAGCAGCTTTGGTGCATGGCTTTGGCTGTGGTCGTCAGCTCACAGTCACCCAGAGCCCTCACCGGGGAGGGAAGGCTATCAAGCTTGGCTGTCTCCACCTGCTCACGCCCGTTCTATATGTAAAGGGCTGCCGTTCCCAGACCGGAGCTCCCTGGGTGGGAGGAGGTGTCCAGGCCTCAGTCTGACCCTTTATTGTGGGTCCCTGGGCTGTGCAGGCATGGCTGCTGTTACGTTCAAGCCCTGAGACCTCCAGCAGGTGGACACCTGGGCTCTGAGCGAGCTCACCCCTGGCAGAAGCGGGGGGAGGATCACAAGTTGAGCAGGTCTGGGTCTGTTCCTAGGGTCTTGGGGACCAGCAGTGGCAGCCACTCTGACTTGTCCCCGTCCTTGTTCACTGTTCTCTGGTAGCGATGGAACCTCTGACGCGGAGCTGGCCCTGGAGTGAAGACCACATCCCAGCTCCCAACCCTTGCTGCCTGTGGTCACAGGACCGAGTTCCGGGGGTCAGATAGGGGTGTGTTTCAGGCCGGCCAGAGAGGGAAGGGCCGTGTGCCAACCCCCACATGCCTGCCAAGTGCAGAGTGGAGCTGGGCGTCTCAGACCTGGGCAGAGGAGGCAGCTGTCAGGACTGGGGACAGAGCAGAGGATGGGGGACCACCCTGGGGAAGGGTCCACCCTGCCAGCCCGGCCAGCCCCTCTCTGCAGAGTTCCAAACCAGATACTAATCACTGTTATTCACTTAAACTCTCTTAAACTGGGTTTTTCCAGTAGTCATGTATGCCTGTGAGAGTTGGACCATGAAGAAGGCTGAGTGTCCAAGAATTGACGCCTTTGAACTGTGGTGTTGGAGAAGACTCTTGAGAGTCCCTAGGACTGCAATGAGATCTAACCAGTCCATCCTAAAGGAAATCAGTCCTGAATAGTCATTAGAAGGAGTAATGCTGGAGCTGAAGCTCCAATACTTTGTCCACTGATGTGAAGAGCCAACTCATTGGAAAAGACCCTGATGCTGGGAGAGATTGAAGGCGGGAGGAGAAGGGGACGACAGAGAATAAGATGGTTGGATGGCATCATGGACATGAGTTTGAGCAAGCTCTGGGAGATGGTGATGGACAGGGAAGCCTGGTGTGCTGCTGTTCATGGGGTCACAGAGTCGGACATGACTTAGCGACTGAACAGCAACAAAACTGGGCTCTCAAACAGTAGCCCAGCGTGTACCCTGACTGCTCCACCATGTCATCGCGTTTTATTTCATAAACTGGGAGCTCCTTGGGGGGAGGAATGCTGCTGATTCTCTTCCTTCCTGCAGCCCCCTGTCCCAGGAACTGAGCAGGATGCCGGTGGATAAATATTTGGGGACTGGTCAGGGTCCCAGGACTCCTGAAGGTGCGGGATCCCCCGCTCCAGTCCTGAAGGGCTGGCTGTGGGGGTGCGGGCTCCCTGCACCTCCACAGAACTTGTCTTTGCCGTCAGGCTGTCAGCTGCTGCTTTGGCCCCTGTCCTGCCCAAGACCCTGTCCCTCCCCACCTTCGAGGTTCTCAGCGGCTCTGTGCGCCGGAGCTGACGATGGGGAGAGGCGGCTGGGCCTGGTGGGCACCATGAGTCACTGTTAGACGTGTGGTCTGGACGGGTGTCAGCAGCTCAGGGGCGTGTATGAGTCCTTCTCAGGGTGGACACAGAGCTCTGGGCACAGTGCCGCCTGACTGCTGCAGACAGAGGAGGCGCCTCTCTCGGGTGTCTGTCCCTGGTGCCCTCCGTCCTGGCCGTGGGTGGGCGGGGCTGGCTCTCAGGGCTGCTCTTTCCGAGATGGGGGGGGAGCCTGGCAGCAGTCCCCTCAGGCTGCACAGGGCAGGTTCTGCCCAGCGGCCCCGCCCTCTGCCAACTCCCAGGCCGGCAGCCAGGCTCTGCCGTGTCCCCTCTGGACAACTCCGGCGGGCCCTCCAGGTCTCCTGCTCGTATCCAGGTCATCTTCCGCCCTTCATCCTGCCCGGAAGCCCCCGGGAGACACCATCACGCCCCCTGTCTCCTCCCAGAAGGCATTCAAGCTCCTTCACCCTGCTCCCTGGACACCCTCTCGTGCAGTGGCTCCCGTGGGCTGGCTGTCGTCTCCATGTGAGGGGCATGCTGGTTGGCCGAGGTCGGGCCAGGCCCTCTCTCTTGAAGGCCTGTACCAGGCTTGGTGGGAGAAGGTGCCGGACAGATGTGACTTTCCTCTCCCCCTCCCCTGGCCCCGCCGGCCTGGGGCACCTGCTGTGGTCATGGTGCTGAGGCCTGGAGATGCTGTCTGCGTGAGACTGCTAAGGAGGGCCTGGGTGCTCTCAAGCCACTGGCGTCTCCCTGCCTCAGGCTCCTGCGGCCGGCACTGGACGCGCCAGATTCTGTGCAGAAGGACAGACCCTGCCCTCGGGCCAGCAGAGCTGTCCGCCTGTCCCTTGACCTCCCCGGGGCACGGGGCCCCTGAGCGGGCCTGACCCAGGATCAATAGCAGAGCCGATCAGCTGGCAATGTGATACTAATGGACGCAGAATTAAAACGCGAGGCACGTATTAATCTGGACAGCCACGGGGGCCTGGCTGGGGCGGGTGGGCGGCCCTTAATGGAGCCGTATTGACCAGGCCGTGGAGACCGCAGCCCAGCTTGGATGTCACTCTGCAGGCCGGGAACTGGGTGTTTATAGATTTCAGTGTTTTATAGTTTCGGTTTAAAAAAAAAAAAAAGTGACCTCTCTTTTTTCCCCAATCAATATACTCTTTTTAGCTGAGCATGATCACCGATATTCCATCAGCGTAGCCTCTGGGGAGCTTTGCAAATATCAGTGTTGGAAATATTAATATCTGATGGTGACGGGGCCTTGGTGACAGAGACACCAGGAGCAGACCTCCCCTCCTGAACACCCTCCTCTCCGCTGGGCTGTTTTCAGTCACTGGGAGGACCAGTGGGCACCTGGATTGCCACGCAGTGCTGGAGGGGAGGACTGGCCTGCCTACCCAAGTTCAGGGCACACAGTTGGCACAGCCTCCCCGGGAGGATGGTACGGGGTGGGGGCGCCGTAACTCCAGCTTCAAGACGAGGTGACAGAAGCTCAGAGGTGTCCAGCCCCATAGGAAGGGCATGCCAGGTGAGGACCCTGGTCTAGCCAGCTGTGCCTGGTGCCCGTTCCAGCGCTGACAGAAACTCTCTGCCAGGCTCTCCTCCCACGTCGTTTTTCAGGGAGACAGAGGATGGACCAGAGCCCCTCTCACCAGGGTGCTGTGAGTCTGGAGTTTAGAAATCCAGACTTTGTACACTTTAAATAAAGTGCTCTGGAGATGGGAAGACCAGGGCTCGCAGTTCCCGCTGCCCCAACAACACCCCTACTTTCCAAGGCTTCCAGGTGCCTCTCACCACCCCTGCCCTCGCCTCCAGACCCCCCGCTCTGGGGGCAGTCATGACTGAGGCCCATCAAGTGGAGGGTGGGCAGGGCAGTTCCTCCATGCAGCCCTCCCTGGTTGCAGCCTTGCCGCCTGTCACCCGATATAGTGTCCGTGGCTCTCCTCTCCCTGCACGCCCGGGACCTCCCCACACCCGCTCCTGGACACTGCAGCCCCGCCCTCCCCGATCTGCGCCCTCCGTTGACCTTCCTCGAGGTCAGATCTGACCTCACCTCTCCCCGCCTTCCAGACCGAGCCCTCTGCCGGGCGTAGGCCGGCGCTGGGCGGCCCCGCTGCCTCTGCGGCGCACCTGTCAGTCACCTCCCTCCTGCGCTAGCTGCACTGGGCTCAGGCTGCTCTTGGAAAACACAGGGTCCTGGGCTCGGCCTGTGCTCGTGCGTGTGCTGCGTGAAAGCGAGAACTTGGCTCTGCAGGGAGCGGGCCCGGGGCGGGCTGATCGCTGTCACGCTGCCACCTCCTTTGCTCCAGGACTTGACTGTCCTCACCCCTCAGGCCCCTGCGGAACCCCTGCACCAGCCTCTCTGTGATGTCTCGGCCCAGCCTGGCTGTCCACGGGGTGACTCTTGCTAGGCTCCCCCTGGACTCTGCTCTCCACCTGGCCAGGGCCCTGTCTACATCCTCCACCTCCAACAGGCCAGGGCCTGGGCATTTAAAGGGGCAGAGAATGGATGGGGGAGGCGGGCCAGGAGCTGGTGACGGAGTGACGGGGAATGAAGGGCAGAGGACCCGGAACGCTGGGAGCCCGGAGCCCCCGGAGGCTGTGGGGGTCGGGGCAGCACTGAGTCAGGAAGCCGGGGCTCTGCACCGTGCCCAGCGCGGACGCTGTGCTGACGCATCCGCACCCTGCCAGCCCCTCCTCCCAGGAGGCCCCTGGGCTCCAGTGCCTTCCTTGAGGCCCAGTCCACTCACCTCCTCATGTAGAGCCCATCAGATCAAGTTGCCAACATCCGCTGGATCACAGAAAAAGCAAGGGAATTCTAGAAAAAAACATCTAATTCTGCTTCATAGACTATCCTAAAGCTTTTGACTGTGTGGATCACAACAAACTGTAGAAAACTCTTGAAGAGATGGGAATACCAGATCATCTTACCTGCCTCCTGAGAAATCTGTATGCAAGTCAAGAAGCAACAATTAGAACTGGACATGGAACAACAGACAGTTTCAAAATTGGGAAAGGAGTATGTCAAGGCTGTATATGTCACCCTGCTTATTTAACTTATATGCAGAGTCAGTTCAGTTCAGTTCAGTTCAGTCGCTCAGTCGTGTCCGATTCTTTGCAACCCCATGAATCGCAGCACGCCAGGCCTCCCTGTCCATCAACAACTCCCGGAGTTCACTCAGACTCACGTCCATCGAGTCAGTGATGCCATCAAGCCATCTCATCCTCTGTCTTCCCCTTCTCCTCCTGCCCCCAATCCCTCCCAGCATCAGACTCTTTTCCAATGAGTCAACTCTTCGCATGAGGTGGCCAAAGTACTGGAGTTTCAGCTTTAGCATCATTCCTTCCAAAGAACACCCAGGGCTGATCTTCAGAATGGACTGGTTGGATCTCCTTGCAGTCCAAGGGACTCTCAAGAGTCTTCTCCAACACCACAGTTCAAAAGCATCAATTCTTCGGTGCTCAGTTTTCTTCATAGTCCAACTCTCACATCCATACATGACCACTGGAAAAACCATAGCCTTGACTAGACGGACCTTTGTTGGCAAAGTAACGTCTCTGCTTTTGAATATGCTATCTAGGTTGGTCATAACTTTCCTTCCAAGGAGTAAGAGTCTTTTAATTTCATGGCTGCAATCACCATCTGCAGTGATTTTGGAGCCCCAAAGAATAAAGTCTGACACTGTTTCCACTGTTTCCCCATCTATTTGCCATGAAGTGATGGGACCAGATGCCATGATCTTAGTTTTCTGAATGTTGAGCTTTAAGCCAACGTTTTCACTCTCCTCTTTCACTTTCATCAAGAGGCTCTTTAGTTCTTCTTCACTTTCTGCCATAAGGGTGGTGTCATCTGCATATCTGAGGTTATTGATATTTCTCCTGGCAGTCTTGATTCCAGCCTGTGCTTCCTCCAGCCCAGCGTTTCTCATGATGTACTCTGCATAGAAGTTAAATAAGCAGGGTGACAATATACAGCCTTGACGAACTCCTTTTCCTATTTGGAACCAGTCTGTTGTTCCATGTCCAGTTCTAACTGTTGCTTCCTGACCTACATACGGGTTTCTCAAGAGGCAGGTCAGGTGGTCTGGTATTCCCATCTCTTTCAGAATTTTCCACAGTTGATTGTGATCCACACAGTCAAGGGCTTTGGCATAGTACATCATGAGAAATGCCCAGTTGGGTGAAGCTCAAGCTGGAATCAAGATTGCCGGGAGAAATATCAACAACCTCAGATATGCAGATAATACCACCTTAGTGGCAGAAAGTGAAGAGAAATTAAAGAGCCCCTTGATGAAGGTGAAAGAGGAGAGTGAAAAAGCTAGCTTGAAACTCAACATTCAAAAAACTAAGATCATGGCATCTGGTCCCATCACTTCATGACATATAGATAGGGAAAAAATGGTAACACTGTGTACGAGACAGCAAAAGAGACACTGATGTATAGAACAGTCTTATGGACTCTGTGGGAGAGGGAGAGGGAGAGGGTGGGAAGATTTGGGAGAATAGCATTTAAACATGTAAAATATCATGTATGAAACGAGTTGCCAGTCCAGGTTCGATGCACGATACTGGATGCTTGGGGCTGGTGCACTGGGACGACCCAGAGGGATGGCATGGGGAGGGAGGAGGGAGAAGGGTTCAGGGTGGGGAACACATGTATACCTGTGGTGGATTCATTTTGATATTTGGCAAAACTAATACAATTATGTAAAGTTTAAAAATAAAATAAAATTTAAAAAAAGAGACTTAATTTTCTTGGTCTCCAAAATCACTGTAGATGGTGACTATATAGCCACAAAAATGAAAGATGCTTGCTCCTTGAAAGAAAAGCTATGACAAACCTAGACAGTGTATTAAAAAGCAGACATCACTTTGCTGACAAAGGTCCATCTAGTCGAAGCTATGTTTTTTCCAGTAGTCATATATGGATGTGAGAAGCCTACATAAAGAAGGCTGAAGGCCAAAGAACTGATGTTTTCGAACTGTGGTGTTGGAGAAGACTCTTGAGGGTCCCTTGGACAGCAAGGAGATCAAACCAGTCCATTCTAAAGGAAATCGGTCCTGAATATTCATTGGAAGGACTGATGCTGAAGCTCCAATACTTTGGCCGCCTGAAACGAAGAGCCGACTCACTGGAAAAGACCCTGATGCTGGGAAAGATTGAAGGCAGGAGGAGAAGTGGACGACAGAGGATGAGATGGTTGGATGGCATCACTGACTTGACAGACATGTGTTTGAGCAAACTGCAGGAGATATTGAAGGACAAGGAAGCCTGCCGTGCTGCAGTCCACGGGGTTGCAGAGAGCCAGACACGACCGAGTGACTGAACAGCAACAGCAATCAGAGCTTCAGCGGGCAGCCAGCCCTGGCCCTGGATGACGTCTGCTCCTCACCCACCCCGCCTGGCTGTGAGCTAGGGGCTGCTTCCACGTTTGGCCAAACACGTGAATGAACGAATGCATGAAAGCCACAGGCGCCGGTTCCCTTCCTGTCTCTCGATGGGACACCCCCACTTCTCAGGGGTCCCCAGCCTTTGCTCAGGAGTGATGCTCCAGGCTGCATCCTGTCGCTTCAAGTCTCTGGGCAGTTCTGCACCCGGGGCGGCGGCAGTGGGAAGGACTGGGGAGAGCAGGGCCAGGTGGGGGCCCGAGGCCTGCGTTGGGGCCAGGAGGGGGGATGATGACTGAAATCCTCCGTGGACGGAGGCCTGTCCCACCTGCCCCAGGCTGAATCCCTCACCTCCTGAATCCCTCACCTGGTGACCTTCAGAAGGTTGCTGCAGTCTCACATGCGGACCCCAGCCAGACGAATGGCTGAGCACTGGCCAAAGGGCAGTGGGGACTGTGGAGGAGAGGGGCCCACTGGCGGCCTAGGAGCGGCCTGACGGAGCCCAGCCACGTGTGGCTGGTGGCTTTGCTGCGTCCACCACATGCTTGTCCATCACCGGAGGGGTCGGGGGTGGACTGGCTCCACAGCACACTCTGCGGGAGGCTGGGCGGCTGGAGAGCTGTGTTGAAAGGCAGGACAGCCCCTCCTCACCGCGCCCCCACCCAAGCCTTCCCTCTGGCCTCTGACTCCCCATACACCCCCTCAAGGGCCCGGTGAGACCATCTCGGAGCTGGTCCTGGCTGAGATGGCCTGGCCACCTCTGAGTCCAGCCAGTCCTGCCAGCAGAGAAGTGAGCGCGAGCATGTTTGACACTGAATAATTAATTTTCATTCAGCGATAAAAACGTCGTCTATTGATTTACAACCCCTCCCGGCAATCAAGCTTTTCAACGGAAACCTGATTCTTAATTATTGTCCTTGGACCAGCCAGGAGGCGTGTCCAGCTGCCGCAGGAACAGCGCCAACTGCTCCCAGGGAGCTGGGCCCGT
Source organism: Bubalus bubalis (assembly GCF_019923935.1). NCBI lineage: Eukaryota > Metazoa > Chordata > Mammalia > Artiodactyla > Bovidae > Bubalus > Bubalus bubalis. The sequence continues at coordinate 2,862,260 of NC_059163.1, forward strand.
GGGGCCAGCTGCCGCCCGGCTGCCCGCTCTGTCCTGCCTGCGTAAGTGTGCCGGCCACAGTCTGTGCCACCTCCTCTGCAAAGGCCACCCTGGCCAACCCCGGCCTGGGCAGGAAGCAGGTCAGGGAGGCAATCACCACGCATGCCGAAGGGCAGCGTCCTCCGCAGGGCACTGGGGAGCCGTGCTGCTCATGGTGTGGGTGAGGCAGGGGTGGCTGCAGGTGGCGGGGCTGCGGGGCTGGCTCTGACACCTCATCTGTTGTGAAGGAGAAGCCGGCGGCTATAGAGGAGTGGGTGGTGGCTGTGGCCGTCGCCTCAGCCCAGTTATCCCATCCTTGTGGGCTTCCAGCTGTGTTTGGTCTCGGTTTCCCTCCTGTGAACCCAGCAGGGGTGAGCGTGGCAAGTCCCGTCCTAGGGCACCCAGGATTCCACTCAGCCTTGTCGTCCTAAAATGTCTGCAGAACGACACGGGGATCAAACCCTAGACCGACCAGCAGAGAGACGAGACCTGCTCACCTGGCCCTAGTGGACAAGACGCCAGCCGCAGCCCGGCCCTGCGTCCTCCGCCTGCCAAGTGGACGGGCTGGTCTCTGAGCCTCGTGCCTGGCCTGGATGGAACCCATCTCCCGAGTGCTCGGAGGCCAGGGCTGAATGTGCGGGTGGCCCCGGGCCCCTGCGTGCTCACGATGGTGCTTCTGCTCGCCGTGAGCCCTGGGGTGCCGGAAATGTCATTTCACAACAAAACAGAAGATGCCACCAGCATCTTGGGGGGAAGATGGGGGAAGGGGGTGCTGAAGCGCACGGAGGGACCTAGGATTTATTTTCTCTCCCTCCTGCACTGTGACTTCCCAGAACTTGCGGATGTCCTGGGCTGCTTTCTGCCCGACTCCGTGCTGGGTTGCATTTCGGAGCTCAGGGTCTAGGAACTGAGCCGCACACCCCGGGGCAGAGCCAACCTGTGGACAACCCTTGGGGACAAGATGGGACAGGCTTGACTTTACAGACAAGAGACAGAGGGGGACAGAGTGGGCAGGGCTCCTGACTGAGGGCTCAGACCCTCCCGGGCAGGGCCCTGCAAGCCATCCCACGCCCCCGCCCCCTCTCCTGGCCTGGGCAAGGCAGCGGCTTCCTGGTAGAGGGGATGCCAATGCAGGGCCCCGCTGGCTTGGAGGTGAACCAGCACAAAGCCAATTCGAGAGGCTTCTTGTCTTCTCATCATAGCTTCGATGGAGGCTGGTGGAGCATGTGAGAAGATCCAGCCTGCTGTCGCGGCCGTGGGCCCACAGAGGAGGAGCTGGCAGTCAGCTGCTGCAGGCTGGACCTGCGGGTGGCCCATGAGCTCAGCATGATAACCTTGGCTCATCACACGCGGCAGACAGAACGAGGCGCTTTAAGAATTCAGGAAGCAAGGCCTGCCTGGTGCGGTTGCAGGTGGCCTGGCATGGACCCGGGTGAAGGAGGTGAGGAGACAGAGCCTGGCTGGGGTGTGTCCGAGAGTGAGAGGGGGTGAGGGGGCAGAGGGCAGAGTCGGCCCACCCCTGGAGGCTCCTGGAGAGCACGGACACGGCAAGCATTGGGGGGCACGGTGTCAGGGGGCGGCTGCTTGTCAGGCTGGTCAGAGTTTGGTGGCAGATGGGGGAGAGAGAGAACGATCTGGGGGAAGAGGGGACCGTCTGCTGGTGCCCTGCCAGCGATGGGCAGACTCGGGGAGGGGACAGACGCAGCCATGGGGTGCGTGACCCATGGGGGCCAAGGGCTCGCCAGGCTTCCGCCCGGGTCCTGACTCTGCCCAGCAGAGGCGGAGCGCTCCCTTCTCCGTGCCTGTTTCCTCACCCACCGCCTGCCAACACGAGGGTTGTTGTAAAGACTGAGCAGGGCCCTTGGCTCCATGCCTGGTACAGAGCTCCTTGCTGGAGGACGGTGGTGGCCCTCCCCCAGGGCCCAGGAGGCTCACAATGGAGTGAGGGTGACTCCCAGCATCCCCCCACCAGCCGCAGAGCACCCCTGGGTAGAAGCATCCCTCTTCCCCTTCCCTCCCTGAGGGCTCAGGGACACTGGGGTGAGCCCGCCTGAAAGGCAGATGATGCGCACACACCCCTCGGAGAGCCGCCAGGAAGGACGGGGGAGCAGGCCGCACGCCCGCCCTGGGCGGTCAGTCCTGCCCCGGGGCCTTTGCCCTCTCCGCATCTGTCGTGAGGGCCCCCTTTGCATGGAGAGCCCCACCTGCCCCCGGAGTCCTCCCCACCCCTGAGGCCTCCCCAGAAGCTGCAGCCCAGTGTGGCATCAGCACACAGTAGGGGCACAAGCACAGCCCTTGGCCGGGTTTCCCTTTCGCCCGCGTCTCCTGAACCGAGGCCGGGGTAGCCAACCCCCATCTGTTTCCTGATCGCATTTGGCAAATGACTAGTATTGACCTCCGCCCGGAGCTGGGGCGGTGGGGGAGGGGCTTAATGGGGCAATTATGGGATTTCCGTCACTCTCGGAGAGGCCTGGGCGGGGCTGGGGGCACGCTTCGAAGGCCATTGGCTCCCCGGCCTTGCTCACAGGTCCTCCGGGACCTCAGCTCACAGGTGGGAAAGTCACACGCGGCCCCAAGGCCCAGCACACCCTTCACCTTCCTGTTCAGGGAGGCAGGGACGCCCGCTGGTGTGGGTGGGCTAGGACCCGCGGGGACCCAGGCCGCCCATCCTGACTGCCCCCCAGGCTGGGCTGTACCGCAGCGATCCTCACCCTGTGCCAGGCCACTGCTGGGCCCTGGGGCTGCTCAGACCAACTCGGGAGACCCAGGCTGGAGCCACCGCCGCCTCCTCTGCGTCTGCCCCCGAGGGCGGAGAACCGAGTGGATTTCCCCGGGCCCCCGGGGTCTCCAGCAAACACAGTCCACCTGTGGCCCTGAGGGGTCTCATTCCCAAGAGGACAGGGGTCCCCAGAGCAGCAGCAGGTGACCAGTGGCCTCCATGCCCACACTCGCTCAGTCGTGTCTGACTCTTTGTGATCCCGCGGACTGTAGCCCCCCCAGGTTCCTCTGTCCGTGGAATTTCCCAGGCCAAAATACTAGAGGGGTTGCCATTTCTTCCTGCAGGGGATCTTCCCCATCCAAGAATCAAACTCCGTCTCCTGAATTGGCAGGCCGATTCTTTATCACCGAACCACCAGGGAAGAAGCCCTCAGTGGCTTCCAGGGACCCCCAAACTCCCGTTCAGAGTTGTGGACAGCTGATTTCATAGCATCTCAGATGACGGCTCACCTCCACCCACCCTCCCAGGTTGGAAGGAGCAGCTCCCACGCAGGACAGGCAGGGGGGTGGGCCGTGAGACAGGGGCTAAGAAGGCCTCCTTTCTAGTGGGGGGCTAGGGGCATGAAGGCGGGGCAGATGCAGCCCCTTCAGAGGCCAACTGGACCAGCGGCATCTCTGCTGGTTCCAGTCTCCTGAGCTTCAGGGAACCTCCATCAAGAAGGGGCTGCCACCCCCCCTACTCCCGAGAGAGGAGCTGAGCTGCCTGAGATCACAGAGCTGCGGGGCAACGGGCCTGGGCCCTGGGGCTCAGTAAATGAACCCACATGGGACCAGCAGGGAGAACGCCAGGAAGAAACACTCTGTCCTCTCTCCAGGCCCTGGTGGCTGCCTCCTCCGGCCCAGAGCCTGCTGGGGAAGGGGTGAGGGGCTCAGAGGGGCCCCCCCTCCAGGAGCCATGGCCTGGGTGACCCCTCACAAGGCTCTTGGGAATGGAATGAGACCATCGGTGAGAGATGCTAGGTCATCAGCCCTGGTCTAGGGGAGCCAGAACCATGTGGTGGGGACTGTGATGAGAGATGGGCCAGAACCAGGGACCACAGGAGTGGAGAGCCTTGTGGGGGGGTGGTGGTCAGCCTCCTGGAGGACTGGCCTGCATCTGGGGAGGGGGGATTCCACCAGGTAGGGCCCAGGGGTGTGAACAGATAGAAACTGCCCACCCCTGCCAGGACCTGGGAACAAAGAAAGGCAAGGGCACCACCCTGCTGGCCGTGAGGGACACTGAGCTTCATCCTTATTGCCAATAGATGCTGAGACGGGCAGAAAGGCCACAGCCTCTTCCCCCAGGCTCCTTGCCCTCCACAGCCGCTGGCCACCGGGAAAATCAAGATCTGAGCTGGCAGGGCCCTCGAATGGGAAACCGAGGCTTGAGGGGCTGCAGAGACGTGTCCAGGGCCACCAGGGGCCTCGCAGGGCCTTGCACAGCACGAGGTCACTCCCCTGGATGAGCCGCCAAAGCCTCACTTTCATCATGGGGGCTGTTGCTCCCATTTCCCAGATGAGTAAAGTGAGGGGATGACGGCCATGGGTCACACCAGGGTCCACAGCCAGGACGTGTGGGGCTGGGTGTTGATCTGGCTCTTAGCTCTGCCTCTCAGTTTTGCTCCGGAACCTCCTCTGGGCACTTCAATGGCTCGGGCACTGCCTCCCACATGGAGATGCTCTGATGGTTGGGGGCAGGGGCCGAGGGGGACGAGGGGGTCCAGGCAGAATACCCAAGGCCAAGAGCCTTGGGAGGGCAGGGCCGTGGTGAAGGGCTGCCTCCTTCTGTCCAGCAGGGACAGGGCCTGGCATTGCCCAGAGGCGGTCACTCTGGAGGCAGGCGGGGACACAGCCACCCAGGGGACTCCATGTGGCCACAGCTTCAGCCATAACCGGTGAGGGCTCCCAGCAGCTTCTTCTGCACACTGAAGAGGCAGGAGGGCTTTGACGCCCCTTCAGAAGTGGGGGAGGGGGGTGGGGGGCTCCTCCAAGACCCCAGAAGTGCTGCTTCTCTGGAGCTGCAAAGGATGGAGGAGGAGAGGGGTCTCCGGGGGCCATGCTGGAGAAATGGTCACAAAGTGCTTTGCCTCCCCTAGGACCCTGGGGGAGGGCCGGGTGGGGCGTGGGCATCTGGGGAGGTGCACAGCCTCACTTCCTCTCTCTCCCACCCCTCGCAACCTCGCTTTCAGTCCTGGTGTTTGATTTCACAGCCCCAGACCCAGAGCTTACCCTGAGACACCTCAGTGATGGGGTGTACAGGCTCAGCTCCCCAGAAGCTGGGCTCCTGGAGAGAGGCCTCTGGCTCACCTCTCATGGCTTCAAGATGGGCTCCCCCCACAACCGCAGCCCTGACATTTGCTTCAAGGAGGGAAGAGGGAGAAAGGGAGAGAGAAGGAAGGGAGGGTCGAAAGGATGGATACATGGGGTGGGTAGGGACTTCTTGCTGGTCCAGAGGCTCAGACTCTGTCCTCCCCACGCAGGGGCCCAGGTTCGACCCCTGTTCGGGGAGCTAGATCTCGCCTGCACCCCGCAGCTGGATCCTCACGCCATGACTAAGAAGCCCGCACGCCACAAATAAGACCCAGCACAGCCTGAGTAAGTGAGTATTAAAAATAAATGGAGTCGGTGGCCTGAGGTCTAGCTGGGTGTGTGCGGACGCCCAAGTTTGTTGACAGAATGAATGGGGTTACACCGGCGCCGTCCTCGGTGAGAACACTACAAGCCCTCGCGCATCCCTTTCACGGCACTGTTGAAGGGCTTCAGCGAAACGGTAACAGTCATCGTAGTCGGTACCAGGTCCGCTGTGTGGAAGGCCCCCTGGCGGGTCAGCTTGGCTCACCCCCAAAGACAGAGGTGAGCCGCGCGTCCAGCAAGCGGGGAGCCCCAGCCCGGCTCTCTGCGCCCTCAGGAGCCCCCCAGGTGCCCCAGGGGTCTTGAGAGGAGTTGAGTGACTTGCCCACCGTCCCCAGGGCTGCTACTGAGGCGGGCAGGGCTGGGCCTGGCTCCCGGCCTATTTCCAGACCCGCGCTGATGGCGCGGTCTCCAAGGGATGGTAATGAAATAAAGCTCGTGTGACACGGCTCTTGTCGCCTGAGAGTGTCTAAGTGCTTTATAAACAATTAATCGCTCTCGCCCACTCTGGCGGCTGAGCACGGTGGCCCGCAGGCCCGCAAGGGCTGGAAGGGAGGCCGGCCTCCGGGGGACGGAGCTTCCGCAGCCCGAGGCCCCAAGCCAGCGCTGAGCACCAGGCCGTGATGCTCTAAACCACAGGGGCCTTGGCTCTCCGGAGAGAGAAACCTGAGAGTCATGGTCTTTAGAATAACAGACACAAGGAGGGCAGAACCACAGAGTGAGAGAGGTTTGGACCCAAGGGGGCTCAGAATCTGAAGATTCAGCCCTGCCAGCTACTAGCCCAGCCCTGTGGTTTCCTCCTGCTGCCCCAGGCCCATTGCTTCTCCCTGGGTTCCCGATCTCCACATGGGAACATCCGAGCACCCCTCTCACTGCGGGAGGAATAAATCAAACAGACCACGTGCAGAACCTAGTACGGGCAACGCACGATGTCAAACAGGGTGCTCAAGAAACCGTAGCTACCGTAGCATATGAGCGCTGCCCATCAGTCCCGTCGCTCGGTCGTGTCTGACTCTTTGCGACCCCATAGACTGCAGTACGCCAGGCTGCCCTATCCATCACCAACTCCGGAGCTTACTCAAAGTCATGTCCACTGAGTCGGTGATGCCATCCAACCATCTCATCCTCTGTCGTCCCCTTTTCCTCCTGCCCTCAATCTTTCCCAGCATCAGGGTCTTTTCCAATGAGTCAGTTCTTCGCATCAGGTGGCCAAAGTATTGCAGTTTCAGCTTCAGTATCAGTCCTTCCAATGAATATTCAGGACCGATTTCCTTTAGGATGGACTGGTTGGATCTCCTTGCAGTCCAAGGAACTCTCAAGAGTCTTCTCCAACATCTCAATTCAACAGCATCAATTCTTTGGCGCTCAGCTTTCTTTATAGTCCACCTCCCACATCCATACATGACTACTGGAAAAGCCATAACTTTGACTAGATGGACCTTTGTTGGCAAAGTAATGTCTCTGCTTTAGAATCTTAGAATTATCAACTGAGACCTGGAGACAAGGAAGCTCTTTGTCTCCCTCCCAGCATCTGCCCACCTTCTGTTTGTGCCTGAGCTTGTCAAGGAAGCACCTTATTAGTCATCACTTTCCCCAGGGGGGCAGATGCACACAGCAGGGGTTTAATCCATGTTGGTAGGATTGGCTGTCTTGTATCTGAGAGTCCCCAGATCACAAGTTTGCGGACTCACGGACTCCTGGGGTGAGAAAGGGCCTTGGGGGCAATCCAGTCCACACTCTGTGCGGCTGCTGCAATGACCGTAGGTGGACCCCTTGGCTGCTTCCCTGACAAGGAGCTCACTACCTGTCAGAGCTATTATTGCATTGATTCCTTCTGACCCCCCAAACTCCCACAGCCACGACAAACACAGAGTCATAGACTTCTGTTCAGGGCCTGCTGTGTGCCTGGTACTAGCTACTATGACTGGTACTGTTTCATTCAAGCCTTTCAACAGAGCCATGAAGTGGGTACCTTGTTATTACCCACTTGACAGGTGAGGAAATGGAGAAACAAGGGGGTTTGGTCACTGGCTCATAGCTGGGAAGGCGCAGAGGAGCCAGAACTCAAACAGGAAAGACACCCCCACGTGGCTGCCCTGACTCCCCCTGCTCAACCATCCCAAGGCAGAATATTCTGGACTGACCCCGGCCACGTGGCTGCCCTGACTCCCCCTGCTCAACCATCCCAAGGCAGAATATTCTGGACCGAATGGCAGAAAGGCTTCATGGGTCAGTCCTTGCTTCTGCCGGAAGGTAACAATACCTCACAAGGCCCGCCTCCTGGGGGCCCAGGGCCCCCGCCCCTCTGCCTCCTGGAGCTGATGGCACAGGACTTCTTGGCCAGTTACCTGCCTGGCTCCACCATCAGACGGTGACTCCAAGGACAGGGGCCTCCTCACCTCTTGCTCTCCGGCGTCCAGCACAGGCTCAGACAAGAGTGGGATGTTCAGCACTCTTCTGCAGGAAGAAGAAAAGAGCTCACGCTTCACAGACATCGCTCAGTTATCATTGTTCCATTTGACACGTGAGAAGACTGAGGGAGGCCCAAGGCGTGAAGGGGAGTGGCCGGGAGGGTGGGCACCGCTGGCTGGCTCTCCCTTCCACCCTCATGTTGCAGATGGCTCTGCACGTCTCCGTCTGTTTTCCCATCTGGGCGGGAGGGGCTGGCACCATCCGCCAGCCATCTCTTGTCCTTCCTGCTTTATTTGGCATCAGTCTGTCTGATGCATCCAGACACAGCAGGACAAAGCCACCGCTGACCCTCACATGCCGCCTCTGTGTGCGTGGCTCACCTGACCTCAGGCAGCCCTGAGGCTTTTGTCTTCACTTTGCAGTTGAGAAGCCCAAGGCACAGAGAAGCTAAGTACCACGCCCAGAGTCACACAACTCTTGTGGCTGAACTGGGCCGGCCGCCCGGCACTTGGGCCCCAGAGTCCATGACCTCGACCTTAGCCCTCTGCCCCCTCCTCCAGAACCCCTTGTGTCTGGAGGGTGCTGGGAACCAGAGCCCCCTCTCCAACGTATGACCTCGGCTCTTCTCTCAGAAGAAACTGCCTGGTTAAGACTTAAAGATGAAGGCAGGCGGAAGAAAACCACAGAACGGGATGGAAAAGGGGAAAACATTATCACCTTGGCATGGGAAACCTATTTCCGCAACGTGATAGCCTGCCCAGGAATCTAGGAAAAATGAGACTGGAAGTCCTCAGTCTGCGATGCAGTCCTGACTCTGCTGATTCAGACCACCCTGACTGACTCTGATGAGTGAGCTTCTGAAGGGATCCTCTGCTCTAGCTTGCAGCTCACACCTCGGCCAGAGCAGCCTTGTGTCTGTCGGACATTCCAGGCCCACTCTCAGCACCTCTGCCTTTGAGGACTGGCCTGGCCGGGCTTGAGAAAGGGAGGCTGGGAGGGGCGGCGCGGGGCTGCAGTTGCCACAGTGCTTCGGTTTCAGGCACGGGGGCTGGGGGAGGGGGCAGCTCACCGTGACAAGCAACAGGCCCAGGGAGCAGCCCCTCACCCAGGGAGCACCCCCTCACCCAGGGAGCACCACCCCTCACCCAGGGAGCACCACCCCTCACCCAGGGAGCACCCCCTCACCCAGGGAGTACCCCTCCTCGCCCAGGGAGTACCCACCCCCTCACCCAGGGAGCACCACCCCTCACCCAGGGAGCACCCCCCCTCACCCAGGGAGCACCCCCCCTCACCCAGGGAGTACCCCTCCTCGCCCAGGGAGTACCCACCCCCTCACCCAGGGAGCATCACCCCTCACCGAGGGAGCACACCCGCCCTCACCCAGGGAGCACCCCCTCCCCCCTCTCTCCAGCCCCTGCCCTGTCCTGTGGCCTGGTCTGCAAGGTACCTGACATTTCACCATTGTGGCTTCTTAATTTTAGGGAGTGAAGGGCTGACAGATCTCTTATTAAAAAAAAAAATTTATTCCATTTATTTATTTATTTATTTAGGCTGTGCCGAGTGGCTTGTGGGATCTTAGTTCCCCGACTGGGGACTGAACCTGCGTCCTTGGCAGTGAAAGCGCCAAGTCCTAACCGCTGGACCACCAGGGAATTCCCAGATCCCCTATTCTCAGTTCAGTTCAGTTACTCAGTCGTGTCCGACTCTTTGTGACTGCATGGACCCCAGCACGCCAGGGTTCCCTGTCCATCACCCCTATTCTCAATAATAACTAATTCACATATTCTTAATGCAAGATTAATGCAGTCCTGGGTGTTCATTGAAAGGACTGATGCTGAGGCTGAAACTCCAATACTTTGGCTACCTCATGCAAAGAGTTGCTGCTGCTGCTGCTAAATTGCTTCAGTCGTGTCTGACTCTGTGCGACCCCATAGACGGCAGCCCACCAGGCTCCACCATTCCTGGGATTCTCCAGGCAAGAACACTGGAGTGGGCTGCCATTTCCTTCTCCAATGCATGAAAGTGAAAAGTGAAAGTGAAGTCACTGAGCGAAGAGTTGACTCATTGGAAAAGGCCCTGATTCTGGGAGGGTTTGGGGGCAGGAGGAGAAGGGAATGACAGAAGATGAGATGGCTGGATGGCATCACTGACTTGATGCACATGAGTTTTGGGTTAACTCCGGGAGATGGTGATGGGCAGGGAGGCCTGGCATGCTGCAATTCATGGGGTCGCAAAGGGTCGGACACGACTGAGCGACTGAACTGAACTGAACTGAATGCAAGATACCAAAGCCCACCATGCATGCCACATATACAATGTAATAAAATACTCCCTGGGCTGGAAAGATTCCCTGGAGAAGTGAATGGCAACCCTCTCCAGTATCCTTGCATGGAGAATCCCATGGACAGAGGAGTCTGGCGGGCTGCAGTCCATGGGGTTGCAAAGAGTCAGACACAACTGAAATGACTCAGCAAGCGCGTACGTGTTCATTCTGAGTGACTCCGATGCTAAGTAAAGGGCACATGAAAGAAATTTTCTGATTTCACAGAGAACAGCGGGCTGCCGTCCATGGGGTCGCACAGAGTCGGACACGACTGAAGCCACTTAGCAGCGGCAGCTTTAAAGCCATATGGTGAGATTTGGTGAGCTTAAAGGCTTAGGAAAATCAGCTTTTTGAAAATGCAACTTCATGTTAACTTTAATCAGTTTCATGGTAATCAAAACCCCGGTGAAATGGGGATGCCCTTCCTGCCAGTAAAACCCTCTGCCTCAGGCCCTAAAGATAGTGCAGAGTGCAGGCGACTCTGGGCGGGAGTCAGGAGACCGCTTGGCAGAGGGACGTCTGAGCTGACCTGGGGTGCTGTGTAGGGGGGGTGGGGAGGGAAAAGCATGGCTGGCAGATGGAACAGCACGTGCTAGGAGCCCCGCGTGGCAGGGTAGGGAGAGAGGAGAAGCAGCCAGAGAGGCCTGGGGAGGGACATGACGGCACCCCAGGGCCTCGAGGGAGCAGGGAGGACGCTGAGATTCGGGCCAGGTCTAGCCTTGACCCGGATGGGCCCGGCGGCACACCCGCTGCGCCCGCCTGGGTGGTGTGTCCACTGCAGGTCCCGAGGCCACTGTCCCCAGTGCCTTCCCTCTGCCCACTCAGGGGGCTGGGAGCCCCACCCAGGCAGGGACCACCACAGCTTCCAGCATCACTCCAGCGCCCGGGGCACGTTGTGCTGAAGGACGGAGTGAACGAACGAATGAACGGGCAGAGGGGGGAGCGGGCACATGGCCGGAGTTCCAGTCTGCGGTCTCTCCCTGAAGACCCACCTCCCTGTGATCTGGGCCCTTCAAGGCGTGGGCCTGAGTTGGAGGGCTTCTGGGGTGGGCGTCTGCTGCCTCCTCCGAGGTCCGAGGGGCCCCAGGCCCAGCGGCTCAAGCCCGTCGGCCTGGGATTTAGAAATGTGGATGCCCCGCAGGGCGATCGATCCCACTGCCTTGAGAGCGCATTACCCTGGCGCGGCCCCACATTAATGCATGCTGGGCGTTTCCCTGCCCTCCGCCCTGCTCTGCACCCCAGGGCCCAGGGCCCCCAATCCAGCCCCGGGACGCAGCTCATCTGGGGCCGGGTCACCTCTCCAAAGTGCTCAGAAGTGTCCAATTGCTCCCTGGGCACACCACTTCCCCTGCTAAAGTGTCGCGTGGCCCCAGGGGGAGCCCTGCGGTACCAGCAACAAGTCTGTTAAAATGCCCAGGCCTCGCTCCCCCGGGGGCGGCCCGGAATCGCTGCGCGGAGGGGCTGCAGGGCGGCAGGAGACCCACCTGCTCTGTGATCTCAGGGTCAGGCCCACGCCTCCCCCACGTGCACTCTGCTCCAGGCCCCCTGGCCCCCTGACTGCTCTCCTTCACACCCAGAGATGGGGCCCTTCCCCCACACCCACCGCCGCCTGGAACGTTCCGCCCAGAACCTTACGGGCCAGACTGTTCCCCATTTCATCCCCACAAGAACACGGTCCCGTTAGAATGGCACCCCAAGTAAAGCAGACTTGGTGTAGGGCTTTGAGAAAAACAAAAAAGCGTTTTCTTTGTTTTATATCATTATGATGAGAAAACAGACAATCCAACGTGATGAATTTCTGTCAACTTCCAAGTAACTCCTTAAATGGAAGGAGAAACGAGAGCATGTAACAGGGAGAAAAAATTTGAGTGCTTTTACATTGTTTACATCGCTTTCCTGGTGGCTCAGAGGTTAAAGCATCTGCCTGCAATGTGGGAGACCTGGGTTCAATCCCTGGGTCAGGAAGATCCCTTGGAGAAGGGAATGGCAACCCACTCCAGTATGCTTGCCTGGAGAATCCCATGGACTGAGGAGCCTGGTGGGCTACAGTCCATGGGGTTGCAAAGAGTTGGACACGACTGAGTGGCTTCACTTCCCTTCACACTTCTAACTAACCCTATTCTGGAGGGAGAGTGGACACATGTATGTGTATGGCTGAGTCCCTTTGCTGTCCACCGGACACTGTCCCCACAACGTTAATGGGGTATGCTTTGGTATAAAACAAAAAGTTTAAATGCATAAACAAATAATCCTATTTTCAAATTCTTGAGGGTTATTGCTGATGAAAAACTTGGTTCGCCAAACAAGGGTGAATGTTTTAAAGTAAGGCTTGCAGCCATGACTGCTCATGGCTTTTGGCGCCCTGCTGAAAGAGGCCCGCAGCCTTTTCTCTGGTTTGGTTTTGCAGACACAGGTGATGTTCACACGCCTTGTGATCATGCAAGTGCATTCTGGGTAGAATTTCCCACATCACTCATTTCAAAACCGATGATGAAGCCTGGAATCAGAGATGACGCAGTGAGGTGAACGCCTGGAGGCTTGGACGCTTCTGCAGTTTGAAGGGTGAATGCAGAGCCCCCAGGAACCCCAAGGCCCTCCACCCCAGCCCTGATGGCCACGCTCTGGGCTCCCACGCTGACCGCTGGAACAGGCCTTGCTGGGCAGGTCCCTGGCCCCTTGTCTTCAGGCCGACAGATGCTCTGGGCTGCTGGAGCCAACGGCGGGAGCAAAGGAGTCTCTGAACCCGAGAGCTGGCGTCTGGGTTTTTGGCCACCATCCCCAGGGCCCACAGGGCTCAAACTCTGACCCCTCCCTTCAGGAGCCTTCCCAGGAGCCCCGTCCAGGCTGCTGGAGGCCGGAGGTCCTGGATCAGGGCTCTGCCTCCCCTGGCATCCCCACTGCTGCAGAGGGCAAGGGAGGCCTGCATCTCGCCCCATCTACTTGTGACCCCCTTCCTTACAGGTGGCCCCCCGACACACACATAGGGCTTACTGTGTCCTGTGCACAGCTTGGGCAACCCCTCTGTAACCGTCGCGGGTTCCTGCTGTTTGCTTTCTGGGTCCCCTCTAGAACGTTCCATGAGGATGGGGTCCCCACTGCCTTGCGTCTCAGAGACTGGGGTAGAGTGGACACCCACGGGGCGCTTAGCGATCACTTGCTGAGTAGGTGCCTGGGGCAGCCCGGCTCTATGCTGGCCCAGTCCATGGGGCGGGCAGGCCTCCATGTGGTCCTGATAGCCACCAAGGCAGCCCAGAGTCCTGGCACGGTGTGCCCAACACGCGCTCCCAGCAGCATCAACATCCCTCTGCGGGAGGCCGCATCACTGGCTGGCCCAGAGAAGGGGCCCTGGGCGGGCCGGCTCCACCACTGCCCTAGGGGTGCCTCCCCAGCCTGCGGGGCCAGATGCTGGAAAACCATCTTCAGGTGCCGGCAAGAACCGAGCAGGGCGAGAAACATGGTGGGTCAAGTGGGGCCGGAGCTCAGCATGAGACAGACGCCGGATCAGCCCTCCTGTGCCGCGCGGACTCTGCCGGCCTCAGCCAGCACGAGCTCCCCGTCCCCTGCCTGGCGAAGGACAGCCGGACGGCAGGTCACTCTGACACTCAGCTACCACCTGGAGTGCAGGCCCGGCTCTGATCCGAGAAGGACCCTCTTCCTCAGAGTTTGTCACATGGATCCCAGCACAGACCACATCCCGGGGTCTAAGCAAGCCTGTGGCCGCCACTCTGGGCCTGCCTTCTCATCCGCACTCCCAGCCCGTCACAGGACCTGCCGTGGGGGTGCACGGGCGGGCAGGGGTCCCCCTCTCAGGACCCTGGGTGACGGGGCAGGTGTGGAGCAAAGTGGGTTCTCCCAGCCAGAGTGCAGTTCCCAGCACCTGAGGGCTGTGGGATGATGCACACACGATCCCTGCCGGCACAGGGTGGCCGGGGCTTCTGGACAGACTTGGCAAGGGTCTCGGCCAGGCTCCAGTGAAGTGGGGCCGGCTGGTCCACAGAGGAGCAGGCCACCAGGAGCCCAGCCCGGAGAGCCTCCGTGGGGCTGGCCCATCACAAGAGTGGAGCCATTTGGCGGTGAGAGGCAGAGCCTGGACCCGCTGGAGCCCAGGAGGGCAGGGCAGCAGGCTCTAGAGCGAGCTGTGGTCTCGGTTGGCAGATGTGGCCCAGTTAATGGGCTGGGTGGGAGGGCTGTGGGGGCTGCTGTGGGAGACGACCAGCTGGGTTGGAACTGCGGGGGTCCAGCTCTCGCCAACAGCAGGACAAGGCTGGGCCTCTCTTCACGCTGGATGTGGCCTCGTACCCAGGGGTGTGCTGGGGGTCCTCTGGCCCTGGTTTGGGGGGTCCTCCTGCCTCCTCTCCCATGGCTTCCCTCTGCCTGTGTTCCCGCCCACTCAGGGAGAGTGTGGCGGAGTTCCAAAGAGACCACAAGCCTGGGAGTGTTGCCTGCAGTGAGAGCCCCAGACCTGGGGAGTGGCAAGTAGCCCGGGGGAACTGAGCCACCAACTGGGGGCCAGGGAGCTGAGTCCAGCCTGACTGGAGCCTCAGCTTGTTCCAGACTGCAAGGGAGCAGGAGGAAGCAGGCCCCCCACCCCCAGACTGAAGCCAGGGCTCCTCGTCTTTGATACACTTGGGACACCTTCCCCTGGACTCTTCTGAGAGGGAGAGGAAGTGGCCCCTGGCCACCCTCACAGCTCAAATCCACAGTAAAAAGAGAGACCCCCACCCTATCCAGTGTCTGCATATAAAATGCCAGGGCAGGCTTCTGATTGGTCCAGCTGGGTCATGTGGTTGGTGCCTGAAGGGGTCACGTAGAGAAGGAGCGGACACTTCTCAAAGGTGAGCAGGCGTGCTCAGCCCTGAGAAGCTGAGGGAGGGGTCAAGCCAGCCCAAGAACCCCCGAGGAGCTGAGGGAGGGGTCAAGCCAGCCCAGGAACCCCCGAGAAGCTGAGGGAGGGGTCGGGCCAGCCCAGGTACCCCTGAGAAGCTGAGGGAAAGGTCAGGCCAGCCCAGGTATCACAGAACAGGGCAGGGGGTGAGTGGGGGATATCTGAGCATGGGCTCAGCCACAGGGAGTCAGAATCGGGACCAGCAGAGAGAGCAAGAGAGGTGAGGATTGCGGCCCCGCCTCCCTCTGTAAGGGCAGCTTGTGTGTGTGTTCACATGCAGTTTACAGGGTCTTGACGAACGCTGGAGTCCTGTGACCATCGCCACAGTCCCAGTGCCGGGCAGAGCCGTGATCACCCCTCCAAGCTCTCTTTGTAGCTGAAGCCTCCCTGACCCAGGGCCTGTGGTGTCTGCAATCTGCTCTCCAGCCCTGGTTCCTTCTGTTGCAGAAGGTCATCTGAACGGGGTCACACAGGAGGCGGTTTCAATCTGGCTCCTTTGGCTCTGCATAGTCCCTTGTGATTCAGCCGGGCTGCCTGTGAGTAAGTGGTTCATTGTTTTACTCTGCTGAGTAGTATTTCACCCACCGGATGGATCCAATGGATTCCGCTGACACAGTCTCCGTTTGAGGGACGTTTGGGTTCATCTGCCTTGGATAAGAACCCGGGACTGTGTCTGGTGGGTCCTGTACAAAGTGTGTGTTAACCTTGGTAAGAGTCTGCCAAACCATTTCCCCCACATTCTCACCAGCAATGTGGGAGAATTCTGGTTCTTTCTCACTCTTGCCAGCACATGTAGCATAAGTCTAAGAAAAAATGAGCTCTTCCCATACCTGTGGAGTGGTATCTCATTGTGGTTTTAATTTTTAATGTGTGTTTCCCAATGCATAATATGGAGCAAGTTTTCATAAGCTCATTTACCATTCATATATCCTCGCTGGTGAAATGTCTGTTCAAACCCTTCGCTTAGTTTTTGTTGGATTGTTAATATACCTATTATTGAAGTATGAGGGTTCTTTATATATTCTGAATTCAAATGCTTTATCAGCTACGTGATTTGTAAATGTTTTCTCCTAGTCTGTGGTTTTTCTTTCTCTCTTAGCAATATCTTTTGCAAAGCAATTTTAAAGAAATTTGATGAAGTCAAATTTATCTTTTTTTTTCTATTAGGGATCACACTTTTATTGATGTATCTAAGAGAACTTTACTCATCTGAGGTCATGGATATTTTCTTCTAAAACTTTTACAGTTTTGCATTTTACATTTAGGCTTATAATGCACTCTGAGTTAATTTTTTATAAGGTGTGAGGTATGGGTGGGGTCTCACTGTATTCCCAGCACCACGTGTTGAAGAGACAAGCCTGTATTTCTGAATCACCTTTGTATCTTTGTCAAAAATCAATTGGCCATATGTGCTTATGGCTCTATTTCTGGACCTTATATTCTGTTCCATTGATCTTTGTGTTTTTGTTTTTTTTTTTTCCCCCCAATATCTCACTGATTGCATTGCTGTAGCTTTACAGGAAGTCTTGAAATCAGGCTGTGTGCAAAGTCCAGCTTTTTTCTTCTCAATCACTTTTTGCTCTTAACCTCTTATTTGGAGATAATTTTAGATTGAGAGAATTGCAAGAACAGCACAGAAAATGCCCCCAAAGCTTTCACCCAGGCTCCCCTAACATTAACATCTTACATAACCACAGTACAAAGACCTATACGAAGGAAGTCACTTTGATATACCAGATTTTCCATTAAAATTCTTACTTCAGTTTCAGAATCTAGTTAGTCTGTGATTCCAATTGGATTTAGCTTTCACGTGTCCCCAGGCTCCTCCCATCTGCGTGGCTCCTCCCATCTGCGTGGCTCCTCCCATCTGCGTGGCTCCTCCCTCCCATCTGCGTGGCTCCTCCCACATGCGTGGCTCCTCCCATCTGTGTGGCTCCTCCCATCTGCGTGGCTCCTCCCATCTGCGTGGCCCCTCCCACCCTCGTGGCCCCTCCCACCCTCGTGGCCCCTCCCATCTGCGTGGTCCCTCCCATCTGCGTGGCCCCTCCCATCTGCGTGGCCCCTCCCATCTGCGTGGCCCCTCCCATCTGCGTGGCCCCTCCCATCTGCGTGGCCCCTCCCATCTGCGTGGCTCTTCTGACTTCCCTTGTCTTTCATGACCTGGAGACCCGGAACGTACAGGCCAGTTATTTCATAGACTGCTTCTCAGTGTGGGTTCTTCTGAGATTTTCTCGTGATGCAGCTGAGGCATCGCCAGAAAGAATAACGCAGGGGCTGTGTGCGCTCTTCGACCAGCCGCATCAGGACTGACTGTGCGTCCCGTTACAGGAGCACCCGGTCTCGGTCACTAAGTCAGGCTGGAGCCTGCCAGACTTCTTTGTGAAGTTACTGTTTTCCTTTTTGCAATCTGTAATACTGTTGGAAGACATACATTGAGGCTATGCACATATCCTGCCTCTCCTGAAACGTTTGCCTACTGATTTAGCATCCAGCACTGGATTTTGCCCGCAGTAATCATGACTGGTGTTCTAATGGTAATTCCCTGTATTTTCCTCCATGTTACTCGGAAGTCTTCCGTAAGAAGGAGCTCTCCTGCCTTTCTTTCTTTCTTTTTCCTTTCCTTCCTTCTTTTCTCCCTCCCTCTTGTCTTCCTTCCTCGCTTTCTTTCTT
Organism: Bubalus bubalis; assembly: GCF_019923935.1. Taxonomy (NCBI): domain Eukaryota; kingdom Metazoa; phylum Chordata; class Mammalia; order Artiodactyla; family Bovidae; genus Bubalus; species Bubalus bubalis. The sequence continues at coordinate 2,879,956 of NC_059163.1, forward strand.
TCTCAGTATGGACTCAAAGGTGTTTATTTTATTCTTTGGGTTCTAATCCAGTACTTTGTCTATTTTGTTGTTTAAAGTATTCTAGCTTTGGTCACTGCACACGCTCTCACAGGAGCTCCAGTGGTCTTGTAACATGTACTCATCTCTCTTTTAAAGCAACCCCCAAATTCCTAGAACCCCAAGATATTCCAGGTTCTTTTTTTCCCTGCATTTTTCCACGTGCTTGCTTGTCATCTGTATTTCCTCTTCAGTGCATTCTTGATCTAAATCTTTTCCTCTTTTTTAAAAATAACCATTTGTTTTCTTATGGGTGACTTTTGAGAGCTTTTTGCTCCTCTATACTGTGACTATAAGTTCAGTTCAGTTTAGTTCAGTCGCTCAGTTGTGTCCGACTCTTTGTGACCCCATGAATCGCAGCACGCCAGGCCTCCCTGTCCATCACCAACTCCCAGAGTTCACTCAGACTCACGTCCATCGAGTCAGTGATGCCATCCAGCCATCTCATCCTCTGTCGTCCCCTTCTCCTCCTGCCCCCAATCCCTCCCAGCATCAGAGTCTTTTCCAATGAGTCAACTCTTTGCATGAGGTGGCCAAAGTACTGGAGCTTCAGCTTTGGCATCATTCCTTCCAAAGAACACCCAGGACTGATCTCCTTCAGAATGGACTGGATGGATCTCCTTGCAGTCCAAGGGACTCTCAAGAGCCTTCTCCAACACCACAGTTCAAAGGCATCAATTCTTTGGTGCTCAGCTTTCTTCACAGTCCAACTCTCACATCCATACATGACTACTGGAAAAACCATAGCCTTGACTAGACGGACCTTTGTTGGCAAAGTAATGTCTCTGCTTTTGAATATGCTGTCTAGGTTGGTCATAACTTTTCTTCCAAGGAGTAAGCGTCTTTTAATTTCATGGCTGCAGTCACCATCTGCAGTGATTTTGGAGCCCCAAAAACTCAAGTCTGACACTGTTTCCACTGTTTCCCCATCTATTTCCCATGAAGTGATGGGACGGGATGCCATGATCTTCGTTTTCTGAATGTTGAGTTTTAAGCCAACTTTTTCACTCTCCTCTTTCACCTTCATCAAGAGGCTTTTTAGTTCCTCTTCACTTTCTGCCATAAGGGTGGTGTCATCTGTATATCTGAGGTTATTGATGTTTCTCCCGGCAATCTTGATTCCAGCTTGTGCTTCTTCCAGCCCAGCGTTTCTCATGATGTACTCTGCATATAAGTTAAATAAGCAGGGTGACAAGATACAGCCTTGACGTACTCCTTTTCCTATTTGAAACCAGTCTGTTGTTCCATGTCCAGTTCCAACTGTTTGTGAGAAATGTGATTTGCAAATATTTTCTCCTGGTTCATGCCTTGTCCTTTCATTCTGCGAAGAGTTCTTTTTGTTTGTTTGTTTTTAATTTTTGTTTTACAGAGCAGATGTTGTAATTTTGGTAAAGTTCAACTTAGCAACCTTTGTTGTGTGTGGATGATGTTATTGGTATCCTGTCTAGGAATATTGCCTAATTCAAGGTCATTTGTTTTCTATGTCTTCTAGAACTTTTATAACTTTATGTATTTTTTAATATGTAAAGGAGAGCAAATCAATCAATCCTAAAGGAAACCACCCTGGATATTCATATTCATTGGAAGGACGGATGCTGAAGCTGAAGCTCCAGTACTTTGGTCACCTGATGCAAAGAACTGACTCATTGGAAAAGACCCTGATGCTGGGAAAGACAGAAGGCAGGAGGAGAAGCAGGCAGCAGAGGATAAGATGGTTAGATAACATCATTGACTCAGTGGTCTCGAATCTGAGCAAACTCTGGAAGATACTGGACAGAGGAGCCTGGCGTTCTGCAGTCCATGGGGTTGCAAAGAGTCAGACACAGCTTACTGAACAACGTGTTTTTTCAGTGTTTCATTTTGAGTTGATTTGGTTATAAGGTGTAAGGTTGAAAGTTAGTTGCACATAAACGCACACTTTTTCTAGCATAGTTGATTGAAAAGATTGTCCTTTTGATGCTTAATCGCTGCTGTGCCTTTGTCAACAACCATATGACTGCCCATGGGTCCATTTTTAGGGTCTGTATTCTGTTCTGATCTGTATGTCTGGCTTTCACCAATGCTTCCCCATCATGATCACTGTCACTTTGTAGCGAGTTTTGAAACCGCATGGATGGGTCTTCTGGCTTCGTTCTTTCCCAATTTGTCATTTGATGTCATTAGTGATTTTAGTTTCTAGCCTGAGGGCTGCACTTTTTGTACCCAAATACAGCATTTCCCGTGCTATTGTCTGTGCATCTGTTCCAATCTCAAATTCCATTTCTTTGTTGCTAATAGAGAGAAATGTAAGTGATTTTTGTTTGTTGATCATGAGTTGTTGCAGCTCTCATTTATTAATTCTAGAGCTCTTTTGTGTAGAGTCTTCAGGATTTTCTACATAGAAGTCATGCTATCTGTGAATGGAGATTTATTTCTTATTTTCTTATTCTTTTCATTTCTTTCCCTTGCCTTATTGCACGGGCTAGGACTTCTGCTGCATGTTGAATAAGAGTGTTGAAAGAGGACATCCTTAGCTGCTTTCTTTTCATTTAGGTTATGACCAACCTAGACAGCATATTCAAAAGCAGAGACATTACTTTGCCACCAAAGGTTCGTCTAGTCAAGGCTATGGCTTTTCCAGTAGTCATGTATGGATGTGAGAGTTGGACTGTGAAGAAGGCTGAGCGCCGAAGAATTGATGCTTTTGAACTGTGGTGTTGGAGAAGGCTCTTGAGAGTCCCTTGGACTGCAAGGAGATCCAACCCGTCCATTCTGAAGGAGATCAGCCCTGGGATTTCTTTGGAAGGAATGATGCTAAAGCTGAAACTCCAGTACTTTGGCCACCTCATGCGAAGAGTTGACTCATTGGAAAAGACTGCTGCTGGGAGGGATTGTGGGCAGGAGGAGAAGGGGACGACAGAGGATGAGATGGCTGGATGGCATCACTGACTCGATGGACGTGAGTCTGAGTGAACTCTGGGAGTTGGTGATGGACAGGGAGGCCTGGCGTGCTGCGATTCATGGGGTCACAAAGAGTCGGACACGACTGAGCGACTGATCTGATCTGATTTTTAATTGAAGGATAATTGCTTTGTAGTATTGTGTTGGTTTCTGCCAAACGTCAACATGAATCCTTGGCTGATTTTTTAATCTTGAGGGAAAATGCCCATTTTTTCACCATTAGGTAGATACTAGCTGTCAATGCAGTCAATTCTCTTGTTCAGGTTAGGAGGTTTCCTACTATTTTTGGTTTGCTAATTTTTTTTTATCGTGAATAGATTTCAAATTTTGACAGATGATTTTTGTTCCACTTATTGAGATCTTCATATGGCATTTATTCTTTAACCTATTAATATGGAACATTACATCGATTAATTGTAAAAATTTTAACCATCTCATGAAACTTGGTTATGGGAGGCTTTACGGTCATTGAGGTGTTGTTCGTGGCCCTTGTCGCCTTTCGTGAGCTGTGTGGTCTGAAGTAACAGCCACTCTTTTCCTGCTGATATTGATCATTTTTGCCTTCCCTTTTCATTTCTTGAGCATTTGTGCTAGACGTTTATTGATTCATTGATCTTTAAAAATAACTTGGCTTTTGGTTTATTGATTTTTCCTACTGTTTTAAATTTCATTGATTTCTTCTCTAATCTGTATAATTCGCTTCCTTCTGTTTGCTTTGAATTTATTTGCTTTTCTTTTCCTAGTTTCTTCCAATGGAAGCTTATATTATTTGATTTGAGATCATTAGTCTTTTCTAAAGTAATTTTAAGACTATAAAATTTCCTTTAAGCACTGTTTTAGTTGCATTCCACAAATACTGATAGGTTTTATTTTCATTTTAAAATATTTTAAAATTTCCCCAGACACTTACTCTTTTATCTGGTTCTCACAAGCGTGTCGTTTAGTCCCTAAATACTTCTCTTTTTTTTCCTGAAACTCTTGTGTTGCAGATTTCTAGTTTAATGTTGTTATGGTTCAAGATCAGATGATTTCTATTCTTTTGGATTTGCTGAGATTCGTTCTACAGTCCAGGTATATTTTTCTGTATTTTTCTGTTATTGTATAGAATGTTCTCTGCATGTCAGTTGGGTCTAACAGTGCTGTTCAGGTCTTCTTCATTCTTACTGGGCTTCTGGGTTTTTGGTTTTGTTTTTTTCTGTCCATTTCTGGAACAGAGTTGACATTTCCAGCTGCAGCTGTGGATTTGTCTGTTTCTTTCTTCAGAGGATGCGCCGGTTGGATGGCAGCAGTAATGCAATGGCCGTGAATCTGCAAACTCCAGGAGGTGGCGAAGGACAGGGAGGCCTGGCGTGCTGCAGCCCCTGGGGCCGCAGAGAGCCGGACACTCCTGAGCGGCCCTCAGCCCCGTGAGTCTGGGGCTCCTGTATTGCCTAGGTGCGCACGCCTTTGGATTGTTATGGCTGCACGTTTGTCATTATGCAGTGTTCCTCTTTATCTCTGACAACCTCGCTTTGTCTAAACTTGGCTGATAACAGCATAGTTCTTTCGCTTCGTGTTTATGTGATTTAACTCTTTTCATCTTTTTCTTTTTCGGCCGTGATGGGTCTTTGCTGCTGTGTGCGGGCTTCTCCCGCTGCAGACAGTGGGGGCTACTGCTCGTGGTGGTGCTCGAGCTTCTCACTGCAGTTGGTCCTCTTGTCGCAGAGCACGGGCGCCGGTTGCAGCTCGCAGGCTCCAGAGCTTGGGCTCAGCAGCTGTGGCGTGTGGGCTTGGTGGCTCTGCCGCATGTGGGCCCTCCCCGACCAGGGCTCGAACCTGTGTCCCTTGCATGGCAAGGCAGATTCTTAGCCCCCGGACCACCAGGGAAGCCCTCTCTTTTCGTCTTTTACTTTTTTGGTATCTATTTATATCTTTATAGTCCAAGTAGGTTTCCCATAGGCAATATTTAATTGATTCTCAATTTTTAAAGATAAAAGCTCACAATCTGCCTTTTACCTGGTATGTTTAGATATGCATACTTAATGTGATTATTGATAAGGTTTGATTAAAACCTGAGGCTTCCCTGATGGCTCAGACAGTAAAGAATTTGCCTGCAATGCAAGAGACCTGGGTTGGGAAGATCCCCTTGTAGGAAATGGCAACCCACGCCAGTACTCTTGCCTGGGAAATCCCAGGGATGGAGGAGCCTGGTGGGCTACAGTCCAGCTATCTACAGTCCATCTAGTCTTCTTTTGTTTGTTTCATATATTCTTTGTTTCTTTTTCCTGTGTTTTAGCCTTTTCTTGTGTTAATTGGGTATTGTTTTATGATTCCATCTTGTCTATAGATTTATTATTTATACCTCTTAAACAACTTTCAGTGTTTCCCTTTAGTTTAACTATATATCCTTAATAAATCAGAGTTTACCTTCAGATAACACTGTACTATTTCACATGTAAAGACCTTAGAATGTGATATTTTCAACTTATCTTTATGGTCGTATTTACTTTTATACATGCCATAAACATATTGTTACAATTTTTTCTTTAGATAGTTTATCTTTTAGAGCAGTTGGAAAATAGAAAAAAAAATGGGTTTAATTTCATCTTCATTGATTCCATGTCCAGCGAGTTCATTTCTAAATTTCAGCCCAATGTAAGGGTTTTCCACCTGAAGAACTACTTTAGCACTTCTTTTGCTGTTGATCGCCTTGAAAAGCATTTTGTTTCAAATAAGCAATTTTTGTTTATTTGAGAAACTTGTTACTTCCTTTTCATTTAGGAGAAGATATTTTCTTGAAGTTTACAGTTTTTTCTTCCTTCCAACACTTTAAAGATGCCTTCCACTGTTTTCTGTCTTGCATCATTTTGATGAGAACTCCGCTGTAAACTGTATCTCTGTTCTTCTGTATGCACGCATGCTCAGTCACTTCAGTCGTTTGACTCTCTGTGACCCCGTGGACTGTAGCTCACCAGGCTCCTCTGTCCGTGGGGACTCTCCAGGCAAGAATACTGGAGTGGGTTGCCATGTTCTCCCCCAGGATTCTTCTGTATATAATGCTTCTTTTCTCCCGCTCTGGTTGGCCTTACATTTTCTCTCTGTCTCTGGAGTGTATGCCAACATGTGGTTATGTGTTTGTTTGAGGTTTTTTAATTTGTTTGTTTGGTTTTGGTATTTATGCTGGTTGGTGTTCTCAGAGCTTTTTTTTTAAAAAATTTATTTTTAAAGAGCAGTTTAGGTTTACAGTGAAATCGAGAGGTAAATACAGAGGTTTCCTATGTACCGCCTGATGCCCCCACCCGCACATGGGGAGCCTCCTCCACAGTCAGCCTCACTCATCAGGATGTACGTTGTTTACCAAGGATGAACCTTCATTGACAGGTCACAACCACCCAAGGTCCACAGTTTACCTGAGGATGCACTCTTGCTGTTGCAGTTCTGTGGTTTGGACACGTGTATAATGAGGTATAGGGCCTCCCTGGTAGCTCAGTTGGTAAAGAATCTGCCTGCAATGCAGCAGACCCTGGTTCGATTCCTGGGTCGGGAAGATCCGCTGGAGAAGGGATAGGCTACCCACTCCAGTATACCTGGGCTTCCCTGGTGGCTCAGCTGGGAAAGAATCCGCCTGCAATGTGGGAGACCTGGGTTCAATCCCTGGGTTGAGAAGACCCCCTGGAGAAGGGATAGGCTACTCACTCCAGTATTCCAGCCTGGAGAATCCCATGGATTGTATAGACCATGGGGTTGCAAAGAGTCAGACACAGCTGAGCGACTTTCACTTCATACTGACATATATCCCTCATTATAGTATCACACAGAGTACCTCCACTGCCCTAAAAATCATCTGAACTCTGCCTTCCTCCACCACCTCCCCGCCTTCTTGGATCCGTGTCTTGGTGTCTGCCATTTGCCATTTCTTTGACTATCTCTTCTGTCCATTCTCGCCTCCCCTTCCAGGATTTCAGTTACACACGTGTCAGAGCTTGATGTTGCCCCACAACCCACGCCTGCTCAATCGGCTTTACTTCCGCACTTTTTTCTTGCTCAGGTAATTTTTTGACTTGCCTTCATGTTTGGTGGCTCTTTCCTCAGCTATGCAGCTCCTACTGATCCTACTGAATTTCCCACGAAAGGCCTTCTTCCTCCCTGTTTATGCATTTTCATCTTTACTATTTCCTTTGGGCTCTTTCTCAGCGTTTCCATCTGTTTGCCAAAATGACCATCTGATCACGCACGTTGTTCCCATCACACCGATCATGGTTATTTCATTTTATTATTTTTTTTTACCACACCTTGGGACATGTTGGGGAATCTCTGTTCCCCAACCAGGGATCAAAGCTGCACCCCCACACTGGAAGCACACGGTTTTAAGCATTGGACTCCCAGGAAAGTCCCAGTGACTTCAGATTCCTGGCCAGACAATCCCTGCGTGGGCACCGCATGGGAGTCTGGTTCTGAGGCTTGCTCTATATCTTTGGAATAAGTCTGTTTCTCCAATCTTTTCACAAGCCCCAGATTTTTTAGTGAGAAGTCACACGTCCTTCTTTCTGCTAGACCTTTACCGTGGGGCTTTCCGCCACTCTGGGTGAGGGTTGCGAAGGGCTTGAGAGGTGCTGTTGCTGAGGCGATTCCGCTTCAGGTGGCAGTGTAGGCAGATGGTGTCGAGCCGCGTCTGTCCGCTCTGAGTTTGGGGTCTTCCTTGGGCACTGTACCTCTGAGAGGTCCTTGCTCCTGGTTTCCTTGTCTGTGCTCTCCCAGCTCACTTTTCCTTGGGCTTCACATCTGGTTACCGTGGTGACGGGAGCTGGAGGGCGTGTGGTGTCTGTGGTCCTGATTCAGCCTTGGTTTTAGGGCTGCAGTTGTTCCAGGAATTCTTGGGGCTGTGGTCTTCCTGCTCACTTTCCAACTGTTCTTGGGGGTTCGCTGCTTAATCCTGCCCTTACCCCAGGAGAAGGGTCCCCCTTACACAACTTCCCCGAAACCCTGGCCAGATTAAGGTTTTGTTCCACAAAGGACCCAAGTGATGTTTCTTGCCCCTTCCACGTGCTGCCCTTCTCCTCTGAGGCCATGCCACCACAGTGGGCATTATGGGGGTTTTATGGCAAAGGAATTGTCAAGCAGTTGTCAATTTAATTTTTAAAATTTTTAAAATTTACATTTTAACAACATAAAGTTAGGGATATGTTAATTTAGGTCTAATGTTTAGTTTAGGTCTCTGTATAAATTTAAGTAATAAATGTATAACCTCCTTATCTCATTTTGGTATACAGGTATACAGATATACCTAAATGCAAAATGTATTTATATATGTATTTATATATGGCAACAAGTATAAACTTATTGACATATAATATATATAAATCAATATACTTGAATTAATCTTTATAATTAATATATTAATTAATATATATATTACAGCAATACAACACGTACACAGCTAATACCAACCAACACAAACCAATGCACTGCAATAATACATGTCACATATATAATATAATTATACAGTATATAGAACATATATCATCACAGCACATCAATCTATACCAATTAATATCAGCCCCACACACATTATATTACTGCAATATACATTTAATTATACAGTATATATATAATATGCATATATAGTATACATATTAATTTATATACAAATTAATTAAGTATAGATCTATAAATAGAATTAGGTATACCTTTATTATATTTTATTTATACCCATACCTAATTAGGCAAACTGTAATTAGGCAAATATATTTATATTATGTATTTATAAAAATATATAAAGTATTGTTAATTGTACCACCTGTTGATAACTAAGAAATTGAGAAAACTCCTTCTCTGAGTATCTCTTATTTGAGACAGCACGTCCCTCCCCCATAGGGTAAAGGGGAGCGTAGGAACTACGTAGGGTTGGAAAGTTCCACAGGTATCCTCAAACTGCCAATCTAACATTTTTGAACTTGTAACTACTATGGGGGCTTGAGGGCAAATGAAACAAAATTTGACCCCTGAAATCTATCAGGGCAACTTGCCAATCATCACTATTTTATAAAAGACTTGTAGTTGATCCTTATTGAATGGAATTACTATATTTGTTACTTCTTTTCTAAAAAGTTTTACACTTCTTTTTTCCTCTTTTTATAATTAATTGTGCCACCGAGCTGGGATAAGATAACACTATTTTTCTTGGGGTCACTGGTAGATGGAACCAGTGGGCCTTTTTGTCACAAGCACCTTGTAGGTGTATGTTTTGTGGCAAGAATAATTTAATCTCATCTTTTGGTAATGTTAATCCTAATTAACTGATCATTTAAAGTCTCAACTACTTTAACAAGAGTCGACTCTGTCTCATTAGTCAACTTTCTCTTAGAACTGGAATTAGGATCGCCTTTTAAGCAATCAAACAAAGGCTTTAAACCTGCAGTAGTCAGCTTTAAATGTGGGCGTATCCAATTAATGTCCCCTAATAATTTTTGGAAATCATTTAAAGTTAGTAAACAATATCTCCACAGCTTCAAAGGGGCATTATCAGTTTTCAGAACTTTTGGCGCCTAAATATGAGAAGCAAGTCAAGAGGTGTCGCACATCTTTATAAGCTTCTCCAGTTATCGTTTTGTAAACTAAATCTGGTCTATAGCTTTTTAGATGACAAGTAACCATCTAATCTTTGCTTGAATACTTCCAGCAACGGGGAACTCACTACTCTTCAAGGTTTTAAACTCTCCCTCACCTTTTTCTCTACAGCATTCCCACCCCGCATACCACTTTCTCTTATCCCACCAACTCATTTTCAGTAGTATGTGTTGGCCAGGAGCTGGGCCAGTCTTTCCCAGCAATGTTAAGAGACGTCTGTTCCTGTGTCTAATAGCCCTGGCGTTTTATTCTCTTGAAGTAAAAGATCTTTTAAAGGCCTTGGAACTGTAATTTCCTGCACCCAAAAAGCTAGATCACTAGCTCTAAATGCTCTGTGGCTCTTAGCTTGAGAAGTCAAATTTTTTCCTGTCTGATAATAAGGTAAAAAGCAAAAACTGTGTTACTCTTTGACCTTTATTAATTTGCACAGTTTTAGTAGGCGGTGAGGTCAAAATTTTAATTTCTCAATATAATCAGAATCTACTACGCCATGCACCCCCGAAATTTCTTTTCTTTTTTTTTTTTTTAAGAACCCCAGCACAAATCCTACAATGCCCTCAGGTAGGGAGTCAGCCACTCCCGTTGGAATTGGAGTAAGGGGTTAATATTGTTGCTAAAAGTTTGGCTTTTCTCTTAGCCTGGGTGAGACCCCCCTGAGGGGGTTTTCTCCAAGGAGCACGCTCTGCATATTGTGTACGCAGTCTGTTTTAAAATCTCCACTGTTCAAAAAACTTTTTATCTTCCTCAGGCTTAGGCAACACTTTGAGAGGCTTTGGGGGCAAAATGGGGAACTCTTGGGCCCTGGAAGGCGCAAACGGAGGCAGCGGCGATCGCCTTAAATCAGAAAGTGGTAGATGACTTTTGTTTTATTAAAAGGTTTGCACAGAGCCGGAGAGAGCTCGCCAGGGCGCCTGGTCCCTCTCTTCCTTTCTCACTTTTCTCTCCCCTTCCTTTTTCGCTACCCTTCTCTTTCCTTCGTTTCTTTCCCTTTACCCTCTTCTCTTCCCTAATCTTTTTTTTTTCCTATCTTTTTCTCTGTATCTCCTTTTTTAACTTCCTTTCTCTATCTTGCTGCGTTCCCTGATTCCTTCCTTCTCCGTTCCTCTCCTTTTCACTCTTTAGCTCTTTCTCTATCTTTACATCTTTCTCTATTTTCTTTCCTTTTTTCTTTTTCACTTTTTTAAAATTTTTCTCTCTCTTTTTTTTTTTTTTTGCTTGGCTGAGGCCCCCCTGAGGGGTTTTTCTGCAATGAGTAGGCTCTGTATATTGTGTATTCTTTAAAAGCTCCTTAGTTTAAAATAAACTTTTTTTATCTTTTTCAGCCTTAGGCAATGGTCTGGGAGGCTTTGGATGTAAACTCGGGAATTCCTAGGCCCTGGGAGGTGCAAGCGGAGGTGGGGTAGTCGCCTTAAATCAGAAATTGTTGGATAAATTTTTAAAGGTTTGTGTAGAGGAAGAGGGGGCTCGCCAGGGCGCCCGGCCGCAGCGTCCTGTAAGCCCTCTCCTTCCTCGGGAGGTAGAGCACAGTCTCCCTCCTTTTCTTCGTCAATGGCAGAAAATATGATCTGCGCAGAAGGTGGAGACCCACTACCATCCACCTCTATAGCCTCTCCCATAGGCTATCCCACAGCCTCATGACGAGGGTCCAGAACATTTTTAATCATATTTATAGGATAAGTTTTTAGTTGTTTTTTACCTTCACCCAAGTATCTAAATTAACAGTAGCCTCTTTAACAGTTTCAAGATTACTTGTATAAAGAGTTGCCATTCTTAGTTTCAGTGTTACCCATGTCAGAAAATTAAGTATAATAGAAGATAAAGCTTTTAGCTTTCAAAAGATCAGGCTTTTCTTTGGCCTTTTAACTTCAGAAACCGTTTTTTCTGTCTAACTCTAACTCTTTAACACTTTCAACACTTCCCACTCCTACTCGCCCTGTCTATCCTACGGGGGGTCCGCGGCACCCTGAGTGGGGTCCTATCCGTCCCTAAAATTCAACACTGGGGGAAAGGGTTGGGGACCTACCTTCGAATCGCCTGTCTCGGGCGCCACCTGCCGGGGTCCAGCCCCGGCTGATCCAGGGTATTCGAAGCGGGGACCGTGTCGGCGAGGATCAGGATACAATAGCTTTAATTAGATATTAATTAGAGATGTAAAGAGTAATAGAATGAGGATAGCTCAGTAGGAAAATTCAGTGGAGAAAAGAGGCTGAGTAGCTTGGTTTACGCGGGAGACCAATAAAACTTCAAGACAAGAAGTTTGCACCACTTACGTAGGCCACAGGCGTCCTTCCGTTCTCCCGAAGGAGAGGAGACACTGAGGCCTCCCTGGTCGGATCTTAGAAACCCAGGCATAATTAGCAAGCATGGCGGGTTCCACGCTCCAGATGGAGACTCAGCCAGAATTTGAGAGAGAGAGCGACATGGGGAGACCAAGTTTCGGTGAACAAGGCCCACACTTTATTTTCCAAAGTAGTTTTTATACCTTAAGTTATGCATAGAGGATAATGGGGGAAGGGGTAGAGTCATGCAGCAAGCCAGGCTTTCTTCCTGCAAACTTATCATATGCAAAAGTTCAGATGAAGGACATCATCTTCTGGCCAGGAGGCCTGTTAACATTTTAAGAAACTTATTTTTCTCTAAAGGTGATTATTCCAAAGTCAGGCACCAGCCTCCAAAAAAGCACTGGACAAAGCTGCATTCCTATAGGGCAAAGGTGAGGTGGGCTCAATCAAGAAAAGAATTAACTCAAGGGTCCAAGGTTACAAACATTGAGGCTACTATTTACATAGTTCTATACACCCATTATATCAATCAATACACTGCCAAGGACACAGTAGGTAAGGAGTATGGAGACTTAGCAGCAAACATTGGCCCAATAAGTGAAAAACCCTTCACCAATACAATTTCTAATCAATCTTTTACCTACTCAAAGGAATCTGTGTTTAGACAGTTTAGTACATCTCCTGCCTCTCACAGTTGGGAGGCTCTGAACAATCACATGTGGCCGGAAAAACCTATTCAGGCAGGCTAGAGGATTTCCAAAGGAGTTTGTAGGTTGAAACACTGTCATACCCAGGAACTATTAACTGGAGCTGTAAGCTAACTCTTTTTTCAGAGAGAGGTAGTGGGGGACAGCCCCCCGTAAAGTCAGAGGTGTAGGTGAAAGCACAAAGCAGAAAGTAGGCAGACTCTGGTTTTGGGGGTAGATGCTTGAGAATTTCCAGGGGTACTCCTGAGGCTCGATCCCGCCTTTGCGTATGCCGAGCCTCCTTCCTCATGACCTTTGTCATGGGCGGAGTTCCTCACTCTGGCTCCCGGCAGTGATAGAATTCTAGTTGAGCTATTCCAGATCCTGAAAGATGATGCTGTGGAAAGTGCTGCACTCAATATGCAATTTGCAATATGCACTCAACATGCAATATGCCAGGTCCTGGCAGGGCATGTCTTTGGGTTCCTTTGAGACTTTTTTTGAAGGTTTGCAAGAAAGAGCCCCCAGAGGATGGGGCTCCTCCAAGCTCTCAGCGCCCCGGTGCTGCCCAATGATGCCCACCCTCCCAGGGCGCCTCCTGGTCCTGCTGATGTCCTCTCACTGATGTCCACTGCGTCATCCCTGGGGGCCGAGCTCATGGCCCCTCTCTCCCTATAGAGCAATCTTGCCTTGGAGTTTGAGACAGCTCGTTGCCTGGTGACCTCAGCTTTCCCACACATGCAAAAGTTACAAATTTGAAATTGGCTCACTTCCTTTTTCCTGTTGAAGAGCACGTGCTGCGTCAAGACAATACAGACATGCAGGGAGCATGCTCGGGCCAAGTCCTGTGAGTCTGACTCTGCCCGGGTGGGCTGCTTGGTCTGGACAAAGCACCTGGATTTCTGGATCCTTGTCACCAGGGCCAGGCTGGGACACAGCAGAGGTAGCTGCAGGAGTCCAGCAGTCTATCATGTTGTTTTGCCTTTTAATACATCATAACCCTTTGCTGAAAGCAAATAGGAGAGGAAAGCAGTTTTTGTGCCCATTTCCTTCTCAATGGCCTATAATGTGGAGAACTTGGAGCTAATCGGTCAAGAATTGGGCTGAGACGGCGCTTTCTCATAGCTCTAGTTACCCCGAGGGCACCGCACACTTCAAATTCCTCCGCAGACCTGGTTTTAGGATGGGGGGCCGGGCTGCTTTGCCAGAGAGGATTTTTTTCCTCAATATCTGCTCCTACCTCAACTCTTGGTCTCCCTTTGCACAAGCCTCAAAGGGGGCAAGCTCTTGTCCACCCCCAGAAGCATCCCACTGTTCCTCGCAGCTCCGTGCCCGTTACCTGGCCACAGGTGAGAGTCAGACCCTTCTTCTGGTTCAGATTAAGCCCCATCTCAGGCAGAGTAGGGCTTCCCTGGTGGCTCAGATGGGTAAGAGTCTGCCTGCAGTGCGGGAGACCTGAGTTCAATCCCTGGGTCGGGAAGATCCCCTGGAGAAGGAAATGGCAAACCACTCCAGTATTCTTGACCTGGAAAATCCCATGGATAGAGGAGCCCGGTGGGCTACAGTCCATGGGGTCACAAAGAGTCGGACACGACTGAACGACTTCGCTTTCACTTTCAGGCGGAGTAAGTGCTCGCGTCTAGTCTTCCCTCCGGCACCGCTTTCTCCTTGAATCTGGAGACTGCCGGTCTCTTTGTCATTTCTCTTTTCCCAAGAAAGCTTGTGAAGTTGCCGTTTGCCAGGCTTTTCGGTTCCGTTGGGTTGTTGGCTCTCTATATCTAAGAAAGGAGGAGATACAGTTATCCTTAAAAGCACCTGCTCGCACAGGGCGCTCACATCTCATCAGCCAACGCTCATCACGGGGCCAAACCTGCCAAGGCTGCCTGCTGCCCCTCTGCCTCCTGGAAGGCACTGGGAGTGACACGCGGGAAGCAGCCGTGTCCTCGGACTCTCACATGTGACCTCTCGGGGAAGGAAGAAGATAAGAGGAATCGCATCCTCCAGCGACCTGTCCTCACTGAGGGATGCACTTGAAACCTCAGCACAGGGGCAGGTGCTCCCGCACATCCCAGGTGAACTGAGCTGTTCCCAGCTGGGACCCGAGTAAGGGATGCTGCTGTGAGCATCTCGGGGCTCATCCCCTGATGCCCCCCTCTCCCGGACAGGCCCCTGTGGGCTGTACAGGGGAGTGGAACTGCTGGGCTGGGAGCTGTTGGGGTTGGGAGACGACGCTGGACAGTTTTCCAAAGGGTTGCACCAGCTTCCTTTCCTACCAGCAAAGAAGACGAGTTCCTATCGCTCACCCCCAACCCCCAACATCGTCCTCTGTCAGACTCACTCCAAATAGGCAGCATCCAGAGCAATAATTAAAAAAGGACCCAGCCAACCTCTGTGGCCAACCCTGGAGGCACCTTCTGTTGTGGTGAGAGGCCCTGGGTCCCCCAACTTTCCAGCAGCTCCCACGCATCTGCAAGAGGGTGTGGGGCAGACGGGGCAGGGGCACTGCACGGGTGGGGGCGGGGGGCTTCCGCTCTGGATCGAGCAGTTGTCAAGCTTCCCTGAGCAGGTGTGGACTTGGCTCAGGGGACGCAGGTCTCTTTGCGGCCTGCGTGTCACCTGGAAGGTGACAGTGACCGGGGCCCCGCTGTGGCCTGCCCAGAGCCCAGAGGCCCCGGCCCCGACGCTCGTGTGCACCTTCTCACAGCCGGGCCCCGGGAGGCAGATTCCGCTGTGACGCCCATCCC
Organism: Bubalus bubalis; assembly: GCF_019923935.1. Taxonomy (NCBI): domain Eukaryota; kingdom Metazoa; phylum Chordata; class Mammalia; order Artiodactyla; family Bovidae; genus Bubalus; species Bubalus bubalis. Next base: position 2,895,271 of record NC_059163.1, read on the forward strand.
CAGGGCGAGGAAACCGAGCCCCAGCCCATTTAGGGTTCCCCCAGAGAGGCTCAGATAGGACGAGCTGGGTTTGGGCCCTGGGTTCTCCTGCTCTGGCCTTTGTCCTTGGTGGCGTGGGAGGCAGCAGCATGTCAGGGCAGCTCCGGGCTCTGCAGCCCCCGCGGGGCAGGTGGGGGTCGAGGGGGTGGGCACAGCTCGGTGCTAATCTGTCTCAGGGAGCTGACCCGTACGTGGAATCTGTCGGGCAGCCCAGGGCTCGCCAGCTTAAGGACGCACGATTTCACCGCAGGTCAATCATTCCCCAGGCTGCCCGAGGCTCTGGGGCCCGGAGAACAGACGCCTGCTCTCTTCTCACGGACCGACTCATCTGGAAGCTTCCATCTGGGCTGTGGGCCGGGCCGACTCTGGATGCCACGTGGCACCCCTGCCCTCACCTCCCCACGCAACCCCCGCGCCCCCCGACAAGGTCCAGGCCCTCATGGGACGGCTCCGCGCCTCCGGCTTCCTCCAAATGACGGGGCTTCTGCTACACGGGCCCGGGATCCAGCGCTCCAGACGGGGGTGGGGGGCGCAGCGCCGTTTGGCCGGCTGCCCGGCCAGGAACCTCCCCTGCATTCTGCATGACCGCGGGGCTTGTTCCTTGCGCCTGTCTGCTCGCGTCACATCATGGAGGGCTTCTGGGGGCTGCGGCCGGCTCTGAACACAGCCGGGGTGGTGGAGGCGGCCCAGCTGCTGCGCTGGCCCCTTGGCAGAGGTGCTGGGCCGCCGTGGCCCCTGAGGAGGGGCAGGGCAGTGGGGGCCATCGGCGCGGCCTCTAGAAACAGGCCTTTGCCCAAGTCGTGCCCAGGAGAAGGGGCAGTGAGGCTTCTCCATTTACGGGGATGAGAACGCGGAGGGCGGTCAGGTGCTGTGTGTCCGATGGCGTGAGCCACACGAGGCTGATGCTGGGTGCAGCCGTGTGTGCGTGTGGAGTGTGAGTGTGCAGGCATGTGTGTGTGCCTGCATACATGGATGTGTGCAGGAGTGCATGTGCACACACCTCTGTGTGTGTGTGTGTGTGTGTGTGTGATGGGGAGAGAGGGTCTCGTGGGCGTCCAGGCATCCTGGCAGGATCTGGACACACAGAACCATGAGAAGCAGCCCTTGCTGCTCCCGGTCAGCCCCCAGGCCAGCTCCGCACAGCCCCAGGCACACAGAGCACAGGGCTCACCCCTGGAGTTCCTGTTTCCAAGTGATTAAGTTGAATCATCTTTTACTGCTTCAGTTCAGTTCAGTTCAGTTCAGTCGCTCAGTCGTGTCCGACTGTCTGCGACCCCATGAATCGCAGCATGCCAGGCCTCCCTGTCCATCACCAACTCCTGGAGTTCACTCAGACTCACATCCATCGAGTCAGTGATGCCATCCAGCCATCTCATCCTCTGTCATCCCCTTCTCCTCCTGCCCCCAATCCCTCCCAGCATCAGAGTCTTTTCCAATGAGTCAACTCTTCGCATGAGGTGGCCAAAGTACTGGAGTTTCAGCTTCAGCATCATTCCCTCCAAAGAAATCCCAGGGCTGATCTCCTTCAGCATGGCTGGTTGGTTATTGCTTAGTATCTTCAATGTGGGCGGGACCATGTGGCTCCTGCAGCGCGAAGCCGAAGCTCCTTAGCTCAGTGTCACAGCCCCTGTGATCCCAGCGGCGTTTTCACCCATGACCTCTCCCCTCCTGCCCCAGGCCCTCCTGTGCACATCTTGAAGGCAGATTAAGGGACCACTTCTGGAAGCCTCGATTTCCCTGTTTGTAAAGTACAGGTATGAGGAAATAGGGGGTGAAGGCTGCGGCTTGCTCAGCACGGGCTGGGCGGGCACATGAGCCCTAGGAGTGCGTACCTTCTGACCTGCACGGCTGTCTTCTCAAGGCGGCCGTGGGGATGGGGGGTCTACGCCCTCTCCTGTCTGTGTCCTCGTGGCATCAGAACCCTTGCCTTGCAGACGGCAGGCCCACCATTCTGATTTGCCAGGAGAAAGATGGCAGACGTCTGTGTTCTGGGAGATGCAGGGTGTCAACAATGCGCCCCCCTCCCCCCACCCCATAAGGTGGGGGGCTCACCCGAGGCTGAAAACGGATGCCCAGAAATTCACCTGGCCAAGGAGCTCTGTGCGGGGCCTGGGACCCTGTGTCCGGCCGAGGCCAGGGGGAGCCAGCCCATTTCCCGTGACTGTTTTTGCTCTGATGGTCAGGTTCACGGGCAGTACGCGTAATCAGAAGCATTCGGTAGCGATCTAATTAAATGTTAACACATCATTAAAGTGATTTGCGATAAGCACAGTTAACAGTTTGATAAATCCATTCCTGGCTGACTCCATGCTGAAAACGATCGTTCTCAATCAGCCGTAGGCTGTTGACATCCGCTCAGCTTCGGGGGGCGGGGGTGGGACACCGCACAGGCTGGCAAGGCTCCTCTGCCCTCCCAAGCCTTCCAAGCACTCAGCTCCCATGTGGGTTGGTACCTGGGGAGTGTGGGGTGGTGGTGCGTGCACTCGGGGTTCCGTGGAGGCGTGGGAGGGGCAGTTCATTTCCGGGACATTTTCCAAGTGGCAGGTGTTTGGGTGTCCAGGCGGCCGCCCGACACGACTTGCAAAGGATTAGGGAGGCGCTGCTCTGCCCTGGTTAACACTCCGTAATGAAGGCACCCTCCCAGTTGAAGGCTGTGAATCACTGCCTGTTAATGGGATTAATTGCTCAGGAATTAACTCTGCGTTTCTGCACACCTGGTGATGTGGGTGGGGGGTGGGAGCCAGTTCTGCTTGAACATGGATGTGCTGACTTGGGGGCAAGGGAGAAATGGCTCAGGGAGGGCTGGGGTGGGGGCGGGCATAGAGGGTTTGCTCAGGGAGGGGATGGCAGCCTCAGGAAAGACAAAAGGGTCTTGTGGCAAAGCTCTATGTGAAGGACACAGGGCGCTAATCCTCGAAGACCCACAGGGGCCCCTGGAACAGCAGGGACCTTTAGATTCTGGTAGTCCAACCTCCCGAAGAATTGATGCTTTTGAACTGTGGTGTTGGAGAAGACTCTTGAGAGTCCCTTGGACTGCAAGGAGAGCCAACCAGTCTATCCTAAAGGAAATCAGTCCTGAATATTCATTGGAAGGACTGATGCTGAAGCTGAGGCTCCAATACTTTGGCCACCTGATGCAAAGAACTGACTCATTGGAAAAGACCCCGATGCTGGGAAAGATTGAAGGGGGGAGGAGAAGGGGATGACAGAGGATGAGATGGTTGGATGGCATTACCGACACGACGGACATGAGTTTGGGTAAACTCCGGGAGTTGATGATGGACAGGGAGGCCTAGCGTGCTGCAGTCCATGGGGTAGCAGAGAGTCGGACACGACTGAGCTGAACTGAACTGAACCTCCTGGTTTCACAGTCGGGGAAGCTGAGGCCCAGAGGAGGTGAGGGGGAGCAGGAAGCCGTGTGGCTGGGCCAGCAGGTCTTTTCACCAGTGAACTTTCCCCTCCTGCCCCCAGGCACGTCTACATCTCTCAGGCAGATTAAGGAACCACTTCTCTAAGCCTCGGTTTCCCTGTTTGTAAAGTGTAGATACAAGGGAATCAGGGTGAAGGCTGCGGCTTGCTCACACGGGCTGGGCGGGCACGTGAGAGAGGCATGCGCATCTTCCGACCTGCACGGCTGTCTTCTCCAGGCGGGAAGGGAGGCGGGGTCTAGGTCTGCTCCTTCCTCCGAGTGAGGAAGGCTGGGCTGCCCTGGGCCCCAGTGCCTCTGTCTGTGATACCCTGGCCTCGGGGTGGAGAGAGAATTGCAGGAGGAGGCGGGTATCAAGTGCAAGCAGTGGGCCTGGCCCTCCCACCTCCCTCCACCCAGGACGAGGCTCTGCTGAAAACGCCGAGGGCCCGGAAACAAGGCCCGATGCTTGGGTCCAAGCAGGCTTGATCTTCCAGTGGCTGGGTACTGGTGAGCTTACTTTGGTCCTAAGATAATCCCCAGAGCACCAACAGTGTGCCAGGCACTGGATGGCCAGGAATCCTCGCTGGACTCCGCTCTTACCATGCCTCATCTCTCTGAGACTCCACCACGTGAGTCTTCAGCAGGCTTGACTGACGTGGAAAGTGAAAGTGTTAGCCACTCAGCTGTGTCTCTTTGGCGACCCCATGGACTGAGGCCAGCCAGGCTCGTCTGTCCATGGGATTTTCCAGGTAAGAATACTGGAGAGGGTAACTATTTCCCTCTTTAGGGGATCTTCCTGACCCAGGGACAGAACCAGGGTCTTCTGCATTGCAGGCAGATTCTTAAAGAGTCTGAAATGCCAGGGAGAGATGCTGCGGACTTTGTCCCAATTCTGGGACCGCACACAGCTCAGGCAACTGAGTGGAGTGCTCTCTGCCCTCACCCCCCAGCTCCTACTCATCCACTTCTGGGTCTGAGCCTCAATACCACCTCCTTGAGAAGCCCTCCAGGACTCCCGTGACCAGGCTGGCTGCCCCCGTCCTGTGCCTCCCTCAGCCTCTAGACCTCTCTTATGCCTCCTCCCCTTCACTTGTTAAATGCAGGTCTCCTCACTCACCTGAAAGCTGCTGCGGAGTGCTTCCTAGCGGAGTCCCGGGGCCAGTTTTACTCCTGTAAGCCCTGGCGTCCGTATCTGTACCGCGGTGTAATAGCAGTTCCTACAGCTCAGAGCTCTCCTGTGGATTAAAAAACGGCACTTGAGAAACCTGTAGTTCAGTGCCTGGCACCTGCCGAGGGCCCACTGATGTCAGCCCGACCGTGAGGCCTGTTCTCTGCAGGCGGTGAAGCTGCCAGGGGCTCGCGTGCTGGCCCCTGTCTCCCAGTTGCAGTAAATGGATCCTCGCGGTCCCTTCTCTTGCCGAGCTTCCTCACAGTGGGAAGAGGAACAGTGGCCGAAACGGTGAAAGGCCACAAGGAGTGTGAAACAGAGAACAGAGGAGGGCGACAGGTTTTGGGGAGCCTGGTCTCGCCTGATCTGGGTCTCAAGTCCTGGCCCAGGGGAATAATGTGTGAGCGTATGTGTGTGTATGTTAGGGGTGAGGGTGGGACAGCTGCGTGTGTGGGGGGACATTCCAGGCATAGAGAACAGTGTGTAAAGGCGTGGAGGCCTGAGGCTTTGAATAGTGTGAGCATGTTGGTGTTTCTGGTGCACGACGCACAAGGTGGATAGTGTCTCAAGCAAGGCTTGGCAGGCGTGTGAGAACCATGCTGGGCAGGAATCTGAGAGCCTGCTGATGAGGAGCAACTTGGTCTGATGTAAGAGGTGTGGCTGGTGAAGGGTTTATCCAGCTTGACAATCTCATAGTTTAACTTAGAGTGTTTAGTCTATTTACATTTAGTGTAATTACTGATGTAGTTGGCTTATAACTACTGTCTTACTATCTGGGCCTTCCTGGTGGCTCCAACAGTAAAGAATCTGCCTGCAATTGAACCCTGCAGGAGACCCGGGTTCGATCCCTAGGTCAAGATGATCCCCTGCAGAAGGGAATGGCAACCCATTCCAGTACTCTTGCCTGGAGAATCCCATGCATAGAAGAGCCTGGTGGGCTACAGTCCATGGGGTTGCAAAGAGTCAGACAGGGCTGAGTGACTAATATTAAGTTACTATTTGCTTCCTGTTTGTCTTCCTATTTCTTGAATTCTTAGAATTAATCTCTTTTAAAACAATTATCCCATTTCTCTCTATTAACTTTTTAGTGTCAATTATAAAGAGTCAGACACGGCTGAGTGACTCATACTAACTTACTATTTGTTTCCTGTTTGTCTTCCTATTTCTTGATTTCTTAGAATTAATCTCTTTGAAAACAATTATCCCCATTTCTCTCTATTAACTTTTTAGTGTCAATTGTAACCTAGAAATTAAAACACACATTATTGACTCATTACAGTCTCATAAAATTGATTTCTTTCTTACCACGGCCTGATGATGTTAGAACCTTGCTGCTGCTAAGTTGCTTCAGTCGTGTCCAACTCTGTGTGACCCCCATAGACGGCAGCCCACCAGGCTCTCCCGTCCCTGGGATTCTCCAGGCAAGAACACTGGAGTGGGTTGCCATTTCCTCCGCCAGTGCATGAAAGTGGAAAGTGAAAGAGAAGTCGCTCAGTCGTGTCCGACTCTTCGCGACCGCATGGACTGCAGCCCACCAGGCTCCTCCGTCCATGGGAGTTTCCAGGCAAGAGTACTGGAGTGGGTTGCCATCGCCTTAAGACACTTTAATTGCATGTATTCTACTCGTATTTTACATGATCATGTCCTGCCTTTTGTTTATAGATAAACTTTAAGCCCCATAACACACTCTCATTTTTTGAGCAACTGTGTTGGTAAGCTCACACATCTGTGAGCGCGCCGGCCCTTTCGTTACTGTTCCTTCCTCCCGGCACCCATGTGCTTTCCCCAGGTTATCTTTCTTTCATCTCCTTTACAGGATTTCCTTTAGTGCAAGCATGTCCAGTGACAAAGGAAGCAAGCTTTGTCTGTCTAAAGCTGTCTTTCACTCTCATCTGAAGGAACATCCCGTCTGGACAGAGTCCAGGCTGGCAGGGGCTTCTTCCAGTGTTGTGAGGAGGTCGTTCCACTGTCTTCTAGCGTCCGTGCTCTCCTTGGGATGTCAGGCTGTTTCCTTGTCCGTTTTCCTAAAGGCGAGGAGGTGCAGTGTGTTGTTTTGCTCTCTGGGTGTTTTTAAGATTTCCTCTTTGTCTTTTTCCAGCGGTTTTTCTGTGGTGTGCCCAGAGGGCATGTTTGCTTGTCTATTTTTGTGTTCTAAGTCTCTCCTGCTTGCCTTTGCAGAGCGTTTTGATTGTGTGAGTTTATTTCTTAAAGCTATTTGGCAAAAATCAGGTCAGTATTTCTCCAAATTTTCTTCAGACCCATTCTCTCTCTTCTCCTTCTGGGACTCCTTTTCTAACTATATCAGAGATTTAGGTTTCCATGCTCTTTCACGCATTCTCGATGTGTTTTTTTCCCCTACGTGTTATAATTTCTATATTCTCTATTGACCTGTCTTCCGTTTCACAAATCTTTCACTGCCTCCTGCTTTGTCCAGCTGTAAAATCCATCTCTCAAGTGGTTACTTTCGTTTTTATCTATACATTTCTCTGTGGCTGCACCGGGTCTTCAGTGCTGTGCTTGGACTTTCTCCGGTTGCAGTACGCAGGCTTCTCGTTGCGGTGACTTCTCTTGTTGCAGAGCACAGGCTGTAGCGTGTGCAGGTTTCAGTAACTGGGGTGTGCAGGCTCAGTACTTGTGGCTCATGGCTTGTGGGCTTCCCTGGTGGCTCAGACAGTAAAGAATCTGCCTGCAGTCAGGAGGGCCGGGTTCAATCCCTGGGTCAGGACGATCCTCTGAAGAAAGGAGTGGGTACCCACTCCATTATTCTTGCCTGAAGAGTTCCATTGACAACAGGATCCTGGTGGGCACAGTCCATGGAGTTACAAAGAGTTGGACATGACTGAGTGACTAACACTTTCACTTTTTCTTTTCCCTTTCATGTGGAATCTTACCAGACCACAGACCAAACCCATGTCCCCTGCGTTGGCAGGTGGATTCTTAACCACTGGACCACCAGGGAAGTCCTATTAATTTTATATGTATTTTTAAATTTTTCTTTAGATTCTAATTCTCAGCTGTAATTCCCCTTTAAAAGATGGATTTGAACTACACTCTACTTGTTTTAAGCATATGTCAATTATAGTTATTTAGAAGCTCTTGCCAGCTTATTCCAATGCTTGGATAAACAATGGGTCTGTTTCTGTTGGCTGGTTTGCCCCTCTCGGCTTTCTTGCATGTGATTCTGTCTTTTGGCATCCTTGTAATTTCTCATTTACTGGCAGTTATTGTGTATAAAATTGTAGGGGCCCAGGCGACTTTATTTTCTGAGAGTGGTCCTTGTTTCCTCTGACAGGCAGACCAGGTGTGGGGCTGATCACCTTAGGAGCTGGTGCCTGTTGGCCTGGGTTTCAGATTTGAAAGGCGCCACCTACCTCTGGATCCCGGTTCTCCCAGTGCAGCCTTTCAGATCTCCAACCAGGAGCTTGCCACGTTCACTGATCTACTCGTCCTGGCGGGTCTGGGTTAGCCTGCAAGACTGTGGAAAATTCCATTCTGCTTTTCAGAGGTTTTCATAGCTTTCTATTGTTGCTTAAAGATGTAGGCATTCCATACCACCTTATCTGCCTCCTGAGAAACCTGTATGCAGTTTCAAGAAGCAACACGGAACAACTGACTGGTTCAAAATTGGGAAAGAAGGACGATACGGCTGTATATTGCCACCCGGCTTATGTAAGTTCTATGCAGAGTGCATCATATGAAATGCCAGGCTGGATGAGCTCAAGCTGAAATCAAGATTGCTGGGAGAAATATCAACAACCTCAAATATGTGGGTGATACCATTCTAATGGTAGAAAGTGAAGAGGAACTAAAGAGCCTCTTAATGAAGATGAAAGACGAGGGTGAAAGAGCTGGCTTAAAACTCAACAAAAACTAAGATCATGACATCTGGTCCCATCAGTTCAGTTCAGTTGCTCAGTCGTATCTGACTCTTTGTGACCCCATGGACTGCAGCACACCAGGCTTCCCTGTCCATCACCAACTCCCAGAGCTTGCTCAAACTCATGTCCATCTAGTTGGTGATCCATCCAACCGTCTCATCCTCTGTCATCCCCTTCTGCTCCTGCCCTCAATCTTTCCCGGCATCAGGGTCTATTCCAATGAGTCAGCTCTTCGCATCAGGTGGCCAAAGTATTGGCCAAAGTATCAGCTTCAGCATCAGTCCTTCTAATGAATATTCAGGACTGATTCCCTTTAGGATGGACTGGTTGGATCTCCTTGCAGTCCAAGGGACCCTCAAGAGTCTTCTCCAACACCACAGTTCAAAAGCATCAATTCTTTGGTGTTCAGCTTTCTTTATGCTCCAACTCTCACATCCATCCATGACTACTGGGAAAACCATAGCATTGAGTACATGGACCTTTTTGGCAAAGTAATGTCTCTGTTTTTTAATACGCAGTCTAGGATTGTCATAACTTTTCTGTCAGTAACAGACTTTATTTTCTTGGGCTCCAAAAGCATGAGTGGAAATTTTGAGACACTCGGAGCCAGAGCAGTGGTCCCAGCGGGGGGCCTGTGTGCCCCTGCCAGGGGAAGGTGTGTGGGTGCGGGGGGTGGTGTGGGGCTGGGGGAGGCCAGTGGGGGTCCGAGCACACCGGGGCCGCCTGCCCGGCCTCTGAGCAGGCCTCTGAAGCTGCCTCTTTGAGAGCCCAGCACGGGGGGTGAAATGCCAGCATCTTTGGAGACGACCGCAGTAAGAAGAGTCCAGGGAGGGTGGTGCCCAGCCCGGCCCCCCCGGGGAGTGGCCCTGGGGTGGGAGCAGGTATTGATCTGCTGCTCTGGGCAGGAGGCGGTTGATGGATGAGGCACTGGGTCCCATGGCAGGCACGGCACTTCGACATCAGGCCACTGGCGCCCAAATCGTCTAGAAAGCCCATTGCAGACGGCGGTGCTCGGCGCGCCTCGAAGCAGCAATTACAGAGCCAGTCATTAATTAAATAAGACCTGCTTTTCTGCAGCCGCACGTGGGAGGCATCCTGCTCATTCAGCTAGGCTTCCATTCAGCGTTTGCAGGGCGGCAGGTGCACATGAGATGCTGGGTGGGAGGGCCCAAGGCCCCGCCTGGTTCCGGGCCCATCTCTGCTCCTGTAAAGCCGAGGTGCCCAGCCGCCTGGACTCCTGGACCTCGGCTCCTCCCTGCGGGACAGGCTTGGCTGCACCTCCTGGCTGGGAGAGGAGGGGCTGTGTGGATAAAGGAGATCGTGCGGGTGAGGTGCCCAGCAGCGTGGGGCCCCATGCGCGTGTCCGGGATCAGCGCCAATCCAAGCACCCTATGCCCGCCCCAGGGAGGGGCAGGGTGGAGGCACAGCCAGCCTCCAAGAACTCAGGGCGGCCCACCTCTCTCTGGAGCTGTGTGCAGAGCTAGACGGAGTCCCTGAGCGGGCCCTGGACTCTGCAGGTACAAAGGATGCCGGGCAGTTGGGAAACCTGTGTGTCCAGAGAGGACCCCACCGAAGCCTTCCTGTTCCCATGGCCCAGGCTGAGGCTGTGGTCACCTGTCTCTGCGGCTGGCCTGTGGTGCACGTGGTTCCCCTCCTTCCACGGCCCAGGGGATCCAGTCCAGACGCAGCCGGCCACCCTGCCTCCTCTGCTGTTGGCGATCTAGTCGCTGCCCAGGCAGTCGTCCTGCTCGTGCTGCTGCCCAGCAGGTCCAGTTCAAGGCTCGGCAAAGGCCCCCACTCCAAAGGCAGACCCGAGTGGGGGGTGCACGCTGCCCCCTTGGCTCTAGGCTTCCTCCTCCTTCTCTTCTCTGCCTGGGCTTCCTGGCTTCTTTCTATGACTTCCTTCTTCTCCTCCTCCCTCCTTGTGTGTGTAGGAATTTTTAAAATCGCTTTTATAAAACTGCTTAATTTGTTTACCTCTAAAAAATGTTAGGGAGAAGGAAATGGTAACCCACTCCAGTACTCTTGCCTGGAGAATCCCAGGGAAGGAGGAGCCTGGTGGGCTGCCATCTATGGGGTCGCACAGAGTCGAACATGACTGAAGTGACTTAGCAGCAGCAGCAGCAAAAAATGTTAAGTGATGTTGAGGAGTCATTGAAGGCTTCCCAGGTGATGTTAGTGGTAAGGAACCTGCCTGCCAATGCAGGAGATTTAAGAGACATGGGTTTGATCCCTGTGTCAGGAAGATCCCCTGGAGAGGGGCATGGCAACCCACTCCAGTACTCTTGCCTGGAGAATCCATGGACCGAGGAGTCTGGTGGGCTACAGTCCATGGGGTCACCAAGAGTTGGACACGACTGAAGTGACTTAGCACTGAAGGGGTCCCTGAAGGCCTTGAAAACAGGGAGTAAATTAAGTTCCTAAATCCAGTGTCAGGGGATGGAAATGTTGCCGGGTGTTGTCTCAGCCCACTGCTGTGTTTTATCAGCCGGCATGGGACACACCAAACGTGCTCAAATGTAAGCATCGTTTCAGCTGCTTTGCTGTAACAGCCCACACTGCGGGATGCGGTCACACAGCGTCTTTATCTGAGTATCTCGGTAACACTTCAGAACGCACACATGATTGCCACCGGCTTTTCAAAGGGGACCATTACGGTGCTAAGAAGTTAATTATGATTAACAAGAAGGTGGGTGGAAGAGAGGCCCTCTGGGAAGGTCTGTGTTAGAGCCCACACGTTTGGGGGTTAGAATTGTGTGGAAGATGCTTCACGGTTTCCGCCCTCTCCGGGGTCAGGGCCCGGCCTCTGTTTGAAGGTGTCGGTCGTCTGCGGTCACCTTGGAAACCTAACTGAACTTAGCCCCCTGTATCCGCTGAGACAGGGAGGGTCTGCTGCAGGGCCAAGACACCTCCCTGCTCACACCGACCGAGCGTCTGTACCGCGGGGACACCGGGCTGGGCCCCGGGAGTGATGAGGGAGGCAGGTCTGGGGACATCCACGCCATCGGAGGAGCAGGGCCGGCAGCGAGCACACAGAATATGGAGCTGGCGGTGCTGCATCGGCAACGGCAGGAACAGGAGCATCCCCCGGCGGGCCAGGCACGCACAGGCGTCCTGAGGTTGCTCCGCCTGTTACGAGTGGGGCTCAGAACTCGGGCCTCCTGATGCAGCTTCCAGGGCCCAGGGCCCCCACCTGCCCTCCTCCCTTTGAACGCCAGGCTGCTGGGGGGTACACACGGCAGGCAGGCAGGTGGGGGGTGGCCCCGTTGCCCCAGAGCACAGCTCCCCATCACTTGGCACCCTCTCGAGCACCCACCCCACCCAGCACGGCTGCAGGTAGTTCCCTCCGTGGGCCACCACCCACCTGGCCGGCCTCATCGGGGGCTGTGTGACCATGACGTGAATTCTCTGGGGCCCAATTTCATGAGCTGTGAAATTGGCGTGACACCCCAGGACTCTCAGAAAGAGGGAGGCTGTGTGTGCAAAGCCCTTTGCTCCAGGTGGGCCCCCACCAGTGTCTGCTGACTCAGTGAGTGAATGAATGAATGAACGAGGCCCCCAGTTCCCCAGCTGGACACGGAGGGGCAGCGAGCCCACCGTCTGCCTGGCAGCCCAGATGACCTCTCAGCTGCCTGGGTGCCTGCAGGCCCGCAGGGGAGCCACCGCGGTGGGCAGGCGAGTGGTGCGGGTCCTGCCCCACAGAGACTCTGCGGGCCCCCTCCTGCTGACCACTGCTCACCCTCCCCAGCACCATCAAAGCAGTCGGGCTGAGGGCCCCACTTAACACCCTGACGAAGTCGCAGCACTGCGGCAGCGGGGAGGCGGGAAGCCGTCTCACCAGTCTGGAGACCCTGACTCACCCGGACCTGGGCGTAAACCCTGTGGCAGGGAGGGCACTCGGCTTTGGGTTTGGACTGAAGCCTGGAGGGACCTGCAGGGCCCTGAGTGAGTTGGGGGACCGTGGAGAGGGTGCTGGAGGACTGCGTCCAAGGAAGCGACCTCAGAGCGGCCCCCGGACACGCCAGAGCGTGTATCCACCGCTGCCTGGCCTCGCTGGCGGCTCTAAGACCCCCAGGCTGGGCTTCGGGTGCCCGCTGTGCTTGCTCGGCCCCCACAACAAGCTTCCGCAGGCTGGGGGCTTAAAGGACAGGTTGGTCTCCCACGGCCCCAGAGGCTGGGGTCCGAGGCCGAGGTGAGGGAAGGCCTGCTCCTCCTGAGGCTTCTCTCCTTGGGGGCGGGTGGCTGCTTTCTCTGCATCCACATGGCGTCTTGTGTCTGATCTCCTCTTATAACGACGGGTGTCAGGTCATACTGAGCCCACCCTAATGACCTCCTTTGACTTTGATCCCCTCTTTAAAGACACTCTCTCCAAATACAGTCACGTCCTGCGGTCTTGGGGTTTAGAATTTCAACACATACACTTCAGGGGGCACCATATAACTGGACCCTGTAGCACCCATATAACTGGACCCTGCAGTTAGCCAGGGGTGGCCGTGGGTGTGGACTCAGACCTTCGGGCCTGTATCCTGGACACCTTCCAGGCCACAGCAGGGCCTACAGGTGCATTGTCCCGAGGCTGAGAATGGCCCTGTGTGGTGACTCCCACAGCTTCCATGCTCTGGGAGACTCCTGGGTGTCCTGGAGATGCTGGCCTCTGCTGGCACTCAGGGGACACTGAGTCTCCGTGCTCAGCTGCCCTCTGTGTGCCCAGATTTCAGACCGGTGCCTGCACAGCGAGGTCTGCGGGCTGGTAGGCAGGGTGAGCAGAGGTCTCCCACAAGCTGGGACATTAGGTTTGGGACCCCACCAGGCTCACGACCACCCTGCTTCTCTGTCATCCTGACGTTTCCTCCCCAGGAAGCCCCACAAACTCTCCGACCGCTTCCAGAATCAGTGGCTTCAGGCGGAATTTCCTGGCACGTTTCTCAACTTGAGAAACATCTCAGGGTCCACGCGGGGTCTCCACACCCCCAGGCCTGAGCCTGGGAACCACCCACTTTGGGGACCTGCAGAATTACACGCAGCCCTTTTCAGCGGCAGGATTCACTCTCCTGTTATTTCTGAAACGCGTCCAGACAACACGTAAGACCACTGGACGAGACAAATTCATTAGGCTCCTGAATAATGCAGGGAGGTTTGGGGAGCAAACGAGCGGGAGGTGTTCCCTCGTGGGCTCTGCACGTATGGATTTTCCTTTAAGAGGCAGAACACAAGTGGACAACGGTCTGATTGTCGCTAATGAGACGGGCGCACCGGCTCTCGGCTCTCAGCCGCTCATTAAGGGGAGTGGCCGTTGTTTCCTCCCCTGGATGAGTGTGTTGTTTAAGCTCTTCGACGCCATCCCCAGCACTGTTCGGGGACAACCACCCCACTTAGGGGGTGCACGGCCATACTGTTTTTTCCTGAAGGAAGAGTTCTCTAGGGGAGTCATTCTGTTCTGGGGACTGTCCTTGGGGCAGACGTCCCCAGTCCACTCCCTGCCACCCGGGCTAGGTAAGTGAACGGGGCCCCCTCTTAAGGGGACACTCACTCTTCAGCTTCAGAAGGAGCTATTTTCCCGGCGAAAGGCAGAAACCTGGCCTGAGAAGCACAGTACCCATTCCACGCCAATGAGACCAGCGGCCTGTCTGTCCCTGCGTTTGCCCGCCCCGCCCCACAGGGCCTCAGCTTCCTTTGGGGGACGGTTCCCAGACACGCGCACCGCTTTTCTTCACCTTCTTCCTGCGGCTTCTCGGTGAGCGGGATCACTTGCAGGGCAGAAACACCCAGGAGTCCTTGTCCTCAGGAGCGACCTGTGACCTGTGATGGGATCTGGTGACTCAGTACGCCCTGGGGGGCGCTCCATGCCCTCCCTCTGAGGTTCCCCCCGCACGGCTGGGTCTCAGCCATCCACTGGGGTAACCCCCCATCGCCCAGTTTCCTCCCTTCCCCGTCTCACCTCCCGACACCCACAGCCTGCTTCTCGGGGTTGCCTCCCAAACAGAGACTTGTCCACCTGTAGGTGGGGAAGCTCCAGGTCTGGCGAACAGCAGCCCATGTCGGGACGCAGCAGGGTGGCCAGCCATTCACCATGTCCCCCCATCCCTCCCCCGGGGCCTGGGGCCCCACGACAGGACGCGCGCTGGGGAGAACGTACCCGGCTGCGTTTGCCTAGGTTCATCAGAGAAAACTGAGCTGCTAGGACGGAGACACGCAGAGGTTTCTCATCGGGGCTTGGCGCATGTGATTTTGGAGGCTGAGAACCCTGAGGGTGGACAGTGGTGGTTCCCCTCCCCGGGTGCAGAAGGCGGTCCCGGCCCCACAGTCAGGCCGGGCAACGCGCGGCTCAGCCTTTTCAGTATCGTCTTCAACTGATGAGAGGAGGCCCACCCACACTGTCTCCCAATCCAAAGGCTAAGCTCATCCAGAGACCCCCTTGCAGACACACCCAGAGTCGTGTTGACCCCACGGGCGGTCACAATCAACCCATACGGTGGACCGTCACATCCTCCTAGTGGTTGCTGGGTAACAGCCGTGAACTCATGTGAATCCCCAGGGACCCAAAGGCCCCCATGGTCCACGGGGCTGAGCAGGGATGCAGCGAGGTCAGGGGCTAGATGGAGCCAGTCCAGTTCTCCTCACAGGGCGTCCAGTGGGCCTGTGCACACGCCCAGCAGTGGCTGCCCCAGTCCCGGGAGGCAGAGCGAGAACAGGGTGCGGAGAGCTGGCAGGAGCCCATGCTGCACAGGGAGCCTTGAGGATGCGGCACCGGGTGAGACTGCCGGGCCTAGGGCGCAGGTCCCGTGTGATGCTGGCCCCCACGCCCCTTCTCCTTCCTTCAGTTCTTCCCGGCCCGGGGCTGCCCCCATCCAAAGGCAAAAGGCTGATTTGTGGGAGCAGACTGAAACTTTATCTGCTGACCGAGGACAGAGCAGGGCGGGCTCCTGCTCTGAAAGCACCTTCTCCTGGAGCGCAGGCAAGGACCAGCTTTCTATAGGAAAGCAGGCTTGAAGGGGTGGTGTGGGTCCGAGGCCTCTGTCACTGAGGCTCATGAAAACAGGCAGCAGTTTCCTGGGACGAGCTGAGCGCTTTCCTGCCCTTTCATGGTCGTCCGGGGACGGGCAGTGAAGCAGGGGTCACCAATGAGGTGCCAACTGGGCGGGGCCCTTAATATTAAAATGAGATGCGAATGAGCTGTCCAGCCACCTCTGTCCTGGTTTTGAAGTCCGGCCAGTGAATTCGAGCTCCTCGTGGTTCCTCGTCCCCACCGTATCAGACATTAGGATCCAGCCAGGCTTGGTTTTCCGTAGATTTGCCCGGAGGGAGGCTTTTATTAGAAATGGCAGGGCGGTGGAAGCCACTTCTAATTCAGGCAGAACCCAAGGAAGGTGCCCTCGTGTTTTACATGAGGAAGGTGCCCTCGTGTTTTACAGAGATGGTTTTGGGTGGGTTGGGGACTCTCAGGTTGCCCCCCTGGGTGACAATTCCGCTTACACGATGCACCTTAGTCAAACTCACAGAGACTGAAGGTAGAGCAGAGGTTGCCAGACACTGGGGAGAGTGCGGGCTTCTGTTTAGTGGGGGCAGAGCTCCAATTTGGGAAGACGAGGACGCTCTGGAAGTGAATGACGGTGATGTTTGCTAGGCAAGGTGAAAAACATACAGAAAGACAGATACTGTATGATATCACATGTGTGTGCAATTTAAAAAATACACTAGATGAGTGACTGTAACCAACAAAGAAGAAGCATTGTAAATCAACTGTACTCCGATATAAAATAAAATATGAAATAAAAATTAAATAAGACACAGACTCACAGGTACAGAGAACTCACATATATACAGGGAGAAGGAACAGGGAGGGGCAACCTAGGGGTGTGGAGGAAAAAGGGTTATCATGGGATCATATGAAGTCACCTGCATGAAACTTTTGAAAATTACACAACACTAGAGGCTCAGATGGTAAAGCGTCTGTCTGCAATGTGGGAGACCCAGGTTTGATCCCTGAGTTGGAAAGATTCCCTGGAGAAGGAAATCGCAACCCACTTGGGAAGATTCCCTGGAGAAAGAAATGGCAACCCACTTCAGTATTCTTGCCTGGAAAATTCCATGGACTGAGGAGCCTGTTAGGCTACAATCCATGGGGTCGCAAAGAGTCGGACACGCCTGAGTGGCTTCACTTCACTTCACTCGTCATGAAATGTAAAGACTCTTTCATCAATATCTTTCATTCAGTTAAAAAAGAGTGGGGACTTCCCAGGGGGTCTGGTGGCTAAGACTCTGTGCTCCCAGTGCAGGGGGTTCAATCCCTGGCCGGGGAACTAGATCCCACATGCCGCAGCTAAGACCCAGCACAGCCAAATAAATAAATCAATATTTTTAAAAAACCGTGAATGATCTTTAATGCCATTGAACTATACACTTGAAAATCATAAAAATGCTAAATTTTGTATTATGTGCATTTTACCAGAATTTTTTTAAAAGTGGAAAAAGACTTGGTAGCATCCCCGAATTGGTCATCTCACCTTTGAATGGAGATTCATTACAGTGAGAGAGATCAACTGGAGTTTCCATGATGGCCCTTTGCCCCTAACTCCTAAGGTGGTAAACCCAAAGCAATTGCACATCCCTGGAGAAGGTGAAGAGACGGAGAAACATGAACATGTCTGTGGGAGACGGCGGGGCGGGAACGCCAACCCCTCTCCCTGCAGCGGGGTCAGTGAAAAAGCAGATGCACTTATCAGACCCTCATTATGGGCCTGGACGCAGGAGGAGGCCATTCCAGAGAGAAATCGACACCCCGTGCGAGGCATCTGAAGACACCCGCCGCAAAGCTGGACCGTCAGACGTGGGACGGGCGGCCTCCACTAGCCGGGAGGTGTGCGGGGGTGTGAGAATCCTGGGCTCTAATCCTCACTGGGGTCTGCCTCCTCCCCAGGGTCCTTCCCAGCAGTGTCTCAGGGGGCCTCTCTGGTCCCAATCGCCGCCATGGTTAGATCCCTGCAGGAAACACTCAGATTGAAAGCTGAGGAGTGGTTATGGAGCTGACGCACACTTTTATACTCTAAGAGCCCCAACCCGAAATGACATCAGCTCCAAGCCCTCTGTAGCCTGGGTGCTGCCTGATGACCCCGTCTCAGACTGAGACTGACCCCTGCAGGAGGCCGAGGGCCCCTCTGTGGGAGAGTAAGGAGTGTCCCCTACCCCCTTGCAGCTGGGGGTGTCTGGATGTCCCCTGCCTGCTCGCTGGAGGCTGGAGTGCCCAGGACCGAGCCCTACACCCCTGGCAGCGGCCCCTGGGTGTCCTGGCATCGTGAGATCCCTACAGCCTTCTCCCACTTTCAGGCCTCGGGATGGGGGTGGGGTGAGGGAGTGAACAGGGCCTCTGATGTGGGGGTACTCACCCATCTGGGGCTTCTTATGGTGAAAGGCGCTCAGAGAACTGATGGCCCTCGGCCGCCCCACGCCCCCACAGGGCGTGCGTCAGCTGTCCCTTTGTACAGAGAAGGGAACTGAGGCTCAGGGAGGCGACACTCCCTGCCAGGCCATCAGCTGGATGGGGGCGGCAGGGCGGTGCCTTCTCCTGGCAGGAAGGAGCTGGATGGGCAAGTTCCCAGGCACTTGCCACCCCCCATCCCCCAGGGCTCACCTCTCTGCATACTCCACCCACCCCATCACCACAGGCTCCAGTTCCCTGTTCCCACCGATATGTGCAGGCAGCATCTCTGGGTCGGGTACCAGCCTGACCTGGTGGTGGTTACAGACCTCTGCTTGTCCATGCCCCAGGCCAGGACGCCTACCACCAGACAGGTTCTCTCTGCCTCGGGCACAGCCCCACAGGGACAGCTCTTGTGGGTGGGGAGGCGCCTCCCCGAGTCCTCGGACACGTGGGGAAGGAGACAAGTCTGCCTGGACCCTGCTCCCTGCTCCAGCAGCTCAGCTTCTTTCCCTGATGCCTGGGTGCTGGGCTTTTACCTCGCTCGCCTGGTCTGCCTCCTGAGCACCCCCATTCTGTGCACGATAACCAGCAGGAGGGAAGGGGCTCTCGCTCCTTCAATGCCCACACACGCCCCTCTCTATGGCAGCCGGGCCTCCTTGCAACTCCTTTTAACCCTTTCGATCAGTTTTTTATTGTTGGGCTACCCACTCCAGAATTCTTGCCTGGAAAATCCCAGGGACGGGGGAGCCTGGTGGGCTGCCGTCTATGGGGTCGCACAGAGTCGGACACGACTGAAGCGACTTAGCAGCAATGAGCGATCTAGTCAGCTACTGTAGTAGCTGAAACTGAAACTCCAGTACTTTGGCCACCTGATGCGAAGAGCTGACTCCTTTGAAAAGACCTTGATGCTGGCAAAGACTGAGGGCAGGAGGAGAAGGGGACGACAGAGGATGAGATGGTCGGATGGCATCACCAACTTGACAGACACGAGTTTGAGTAAGTTGGTGAAGAACAGGGAAGCCTGGTGTGCTGCAGTCCATGGGGTTGCAAAGAGTTGGACACAACTGAACGACTGAACTGAACTGTAGTTACCTGCTCAGTGGACAATACACAGGTGTCCAGCTGCGGTTCCGGGGGTCAGAAGTCCAGTGTGGTCTCATGGGGAAAAAATCAATGTGTCAGCGGGTCTAGGATCCTCCTGGGGGCTCTTTGGGGGCCTGTTTCCTGCCCTTCCCGGGTCTGGGAGGCGCTGCCCACCCTCCTGGGCTCTTGGGCCATCCACCACCTGCAGAGCCAGCAGCCAGGGCGGAGTCCCTCACGTCCCGCCCCTCTGACCCCGCCTGCCCCTCCTCCGCACCGACGGACCTCGTGACTGCCTTGACCCTGCCCCACTCCCCCCACTGACAGTCCAGGATCTTCATCTCTGTGCATTAAGACCAGCAATTAATTAAGATCAGCTATCTAAATTCCCTTGCAGGCGCCGGGGGTTCAGACGGGGACCTCTCTGGGGCTGTCATTCTGCCCCATGCCTCCCTCTGGGGGCGTTTCAGGGGTCTTGCTCAGCCTGGAGATTTCTCCAGCCCACGCGGCTGTCTCCTCAGGGGAGTCTTCCCGAGCTCATGGCCACAAGCCTGCCTTCTGGGCTCAGAGAGCAGCGTCAGCTGCATGGCCCTGGCTGAGTTTCGTGCTGGGTCAGGACTCAGGAAGGCAGGAAGAGTTACAGCCTCACGGCCTCCCTGCTTCCAGGGAGTGGCTCTGCTGGGAGGCTGCCCCCGAATCCTGCCTCCTGGGGCCAAGGCCGCTGTAACGAGCTGCTTGCCCCCGAGCTCTGCAGCTTGCGCCCATGAGCGCCTCTCATCCAGAGCTGGGGAAATAGGGTGCGGCGGGTTGGATGGTGTCCCCTCCAAGGAGACATCCCAGGCCTGAACCCCGCTCCCAAGGCGGCCTCGTGTGGAAGTAGGTCGATTGCTTCAGTCGATGACAGAGAAAGCCTGGGGGCCTGTGAGAGTGCAGAGAAGGCACCTCTCCCAGTCTAAGGATATCAGGGAAGGCTTCCTGGAGGAAGTGACCCTCTCAAAATGCCATAATGTTTAGTTGACATGATAATGTAGACCTCAGAGCAACTGCAGGCCAGACTTAGGAAAACGAGCTGCAAATGGGCCACTATTAGAAAAGAACGGGCTGTTCACACCAGCTGGTTCTTTCTTGATTCAACCAACAGCCTGTCGGGCAGGTTTCCAGACCCCAGACCACGAATGCCCCGCCCCGCCTGAGAAGGGAGACAGCCTGGGGTCTGAGGCAGGGAGGGTAGGGAGGCCCATTTCTGGCTGCAAGTTGCAAGTTCGGTGTCTCGTTTTGGACACGGTGACCTAAGAGCCCAGAGTGCGGTGTGTGGCTGTGTGGATGGGGCCCCAGAGTGGCCCTGGGGATTGTGCGGGGGGTGGGGGCGGGATGCTGGTCGCACGACCCAGCCAGCGTCTCCCGAGGGTCTTGCCTGTTCAGGCTCTCCAGTCTGCAGGGAAGGGGTCGGGAGGCAGGTAGAAGGGGTCGACCCACCGTTCCTGCCCATCACACGGACCCCTGGTGGAAGGACCCTCGGGCTGGGCCTCGGAGCTGGTTCCAGGGCTCCTGGCCTCCGAGCAGGCTGCTGTGGGGGTCTGTCCACCGGACCCCTGCACTGTCTGACTCCAGCCTTCACTTTGATGAATGTCAGACTCAGGAAAGGGCTGCAGGAAAACTACAAAGACTTCCCCCCTGCCCTTCACTCCAGTCCCCAAACGTGGACGCTCACGGCCTTCGCTTTTTCTCCTCTCCCCTTGCTCCCTCTCTCCCTCCCTCCCTCCCTCTGTGTCTGTCTCACACTCACACACATACACACGCGCGTGCACACATCCCTCTGTTCCCTGTGCCGCCCACGCCTGTGTGCATCGTGGCTGTGTTTCAGGAAGGACCCCGGGGGAATGCAGGGTGGGCTGGGGAGGGGGCGGCTTCCCCCTGAGCTTCCTGCAAGAGGCCGTCGCCCAGGACGGGGGACCCCTGGCTGCAGTGAAGGCTGCAGGGAGCCCACCGTTTCATACAGGATCCTCAGCACGGATGTCAGGGCTTTGAGTCGTTCAAAGGCAGTCCAGGGCCCATTCTTTAGGCTGCTGGCCGTGACAGAAATAACAGTAGAAGGAAGTGAGGTCGCTCAGTGGCGTCCAGCTCTGCGACCCCCTGGACGTAGCCCGCCAGGCTCCTCCGTCCATGGGATTCTCCAGGCAAGCATACTGGAGTGGGTTGCCATTTCCTTCTCCAGGGGATCTTCCCGATCCAGGGATTGGACCATGAAGCTAATGTCAGACCTCACAGACTCAGCCACCCTGAGCTCTCACCCAGCCTGTGACAACCCCGAGTTCAGAGAGGAGCAGATGGGCCACTTCCGGAGCCCCACAGCCGGGGGGACAGGCTGGGGACCCAATGCAGGCTGCCCAGCCCTCGCATCCCCGCCAGGGACTGCCCCTGCTGCCATGCCCCGGACACCCCCCCAGCTGCACAGCACCTCCACATCCTCAGGCCTCGGGGTGGGGGACGTCTGCTTTGCCCACCTACAGGGCACAGAAGTGGGGGGATGGCTCGGGCACCCACGCCTCCAGAGACCCCGCAGCCCAGACCTCCCCCGCCCCGCGCCGTGGCTGAGGGGCAGGGGCAGTGTGTCCGCTGCAGCCACCCGGCCCCCACGTCAGGGCTTGGTGACGACCCCGCCCCACTCTGTGGCAGAGAAAGCGGACTTTGCAAATCTATTGTTTAAATCAAGAGAAGTAACCAAGATAAAACAGAAGAGAAGGGAAACAGGGCTGGGAAGAGGAAAGGGTGGCTCACAAAAATGATATCAGGCCCGATTTGGGGGGAGGGCAGCGTCTGAGCCCCCGGCCTCCCCCGGCGTCTCCCACAACTCCGGGGGAGGCCCGAGTGTCCGAATGCTGATGGAGGTCCAGAGCCCTGGGCTGGGAGAAGGGTTTGTGCCGTCTGGACTGCATCCCGAGTGGGTGCCAGCAAGTTGGCCCGCATGCCAGGGCGCCAGGGTTTGCGAGGCGGGTCCTGGGGGCCAGGGCCTTGCCTTGCAGCCCTCCTGGCCTCATCTCCGTCCACCCTGGGGGAGGGTGATGAGAGGTGGCTTTGAAAGGGAAGTTGTGTCCGCAGGGCGGCGGTGGGGGAGGGCAGGGGTCCTGGGAACACTTAGGCCCTTATCGCTGATCAAAGCCCAGAGGTGCCGCCCGACAGGCGAGGTGTGGCCCCACCTGGCTCTCATTACGCGCTGGCGGCTGGCTGCGGGCTCTGTTCTTGCTCACAGACCCTCCAAGACGGGGGCTCCGCCGGCTGCCCTCACACCGCACCTGGTAGCCTAGTGGCGGGCCAAGCCAGGCACTCAGACCACGGGGAGCCCAGCCGCACGCTGCACCCACCCCCCAGCAGCCCTGCCTCTCCGGGCACTGCCCGCTTGCTCAGCCCCTCCAGCCTCGGCGGTCCTTCCCCTAGGAAGACCCCTCCACTCTGTCCGCCTGTCTCCCGTCCCGTCTGCGGCCTCTCTGCTCACCCCCCTGAAGTCTGTGGTGCCAAGAGTCTTACACCACGGCTCCCACGTGACCTGGGCGCAGGTCCCCGCCCTGTCCTGCGCCATCCTTGTCTCGGGGACCAGGCACCCTGTATCCTTCCCTGTCACACCCCCGAGGGGATCGGGGGAATCCCGCTCTCCGGCCACCCCATGCCCCTTCCCAGAGCCCGGCTGGGCCTCTGTACCCTGGGGCCCAGCTTGTGCACCGCCCCATGCAGCGTGGGGTTCCTGGGGCTAAGTCTGCATCCTCGTAACCTTCCATCCTCAGTACCTGCCCAGTGCTGGGGGTTGGGTGCTCCCCAGGGCAGGGAACACCCCCAGTGGTGAAGAGGTGGCATTGAAACCCTGCTCTGAGCTCTCTGGTCCCCTCCAGGCCAAGCTTCTGGGTCCTTTCAGGGGACTGAGATGGGCCCACGTCCGTCACCCCCAGCCCCAGTAGGGACAAAGGCACAGAGTGGTGGGAGCCCCAGAGTAGGAGCTGCAGGCTGGCGATCCACATTTGGCTCCATGCGCCCACCTCTCTGGTCTCCCGGCACCCACCTGGGAGAATCCGCTAACTACGCCCCCCCACAGGTCCTTCTCTCTCACCCTCAGAGCTTGGAGGGACAGGGCAGAACTCGAGCGCTCGACAGCACAGAGCGGGGCTGTTGCACCAGGCTCTGCTCTCTGCTCCCTGCAGGGCTGGTGGCCCTGTGCCCCAGGTATCCCCTTGCGTTGGTCTCAGAGAGTGGCCAGCCCCTCTTGGCACCCCTGCATGTCCCTGACCCGCCTCTTCTGTAGGGAAATGGTGTTCACGGGCTGGACTGCCCTGACGGGGAAACGAGGCACAGATGGGCGTCTCAGGGGGTGGGCCACGCTTCCCTCCCAGAGAGGGTGTCTCGTGTGGGGTTCAGAGGGCTGAGGGGGGCTGCTTCAGCTCTGTGGGTGCCCTTCCTCCAGGCCCAGCTGCTCCCCAAAGAGCTTGCCCAGGACTGGCACCTGAGTCACAGCAGGCCTAATAAGGGTCACAGGACACCCCACAATGGGTGAGGCGGGGTACACAAGGGGGGCTCTGCAGTTTAAGCCCATGGGACCCACCGGGGCTTCCCACACCCACCCCATCACAGCCTCAGCTTCTGCCTCTGTGAAGTGGGCAGCACCACTTCTGATCTGTCCAGTCTCTGAGTTTTGGGGCAATAAAGCTAATAGAGCAACCGGGCACTTGCCCAAACCTTGTGTGCGCTGAGCCACTCAGTCACGTCCGGCTCTTTGTAAGCCTTTGGACTGTAGCCCACCAGGTTCCTCTGTCCATGGGATTTCCCAGGCAAGAATACCGGAGTGGGTTGCCATTCCCTTTTCCAGGGGATCTTCCTGACCCAGGGATCAAACTCAGGTCTCCCGCATTGCAGGCAGATTCTTTTACCATGGAGCCACCAGGGAAGCCTCCCCAAACATTAGGGCTGTGTTGATTCCTGGAAGGCTGATCTGGGGGTGATGGTCACGCCGATGGTACTCTGTCTCGGAGCGCAGACTGGGTCTCCCCACCTCCCGCCCTCCTGCCTCCCTTCCCATGCTGTTCCACAGTCTCGAGGCTGGCTTACAGGCACCCTGAGCACCCCTCATCTGGGTCCTTCTCCCAGGGGTACAGGCTGATGGTGGGGTGTCGCTTTTTAACTTGCATTTGGCGGCCCCTGGGTTCCTGGGAACAGTTGGTGGAACTGGGTGAGCTTCAGAGTCAAGCGCAGCCCCACCATGTACAACGAGAGGAGCAATGGTTGGGTGTCATCGAGGCCGGGGAGGACACAGGAGGTTAGAGGAGGAGGGGTCTGCCCGACGCCAGGTGGCTGGAGCGCTGCGGGGCCGCCGAAAGGTGCCAGTTCAGTGCACTTGGCGCTTCTTTCCAGCAAGTGGCAACAAGGACCGTCTCCATGCCATTCAGTCTGCGGAGGGCTCAGCGCGTCCTCCGTGGTGCTTGGACAAATGTCACCCCCAGGTGACAGCCGAGGACGTGCAGACACATAGCTCTCGCGGCGCCCTTTCCCGCGTGGGGCCGGTTCCGGAGTGGGCAGTCAGCTGTGTCCGAGCGGCGACGGGCAGCCGAGGTCACCCGTCCTCGCAGACGGCCCCTTCTCACCCCCCGGCACTCTCGCCGTAAAGCAGGAGAGAGACGAGAGCCAGTCATCAGCGTTTCTGCGGAATACGAACTCCAGGTTCTCCTCCCAGACTTTTTCCCTGCACGCAATTTTCTATCGTGACTCTGAAATATATGCACAGTTTGTAACCCGTTCAAGCGTTTTCCCATTATTTTTAGTGCCTGGCGTGGATGAAATTTTGAATGGCTGAATGGTATTCTGTCTCGAAGATGCTTTGAAATATCAGCTATTTCCAATTGCTTTCATATTAGGACAAATAGTCTATTACAATAACATGTTTTCCATATTTTAGATTGTATTCTCAAGCCGAATTCCTCCAGGGCAGTAATGGCTCAGTTTTGAGACCTCAAGAAAGTGAAAAGTAAACAAAAGTACAAAAGCACCCCCCCAAAAAAAGAAACAACAAACCACCCAGATGACTGACCAAAGTCATTCTATTTTCTTTACAAGAATCTAGAAGAAACCCCAAAGTGGTGGTCAGATGCCGTGAAAGCATCAATTAAATCAATGCTTTGCAATCATCTCTCGTTTAAGCGTCTCGGTCTTCTAGTTTCGCTACAGCACAAGGCAATGTTAACATTTCCTAAAATACCCGTATTAGCGCGAGCGTATCTGCTAAGCCTCTCCCACAGGCAGTGGTTGTCAAGAAATCGGAACAAATGTTTAGTATTAGGAGGAGTCTAAGTTATGGGAGAATTTCATATGTTATGATTTATGCATCCGTCATTCCAATCATCTTAAATAAGAAAAATGTTGGTTTTCAGTTGCCACCGAGAAGTATCTGGTCTCTTTTAGAAGAAGATTAACCGCACAGAGGGGCGGCCCAGCTCTGCAGGCGAAGCTGACACTTTTCTTATTATGTACCTGATAATTCAGACAAGATTTAATCAAACAATCCATTTCTAATCCCCACTCGGTATCAGCGTCTGTTTTGAATTTGCCTATATTTGTGTCACATCCAGAAAGCCCGTCTCCATTACATGTTTTTAAGTTCCACATTTTCAACTTATATATGAGGTAATCCAATAAGTAAAGCTAAGCCAGTGGAAGCTGGTAGGGTTATCAAGGTTTTTCCCAGGAAGCAAGGAAGCATATATAGACATATGTATATCTACATATAATATAGATAAAAATGTAGTATGAATAACAAATGTATTACATACATGTTTTATATTTTATATGCATTGATTAATATGACTTTATTATTATGCTTTTTGTGGTGGTAGATTTGGGTCAAAAGGGGTTTTTTAACTGAATTATAGTTACAAGTTTGTATTAGCTTCTGGCATACAGCAAAGTGACTCAGTTTTATATACATACATTTTCACATTCTTCTCCATTATGGTTCTCCACAGGGTATTGATGGGGAAACACTCGAAAGATCAGACTTTATTTTTTGGGGCTCCAAAATCACTGCAGATGGTGACTGCAGCCATGAAATTAAAAGACGCTTACTCCTTGGAAGGAAAGTTATGACCAACCTAGATAGCATATTCAAAAGCAGAGACATTACTTTGCCAACAAAGGTCCATCTAGTCAAGGCTATGGTTTTTCCAGTGATCATGTATGGATGTGAGAGCTGGACTGTGAAGAAAGCTGAGCACCGAAGAATTGATGCTTTTGAACTGTGGTGTTGGAGAAGACTCTTGAGAGTCCCTTGGACTGCAAGGAGATCCAACCAGTCCATCCTAAAGGAGATCAGCCCTGGGTGTTCATTGGAAGGACTGATGCTAAAGCTGAAACTCCAGTACTTTGGCCACCTCATGCGAAGAGCTGACTCATTGGAAAAGACTCTGATGCTGGGAGGGATTGGGGGCAGGAGGAGAAGACAAAGGATGAGATGGCTGGATGGCATCACTGACTCGATGGACGTGAGTCTGAGTGAACTCTGGGAGTTGGTGATGGACAGGGAGGCCTGGCGTGCTGCGATTCATGGGGTCACAGAGAGTCGGACGCGACTGAGCGACTGAACTGAACTGAACTGAGCAGGGTATTGAGTGGCGTTTCCCTCTGCTGTTCATCTGTTTTGTGTGCAGGAGTTTGCATGTGCTAATCCCAAACGCCGAGTTTCTCCCTCCCCACGGCCTTGCCCTTGTGGAGCCCCAAGTTGGTTTCCTGTGTCCGTGAGCCTGTTTCTGTTTTGTAAATAAGTCATTTGTGTCATATTTTAGATTCCACATATAAGTGACATCACATGGTGTTTGCCTTTCTCTGTCTGACTTACTTCACTTAGTACGATAATCTCCGGGTCCACTCATGTTGCTGCAAATGGCAACATTTCACTCCTTTTTGTGGCTGAGTAGGATTCCGTGGTGTGCATGCATGCATGCTAAGTCGCTTCAGTCATGTCCCGCTCTTGGCGACCCCATGGACTGTAGCCCGCCGGGCTCCTCAGTCCTTGGGGTTCTCCAGGCGAGTGCACTGGAGCGGGCTGCCCTGCCCTCCTCACTCCACTGTCTTCTCTCGTCTGTGACACTCATTTAGCTGCTTCATGTCTTGGCTGCTGTGAACAGGGTTCCTATGAATGTTGGGGTGCTTGCATGTTTTTGAATCACAGTTCTGTCCAGATATATGCCCAAGAATGGGGTTGCTGGGTCATATGGAAACTCTGTTTTCCGCTTTTTAAGGAGCTTCCATACCGTTCTCCATAGTGACCGCCTCAATTCACATTCCCACCAACAGTGTAGGAGGGCTCCCAGAAGGGATTGTTGAATACTCACTAATCCCTCTAGATTTTGTGAAACAAAACACATTTCCATTCAGATGTGTAATGACGTTTGCCGTCTAAATGGAACTGTTTTTAATTATTTAATGTGCGCAATAATTATTGGCTCGAGCCTCACTTGGGGCCAGATCCGGGTTGAACCCGATTCTCAGGTATGAACGAGACAGGTCTGTGTCTCCAGAGGCGTGACTGGTGTCAGGATGGCCAGTCACGGCAGCTGGGTGTGGAAGCGTGGGGGGGCCCTGGGCCGTCCCTTTGGAGGTGGGGGGAAGGGCCCGCGTCAGCCCTGGCTTTTGGAGGCCTGGACCACGTGGGCTGGCTTCTTAGGAGGAGAAATTTGCTGGGCATGATTACTGTAGTCTGCATTTCTATTTCAGAAAAGCATTGAAATCGTTTCTCTAGGTGCCACTGTTGAACATTCTGTATTCATTCATTTATGGAGTCAAGGACTATGTAGGAACGTATGCCAGGATCAAGACTATTTCTGTTCCCAGAGTTCTGAGGTGGCAGAGAAAACGCTATGGAAAGCCTATGGAATCCAAGGGAACGCCTTTTCCTTTCTAGGGCGATAAGTGTCAACCTGCTTTTTAAATAACTTGGAGCTAATTATGCATTCACCAATCCCGTCCTTTATTCACATACTCAGAATATTTGTCGAGTGACAGATCTTCATAAAATAATGAGCTGCTTCATTGCTGCCGCTTCCTAGCACGTCTGTGTGTCTAGACGCACTCGCTGGGTTTGACTCTCCAAGCTGGGAGCCTTGCTCGGGGCTCTTTGTGGAAAGCTCCCAGCGACAAAGACGAATGAGGGGCTGATTCCACAGACACTGAGCAGTCAGCACAGGCTTTCTTGAACACCTCGAGAGATGTGGACTCCTCTGGATATTCTAAAGTGGTTTCCCCTGGAGTTTTTATAAAAACTGGAGCCCCTGAAACGGATTAATATCTTGGTCCGGCAGCTGCAGAGACCGCATCCGAGACATTCCTGTGGCATTTCCGACCGCGTTCAAGCCAAGGAGCTCCTGGGGTGGAAGGGGACCGCTTTTATTTAGGGGCTCTGTGGATTTGGGCTTGCGGAAAACTCTTTTTTGTCTGACCCAACTGGAACGCCTGTTGCCACCTCCACCCCCACCCCTGACTCCCCTTCACAGACATTTTGTTCAAAGTTTCTATTCCGTACTTTGTTTTGTCCAGGAGACCAGCTTTGTTTTTTAGTCGCTAAGTCATGTCTGACTGTTTCACGACCCTATGAACTGTAGCCCGCCAGGCTCCCCTGTCCATGGATTCTCCAGGCAAGAATACTGGTGTGGGTTGCTATTTCCTTCTCCAGGGGATCTTCCCGACCCAGGGATTGAACTCTGTCTCCTGCATTAGCAGATGGGTTCTTTACCACTGAGTCACCTGGGAGATCAACTTAAATGATTTTAAAGTTATGCAGTGACACAGTTTCTCAAGTGTTGGGGTTCACATATTGCCAGCTTTTATGGGAGCACTATTCCCAATTTATGCATTCACTATATGAGTCTCCAGAGAATCCCACATGTTGGGTGCTTTTTTTCCAAGGAGACAGAGAAAGGAGGCTGAACAGGAGAAAGTGTGGAAGAGGCAGAAGAGGGTGCCAAAGGGAAGGACACGGACCTGGGATTTTCAAGGGCAGGATGGCATTTACTGGCTCAGCGACTTTGGATGACTCACCCGACCTGTTTAAATCTTAGTTTCCTCATTTGAGAATGGGAAAAAATAATATTGGAGCAATACATCTTAGAGGAGTTATGACATTCAAATGAAATGATGGATGTGAAAGCTCTTTGAAAACGGCAAACACCACATAATGGGAGATGGGAGTGAAAGTGTTAGTCGCTCAGTCGTGTCCAGCTCTTCAGGACCCCAGGGACTTCTCCAGTCCATGGAATTCTGCAGGCTAGAATACCAGAGTAGGTAGCCTTTCCCTTCTCCAGGGGATCTTCCCGCCCCAGGGATCGAACCAGGATCTCCTGTATTGCAGGCAGATTCTTTAATGTCTGAGCCACCAGGGAAGCCCAGAATGGAAGGGATGGTCACTAATTAGTGGAAGTAGTGTTAGACGCTCAGTTGTGTCCGACTCTTTGCGACTCCATGGATTTCTCCAGTCCATGGAATTCCCCAGTCAAGAACACTGGAGTGGGTAGCCTATCCCTTCTCCAGAGGATCTTCCCAACCCAGGGATCAAACCTGGGTCTCCTGCATTGCAGGCGGATTCTTGACCAGCTGAGCCACCAGGGAAGTCCTAAGCATATATATAAATATTTCTAAAACAAACAGAACAGAAAAGCAATTTATTTGTAATATCATATTACTAAAGATTAAAAATCTGATTTGTACAGTTTTAGGAAACAGACCCACATAGACAAACACTGCGGGGGGGGGACGACAAACGACTGATGAGGCCCCATGGACAGAGGAGGGGGAAATCTGTAGTTTGGATCCTGATTTTCAGTAGGATATGAAAGACATTACACTTCAGAGCAAATGAAGTTAAGACCAAGATGGAGACAGCCCAGCCCAGCCGAGCCTCCGCTGGATCAGGAAGGACCATCAGGGACGAGAACACAGGTCAGCATGGGGAGGGGCCGTGATGGGCAGGGGTGAGACAGGCTCCCCTCTGCTTCACAGTAAGCTAATAGGAACCCAGACCCATTCTGGTGACTTCTGGAGAAAGAGAAGTCAGAAGAGCTTCACTCACTACTTACCATCCATGCTTGACTTATTGAGTACCCACTGTGTGCCAGATGGGGCCAAGAAGTTTATAAATTTTTCCAGAGGATAAAGGAATGTCAAGCTTAGGGCAAAGTAAGGCAAAAGTGGATTAATTGGGATTTTCTCTCCTGGCTGTGATGGACTAGCTGGTACTTGCTAGACCTGTACAAGGTAGGTGAAGTCACCAGCATTTGACAACAGGTGGAACAGACTGGTGGAGGAAGGGAAGCAGGGAAGAACGTAATGCCTCTCTCTCAGCACTTGCACACAAAGGCAAAATATCAGTGAGATGCCGATGACCTCAGCATCACCGTCAACCACCCGACCGCACCGACGCACACCGAATGCTGTGCCAACAACCAGAAGAGGGATGTTGGCCAAGACGGACCACTTCTAGGACAAGAAATAAGCAAATTTCAGAACACTGAACCTTCAGAGAATGTTCTCTGACCATAGGAGAAGTAAATGAGAAATCAATCAAAATAAGATATCTTGAAAGTCCCCAAATATTTGGAAATTAGCAAGCTTCCCCCATAGATCAAAGAATAATTCGCCAGAAAAAAATGAGACTTTATTTTAACCTGAATAACCATAGAAACATTATCATCTCAGAATGTGTGAGATATAGATAAAAATAATTTTTGTGGAATTTATTTCTTTACCTATGGTAAGCAAGGGAAAGTGGTTTAAAATCAGTGATCTATGCTTACATTAAAAAGAAAAAAAAAAGGAAGAGACAAAGAAATGCAAAATAAGTTGAAAGAAGGAAGTAATGAAGATAAATAGAGAAATAATGAAATAAAAACAAAACAGAAAATTCATAAAAACCAAAATTTGTTCTCTAAAAAATTAAAGAATTTAATAAACACCTAGAAAAAAAGAGAACATATAATTTACCAACATAAAATATGAAGATAAAATTTTACTACAGATCCTACAGTCACTAAAAAGAAAATAAGAAGTATCATAAAAAACTTAAATAAGATGGTGGGAGAAAACCTTGGGAATTGACGGCATGGGTTGTGGTGGTAGTTTCAGCAGTGTATACCTGGCTGTAAATTCACCAAATGCATACGCTAATTACATACAGCGTTTGGTCTGTCAAAAAAAAATTGTAAATAAAGCCAAAATCCCAGCCATATGCCCCATAAATTTGACAACTTAGATAAATGGACAGATTCCTTGAAAACTGCACATTATCAAACTGACTCAAGAAGCAATAGAAATTCTGCATGTCTCTAAAATTAGTAAAAAATCAATTGTTTAAATCATATACCTTTCTACAAACATAACTCCAGTTCCCAATGGCTTCACTGGTACATTCTGTAAAACTTATAAGAGAGAAATAGTACCAGTACAACTCATATTCTCTTAGAAAATAGAGAAGGGAAACATTAAGATCCCTTTTTTTGAGGCCAGCATTACCCTGATACCAAAACCAGACAAAAAAATTACAAAAGAGAACAGACCAATATCTTTCATGGACTTGAACCAGAACACATCTTTCACAGAAAAATGTATTACACGATATTCAATAACAAAATATTAGCAAATTAATTCATCTATACACAGGAAGACCCGTGGGATTTATTTGAGGAATGCGAGGTTGGCTCAAGATTTCAAAAATCAAAGTAATTACTGCATTAACAGAATAAGGAGATAATCCTGTGATCATTTTAAAGCAGGCAGAAAAGTCATTTTGTGATATCCATTCTGCAAAACTCATTCATGATGAGAACTCTCAGCAAACCAAGATTAGAAGAGACTTTCCCTCAAGTACATTGAGAATAGCCATGAAAACCTGCAAATAGCGTCTCACTTAAGGGGGATCGGCTGAATGCTTCCTCCTAAGCTTGAGGGCAAGGCAATTGTCTGTTCTCATCCTTTCTACCATTGCACAGAAGGGCCTGGCCGACTCAATAAGGCAAGAAAGAGAAGGAAACATAATTAAACAAAAGGCACACACGTTGGAAAGGAAGAAATAAGCTATATTTGCAGTAGCATCTTTCCTTTTCTCCTTTGCCTTTCCCTTCTCTTCTTTTCACAGCTATTTGTAAAGCTTCCTCAGACAACCATTTTTCCTTTTTGCACTTCTTTTTCTTGGGGACGGTCTTGATCACTGCCTCCTGTACAGTGTCACAAACCTCAATCCATAGTTCTTCAGGTACTCTGTCTATAAGATCTAATCCCTAAAATCTATTTGTCACTTCTACTGTATGATTGTAAGGGACTTGATTTAGATCATACCTGAATGGTCTAGTGGTTTTCCTTATTTCTTCAGTTTAAGTCTGAATTTGGCAATAAGAAGTTCATGATCTGAGCTACAGTCAGCTCCCAGTCTTGTTTTTGCTGACTGTATAGAGCTCCTCCATCTTTGGCCGAAAAGCATATAACCAATCTGATTTCTGTATTGACCATCTGCTGATGTCCATGTGTAGAGTCTTCTCTACATAAAAGAAAGACTTCCTCAGTGATTAATGCAAAGAAATAGAGGAAAACAATAGAATGGGAAAGACTAGAGATCACTTCAAGAGAATTAGAGATACCAAGGGAAGATTTCATGCAAAGATGGGCTCAATAAAGGACAGAAACAGGACCTAACAGAAGGACCTAACTGAAGCAGAAGATTTTAAGAGGAGGTGGCAAGAATACACAGAAGAACTATACGAAAAAGATCTTCATGATCCAGATAACCACGATGGTGTGATCACTCACCTACAGCCAGACATCCTGAAATGCAAAGTCAAGTGGGCCTTAGGAAGCATCACTGCAAACAAAGCTTGTGGAGATGATGGAATTCCACTTGAGCTATTTCAAATCCTAAAAGATGATGCTGTGAAAGTGCTGCACTCAATATGCCAGCAAATTTGGAAAACTCAGCAGTGGCCACAGGACTGGAAAAGGTCAGTTTTCATTCCAATCCCAAAGAAAGGCAATGGCAAAGAATGCTCAAACTACCGCACAATTGCACTCATCTCACACGCTAGCAAAATAATGCTCAAAATTCTCCAAACCAGGCTTCAACAGTATGTTAATTGTGAGCTTCCAGATGTTCAAGCTGGTTTTAGAAAAGGCAGAGGAACCGGAGATCAAATTGCCAACATCCATTATATTATTAAAAAAAGAAGAGAGTTCCAGAAAAATACCTATTTCTGCTTTGTTGACTCTGCCAAAGCGTTTGACTGTGTGGATCACAACAAACTGTGGAAAATTCTGAAAGAGATGGGAATACCAGACCACCTGATCTGCCTCCTGAGAAATCTGTATACAGGTCAAGAAGCAACAGTTAGAACTGGACATGGAACAACAGACTGGTTCCAAATCAGGAAAGGAGTACGTCAAGGCTGAATATTGTCACCCTGCTTATTTAGCTTATATGCAGAGTACATCATGAGAAATGTTGGAGTGGATGAAGCACAAGCTGGAATCAAGATTGCTGGGAGAAATATAAATAACCTCAGATATGCAGATGACACCACCCTTATGGCAAAAAGCGAAGAAGAACTGAAGAGCCTTCTGATCAAAGTGAAAGAGGAGAGTGAAAAAGTTGGCTTAAAGCTCAACATTCAGAAAACTAAGATCATGGCATTTGGTCCCATCACTTCATGGCAAATAGATGGGGAAACAGTGACAAACTTTAATTTTTTGGTCTCCAAAATCACTGCAGATGGTGACTGCAGCCATAAAATTAAAAGATGCTTGCTCCTTGGAAGAAAAGTTAAGACCAACCTATACAGCATATTAAAAGGCAGAGATATTACTTTGCCAACAAAGGTCCATCTAATCAAAACTGTGGTTTTTCCAGCGGTCATGTACGGATGTGAGAGTTGGACTATAAAGAAAACTGAGAGGTGAAGAATTGATGCTTTTGAACTGTGGTGCTGGAGAAGACTCTTGAGAGTCCCTTGGACTGCAAGGAGATCCAACCAGTCCATCCTAAAGGAAATCAGTCTTGAATATTCATTGGAAGGACTGATGCTGAAGCTGAAACTCCAATACTTTGGCCACCTGATGCAAAGAACTGACTCATCTGAAAAGACCCTGATGCTGGGCAAGATTGAAGGCAGGAGGAGAAGGGGACGACAGGGGATGAAATGGTTGTATGGCACCACTGACTCAATGAGTTTGAGTAAATTCCGGGAGCTGGTGATGGACAGGGAAGCCTGGCGTGCTGCAGTCCATGGCATCACAGAGTCGGACACGAGCGAGCGAGTGAACTGAGCTGAACTGCAGTAGCATATGTATTTATATAGAAAATCATAAGAAACCAAAAAGCTGCTAGACCTTTAGGTGAATTATACAAGGTCAATATACAAAAATCAATATTTCTCCAAGCTGGAATTGGCTTGGAAGGTGTATTTTTTTTTTCAAAATTGGAATTTGGGACAAAACAATTGTAAATACCATTTGTAGTAATAAAAAATATATAGGTATAAATTTCATGGAGGTTTTATAGGACCTCTGCATAAAAACTCAGAACATTTCTGGGTGAAATTAAAGATCTACATAAATGAAGGGATATATCGTACTCATGGATTGGAAGATTCAGTGTTTTTAAGATGTCTGTTTTCCACCAGTTGATTCCACCAATTGAAGGGGTTAGTGAGTAAACTATGTCCCTCAGCTGACTGCCTGCTTTTACAAATAAAGTTTTATTAGAACATAGATATGCCCTTAGTTTATGTAATGAAAGAGTCTGATGCTGGGAGGGATTGGGGGCAGGAGGAGAAGGGCACGACAGAGGATGAGATGGCTGGATGGCATCACCAACTCGATGGACGTGAGTCTGAGTGAACTCCGGGAGTTGGTGATGGACAGGGAGGCCTGTCGTGCTGCGATTCACGGGGTCGAAAAGAGTCGGACACGACTGAGTGACTGAACTGATGGATGTTCCATAGCAATCTTCAACGGCAGTGTTGACTGCTCATGATAGAGACTATATCATCCTCAATGCCAAAAATGTTTACTATCTGGTCTTTTAAGAAATTTTACCCACCCCTGATCTATAGGTTTAATGCAATCACAATCAAAAGGCCAAACTTTTTTGTTCCTTGTAGTATTGATCCTACTTAATCCAGGCTTATACCTTTTACGAGCTCTGCTGTGGTCTTGTTGTTGCTCAGTTGCTCAGTCGTGTCCGACTCTTTGTGACCCCGTGGACTGTAGCCTGCCAGGCTCCTCTGGCCATGGGATTTCCCAGACAAGAATACTGGAGTGGGATCTTAATTTCCCTATTTATTGACCATGAAAAATTTGATTCCATACTTACCCTCAACATTTCGTTTACAAGTTTTCTAACCCTGAGGTTTTTAAAATTCTAGTCATCTGTTAAAAACCTGTTTTCCAAAGTGGTGTATTTCCCACAAGAAGGGTCAGAAATGCCATACTTTCTGAATGCCTGCACGGCTGCAGGTCGATGTTGCCTGTTTCTGCCTTTGCGCTCGAGGTCATCTCGGCAGAGGGTCGAGCCCCCGAGCTGTTTCTTCAGTCCTTTGTGGCCATTCCCTCCTGGCACTGAGGGCTGCCTCTCTCACAGCTTCTCCTTCTGTCTCCATTTGGCAGGACTTGATCATGAAGCGTTGCTCGCCTAGAGGGACTGACGACTGCTCTATGAGCTGAATCGTCTTGCTCTTCAGATTATCATTCGGTTGCCTTGCTCTTGAGCAACTTGTCTGTTTACTTATGGCCGCGCCGGGTCTTCACTGCTGTATGCAGGGCTTTCTCTAGCTGCGGCAATGGGGGGCTACTCTGTTGCCGTGCACAGGCTTTTCATCGCGGGGCTTTCTCTTGTTGCAGAGCAGAGGCTGTAGGCGCAAGGGCTGCAGGAGCTGTGGCTCACGGGATCAAGAGCTGCAGGCTCCAGGAGCTGTGGCTCACGGGCTTCAGTCGCCCACAGCACGTGGAATCTTCCCAGACCAGGGGTAGAACCCACGTCCCCTGTACTGGCAGGCGGGTTCTGATCTACTGTACCACCAGGGAAGTCCTTTTCTGCTTTTTTCAATCTCATTTTTTCCTCCACAAACTTTTCATCCAGATTTTTTTTTTTCGGTGGCATTGATGATGGTGTAGGGTCATTGGAAAACAACCTCTCTAGTTTTGCTTTCTAGGTACCTGAAAATGTCTCTTTAACCTTGAAGTTCAATAATCTGACCCGGATCTGTGTCGGTGTGACTCATTGTCCATCGCCTCGCCCTGGAAAGTGACCAGCTGCTCAGTCTGCAGACTAGCGTTTCCTTCATTCCAGGGCAAGTTTGTCTTGTACGATGATCTCATGACATAATCTCTTATGTCTAATTTCTGTTCTGTTTTGGGGTCACCTCCTCAGGGTCACCAGCTATCTCCGTGGGATTGTTTTGTTATTCCTTTATCCTCGTCTCTGGCTATTTCCATGTCTTTGCCTTTCTGCTCTGATTCGCTTGTTTGCCATTACTTCATTTTGGCCATTTTTCCAAATCCAGCTCCAGGAAACTCTCTGCAATTCTTGAGACCCTGAGCTCCTGGCTCCCAACGGTTTCCCTTAACACTCTCTGGGGTGTCTGCCCCACCCC
The DNA here is from genome assembly GCF_019923935.1 of Bubalus bubalis. NCBI lineage: Eukaryota > Metazoa > Chordata > Mammalia > Artiodactyla > Bovidae > Bubalus > Bubalus bubalis. The sequence goes on from NC_059163.1 coordinate 2,931,917, forward strand.
TGTATCATCTTCCCTTACCAGAGGTGCTCAGGGTTTGCCAGCTCCACCACCCCATGCCAAGGGGGCACTCAGGAGTGATGCCAAGATGCCCGGATCCATGTTTCTCTTGGTTGCATCCATGAAGACCCACAGCAGGCTGCTAACCCCCAGAAATGATTCGCCTGGATGCTGCAGTGAACATCCACCAGCCTCTCTGTCTGGAGTTCTTCACCGAACTCTCTGGTTGGAATGGGAGCTGGAGCCTCCTCCCTCTCCTCCCATCTTACCTGACATCTGAAGGGCGCTTGAGAGCTGTCAGTCCAGTGGCAGTGTGGACAAGGGATGGAGGGAGGTCAGCTGGCTGGACACGATGAACTGGATGAAGCGAGGAGTCCAGGGAGACGTGTGGATGGGGGGCAGTCTCTCGGTGGCCTGGCCCAGGAGACACAGGAGGGCCCGGAGCGGTGAGTGGCAGTCACCCTGCAGTCTCTCCCGTGCTGGGTCAGGAGCAGCTCCCTGGCTGTCTGGAGGCGTCTCTGACTCTTCCCTCTGCCTGTCTTCTGCTCCCCAGCTGCACAGCCAGCTCCTGGTGGCCAGGACAGGCTCCAAGGGTCTGCTGTTTCTGCAGACCCCCGGCCCAGGCCTCGTCACAACGTGGGGCATGCACTGGGGCCTGACTTCAGCTCTGCCTGTCACTGCCGCAGGCCTGGGGCCGGCACAGGCCTGGGGCCGGGGCACTTCCCAGAGGGACGTCTGGGGGCTTCTGACTAGGCCTTGCTGCTGTGGGCTCTGCATCCATCCAGCGGCGTCCTGCTGTCTCCTTGCTCTCCGCCCCGTGTTGTGGGCAGCGGGCTGGGCGAGGGGTGTGGGCTGCTTACAGGCTAAGAAAGCTGGCTCTGCATTTCCTAACCAGTTTGGCAGACACCGTGCACTTTCCTAGAGAAGGCAGTGGCACCCCACTCCAGTACTCTTGCCTGGAAAATCCCATGGACGGAGGAGCCTGGTAGGCTACAGTCCATGGGGTTGCAAAGAGTCAGACACGACTGAGCAACTTCAAGTCACTTCGTGCACTTTCCATGTAAAGGAATCTTGGAGGGTTGTCACAAGAGCGATGACTCAAAATCATAATTCTGACATTTGCCCCCACCCCGCCCCTAACCCTTGCCCAGCATGCCTGGCCTGCACCCGCTCAGGTGCCCAGCATCAGAGGTGTCAGACCAGGCTCCATCTTTCACCGCACAGGCCCCGGGGTGATGGCTCTGGAGGGTGGTGAGTCCTGTCACCCGGCAGTGCAGAGGGGCTGGGGACAAGAGACCCATCTGTGGGGAGGGCATCCCCTGGCGCTCTTGCCCGCCTCACCACCTTTGCCAGAGAATCGCCTCCTGGCCTTATAGCCTGGCCTCAATTCCAGTCTCGTCCACCCACCTGGAAGGCCCTGTCCAGGCCCCACTTCCTGCAGGAAGCCCCCCTCTCTCTCTCCCCCAAAGTTTCTTTGGATCTGCACTGCACAAACCAGCTTGGGGCGACTTGGGCAACAGGCATTTATAGGAAGATCCTGGCAGAAAGTGTGGGATTGAAAGGGTGGCCTGGGCAAAGGGGCCCAAGACTTGCACTCACTGCCTCCCATCGTGCCCGGGTCCTGGGTGTGGGCCCTGACTGCCATGCCATCCCCCGGGGTGGGGCAGGTGCAGATGTGGCGCTGCCAGCCTGGGGGGCACCCAGGCCATTCCGGGAAGAGGATGCCACCCCACCCAGAGCCAGCTCTGCCAGGCCTCTCCGTGTCTGCCCTGTGCAGGCCTGGTGGGTGTGGAGAAACCCCTCATCTTCATCCGCTCGCTCCCTCACCTGGTTGGGAAAGGCTTCAGTTCTCCCCACCTAGTGGGTGGGGTCCCCGGGGTCAGAGCCACAAGGGGCAGGCTGCCTCCCCAGCGCCCTGCACGGGACGGGCTTGGAAACGCCTGCTCGCCTGTCTATCCGTGTGCAGCTCTGGCTGGTGTCAACCCTGGAGCCTGGTAAGGACGAAGCTCAGCTTCTCGGCTGAGAGCAGGACGAGGAATGCGGGGAAGGGGCAGCTCTGGAACCTTCTGCTCCTCACATGCCGCGTGGGCCCCGGTTACCTACTGCGCCCTCTCACCCAGAAAACAGAGATGAGGCTGCAGGGCGTCTTGTGGACAGTTGAGAGGGCAGACCCGTGAGCTCTTCTGAAGGTCAGGGGCCCCGAGGCTTCGGTCAGAGCCGCCCCCCTGAGTCTGGCTACAGGCGCTCCTGGTTTCAGTCCTTCATGGGCCCGACACAAGTGGGGTGCAGGCGTCTGGCCCGGGCTCAACACTGCAGTCCGGCAGTCCAGGGCAGGAGGGTGAGACCAATCCCCGGACCTGGCTCCTGGCTCTGGCGGGTGACCTTGGGGGCCACGTGCAGGACATTCTCTGGGCAGCCATGTGACCGCCAGCCTCAGTGTTTCCTGGCACCACAGACCTGGGGGTGGGGAGGGGGGCTTCACACTGTAGACCTGTAGCTGGAAGTTCAAAATCAAGGTGTGGGCAAGTCTTTGTTCCCCTAGGAGCCTCCGGGGGAGGAGCTTCCTGACTCTTCCAGCTCCCAGTGGCTCCAGGTCTCCCGGCGTTGTGGCCGATTCACTCCATCTTCACGTGGCCTCCCTGTGTCCTTGTGACTCTGTCTCCCGTAAGGACGCCAGTGATTAGACTCCATCCTAATCCCATTCTCACCTTCATTACATCCACAGAGGAGGCCGCATTCTGAAGTTCCGATGGACGTGAGCTTAGGGAACACGATTCATGCTCCTAACACTCACCACCAGCCGCGTGGGCTTTCCCGCCCTCCTCCTCCAGCTTCTCACAGGTCGAGGGCCTGGCCTCAGCCCTGAAAGCCTGGTCCCGTCTTCCGGGCGCCGCGCCCACCCAGGGGTCCGGTCCTGGCTCTCTCCCTGCCTGGACTTCAGATGGTCTAGGCCATGCGGGACCCTGGGTGTGCCCAGAGTCAGTGGCGCCGGGGTGATGGGGACACTGATGCAGCGGGTGTGAACCGTGCAGGACCACGGGTGACCTCTGGCCGTCAGCATGACCTCCGGGAGGACAGGTGCAGCAAGCAGAAAACTGGGGGGCCAGGACACCGAGGTCCCAGCACGACTCCCGCCCGGGGCCCCATCCTCCACCCGCAGGAGCGTCTGGGCTCTGTTTGCCGTCACAAAACCATGCACTGGAGTTATCGCTGCTGTTCGGTCACTCAGTCGTGTCCGACTCTTTGCAAGCCCATGGACTGCCGCACGCCAGGCTTCCCTGTCCTTCACTACCTCCCGGAGGTTGCTCAAACTCACGACCATCTCGTCCTCTGTCACCCCCTTCTCCCCCACCCCCGATCTTTGCAGCGTCAGGGTCTTTTCCAATGACTGGCCTTAAACCACAGAAGCGTGTCCTCTCGCCACTGTGGAGGCTAAAAGGCCAAGATCAGAATGCCGGCAGGGTGGGGCGCCAGGGAAGCCTCTTCCTGCTTTGCGGATGCCTCCCTCTCGGGGTGTCCTCATGGGGTGAGGGGGAGATCTCCACGCCTTCCGGTAAGACCTCCAGCCGTCACATCAGGGCCCCACTTAATGACCTCAGTGAACCTTAATTATCTCCTAAATGACTTCGCAATGGGGCTCAGGGCTTCACCTCTGAATCTGAGGGGTGACAATTTAATCCACAGCAGGTGGTGAACGCTGAGTTCTGAGACAGCCCTTTGCAGGAACGGGTAGTGGGAGAGGGGTTGGTGAAAACTAATGGCAAGTGGCCTTGTGTGCGGGTTTGGGAGGCTCAGTGCTAGAGAGCACCCCACTCACCTCCACGTGTATCTGTTGCTGCCCCCTTCCCAGGCCCCAGCCAGCCTCAGGGAGGAGAGGCCGGTCTCCTTTCCTTCCTGTGAATTCCCAGGGAGGGGCCGGTGGACCTGGCTCACGCCCTAGGCTCGCACGTGGGACCCCAAGAGTGAACCATTCCAGCCCTTCCATCCAGGGGTCCAGGGCTGCCTGTGCTGACCTTGACTCCACCGGCTCCTTGAGGTCACCAGCAAGGGGCCCGAGGCTCGGAAGGGTGGTCACTGCGGGGCCCTGCCCCTACCCCAGCATCCTCGAGGACAAGGTGGACTCCCTCCCCACACTACCCTCTGTGTCTGGGCGGGCCCGGCTCCAGGAATCCCTTTGCTGGTCGACCTCCATTTCTGAGCAGCCCATGGTCACCGCCTCGGGGAGGTGTCCTTGGCTCCTGGCCCCCCAGGGCACTGGATCCCACTTAGTGAAATGGCCCTCCTGCTCTCCCTGAGAAGAGGCGTGGTCCTCTGGACGCCACGGCCACCAGGAGATAACCCCCGCCCCACCTGTGGTCACCGTGAGGCTTTGTTGCTATTGCAAGCTAAGAAGGATGCATCCCTGCCTTGCCCCGTGCGCGGGCCCGATTGGCAGCGAGGTCTTCCCCAACCTGTCATCAGTAATTGGGGACAAATTAATATTTACTAAGCAGACTCCCATGAATAGGGGGTGGGCATGAGAAGGCAGGGGGAGGGGCAAGACCTGAGCCCCCGCTCCTGGCTTTTAACTCCGTGCCCGCCCCCCCCACCCCACCACCAGCAGAAACGTGATCCCGGGCTAATTGCTGGAGCCGTTTTCTCAGCCTCTCCTGCCTGACCCAGCTCGCAGTGCTGCAGTGCCCTCCTGCACCTCCGATGCAGCTGTATACATCAAAGGAGCCGGAGGAAACCTCTTAATACCCTACTTCCCTTTCCCCCCCGCCCCGCCCACCTCAGGACCAGAGCATCACAGCTCAAGGTCCCGGTGGAGAGGGGCTTTCTAAAGTATTCGAAAGCATCCCACTCTGGCCGCTTCCCCCTTCAGCATCTCGTTTCACCCCCACGGCCCCCAGTGAAGGGAATGTCCCTGCCCCTGTCCTCTGATGAGGGGATGGAGCTCAGAGAGGTTAAGTGAGTGACCCAAGGTCACACAGCAGACCACAAGCTGGAGCTTTGATTCGAAACCAGATTGCATGCGTGTCCTGGAGCTGCTGACACAAGGCACTGCAGCCCGGGTGGAAAACAACGGGAACGTCTGCTCTCAGCCCCAGAGGCTGACGTCTGAGGTCAAGCTGGGGCTGAGCCCTCCTCCGAGCTCTGGGTGGACTCCGTCCTTGCCCCTTCCTGCTCCCCTGGCCTCCGCATCCTCGGCCCTGGGCTCGCAGTGGCTGCTGCCGTCCCCGTCTGTGGTCACTCGGCCTCCTCCCCGTGTGTGTCCTTGGGTCCGAGTCTCCCCTTGCTTGTGAGGACACGAGGGTTGGTGGAGGGCCCACTCCACTCCGGAGTCACCATCTTCATAGCGTCAGATTTCCAGATCAGGCCAGCCTCACAGGCACCAAAGGTAGGGCTGGGCCAGACCTCCAACCCCGCTTCCTGGGAAAGTCGCCCTCCCCTGCAGGGCTTCCTCTCACGCTTAAGGAAGTGGTCCAGCCCCACCTTTGGTCCCTGTGAGGCTATAAAGACGGCAAGGCGGTGGGGAGACGAAGTACGTTCCCCCATGACCACCACCAGCAGCAGCCCCTCGAGGCAGCCTGGGTGGGCTTCCCCACGTGAGGGTCCTTCCTTTCCCACGTCCCGGCTGTGGGCTGAGGTGGAGAGGGTGGGCGACATCAGGACCCCCTCCCTGGGGCCGCTCCTGGTGTCGTGGGCAAGGTGGGTGGCACGGGACACTCTGAGCCACAGCATCACAGGCCAGGGGTTAAGTGGCTGCCCCGGGGCACACGAGCACTCACTGGCAGGTCGGACAGGAACAGGGGTCAGCTCACCCCATGCCCAGGGCTGTTTCCAAAAGCAGATTTGGCTGAAAGCTGCCTAGTCTGGGAGATTGCTTCAGAAGGCACTGGAAGCCTCTGGTTGGCCGAGGTTCTGTGAGGAGAGTTCTGCAGACTGGCAGCCTGGTTTCTGCAGCCCCAGGTCCCGCCCTGTAGTACAGGGGCTGGGTGTGGGCACTGCTGGAGGAGGACGTGGGGAGCAGAGGAGGGGACACCACCAGGAGGCGGTTTTCAGCTCAGCAAAGGGGACCTTACAAGAAGCAGAGGTGTCTGGGGGCGTCCCTTGCAGAGGGGTGAGCTCCCCGTCACTGGAGACACTCAAGCGGGTGCCATCTGCTCTCGGGAGAGCCTTGGAGCAGAGGCCGCTTGGACTAAGTTTCCTGTGAGGCCCTTCACAGCCCAGCGCTGTGATCCTGCGAATCCTGGGAGGGTGGGCTGGGGGCTGAGACCCTGCTTCTCCACCCCAGGCTCTCTCCCAGGCACATCGGGAAGGTGTGACCCTGCGCCCTGGGCACACGCGTGTGAGCCAGGATGCTTCCTCGGCCTGGTGCCCGCGGCTCAGCGCTGGGCCTGGGGGACCGGGGCCGGAGGGGTCGGTCCTCCAGGAAGTGACAATCGGATCAGATGAGCACGTGCTTCAGGACGGAGCCTGAGGTCACTTGATGAGTACCCGGGGAAGACGTGGGGAGGGGCGTCCTGAGCTCACTTCCAGGGAGGGGCTGGAGGGCCAGCAGGTGGTGGACCCCAAGGAAAAACCCACGAGGCTACCCTCGCCAGCCACACCCCTCTTTAAAGACGTGACTTATGTGGGAAGTCACTCACTTTAGAAGGCACTAGAGGCCTCTGGTTGGCTGAGGTTCTGTGAGGCGAGTTCTGCAGACTGGCAGTCTGGTTTCTGCAGCCCGGGCAGTGCAGGGGCCAAGGCGGGTGCTGGAGGGGGGACCAGGGGACCTAGGAGAGGACACCAGAGGGAAGCAGCTTTCAGCTCTGCGAGGGGGCATTTCAAGCCCGCCTCCAACCCCCCGTGACCCTGTAGGACCCTGCAGACCCCGCGTCGCGCCGCCTCTAGACTCTGACCTCTGGAGGGACCTGCATCTCGGGCCCCAGGGCCTCTCTCTGCCTGGTCCCAGGCCCGGCCCTGCGAGGAGTCCAGTCCCCTCACTCTCCATGCGCGATGGGTATCAGGGCACAGGGTCTCCATGGCCCTGCTCACCAGGGTCACGAGCTGGCTGTCACCCCTTCTGCCGTCTGTCTGTCTGTCCATGTCTCTGTGTCCATCTGTCGACGAGCACCTCTCTTTGCTTCATGCTAGAAAGAACAAGCAAGCGAGCAAACAGGGCCATTGGAAGTAGGAGGTTAAGATAAAGAACAATGGCAGCAACAGGGATGACAGGGTGAGAGGAGAGGTGGCGGGAGACGCGGCCGGCTCAGACCCGCTGGAAGGGCCCGGGCGGCGGCTGCGAGCCGCCCGCCGCCACGGCAATGGAGCCACACGGGGATCCCGCAGGAGCTGCTCAGCTGCCTCTGACCCTGACATCCAAGCCAGGGGTGGGGGGCACCCCCACCCGTGCAACTCCCTGAACCTGGGGCCGCCAGCTCAGATGCACCGAGGAGCAGAGCCCCCGGCAGGGACTCAGCACGCTCTCCCCGCTGTGGCCGGAGGGGGTGCCCCTGTTCCAGGGCATGGACACGCATGTTCAGGGAGGGGTGTGCGAGGAATGTTACCTGCGCCATGACCTGGCCTGTGGTCCCATGCAGGGCATTCCTGGGCTGAGGCCACCCCTGCAGGGGGAAAAGGCCGGTGGATCCCCTCCTGGGCCAGCCAGATCCAGCCCAAGCTCTGCTGGGGAGCTCCTAGGGACTGAGAATTATGAGTTCCCGGCCCCTACTTCTCCCAGTCAGCCTTTGAGTTCCCCCAAGAGGGCCCATGCCATGCTGGCATCTCAGTTTATCCTCAATAACCCTCAGGACAACTCTTGGTCGGGAGCATCAGTCCACCCCTATACATGAATAAACCAAGGCCACCTGATGACCAGGCTCCAGGCCCCAGCTGGTAACTGAAGGAGCCATGTCCTGGCCCAGCTGCCTCCTGACACTGCACTTGGGATGTTCTGACACTGTCCTTTTGCAGAGAAGCTCACTTGAGCATCAAGTCAGCATCAAGGGGAAAAGGTAACAAATGAACCAGCCGGAGATGAAGAGCTGAGATGGGAGGAGACACAGTGAGCCTGGCCCTTCTCCCTGCCCCGCCTCCTGACTTGTTGGCACAGTTCAGGACACCCACCCCAGCTGGGGGACCCGGGGGTGGGGGGCACGTCACACACCGGGGTTTTGAAGCTGGCAGGGGGGACCGGAGCTTATCTCACTGGAGTCTGCCTGCCACCGTCCAGACCGCCTCCTGTTGGTTCCCAGGCTCAGGCCACCACACTACCCTGCTCCCCGCAGAGAGGAGAGCCCTCTGCTGAGATGATGGACATTACCTGGTCCAGCGGGCGTCTGACACATCCCTGCCTGTCCTGGTGACCACCGTTGCCGTATCATCCACTCCGGAGGCCCCTGAAAAGTCCCTGCCCCCTGACACTGCTGTGAGTGCATCCTGCACCCTGTGACCCATCGGTCGCCCAGAGCATTGAACCACTTAGACTCTGCCAGGAGGAACAGTGGCCGCCCTGTCCCCAGCCCCACGCCCGTTCCTCCCAGCTAGAGGGAATCCCCCTCCTCCAAGGACACACAGCTCTTGACCCCAATTCCCACCAAGGCCCACCCTCTGCCTCGTGACTTGAGCCCTAGACTGTCACCCCGGGCTTGAACCAGACCCCCCCAGTGACCATGGTCAGCAGAGGGCAGGCGGCCGCTTCCCTCCTGGCTGTGTTCCAGGGCAGAAGAAAGGGCTGGAGTTCCGTGAGCACCTACTAAGGGCCCCCTGAGCGAGATCCAGACGCTGAAGCACTTAAGATGGGCTCACGGGTAAGATTTCACAGTTCCGGCCCCAGGAAGATTTCTACTCCAGAAATTTTTTCTTTGCACTCACCCAGAAGATGATAAATGAACCAGCAAAGGGTGTCGCCACCACCGCAGCCAAGGCAGTAAACACCCCTCAACCCCCGCTTCTTCCCCGTGCCCTTCTGCCGCTGGTTTTGGCGTTTGTTTTTTGTGCTGAGAACACTTAACTCGAGATGCGCTCTCTCAGCAAATGCCGATGAGGCCAGAGCCGCGTTTTTCACTAGAGGCACGCTGTGCGGCCCCTCTCAAGCCCACTCCTCTGGGAACCGAATGACCTGGAATGACCCCTCCCTGGGCCTCCCCCCAGCCCCGGCACCCTCCACTCAGTGTCTGCTTCCCTGAGTCCATCTGTCCTTCGATCCCACGTCTAGGCGGCATCGTGCAGTCTGTCCCTCGACTGCTTTATTTCACTCAACATAATCTCCTCCAAGTCCCTCCGCGTTGTCACAAACGAGACTTCTCTTTAAAATTCTTTTTCAAGGCAGAATAGTATTCCCTTGCATGTCCATAGCGTAGTTTCTTTATTCCTTCTAGCCAGTTGGGTTGTTCCCGTGCCTTGGCTATTGTGAATAATGGTCCAGGAACGTGGCTGGGCAGGTTCATGTTTGAGACGCTGCTTTGGGTTTACACCCAGAGGTGGGATGGCTGGGTCATATTAGACTTTTCATTTTTAAATAAATATTTATTTGTTTATTTGGCTGCCCCAGTAGTGTGGGATCTGGCTCCCTCACCAGGGTTTGAGCTCTGGCCCCCTGCACTGGAAGTATGGGGTCCTGGCCACTGGACCACCAGAGAGGCCCTTATTTTTCATTTTAAGGAAACTCCGGACACCCTACACAGGGTCTGCACCGTTTTACAGTCTCACCAACAGGGCACAAGGGCTCCAGCTTAGGTAAAAGTTACTCCTGCCTCCAAGAGGGCTGGGCACAGCTGAGGGGTTTTTCCAGGCTGCAGGGGCAGGAAGTAGGGGCCTGGGATCTGTGTCCAGAGCCCCTGGGTCCTCCACTTTCCCTTCCATGGACCTGGGGCTGTGCCCCCGGCCTGAACTGAGCTATCTGTGGGGCAGGGTGTCTGTGGGCAGAAGGACAGGCAGGAGGGGCAGGCGCTGGGGGCTCTCCCCTGCCAGGGACCCCACTCAGGGTTGGGGTGGGCACACGGCTGCAACGGCCGCATCACCTCCTCTCCTCCTTGCTTTCTCCCCCCGCACCGCCATCTTTCTCTTTTCCAGGGGTAGTGACAATGTTCCTGCAAGTCCTGTGTGGTCTGGAGTCCAGGGCCCAGGGAGACTCTCTAAAGTGGGATTTCCTGCCTCCCATTGCCACCCCGACGACACCCCCACCCATCCACCCCCAAATCAGGAGAAGGCAGTTCAGAGACAGCTTGTTGATAAGGAACTTCCCCAGCCAAGCTCAGGACACGCTGGGCACAAGTCCCCCTTCTCGAGGGTCTAGAGTAAAGGGCAGAAGCTGGACGGCATCTCGGGGACTTTGGGGGGCAAGCTTCGGGGTCCTCAGGGAAAGAACTTGTCCTTAACGTCTCACCCAGCGACCCTCTCTCTCTTGCTCACACGTACACACGGAATTGCCGCTTTCAAGACAATGCTTTTAAAGCAGACTCTGTATCAGAGAAATGGTGGCCCGTGTGAGTGTGATTTGACTGAATCAGACAAGATCGCATCCGTGTCCCCTCCCCCGCCCCCGGGTTGTCGGGAGCCCCGAACACCCTGGGAACCAGCAAGCGCCAGCTTTGAAAGGTTAAGGCAGACGCGTCTAAACTGCGCACACCCCCCCACCGCACCCCCAAGTGTAGCCAAGCCGGCCTCCTCCTTAGAAAGAGGAATTCGATCAAATGTTAATCCTCTCCACATGTAGAATATTCCAGATAGCCCCGAGCTCTGAGTGCCTTTTGAACTTGTGAACAGAAATTGATTCAAGGTGACGAATTTGTAATCAGTTTATGATTGATGGACCGCGTTTCCAGAGAGGCAGCTTGGTGTCCACCCCCCCGCCCCCCTACCCTGCCCGGGGAAGCAAATGTGTTTCACTTTATCTCGCCCCATCCCGGGGCCCAGAGGACCGGGAGAAAGAAAATAAAGTCAACTGCAATATTTAACTTGTGTTAGAACAGATGCCACTTCATTAGGGGATCCGAGGGAGGAAGCGCTAAAGCAGAGCTTTGGGCTTGCCCTCCCGTCTGGATAGGGGGCAGATCGGATGTTAAACTATTAGTGTGATTAGGTGAATAATGACTTTGGAACTAATTTCGCTGGATTGGAAAGAGAGCAGGACAGGGCGAAAGCAGAAACATCTGCTAGAATATTCTAATTTCAAAGGGTAATTGCAGAAGGTCTGCTCCGGGCCCCCTTCCTTCTCTCCCTTTTTCTTTCCTTTCTTTTTGTTAATCGAAACTGCCTTGAAGTGACTTTTGAGTGCAGCCCTAGCAAAGTTCAGATGGAAAGTTCTCAGGGCAGAAGCCCAGGGGACTGCCAAGCAGGCTGGCCTAGGGCCCCAGGAAGCCACTCCGTCGTCAGCCCGCACGTCAAAGCTGCTCCCTGAGTGCCTTCAGGGCAGCAGGCAGTGGCCTTGAACTTCTCAGGCCGGGCTACCTCTGGGATCTGAGGAAAACCTTAAACCACGTCCATTCCATTTGAGAAAAGAACAGGCTCGCGGCATGAAAGCCTCTGGGGCAGGTTCACAGACCCCTGCGAGGGCGTCATTTCCAGCCATCCTTTCTCTGCGGTCACCTTGGCTCCCCTTTCTGTCTGCGGGCAGTGGGTGCTGGGGAAACCGGGGTCCAAACCAAAAGAGCAAACCCTGGTTTGTAGCATCTGCCGGTGTCCGTGGTGTAAACGCCCCTCCAAGGCCAAAGTCAAGCCACCGACTCGAGGTCACAGAGCTGACATTGCTGGGACGGGATGGGCATGTCCAGTTCTTGCTGGCCCGAGCCACCTCTGCATGCCAGGGTTCCCCACCACCGGGAGCACACGTCCTGGGCCTTCCCCTCCCGAGAAGCGTCCCTGGCTCTCCAGGGTCAGCCCTTTGCTCCCAGGCTGTGTCAGGCCTCTTGAGGTTTGGGCTCCCCTGTCCACAGGGCTCCTCCGCCTTTTTCCCCTGCCCAGCTGTCACGTGCTCCTGCTTGCCGAGTCGCCCCAGCTACATTGTCCTTCTCCTCCCTTTCTGTCTTTACTTTCATCCTTTCACCAACCAGCTCTGAATGGCTGCTCTGTGCTCCACATTGGGGTGATGGGACAGACCTGGCCCCTGGCCTCACAGACCTCATGGCAGAGTGGATGGACAGACCTCATTGGGAGATAGCAGGAGGGCCCGAGCTGAGGATCCTTCAGGAAAGGGCGGTTAAAGGGCCTAGTCCGATGGCGGGGGCTATGGAAGGCTCCCGAGGGCAAGCAGGTTTGAGCCGAGCCCGGGCAGGAGAGCGTGAACGGCAGAGAAGGAGGGCGGGTGGTTCTCTGGGCAGAAGAGGGTTTGTGCAAAGGTCCTGGGGTGAACTCAGGTCATCACTGAAATCAGACCCTTACGGGGCAGGCAAGAGGGCCATGCCAGCAAGGTCGCCTCCTTCAGGGCCTCCTGGGGGAGGGCCCAGCCGGCCTCTGTCCTCAGGACAACAGGAGATGCAGGGCGATTTTGATTGTAAATTAAAGGTCATTTTTGCAAAGGTGACACGTACAAAGGGCAGAGTCCAAAGGGCGGCAGGGAGAACAAGTGTGCCCTCCTGACCACGGCAGCCCAGCCTGGTGCCCCTAGGCCAGCCTCCAGGACAGCGCCGCCTCCTCCCCGGGCCTGCACCCCGTGGGTCCAGTGACTGCAAACACTCCTGCAGAAACCCAGCCCACGGCGCCCCCTGCACCTGGCTTTCCTGGCCTCATGGACCCCGTGTGTGTCTGTGTGTGTCTATGCGTCTGGGTGTGTCTCTGTGTGTCTGTGTGTCTCTCTGTGTGTCTGGGTGTGTTTCTGTGTATATGTCTGTGTCTGTGTATCTGTGTGTCCATCTGTGTGTTTGTCTGTATGGATCTGTGACTGTGTGTGTCAGTGTGACTGTGTGTGTGTGTGTGTGAGTCTCTCGTTGTGTCTGTGTCTGTGTGTGTATGTGTGTGTGTGTGTACATGTGCCCATGCAATCCTGCTCCAACGTATCTCAGAGGGTACAGCAGGACGGAACTCAGGCTCCAACATGGATACATACCAGCCCAGCATCTTCCTGATCCCCTCTGTCTTCTCCCTGCTGTGGACCAGGTCCTGTGCCAAGCAAGGTGGGGGCAGGGCGGGGCCTCTGGTGATACTCCCTGGGGACTAACATCCAAGAAGCACCAAGGTAGATGCCTTTGTGTTCCAGGCAAGGCCGGAAGGCCCTCGGCAGGCTTGTTTCAGCTTCTAGAAGGTCAGAAAGCATTAAATGAACACCTGCTGTGCCCTGGGTATGGAGGGGAGACGCACGCAGAAAACGCAGCCTCCAGCCCCCAGCACAGAGGCTGCCAAAGGAGGGACCCGGTCTGCAGCATGCGAGCTGGGAAAGATGGACCCAGGGAAGGTCTGGATGTGTCAGGAGGAGCTGAGGCTGCAGGCCTGGGCCTGGCCCATGGCTGGACAAATCATTGCTCCTCCCCAGGTCCCCAGGACAGCAGCAGGAGACTCTCTGAGACCCTCCATCTGTGGGAAGGGGACACTGTGAGTGTGTGGGGGCCTGAGAATGGGGAAGTGGGGGACACCCATCCTGCTTGGGGGGTTGAGGGGACGACTGTGGGGTCCTGGAGGTGAGGCCCCCCAGGACGCATGGAGCATCTGCACAAACTGTGAACTCTTGACAAGCAAAGCCCTGAGACTGCTTGTTTAATTAACTTTAAAACTTTGATTTAATATTTTTTTATTAATGTAGGAATTAAAGAGCCTCTTGATGAGGAGAGTGAAAAAGCTGACTTAAAACTCAACATTCAGAAAACTAAGATCATGGTATCCGGTCCCATCATTTCATGGCAAATAGATGGGGGGAAAATGAAAACAGTGACAGACTTTATTTGTTTAGGCTCCAAAATCACTGCAGACAGTGACTGCCGCCATAAATTCAAAGACGCTAGATCCTTGGAAGAAAAGCTATGACAAACCTAGACAGTGTATTAAAAGCAGAGACATCATTTTGCCAACAAAGTCTGTACAGTCAAAGCTATGGTTTTTCCAGTAGTCATGTATGGATGTGAGAGTTGGATTATAAGGAAGGCTGAGCACCAAAGAATTGATGCTTTTGAACTGTGGTGTTGGAGAAGACTCTTGAGAGTGCCTTTGACAGCAAGGAGATCCAACCAGTCCATCCTAAACGAAATTGACCCCGAATATTCATTGGAAGGACTGAGACTGATGCTGAAGCTCCGATACTTTGGCCACTTGTTGTGAAGAGCCAACTCACTGGAAAAGACCCTGATTCTGGGAAAGATTGAGGGTAGGAGGAAAAGAGGGTAACAGAGGATGAGATGATTGGATGGAATCATCGACTCAATGGGTGTGAGTTTGAGCAACTCCAGGAGATGGTGAAGGACTGGGAAGCCTGGTGTGCTGCAGTCCATGGGTCACAAAGTCAGACATAACTGAGCAACTCAACAACAACCGAATATAGTTCCCTCTGTTATGGAGTAAGACCTTGTTGCTCATCCATGCTATATATATTAGCTTCCTGGAGAAGGAAATGGTAAGCCATTCCAGTATAGTTGCCTGGAAAATCCCGTGGATCGAGGAGCTTGGAGGCTTACACTCCTTGGGGTTGCAAAGAGTCAGACACGACTTAGGGACCGAGCACGTACGTTAGCCTGAATCTGCTCACCCCAAACCCTCTAAACCAAAGGGTATATGCAACCGTTTTGGAAAACAATTACCACATGACTCAGCAGATTCCAGAGAAATGAAACATACATCTACCCAGAAACTTGTACATAAATGATTAGAGCAGCAACACTTTAAATGAATACGTTTTGTAGCCAAAGAAAAAGCCACAGCCAAAAAGGAGAAATGGTCCCAACGCCCATCCACTGATGGAAGGGCCTGCAGGGAAGGGTACGTCCACACAGGGGCTGCTATGTGGGGCTGGATGCTTGCGACGATGTGGATGAACCTCAGAACGCAATGCTTGGTGCAAGAAGGCAGCCACAGGAGGCCACACATTCTACTCATGTCTACCACGTGTCCAGACAGGGAATCCTCCCGAGACAGTACGCAGACCAGCAGTTGCTGGGCTGGGGGCGGGAGGGTGGAGGTGAGGGGTAGCAAGAGGCGGGGGCCTCTTCTGAGGGGACGAGAATGCTGTAACGCTGCGTCACGACAGCTGTACCTGTTTACTCTATACACCCCTGAGGCTCTCCTCAGGCCCATTTCCCAGGCAGGTAAGTGGTGTACGCTATACACCCCTGAGGCTCTCCTCAGGCCCATTTCCCAGGCAGGTAAGTGGTGTACGCTATACACCCCTGAGGCCCTCCTCAGGCCCATTTCCCAGGCAGGTAAGTGGTGTACACTATACACCCCTGAGGCCCTCCTCAGGCCCATTTCCCAGGCAGGTAAGTGGTGTACACTATACACCCCTGAGGCTCTCCTCAGCCCCATTTCCCAGGGAGGTAAGTGGTGTACGCTATACGCCCCTGAGGCTCTCCTCAGCCCCATTTCCCAGGGAGGTAAGTGGTGTACGCTATACACCCCTGAGGCTCTCCTCAGCCCCATTTCCCAGGGAGGTAAGTGGTGTACGCTATACGCCCCTGAGGCTCTCCTCAGCCCCATTTCCCAGGGAGGTAAGTGGAGGCTGACGGGTGCCGGTGTCTTGCTCAAAGTCACAAGGATGGTGGGGGTGGGGAAGGGATCACTCCGCAGTGGGAGGAGCGTGGGGCTGGATGGGGAACAGGTTCGTAGGCCAGGGTGATGAGCAGGTTACAGAGCTGGGCGGTGGACAGGCAGGCCCTGGAGTGAGGGGTTAGAGCCCTGACAGCCGCCTTCTGCCCTGCCCACAGGCCCTCCTGCCCCGCCACAGGCCCTCCTGCCCTGGGCCCCACCCCGACTTCACAGCTGTGGTCCTGACCGTGTCCACAGCCCAGACTCCAGCAGCAAGCCGGGTCTGTGCTGATGACCAGCACATTCTGAGAAAGTGGACAAACAAGTGAACATGGGGGACAGCGAGGTGTCCGCACAACTCATTCAAGGGGGCTACTGCCGACAATAAACGGGATGCTGTGAGTAGCTCTGCTGGGATGACTTCAGATGCCAGGACTGTGCCGAGAAACCAGGAGTGTGGGCATCCGGGGAATGAAAGGAGCACTGATCAGGGCTGCAGGGGTGGAGGCTTGGCTGCAGCAGCCCTGAGGGCTCCCTGGGGGAGGAGGCACTTGATCTGGGGAGACAGATGGGGTGCCAGCCACCTCACTCCCCTGAAAAGAGGAAAGGGGAGAGTCTGTGACCCTAGGAAGGACATCCCTTGGCCACCCCCCATTGCCGACACCTCTCAAGCTGGCCATTTGCGCATAACCACTTCCAGCCCCAGGCCCTTAGAGGGACCTGTCCCTCTCAGACCTGAGTGTGTGGCCTCTGGGAGGAAAGGGCAGGCGTCTGGGAGGACAGCACATAAGTGCTCCTCTGCACCCTCCCCCCTACTCGGGGTTGTAGCTGTTTAAGTTGCCATTGATTTTTTTAATTGGATTTTAAATGGTTTAGAAAAAAAATCTTTTGCTTCCTTCATTTAGAAAGTGTTTGCATTGCCAGTGTGGAGGACTGTGGGCGTGGGAGGCAGGGGAGGGAGGGAGGCGAAAAGGAGGTGGGGGGCCATGAATCTGCACCAGCTGTGAGCAGAGGTGGTGCCTCCATGCCTGAGCACATGTGTGTGTGCATATGTGTGAGTGTGCATACGTGTGTGCATGCATGTAGGTGTGTGGGTGTGCATATGTGCATGCGTGCATGTATGTGTGTGTGCACGCATGTGTAAACTGTGTACCTATGTGCACACACAGGAGTCTGCATATTGTGTGTGCATGTAAGTTGTGAGCATGCATATATGTGTATGTAGGTGTGTGTGCATATGTTTGTGCATGTGCGTAAATGTGTGTGCACATGTGTGTGCATGTGTGTGTGTTTGTGTAGGTATGTGTGCATGTGTATGAGTGTGCATAGGTGTGTATGTGTATGTAGGTGTGTGCATACGTGTGTGCATGTATGTAAATGTGTGACTGTGCAAACGTTTGCACACACAGGAGTCTGCATATTGCTTGAATGTGTATGTATATATTTTTGCTTGCACATATGCACATATATTGGAGAAGGCAATGGCACCCCACTCCAGTACTCTTGCGTGGAAAATCCCATGGATGGAGGAGCCTGGTGGGCTGCAGTCCAGGGGATCGCAAAGAGTCAGACACGACTGAGCGACTTCACTTTCACTTTTCACTTTCATACATTGGAGAAGGAAATGGCAACCCACTCCAGTGTTCTTGCCTGGAGAATCCCAGGGACGGGGGAGCCTGGTGGGCTGCCGTCTATGGGGTTGCACAGAGTCAGACACGACTGAAGCGACTTAGCAGCAGCAGCAGCAGCATGCACATATATGTACAAGCGTGTGCATACATGACTGAGGTAGAAAGCGCCTAAGTGCGGGGACCCCTCCCCTCCTCCCCGGGAACCCCGTCCTCGTTTTCTCGAGGCCCTCGCCACTGTCAGGCGTGGGTGATGACGACGCTCCATGCCGCCGTCCTCCCTGCCAGGCCAGGTTGGCGTTATTTCCTGTCACTGACTTCACGGAGAAGGAAGCCAGGCCCCGAGAGGGCAGACCGCCTTCCTGAGGCCCCACAGTGGCAGGTGGCCCAGGGCCAGGAGCCCCCAGACCTCAGGCACCTGGGCTCCCTGCACCTCTCGCCCTGGCAGGTGTGGGGGCTTCCCTGAGCCCCTCCCCACCCGTGGCATTCCCAGGCTGCCCCCCAAGGCCCTGCAGCCCCTTTGAAGTTGGCCCTTGAAGTCTGATGAGGTGTGACCCACTTCTTGCTGCATCTCCTTTGCAGGGTCCCAGCGGTGGTAGAGTTGCCTCTGTCTTCAAGGAAGCAGCCTGCATCTCTGGGTGGGGGAAGGTTCCTGGGCCCTGGAGGCCAAAGTCTGCAAGTCGCCAGCAACAGTCCTGGGCCCGGTATAGGGGAGCTGGGCTCAGGCCGACCATGGGCCACCCTGCTGCCGCCCACCCGTTGACCGCTCCCCTCTCAGTACCCCTTCCATCACCCTGCCGACCTGGCTCCTGACCCCGCTCCCCACCCAGTCTGTACTGGGGTCAGCGGTGAGACAGGTCAACCCTCGGTTTGGAAGAGTCCTCTGTGACCCCTCGCTCTGGGGCTCCTCCCCTCTTCTGAGCCTGCCCTGCTTCAAAGCCCACCGGGGCTGGGTCCCCCTCCCGCATCTCTGCTGCTGCTACTCTCCCTCCTGCCCTCCACCTGCCTCTGGGGCTGGCAGGTCCTTGGGGCTCCAGGCCAGCCCCTCCCCACTCATCTCCCCACTCACCTGGGTCTGTCTCAGCCCTCTCAAGACTCCATCTTGCTTCTAGAAGGCTCTGTGAGCTCCAGCTGTCTCCTGGGCTCTTCTACGTGGAGGCCCCATTGGCCACACACCCTTACCAAGGCTAAAACAGAACACCCCACCCCCACCCCCACCCCCGAGCCTCCAGACCTGTCGCTGCCCCCAGCCTCCAGACAGCGTCTCCAGCCACCTTGTCCCCTTGCACTCCCTCCTTGCACCCCTGCCCCCATCATCTAACCGGCCACGTGAGTCCCGGGGCCCCATCCCCTGTGGCAGCTCTTGGGTCCCCGTCTCAGCCGCCCTCCCAGGTCTTCCTGCTCCCATCAAGCCCTGTAATCCATCCTCCAAGGCACTATGGCCACTGTGAAGTCCATAGTAGACCAACACTCTCCTGACAACTAGAAAAAGCAATTTTTAAAGATACATTTGGAGGCATCAAAGTGTCCCAGGCAACTAGGCCTTGAGATACCAGAGCTCAGATAGATGGACTGAGAGCCGTGAGTCCGGCACGAGGCAGTTTTCCTTGAAAGTGAAGTGCAGTTGCTCAGTCGTGTCTGACTCTTCACGACCCCATGGACTGCAGCCTGCCAGGCTCCTCTGTCCATGGGATTTCCCAGGCAAGAGGACCAGAGTGGGCTGCCACTTCCTTCTCCAGGGCATTTGCCAAATTGTCAGGCTGCTCAGGAGAAAAGAAACCAAGAAGACCAGGGCTGGGTCTCAGCATCACAGTCCAGAGGAGAGAAAACAGGATGTTCCCAGTTACCCAAAGAGCAGGCGTCCCAGACAACGCCTCAAGTCTTCACTGGGGACCCTCGGAGGGACCCATCTGGGAGTGAGGTGAACCTGAGGGGAAGGCAAGGCTTGGGCAGACTGTAACCCAGCTTCCTACCAGCTCATCCCCTGAGCAAGTTACAGTTATTTGCCCCTGCTCACCTCTCAGAAGATGAGCTACAGCCTTCTCCAAGGAACAGAGCACCGTTCAGAACTTCTACAATTTGTTATTCATGGTGTTTCTCATTTAATGCAAAGTTAACGAGCAAAATGAGAAGCAGGGTCAAGAGAGAAAACAGAGGCTAGAAACAGACTCATGGATGACCTGAACGCATGGTAATAGGGTCACAATAAACATAATTGTGACTGATATGTGCAAGAAAAGAAGGAGAATCTTAGCAGAGAAGAGGCGTCTGTAAAGAGCAGTCGGTGGAGCTTGAGGAACTAAAAAGTCTAGACAGAGAAACTAAGAGCTCAGGTGATGGATCACGGGCACAGAGGGCAGAGCAGAGGGAGGGGCAAACAGATTGCGAATCGGGGAAGAAGAGGCCCTCCAGGCGGAGTCTAGAAGGCCAGAGGGTGGGTGTTACAGACCAGAGAGAAGACCGTATGGGAAAGGCCAAAAAGGCCAGACTGAGCCCTGGGCAGGCATCACAGGCAGGGAAGGAGACGAAGAAAAAGCAAGACAGGAAGGGGTGACGGCTGGGAACCGTCCACAGTGGAAGGAAATGCCAGTCACAGTTTCAGGAAGCTTGCAGAGCCCTAAGAAGAATGGATACACAGGATATTTGTCTTTCTCTGTTGGCTTTGCTGCATTTGGCATGACCGTCTCTAGGTCCATCCATATCACTGGCATCATGTCATTTTTTACGGCTGAGTAGTATTCTACTTATATATATACACACCACATCTTATTTATCCATTCTTCTGTCCGTGGACACTTACTTTGGTGGCTTCTACATCTTGGATATCGCCCCCTGCCCCTGCTTCTGCTCTGCATCTTGGCTCCCTGACCGCCTGATGCTCCTCCCTCGGTCACCCCTCTCTGCAGCATTGGTAGCTCTCTCAGGCACCCCTGTGCTACGCAGCTGGGCCCCGAGCCCTTGCTCTCCAACTCCCCTGCCAGATGGACTGGACTTGGCATCCAGCAGGGGCTCCATGAGTGACCGTGCACGGGCAGAGGACGAGCCCATGAACAGCGCTGGGAACTCAGAGCCACAGACATGTGGGCAGCAGCCGCCACCTGCAGCGAGGACTCACCCAGAAGCCCTCCTGCGTCCTCTTCACTTTCACGCTGAGACGTGAGGGCATTGGCACTCCAGGTCCTCTTTCTCTTGGTGTGCCCCCTCCTGCCACTGAGTGCCAGTCACACACAGGCTGCAGAGCTCACCTCCTTCCGCTACTTCATCTTACAGATGTGGACACGGTGGCCCACCCCGAGAGGAGACCTGCTTGCGGGGGGTTACGCCAGGTCCCAGCTTGTGATTCAGGAACCTGCGCAACCGCCCCAATTCTACCTGTGCGGCCGACCGTCCGGTACTAAGAGTGATGCTGGTCTCAGGGCAGGGGGGACCGGTCAGGCTTCCCAGAAGACGAGTGGAGCTGGTCACTGGACCAGCACCCCGGGCTCCTGATGGTGGGAGGTGGGGTTGGGGGCTGTGCTGATGACTCAGGGAGATCACAGGTGGTCTGGGGACAGGTGAGTAACCCCCACTGTCCCCCAAGGGACACAGGAGGATTTGTTCATCAAACAAGCTGCTGGGTGAACACAGGGGGCCAGGGGTTGGGATCCCTCGGTGAGCTCAGACAGCTCACCTGGCCCTGGGGGAGGCAGGAGGTCTGTTAGGGGTCCTCTGACACCACGGCAGACACCCACTGTTTACACTCACTGCAGACGCAGCACTGCAGGGGTCGGTACCATCCCCGTCTCACAGATGAGGCAACTGAAGCCCAGGGAGGCTAAGGTTAAATCTGTGGTTGCACAGTTGGTCTGAGACAGAGCTGGATGATGAGCCCAGTGATGCCACACTCCAAGGGCACCCTGTTCTGCAGCATCGGCGAGCTGAGGGCCCGAGGGGCATCCCCAGCCTTGCCCCCAACCCCAGAGGCCCAAACGCACTTACGGGCTCCCAGCAAGCCCTCTGTCTGGGTGCCTGGGCTCCACGGGTGTCCTGCCTCCCTTCGTCTGCTTGGTTCTTAACTCCTGACCATCCTTTAAGACTCAGAGCACATGTCCAGAAGGCTGGCCCCAAGCACGGGCCAGGGACTTCACACGCTCACTGGCTTCCCCCCAGGACTGGGCGGCAGAGGCCAGCCTGGATCCCTCTGCCGGTTGGTCCCCTGTGCGTGGTTGTGCCCTCCTTGGGGATGAGCCTTGTTCAGCCACCCCTGGTCCCCAGCACCCCACCCCCGGCCTGGCTCATAGTAGGTCCTGGAGAACACCTTTGAAATGGCCAAGTCTTCCAAAACAGGATGCCTTTCCACCACTCATGGGTCATCCACTTCTTACCTGTTCTCAAGGCATGCACAAGCACGCACACACACACACACACACGCACACACACACACACAGGCGCGCGCGCACACACACGCTAAGCATAGCATCCAGTTATAAACACGATCTTTTTTTTTTTTTTTTAAACACGATCTTCTAAAAGCATGAATGAATGGCATTCCTTTTTCAGTGAAATCAGCTGGGTTTGTTGAATTGATTTTGTCATTGTTCTGGGTGAGAGACAGGAGACTCAAATCTTAGGTTGCTGCCAAGAATACATTCCTTCTTGCATTTGGGGGAATCATTTCACAGAGAATGGAAGGGCAGAGCTGTGATGAGGGGACCCAGCCCTCTGAGCCCAGGGGTGTGGTTGAGGGGACTGGCCCAGGGCCACACAGCAGGTCAGATGGAGCCGGACAGGAAGCTAATAAATAGCACCCTCTCCCTGACGGCCACACCATGGAAAATCTAAGTCATTATGGGAATAAAAATATGAATGTAACCTCTCAATTAAGGGAATCTTTCATTGTTAATGTGCATCAATGAGAGAAATTATAGAATATGTTGCAAGTCAAGCCCGAGAAGCTATTATAAGACAGGAGATGGTGGACAAGCCTTTAAACCTCGCCTTACAACATTACAGCGACAGGCATGCTTCCCTGGTGGCTCAGACGGTAAAGAATCCGCCTGCAATGTGGGAGACCTGGGTGTGATCCCTGGGTCGGGAAGATCCCCTGGAGAAGGGAATGGCAACCCCACTCCCATATTCTGGCCTGGAGAATCTCGCAGGGTTGCAAAGAGCTGGACACAACTGAGCAACTAACACTTTGACTTTGCAACGTAGAGAGGAAATGGTTAACAGATGGGATCTGCTGGGCAGAACACGCGACACGTAGTGGTCACACGGAGGAATGCAGGCCGGAGGCGCCGGAATGAGCTAGGGTCCACACAGTGGCAGGTGTCCTGGCAGCTGCTGCTGCTGCTGCTAAGTCGCTTCAGTCGTGTCCGACTCTGTGCGACCCCATAGATGGCAGCCCACCAGGCTTCCCCGTCTCTGGGATTCTCCAGGCAAGAACACTGGAGTGGGTTGCCATTTCCTCCTCCAGTGCATGAAAGTGAAAAGTGAAAGTTAAGTCGCTCAGTCGTGTCCGACTCTAGCAACCCCATGGACTGCAGCCCACCAGACTTTTCCGTCCATGGGATTTTCCAAGCAAAAGTACTGGAGTGGGGTGCCATTGCCTTCTCCTGGCAGAGGACCCTTTAAATACCGACGATAGAGACAGCCCTCCCACAGATTACCAACTTCCCTTCCCTTAATTCTCTCTTCATGTCTGTGTGTGTGTGTGTGTGTGTGTGGTTGTAGAGACACACACATAGACACAGCAGAGAATGTGTGTGTGTGTGTGTGTGTCTGTGTGTGTATGCAGAGATGGGGGAAGGAAGACTAGGGAGATGCTGGGAGGGGATCTTGGGCTCAGTCTCACCCCCGGCTCTTCCGCTCAAGCTCATCCTCCTTCACCCTAACACATCCTGGAAACTCTCACACAGTGGGAAGAGGATAGACTATCTCCCCACCCGGTTCAGGTCTGGCTCCTCCGCCACGCCCCACCCCAGCCCCACCAAGAAGCTTCGTGGCCCTAGACTCCCTGCAGAGTCTCAGCCTCAGTCTCCTCCTCAGTGAAATGGGCACACAGGCCTCTCCCCAGGGTTTGCATGAGAGGCAGATAAAGCAGTACCTGTACCATGCCCAGCAGAGCATGGGGGTGTGAGTGGCCTCTCCAGAAAAGGGACCAGGAGGGTCACCCGGTGTGGCTGGCCATGCCGACCCCCAGTCCGTGTTTCACTGGATCTTTTGGGGGGGCGGAGATTTCAAAACTGCTACCATGTCTCATGCACCCCTCTTGGTTTCTTAACACCCTGTTCTCTGCCCATCATCAGCTATACTTCTCTGTCACCTCCAGCATCTCCTTCTCCACCAGCCCCTCTCCCCCATCACCGCCCTCCTCCCTCACCTCCTCTCCTCCGTTTCTGCTGCAAGCTCGTTCCCTTGTTCCCACTGCAGCTGCGACTCCTCCAGGCTCTGTCCCCAGCTGTCTGACTTTTTCCCCGGTGCCCTGGGTCCTGGAATCTGTCCTTACCCACGACTCAGCCGCCGCCTGCGTTGGTGGCTCCAAACCTGTGTCTCTCATCCAGGCCTGTCTTTGGGACCCCAGTGCCCACACACCACGGAATGCACGTGTTCTATAGGTGTCCCAGGGGCTCTCATTCACTCCCTGCCCAAGTCCCCTCCCCACCTGCTAACCTCGAAAGTCCCCGCCTCCTCTGGGGCCCCCTCTCCATCATCCTGTACCACCCTTGGCCCACTCACACCTCCTGGAGCTTGCCCAGAGATTGGCCAATGCCCTGCAGCCCTGGCACTACCCTGGAGCATCTTGTGGGGCCAGCCACAGACAAAGCGCTTGGGAATGCTGAACCCACCACATCCACACTTACAGCTGATGGTGGAGGACCCTGGCCTGGATGTGGCAGCGACCTGACCAAGTTCACCAGGGTCAGGCCCAGGCTGACCCCTCCCCCGGACCTAGACCCTTGCCCACTACGTGTGCGGTTGATTGTCTTCTCATCGGGTTCAGAGAGGGGTCATTGCTGCCATATGCCCTGTTTGGTCAAACATGATCGCCATACTTTGGTCTGGCTCCTTCACAGGAATTGCATCAGCAAAGCACCTTCTCGCCTCTCAACTCATCTCTGTGTGTGAAACAATGCCTTTGTTGTTGTTGATAACTCTCAATTCAGAATCACTCATGCAAAGGGCAGGATAAACTAGATGGAGCTGTGTGAGCCTGGCCTTCACCTGGTTCTCATGGCACGAAGGCCTGGGAACCACCAGTGGGCTCCCCATGTGCCCCAGGGGTAGTGGGGGTCTTGCCTGTGTCAAGGGGCTGGTAGGAGGCGTGAGGACCCAGCCCCAGGCCTCATCCTAAAGCCCAGGCCCACCCCGCCCTGCAGCAAGCCGCCCGTCCTCCTCAGAGAGTGGGAGCGTCTCTTGCCGAAGAATCACCCGGGGCCCCCAGACTTGGAGGGGGAAGAACAGAATGGGGCCCCTTTGGAGGGGGCTTCTGAGCAGGAAGGGGGTCCCTGCACGTGCTCAGCTCTCCATCCAGGTACCCTCCTTTGGAGCAAGCGGCTGAGCTCACGGCAGAGTCTCAGGCTCCACCGGGAATGAGAGCACGTGATGAAATGGACACAGAGCTGCCACCCCACGTCTGCCCGGGACCACCGGCGCCCTGGCCCTTCTGCACCCTTCTCCTCCCAGCAGCCCCAGAGCGGGTACCTTTCTCCCAGAGAGGGAGGCCGGGAACTGCAGCCCCCGGAGGGACAGGACCTGTGGATGGAGGGGGCCAAGTGGAGCCTGCCTTTCTCACTGCCCGGTCCAGTCAGGCTCTCCACCTGCCACTTACCACCCACCTGCGGCCTTCTTTACGCCGGAGCCCCGGGCTGCCCTGCCACCCTCCCCACCTCTCCGTGGAACCCCACACTCCGTCCCTGAGTTCTAAGTGCTCTCTGCTCCTGGAGGGGCCGTCTGGATGGCCCCTGAGGCTGCAGCGCCTCCCTGTGACCTGGGACCCGCCCCCTCCCCGTCTTGGCTCCACCCCAGCAGAGCTGTGACTGCGCTGGGCAGCCCGGCACCCCGCCCCGCATCAGTGGCTCTGTGCTCCCCAGTTGGCTGTGTTGCCACCTCCCTGTCCACCTGCCTCCACTCCTGGGGGGTCCAGCAAGGGGCAGCAGATCGGGGGGGACCACGGTGATCCTGGGCACAAGCACCTCCGCTTCTGCTCTCGCATCTGGAAGGTGGGCAGCTCAAGGTCGTGCATCGGGGTCCTAGCACCACAGCTCTGCAGCTACCAGAGTGCTGGCATCCCAAGGTGGCCCGAGTAACACCCCCATGCATATTTCTACATCCGGATCCCCAGATCCTGTAATGTGACCTTCTTTGGGGAAAGAGTCTTGGCAGACGGGATTGAGTTAAGGATCTTGCCTTGGGGAGAGCAGCCTGGGTTATGCAGGTGGCCTTGAATCCAAGGACGGATGTCCTTATTGGAGGGAAGCAGCGGGACATTTAACCACACACCCGGGGAGGACAGAGGCTGGAGATACGGGCAGAGGTCAGAGCAATGGAACTGGAAGCCAGGGCGCAGGGGCTGCAAGAAGCAGGAAGGAGCCTCCCCGACACCCTCAGAGGGAGCCTGGCCCCGCCCACGCCTTCATCTTGGACTTTTGGCCCCCAGGGCTGTGAGAGAATGGGTTTTTGCATGTTTAGTCCCCCAGCTTGTGGCATTCTATTACCACAGCCCCAGGAAACAAATTCACCATTTCACAAGAAGCTTCCAAGTGCAGAGGAATACTGGGTAATTTGAACACAGGGCCTGGTGTGTGCATGGTCGTGACTGTGATGTGAGCAGAGTGCAGCAGGCTGGGTGTGAGAAGCAGGAGGCTTCCTCCCGATTCTGTACCTGACAGCCAGTACCGACTGCAGCAACACACAGAGCACAGAGCTGAGCTCCTCAAGCACATTTCCCCCTGATTTTCACAGCAGTCATATAAAGCAAGGGCCATTGTTGACCCTATTTGACAGAAGGGAAAATTGAGGCAAGAAAGGGGAAGTGGCTCATGCAGAGTTGCCTGCCTTGTCCCCAGGTACGTCAAGGAGATGGATGAGTCAGCGGCAGCCTTTCTGGGTCCGTGGGGAGAGACATGGTGGACTGCAGAAAAGAAGAGTCAGAAGGACGACAGCATGGAGTGAACTAGCCCACCCTAAGGCCATCCACCTGGCAGACTTCCTGTGCGGGAAACCAGACGTGTCCTGTAATTCACTGTCAGGCAAGCATGTGGTCCTGTCCCTGCACTTGTTGTCTTTCATTTAATGGCAATAACAGGAATCATCTGCTATGAGAGCATGATCATAAGTGGTCAATGCAGCCAGCTCCCTTGCTCACTGCGGCCAACTTCGCATCAGCTCTCCAGGAAGAGTGGCCGCCATTACCCACATTTTGCAGCCGAGCAAACTGAAGCTCAGAGTAACTGTGTCAATCAGTGAATGTCTTTTTTGAGTGCTACGGTGTGCCAGATGCTATGGGTGATTGTATTCGTCAGGTCAGGCGGCCATAACAAAATACCCAGATGGAGGGGCTGAAATAACAGAAATTTGGACCTCACGGTTCTGGATGCTGGAAGCCCAGGATCAAGGCTCTGGTTGCTCCCATTTCTGGTAGAAACCCACTTCCTGGCTTGCAGAGGGCCACCTTCTCCCTGAGTGCTCACACGGCAGAAAGCAAGCTTGGCGTCTCTTCTTCCTACAAGGGCACTAATCCCACCCAGGGGGCCCCACCCTTATGACCTCATCTATGCCTGATTACCTACCAAAGGCCCCAACCCCCAAGTATCATCACACGAGGGTTAGGGTGTCAATGTAAGTTCTGAGGGACACAAACATTCTGTCCTGGCAGAGGTGCAGGGGCACAAATACAAGCAAGGGAGACGAAGGCCCTCATCTGTAGAGCTGATGTCCTGGAGACTGCCCACAGAGAGAGCTCAGTTTGGCCAATATTCCAATTCTGATTCCAAGTTCCCATGTCTCCTCATGATGCCATATTGTCACCCCACCTGGCTCTCAGATCACTTTTGTTCAACCCTGGGAGAGGAGCAGGGCAGGCTGATTAATTTCTTTGTGTAGATAATGACATCTTAGCCCCCTTCCTTAAAGCTAAAGCAAGGGGGGATTTATCCATCTACCCACCTACTCATCCATCCTTCATCTGTCCCCCACATGGTCATCTATCCATCCATCCACTCACTCACCGTTCATCTATCCATCTACCCACCATCCACCCATCTATCCACTTACCCATCCATCCATTCACCCATCCATCTATCCACCTACCCAACCCTCTGCTTATCCACCCATGGATTTATTCAACAGAGATTCCTTGAACAACCCCAAAAGCCCCCTTCACCACGTCAGCGCCCATCCTCACATCCCCATCTGCTGCTCAGCTGAGCCTCTTGGAGGCTCAAGGAGACTGAGCGTCAGAGCCTCCGCATGACGTCACACCGCCGGTGGCCATAGCAACCACACTGAGAGCCACAGAGCCACCCAGGAGCCTCCCATCTGTGGCACCTTTGTCTCCAACCCACAGCCACTTGCCCACCTTTCAGGGGACTTGCAGGGCCTCTCTTACCCCAGGGGCCAAGTGAACAGGGTACCACCCCAGAGGGAAGGAGGCACGCTTTTCCTTCCTGCCCATTGCTCGGTCTGCTGGGGCCTGAAACTGATCTTCCATAAAGGAGGGGGGGTCGGCCAGCCAAACTCAAAATGGAAAACAGACCCTGGGCGGCTAGAGAGCGGCTGGCCCAGACGGTCCAGGATCAAAGGAGCCTGTGCTGTCCAGCAGCCTCAGCACGGCGTCTGGTTATCAAATTTGCACTTGGCAGCGTCTCTCTGCACCCTCCCCCCAGAGGCAGGGCCGATCTGGCCGAACCCAGCTGACGCCCCTGCGCAGAGGGGCTAGAGCGATGCCCAGGCTGACGGCCTGCTGGACCTGGGGGGCTCCGCTTCAGGGACTCTGTTCTATCACTGCCAGCTGTATGCCTATCACTTTGTATTCAGCAGGTGCCGTGTGCACTGAAGTTTGGTAAGCTGGTGCTAGCTGGCATCCATAGTCCACCCACCAGAAAGCTAGCAGTGCTTGAGTCCCTGGGGCTACCTGGCCGAGCCGGGATGCAGACCTCCAAAGCCCCTTAGGGATCTGGGGCTCCTTCTCCACGTAGCTTTCTGTCCTGCAGTCCGGGGTGGGTTAGAGCCAGACACTGTGAACCTAAGGGTCCTCGTGAAGGAAGGGACCCCATCAGGGGTGACCCTCAAGGGAGCCCAGAGCCTGACCGGAAGGTGGAAAGGGAGTGAAGAAGGAGAAGGCAGGACAGCAGGGCATGTGCCCGCTGGAGGTCGCATCAGCCTGTGCCGCACACAGACCGCGCCGGACACAGGGCAAAGAACGCGGAGCACGAGGTTTGCGTGGCTGAGCTGGGGAGCGCTGCCGGTCTGGGCCAGCCGTGGTGGACGGGGGGAGTCACCTGGGGGCCCCGCTCTGCTCAGCACGCCCTTCGTCCTCAGCAGGCTAGACCGGCACGTGCTCATGACGGAGCAGCCACAGAGAAGCAGAAACAGGCGAGGCCTTCGGAGGCCGAGGCTCTGCGGGGACACAGTGCCACTTTTCTTTCTTTCTCTTGGCTGAAGAGAAGCACTGGCCGACCAGAGCCCCAGTGGGAAGCCACCAATCGAGTTAATGGGCAAAGGCCTTGGAGAAGGAGCAGAATCAAACCCGGCCTAGGGTTGGCTTGGTCCCCGGGGCAGACATGACCACCTGGGCCATTGCCAGACTCCGAGCCCACCGCGGCCCACCCTGCCTTGGCCGGAGGCTCCCCGGACCCCTCTTGACCTCCATCGGGTCGCTTCATCTAAATGCCCGTCACGTCCACCTCCACGGCTGTCCGAGCCCGCTTGGTTCCTGACCCCGACAGTGACCCCTGACCCTGCCTAGAGGCTCTCTTGGCTGCTGTGGGTTCGCGGCTCCCCTGCCCGCGGGGCGGGGCTTACAGACGCCCGAGGGCCGGCTGTGGCCGAGAGCCGGGAGGACCTCGAGCCTCGCCTTCCCCAGCGCGGCCTCGTCCATTATCGGCCGGGGGCGCTTGTCATCACACTCCGGGCGTAAATCGGAATCAAATGTGGGGCTCGAGACGGCGGGAATGCTCCATTTCACGTTTGAAAAAAAAAAATCTGGGAGGGGGCAACGCTCCTTTCTGTCAACTTGAAAGGGAAGGAGAGGCGGCAAAGGAAGGGAAGAAGCTGCGATAATTCTTGAAAACTTTGTTTTTCATTTTCCCTCCTGGCTCCTTGGGCTCCAAGAGAGAACGGGCCGAATCCCACAAGAAAGACGGCTCGGTCAGGGCCTAAGCAAACCCACGTGTCTCTGCCGCTCTTTAGATGTCTTGAAATGTCTTTCAAATGTCCGGACCCCCACACTCTCAACCGTGTTTGTGGGAGAACTCCTCCCCACTGGGGCTGAAGCAGGCTTGTTTCTTGGATCCCAGGCAGCTCCGGCCACATGCCTTTCATGTAGCCCCCTGTTTCCAACCCCGTGTGGGAATCACAGAGGTCCACTCGGTTGATGAACAGCCATCGAGCGCGTCATTCCTGTAACCTAAGCCAGCCCTTCTGGTGGAGGAGGAGAGGGGGCTCCACTCAGTGAAGACCCCACCCCGGAGTCCACAGCGAGGTTGTCCTGCAGGCCTCCCTCCAGGGCTTGATGCTGTCCAGCCCCTCCTAAGCCCCAGGGGTCCTGCTGCACCTCCATGGACAGGATGCATCCTGCTGGCAGGAGCCTCACGCTCCCCGGGTGGCAGGCTCTTCTGCGTATTTACAGTCAAACCATCACAGAGGGACATTCAGGCCACTCGGTCTCCAGGGCAGCTTGAGAACTCCCCTCCTTATCATCTTCTTGCCCCAGGAGGTCTGTGTCTTCCAGTTCGACTTGGGAGCCCAGTGGAGATCAGAGAGAAGGGGGAACAATGTCAGAGTCCTCAGTGCCCTGGGGCTGCCCGTGAGGTCGCCTGGAGCTGGAGCGCCTGGAACTGAAGGTCTCTCCCGTGTTCCCTCTGTCTCCTCCTCCCTCCGTCTCTTTCCTTTCCCCCTCCCCCCAACCACGCTGTAATAACTGCCTCCTTCCCCTTATCCCGCCAGGACTAGAGGTGGTAGCAGCCCGGCTGCTGCTAACCTGGCCCTAAGCCCTCCTTCATGGTCCCCTACAACCCTACCTTTGTAAAGAAGCCCCCTCTAGCGATCCTGCTTTGTGTGCCATCTGATCCTGGTGGTCCCATGATGACCCACACACAGCCCTAGATAATGCTGAGTCAGGGCAGGAGCAGAGAGGCCTAGAGTGGCCCCCTCTGGGGGCCCGGTGCAGCCGCTGTCCTGCGAGAGGGAGCACAGCTGTTTCACAGACTCAGCAAGCCTGGTGGGGACCCGCTGATCACCCAAGTTCACTGCGCCTGTCACCTGCTCTAATCCCCACAACGGCCAAAGTCGGGCCTTACTGTTTCTTCAGTGAATAAAGAAATGCACGCGTGGGGCATTTCCAAGATTTACCAGGCTGGTGAAGGGAGGAGGTTGACCAAGGTGAAGAGTAAAAACGGAGCAGGTGAGGGACCTTGATGGGGGGCAGAGGCCGCCCTGGAGCAGAAAAGCAGAGATGGGTGCAAGCCCTCGTTCTGCCCCACCAGCTGTGTGACCTTGAACTTCTCTGTGCTTCACCCTCTTTACCTGCACAACAGAACAAAGAAATCCTGTCCAGCCTCTTTTCTGAGTCAGGACACTGTGCAGATCTACGGAGGACATGACTTGTCGATGACGAAGCCCTGCCTGTGAAAATGATCAATGCCATTACTCGTGACCGTCACTGGCCAATCTAGGATTCTGACCCCTTCTACACTCCCCAGATGCTGTTATGACTCATAGAAGACATGCAGCCCCTCGCAGCCGGGCACCCACACACAGCCTCAGGCGAGCCATCCTCCTATTCCCATGCTTCCCACGCGCGTCCCACAGACCACAGACCTCAATGTAACAGCTGGGCCTCCCTGGTGGCTCAGACAGTAAACGATCTGCCTGTGGGGTTCGATCCCTGGGTCAGGTTCGATCCCTGGGTTGAGCAGATTCCCTGGAGAAGGGAATGGCCACTCACTCCAGTATTCTTGCCTGGAGAATCCCCATGGACGGAGCAGCCTGGTAGGCTATAGGTCATGCAGTCGCAAAGAGTTGGACACGACTGAGGGACTAAGCATGGATACAAAACTACAAAAAGTATCAATAAACTTGGGATAGGCAAATTCGTAACAGGACATGAAAATACTAACTATATATACACATATATGGGGCTTCCATATAGCTCAGCTGGTTAAGAACCTGCCTGCAATGCTGGAGACCTGGATTCGATCCCTGGGTTGGGAAGATCCCCTGGAGAAAGGAAAGGCTACCCACTCCAGTATTCTGGTCTGGAGAATTCCACGGACTGTATAGTCCATGGGGTCGCAAAGAGTCAGACACGACTGAGCGACTCTCACTTTCTTTCATATACATATATACATATGGTAAAGAATTTGTATCCAGAATACATATTTTTTTAAATTATGATAAAACAATAAGATAACCAAACATAAACGTGCACAAGAGACGTGAACACGATGTAACTGAGGAATATCTACTCCAGGGCCCCCTGAGCCACACAGCCAGCTGCGCTGGGATCCGCCCGCCAGTAGGCCGGTAGCCTCTGCACAGGGCAGAGCCCGGCAGCCAACCGGGCCAGGGGCTGGCGTCACCCACCAGTGTGCCCACAGGCGTCAGCCCCACCACAACAGCAGAGGCGTGCCGCCCACTCGGGGGACCCCTCAAGCACAGAGCATACGGCGCTGGGGAACCAGATGGGACTGTGCTGCTGGGACTCATAGGATGCAGCCTACGTAAGCCCACTTCTCCAAGATCAGAAAACATAACCAGCCTAACAAATCATAAAAATAGAAATGGAGACAGGCAAGATAAGGCCACAGAGGAGAATGTTCCAAACAAAGGAACAAGATAAAAATCCCAGAAGAAGAACTTAGCAAAGTGGAGGTAATCAATCTACCCAATACAGAGGTAAAAGCAGTGATCATAAAGATGTTCAACAAAGTCAGGAGAAGAATGAATGAACACGGTGGGAAATTCAACAAAGAGTTAGAAACATAAAGAAGAACCAAGCAGAGCTGAAGGACAAAATAATTGAAACGAAAAATACACTGGAAGGAATCAATAGTAGATTAGATGATACAGGGGAATGGATCAGCGAGCTGGAAGACAGAGTAGTGAGAGTCACCCAAGCTGAACACACAAAAGAAAAAAGAATTTTTGAAAATGATGATAGTTTAAGAGATCTCTGGTACAATGTCAAGTGTAATAACTCAGGAACCCGGAAGGGAAAGGTAGTGTGAATGCGCCAGAGAAGTTAGAAATTTGAAGAAATAAGAGCTGAAAACTGACATGAGAAAGGAAACAAACATCCAGATGGGGGAAGTTTCTGTTCAGTCCCTCAGTCCTGTCCAACTCTCTGCGACCCCATGGACTGCGGCACACCAGGCTTCCCTGTCCTTCACTATCTCCCGGAACTTGCTCAAACTCATGTCCATTGAGTCGGTAATGCCATCCAACCATCTCGTCCTCTGTCACCCCCTTCTCCTCCCACCTTCAATCTCTCCCAGCATCAGGGTCTTTTCTAATGAGTCAGCTCTTCGAATCAGGTGGTCAAAGTATTGGAGCTTCAGCTCCAGCATCAGTCCTTCTAATGAATATTCAGGATTGATTTCCTTTAGGATTGACTCATTGGATCTCCTTGCAGTCCAAGAGACTCTCAAGAGTCTTCTCCAATCAGATCAGATTAGTTGCTCAGTCATGTCCGACTCTTTGCGACCCCATGAATCGCAGCATGCCAGGCCTCCCTGTCCATCACCAACTCCCGGAGTTCACCCAGACCCACGTCCATCGAGTTAGTGATGCCATCCAGCCGTCTCATCCTCTGTCGTCCCCTTCTCCTCCTGCCCCCAATCCCTCCCAGCATCAGAGTCTTTTCTAATGAGTCAACTCTTCACATGAGGTGGCCAAAGTACTGGAGTTTCAGCTTTAGGATCATTCCTTCCAAAGAAATCCCAGGGCTGATCTCCTTCAGAATGGACTGGTTGGATCTCCTTGCAGTCCAAGGGACTCTCAAGAGTCTTCTCCAACACCACAGTTCAAAAGCATCAATTCTTCGGCGCTCAGCCTTCTTCACAGTCCAACTCTCACATCCATACATGACCACAGGAAAAACCATAGCCTTGACTAGACTAACCTTTGTTGGCAAAGTAATGTCTCTGCTTTTGAATATGCTATCTAGGTTGGTCATAACTTCCCTTTCAAGGAGTAAGCGTCTTTTAATTTCATGGCTGCAGTCACCATCTGCACTGATTTTGGAGCCCCCAAAAATAAAGTCTGACACTGTTTCCACTGTTTCCCCATTTATTTCCCATGAAGTGATGGGACCAAATGCCATGATCTTCGTTTTCTGAATGTTGAGCTTTAAGCCAACTTTTTGACTCTCCACTTTCACTTTCATCAAGAGCCTTTTGAGTTCCTCTTCACTTTCTGCCATAAGGGTGGTGTTATCTGCATATCTGAGGTTATTGATATTTCTCCCAGCAATCTTGATTCCAGCTTGTGTTTCTTCCAGTCCAGCATTTCTCATGATATACTCTGCATATAAGTTAAATAAACAGGATGACAATATACAACTTTGACGTACTCCTTTTCCTATTTGGAACCAGTCTGTTGTTCCATGTCCAGTTCTAACTGTTGCTTCCTGACCTGCATACAAATTTCTCAAGAGGTCTTCTCCAATACTACAACTCAAAAGCATCAATTCTTCAGTGTTCAGCCTTCTTTATGGTCCAACCATAGCTTTGACTACAGAGTCCCAAACAAGATCAACCCAAATAGGTCCACACACAGACTCATTGTCATTAAATATAAAAAAAATCAAAGATAAAAAGGGAATCTTAAAAGCATCAAGGAAAAAACAACTAGTTATGTACAAGGGAACTACCATAAGGCTCTCTGCTGACTTTTCAACAGAAACTTTGGAGGCCAGAATGGAGTGACATGACATATCTAAAGTGCTGAAAGGAAAAAACTTACAATCGAGAATATTCTACCTGCAAGGTTAATTCAGACGTGAAGGAGAATTAAAGAGTTTTATAGACAAGCAAAAGCTAAAAGAATTCAGCACCAGTAAACTGGCTTTATAAGAAAGATTAAAAAGATGTCTCTAAGCAGAAAAGACCATACAACAGATATGAAAATTGGAAAAGGAAAAAGGTCTTCCCAGGTGGCTCAGTGGTGAAGAATTTGCCTGACAAACAGGAGACCTGAGTTCCATTCTGAGTCTGGGAGGTCACCTGGAGAAGGAAATGACAACCCACTCTAGTATTCTTGCATGGAAAATCCCATGAATGGAGGAGCCTGGCAGGCTACAATCCATGGGGTCACAAAGAGTCAGATGCAACTTACTGACTAAACAGCAGCAGCAGAAAAGAAAAAAATCTCACTGGTAAAGGCAAGTATACAGTAAAGGTAGTAAATCAACCACTCCAGCAGGAAGGTTAAAAGACAGAAGTATTAAAATCATCTATATTCACAATAAATATCAGATTATGTGGATCACAACAAACTGTGGAAAATTCTTTAAGAGATGGGAATACCAGACCATCTTAACTACCTCTTGAGAAATCCATATGCAGGTCAGGAAGCAACAATTAGAACTGGACGTGGAACAACAGACTGGTTCCAAATCGGGAAAGGAGTACGTCAAGGCTGTATATTGTCACCCTGCTTATTTAACTTATATACAGAGTACATCATGAGAAATGCCGGGCTGGATGAAGCACAAGCTGGAATCAAGATTGCCGGGAGAA
Organism: Bubalus bubalis; assembly: GCF_019923935.1. Taxonomy (NCBI): domain Eukaryota; kingdom Metazoa; phylum Chordata; class Mammalia; order Artiodactyla; family Bovidae; genus Bubalus; species Bubalus bubalis. Next base: position 2,967,111 of record NC_059163.1, read on the forward strand.
ATATCAATAACCTCAAATATGCAGATAACACCACCCTTATGGCAGAAAGTGAAGAAGAACTAAAGAACCTCTTGTTGAAAGTGACAGAGGAGAGTGAAAATGTTGGCTTAAAGCTCAACATTCAGAAAACGAAGATCTGGTCCCATCACTTCATGTCAAATAGATGGGGAAGCAATGGAAACAGTGAGAGACTTTTTTTGTTGGGGGGGCAGGGTGCGGTTTCCAAAATCACTGCAGATGATGGCTGCAGCCATGAAATTAAAAGACGCTTGTTCCTTAGAAGAAAAGTTATGACCAACTTAGACAGCATATTAAAAAGCAGACACATTGCTTTCCCAACAAAGGTCTGTCTAGTCAAAACTATGGTTTTTCCAGTAGTCAAGCATGGATGTGACAGTTGGACTATGAAAAAAGCTGAGTGCTGAAGACTGATGCTCTTGAACTGTGGTGTTGGAGAAGACTCTTGCGAGTCCCTTGGACTGCAAGGAGATCCAACCAGTCCATCTTAAAGGAAATCAGTCTTGAGTGTCCTTTGGAAGGACTGTTGCTGAGGCTGAAACTCCAAACTTTGGCCACCTGCAGAGAACTGATAGACAGAACTCTGCATACAGAGAACTGACTCATTTGAAAAGATTCCAGTGCTGCAAAAGATTGAAGTTGAGAGGAGAAGGGGATGACAGAGGATGAGATGGTTGGATGGCATCACCGACTCAACAGACTTGAGTTTGAGTAAACTCCAGGAGTTGGTGATGGACAGGGAGGCCTGATGTGCTGCAGTCCATGGGGTTGCAAAGAGTCAGACACGACTGAATGACTGAACTGAACTGAACTGAACTGAACACAAAACAAGAGATGTAAACTAAGAAGTCAACATTAAGCACAGTAGAGGGGAAGTAAAACTGCAGGGTTTTTAGCATGCACTCAAAATTAAGAGATTATCAACTTAAAATCACATATATATACATCCTCCTTAGTAATCGCCAACCAAAAATTTAGAATAGATATGCACACATAAAAAGAGAGAAAGGACTCCAAACACTAAAGATAGTCACTACATCTTTAGGGAAGGGAAGAGAATCAAAGAAGAAGGTACAAAAAAGAACTATAAAAACAAGAAAATGAACAAGATGGTAGTAAGTATATAATTAATAATTACTTTAAACTTAATTAATAATTACCTAATATTTTAAATGTAAATGGACTAAATGCTCCCATCAAAAGACAGAGTGGCTAAATGAATGCAAAAGCAAGACCCATATATATGCTGCCTACAAGAGACTCACTTCATATCTCAAGATACACACACACAGAGAGAGACTGAGAGTGTGGGAACAGGTATCCATGCAAATGGAAACAAAAAGAAAGCTGGTGTAGCAATACTTAGACAAAATAGACTTTAAAACAAAGACTGGGCAAGAGACCAAGAAAGACATTACATATTGACAAAAGGTTCAATTCAACAAGAAGATATAATCATTTTAAGTATATATGCATCAAACATAGGAACACCTAAGTATATTTTTAAAAATCTCAAAAAAAGGAGAAATTGACAGCAGCATAATAACACCCCACTTACATCAATGGAAATATCATCCAGACAGAAAATCAGTAAGGAAACACTGGTCTTAAATGACACTTTAAACCAGATGGACTTAGTAAATGAACAAAGGAATCACATCCAGTAGCAGCAGCATACATTCTTCTCAAGTTCACATGGAACATTCTCCAGGATAGACCACAAACTAGGCCAGAAAACAAGTTTCAGTAAATTTAAGAGGATGGAAATCATATCAAACATCATTTCCAACCAAAACAGTAAGAAACTTGAAATTAACTACAAGGAAAAAATTGCATAAAACAAAAATAGATGGAGGCTACACAGTATGCTACTAAACAACCAACAGACTGCTGGAAAAAATCAAGAAGGAAATTTAAAAATATCTGGAGACAAATGAAAATGTAAACACAACAATCCAAAATCTGTAAGACACAGAAAAAAAACAGTTCTAAAAGAGACTTACAGCTATACAAGCCTACCTCAGGAAACAAGAAGAATCTCAAATAAACAACTCAACCTCACACCTAAAGGAATTAGGAAAAAGAACAAAGAACAACCAAAACCCAAGATTAGTAAAAAGGAAAGAAATAATAAAGATCAGATCATAAATAAATAAAATGGAATCTTTAAGAAAGATCAGTAAAACTAAGAGCTGGTTTTTTGAAAAGATAAACTGATAAACCTTTAGCTAGACTCATCAAGAAAAAAGTGGACTCAAGTAAATAAAAACAGAAATTAAAGAGACTAAGTTGCAAATGAGATCCCAGAAATAAAAAGAATCATAAGAGATTACTATGAACAAATATACATCCATAAAGCAAATACTCTAGAGAAATGGGCAAATTCCTAGAAATGTGTGAGCTCCCAAGACTGAATCAGGAAGAAATAGAAAATATGAACTGACCAGTTACGAGTAATAAAGCTGAATCAGTCATTTTAAAACTCCCAACAAATAAAAGCCCAGGAAGAGACAACTTCACAGGTGAGTTCTGTCGGACATCTTTAAAAGAGTTAACATCTATCTATTCTGTTCAAACTATTCCATAAAACTGAAGAGGATGGAACACTTCCAGACTCATTCTACAAAGCTTTAATACCCTGATACTGTAACAAGATCAAGACACCAAAAAAGAAAAAAAAAGAAAATTGCAGGCCAGTATTGCTGATGAACATGCATGCCAAATTTCTCAACAAAGTGTTAGCAACAGCAATATGAATTCAACAGCACATTAAAAGGAGTATGCATGATGATTAAGTCAGATTTGTCCAGAAATGCAAGGATGATTCAATATCCACTAACCAATCAATGTGATACACCATGTTAACAAATTGAAGAATATAAATCATATGATCATATCAAAAGATGCATGAAATGTTTTTGACCCATTTCAACATCCATTTATGATTAAAACTCCTAACAAAGTGGACAGATTGCCAGTTTCTTATAAAGTCAGACAAATAGTTACCATGTGACCAAGCAGTGCCTCTCCTGTTTGCTTACACATGGGTATTAAAATCATATGTTCGCACAAAGAGCTGTCTGTACTCAAATGTTCAGAGCAGTGTCCTCCCCTGGTGGCCAATCAGGGTTTTTTTTAATCATTATGAACTCATTAATTTAAACATATTTAATGCATCTCAGATCACTGCAGTTAATATCTGCATTATTCTTAGTGAAGTTCAAATTTTGCATGTTTAGCCAGTGGTGGCCTCATCTCTTTGACTTATGAGTCTTTTTCTAATGTCTTTTTTATTGGGTTGACTTATTTAGTGTGATAAAATAAACATGAAATTTACTACTTTATGATTTTTTATTGAAATGTAACTGATTTACAGTGTTGTGTTAGTTTCAAGTGTACAGCAAAGTGACTCAGTTTTATATATATGTCGTTTTTCAGATTCTTCTCCCTTATAGGTTATTCAAAATACTGAGTATGGTTCTCTGTGCTATACAGTAGGTCCTTGTTGGATTTTGGCCATTTTAAGTGTACAGTTCAGCAGCATTAAGTACATTGATGGTGTACAATCTCATCACCATTCACATCCAGAACTTTTACATCATCTTTTCCAAACAGGAATTCTGTCCTTGTTAAATACTGATGCCTCATTCCCTTCTCCCCCAGCCCCCATACCCATCATTCTACTTTCTCTATAAATTTGCTTGTCTGCATACCTCACTGATGCTGAAACTGAAACTCCAATACTTTGGACACCTGATGCGAAGAACTGATTCATTGGAAAAGACCCTGATGCTGGGAAGATTGAAGGCAGGAGTAGAAGGGGATGAAAGAGGATGAGATGGTTGGATGGCATCACTGACTCAATGGACATGGGTTTGAGCAAGTTCCTGGGGTTGGTGAAGGACAGGGAAGCCTGGCATGCTGCAGTCCATGAGGTCACAAAGAGTCAGACACAACTGAGTGACTCAACTGAACTGATACCTCACTTTGCCAACAAAGGTCCATCTAGTCAAAGCTATGGTTTTTCTGGTAGCCATGTATGGATGTGAGAGGTGGACTATAAAGAAAGCTGAGCACCAAAGAATTGATGCTTTTGAACTGTGGTGTTGGAGAAGACTCTTGAAAGTCCCTTGGACTGCAAGGAGATCAAATGAGTCAATCCTAAAGGAAATTAGTGCTGAATATTCATTGGAAGGACTGATGCTGAAGCTGAAGCTCCAATAATTTGGCCTCCTGATGTGAAGAATTGACTCATTGGAAAAGACCCTGATGCTGGCGAAGATTGAAGGTGGGAGGAGAAGGGGATGACAGAGGATGAGATGGTTGGGTGGAATCACTAAGTCAATGGACGTGAGTTTGAGCAAGCTCCAGGAGTTGGTGATGGACAGGGAAGCCCGGTGCACTGCAGTCCATGGGGTCCCAAAGAGTCAGACACGACTGAGCGACTGAGCCGAACTGACATACCTCACATACATGGGATTACATTACATTTGTCTTTTTGTGACTGCATTGTTTCACTTAGCATGTTATCCACAAGGTTCATCTATGAGGCAGCATGTGTCAGAATTTACTTCCTTTTCATGGGTTGAATATTATTCTGTTGTGTGGAGAGATCACACTTTGTTTACCCTTTCTTAGGCAGCCTCTGTGGGTGGAACTTGCCTGGTGCGCAGAAGGTGCCTAGCAAATATTTTTGAGTGAAAGAATGACCAGGGTCAGGGTACTGGCTCTGTCACTTCCTTTGTATCCCCTTGTTTACACACCTGCTTGTCTCTCCCATGTGACCCTGAGCCCCATGAAGGCGGGGACTAGTCTAATCTATTGTTTCTCAACTATATAACATTGTGCCTGGCAACAGTGGGTGCTGGTGAGTGAGCGGACAGGGATGTAATGGTTACAAATGGGAGTTGATGAGGCAAAGGGTTTGGAAAAGCTGAAATGATTGTGCTAGGACAGAAGTGGGCTTGACTTTTGGGAAGGGAGAGTCCGGTTAGCTGAGGAGCCTCGCACGCATGCAAGGGTATTTCAGCACCAGGGACAGCTCCTAGCACCGCACCATCCAGGACTCTCCCATCCGCCTCACCCACGGGTGGACGCCCTGGGCCCCAGATGGCTGAGAGGGAAGGCCCTTCCTGGGGGTCCATATGTTATGGTTTACTGGGGGTTCTGGATGTATCAGTGGTACACCCTTTCCTGGGAGGATGAGGAAGGGCAGTGCAGAGGAGGGCAGTAAGGACATGTTCCTCACCTGATGACCAAGGATGGGTCAGCAGGACCAGACTCTCTCCTCCAGGCAGGGGCTCTGCCACCAGGAGAAGAACAGCAGTCTGGGGGCAGGCCCCTAACCTGATCTTAGGAAGTCACATCATCATATCTGTGGAGCCAGAGCTTTGCTGGTGGATCTGGGAAATGGGTGCCCTCACACCCTCTCAACCTAGGGTGCATGTATGCACGCTGAGTCTCTTCAGTCATGTCCAACTCTTTGTGACCCCATGGACTGTAGCCCTCCAGGCTCCTCTCTCTGCCCATGGGATTCTCCAGGCAAGGATACTGGAGTGGGTTGCCATGCCCTCCTCCAGGGAATCTTTGAGACACAGGAACTGGACCCATATCTCCTGCATCTCCTGCATTGTAGTCAGTTACTTTACCCACTGAGTCACCTGGGAAGCCCCAGCTTAGGGAGCAGGGGCCTTGTTTTCTTTCTTCTGACAACCCACCTCTAGAGGCAAACCAAAACCGAAGATGGGGGCCTTGACCCTTGACTCTGAGATGGTCACCAGGGGAAACAAACCTGTTTGGGGTGGGAAAAGAGAAGCCTAAATTAAAACAGGCTTGAGCAAGGCAGGAGATGGGATCAGGTCTCATCTCTCACCAGCTCCGAGACCTCAGGATTGCTCAGTTTCAAAAGGGCACAGCTGCTGGTGGGCTCCGTGCTTCATGCTCATGGAGCCCACACTTTGGGGAGGACCCAGCAGAGAGGGCAGCCTCTGCCCTTCCTTCACCTCCACGCTGGTGGCGGGACCCTGTCTGAGTGTCGGTGGGCAGAGGAGGTTGTAGCCTGGGCTCTGTTCCCTTCTTCATCCCCCGACAGTCACACTGCACCTCTCTTCCAGAAAAGCTTCTAAATTTAGGCAAACATCTTTTCCTCTGATGAGAAAGCTGATGCCGGTAAGCAGACTAGCTCAGAGCAGGGCGGGAACTGCCCAGGTAGGAGCGGAATGGGGAACGTCACCCTCAGATCAATCTCTGACAAGTTGTTCCTGGAACCGTGCTTTAACACAAGGTCACCACCTCCCTCTCCTCTGTGAGTGTCGGCCACAGGCAGGGCGCACGTCTCTGCCCCTCCACGCACAAGAAGCACCCCTTCTTTTTTTTTTTTTTTTGAATTGGGGTATAGTTGACTGTCTATAAAACCATCCCCAAGAAAAAGAAATGCAGAAAGGCAAAATGGTTGTCTGAGGAGATCTTATGAATAGCTGAGAAAAGAAGAGAAGCAAAAGGCAAAGGAGAAAAGGGAACATATATCCATCTGAATGCAGAGTTCCAAAGAATAGCAAGGAGAGATAAGAAAGCCTTCCTCAGTGATCAGTGCAAAGAATTAGAGGAAAACAATAGATTGGGTAAGACTAGAGATCTCTTAAGAAAATTAGAGATACCAAGGGAATATTTCATGCAAAGATGGGCACAATAAAGGACAGAAATGGTATAGACCTAACAGAAGCAGAAGATATTAAGAAGAGGTGGCAAGAACACACAGAAGAACTATCCAAAAAAGATTTTCATGACCCAGATAATCACAATGGTGTGATCACTCACCTAGAGCCAGACATCCTGAAAAGCAAAGTCAAGCGGGCCTCAGGAAGCATCACTATGAACAAAGCTAGTGGAGGTGATGGAATTCCAGTTGAGCTATTTCAAATCCTGAAAGATGATGCTACGAGAGTGCTGCACTCAATGTGCCAGCAAATTTGGAAAACTCAGCAGTGGCCACAGGGCTGGAAAATGTCAGTTTTCATTCCAGTCCCAAAGAAAGTCAATGCCAAAGAATATTCAAACGACTGCACAATTGTACTCATCTCACACACTAGTAAAGTAATGCTCAAAATTTTCCAAGCCAGGCTTCAGCAATACATGAACCGTGAACAAGCTGGATTTAGAAAAGGCAGAGGAAGCAGAGATCAAATTGCCAACATCCACTGGATCATCGAAAAAACAAGAGAGTTCCAGAAAAGCATCTACTTCTGCTTTATTGACTATGCCAAAGCCTTTGACTGTGTGGATAAAAATACACTGTGGAAAATTCTTAAAGAGATAGGAATACCAGACCATCTTACCTGCCTCTTGAGAAATCTGTGTGCAGGTCAAGAAGAAGCAGTTAGATATGGACATGGACTAACCAACTGGTTCCAAATCAGAAAAGGAGTACGTCAAGGCTGTATATTGTCACCCTATTTATTTAACTTATATGCAGAGTACATCATGCGAAATCCCAGGCTGGATGAAGCACAAGCTAGAATCAAGATTGCCTGGAGAAATGTCAATAACCTCAGATATGCAGATGACACCGCCCTTATGGTGTCATGGATGCGATGGACTTGAGTTTGAGTAGGCTCTGGGAGTTAGTGATGGACAAGGAGGCCTGTTGTGCTGCAGTCCATGGGGTCACAAAGAGTTGGACATGACTGAGTGACTGAACTGAACTGGCAGAAAACGAAGAACTAAAGAGCCTCTTGTTGAAAGTGAAAGAGGAGAGTCAAAAAGTTGGCTTAAATATCAACATTCAGAAAACTAAGATCATAGCATCTGGTCCCATCTGCTAAGTCACTTCAGTCGTGTCCGACTCTGTGCGACCCCATAGATGGCAGCCCACCAGGCTCCCCCGTCCCTGGGATTCTCCAGGCAAGAACACTGGAGTGGGCTGCCATTTCCTTCTCCAATGCATGAAAGTGAAAAGTAAAAGTGAAGTCGCTCAGTCGTGTCTGACTCTTAGCGACCCCATGGACTGCAGCCTACTAGGCTCCTCCATCCATGGGATTTTCCAGGCAAGAGTACTGGAGTGGGGTGCCATTGCCTTCTCCAATCTGGTCCCATCACTTCATGGTAAATAGATGGGGAAACAATGGAAACGGTGACAGACGTTAATTTTCTGGGCTCCAAAATCACTGCAGATGGTGATTGCAGCCATGAATTTAAAAGACGCTTGCTCCTTTGAAGAAAAGCTATGACAAACCTAGACAGCGTATTCAAAAGCAGAGACATTACTTTGCCCACAAAGGTCCTTATAGTCAAAACTATGGTTTTTCCAGTAGTCATGTATGGATGTGAGAGTTGGAGTATAATGAAGGCTGAGTGCTGAGGAATTGATGCTTTTGAACTGTGGTGTTGGAGAAGACTCTTGAGAGTTCCTTGGACTGCAAGGAGATCAAATCAGTCCATCCTAAAGGAGATCAGTCCTGAGTGTCCATTGGAAGGACTGATACTGAAGCTAAAGCTCCAATACTTTATCTACATGATGTGATTAGAAAAGACCCTGATGCTACGAAAGATTGAAGGTGGGAGGAGAAGGGGACGACAGAGGATGAGATGGTTGGATATTATCACTGACTCAACGGACATGAGTTTGAGCAAGCTCCAGGAGATAGTGAAGGACAGAGGGGCCTGGTGTGCTGCAGTCCATGGGGTCACAAAGAGTCGGACACAGCTGAGTGACTGAACAGCAAGAACAGTTGATCAACAAACAATGCTGGGACAGTTTCAGGTGAACAGCGCAGGGACTCAGCCATACACATACATGTATCCAGTCTCCCCCAAACCGCCCTCCCATCCAGGCTGCCGCATAGCATTGAGCAGAGTTCCATGTGCTGCACAATAAGTCCTTCTTGGTCACCCGTTCTAAACACAGCAGTGTGCACATGGCCATCCCAAACTCTCTAACCACCCCTTCCCCCCGCAACCATAAGTTCATTTTCTAAGTCTTGAGTCTCTTTCTGTTTTGTAAGCAAGTTCATCTGTATTATTTCTTTTAAGATTCCACATACAAGGGATGTCATATGATACTTTTCCTACTCTGCCTGACTTACTTCACTCAGTATGACACTCTGTAGGTTCGTCCAAATAGCTGCAAATGGCATGATTTCATTCTTTCTAATGGTTGAGTAATATTTCATTGCATCTCTGTACCACATCTTTTATCTATTCCTCTGTCGATGGGGTTCTCAAGGCAAGAATACTGAAGATATGAAGGGGACGACAGAGGATGAGATGGCTGGATGGCATCACCAACTCAATGGACATGAGTTTGAGTAGACTCTGGGAGTTGGTGATGGACAGGGAGGTCTGGCGTGCTGCAGCCCGTGGGGCAAAGAGTCAGACACGACTGAGCGACTGAACTGGCTGTCCATGGACATTTAGGTGGCTTCTGTGTCTTGGCTACTGTAAACAGTGCTGCCGTGAACACTGGGTGTGAGTATCTTTTTGGACCATGTTTTTCTCTGGATATGTGCCCACGAGTGGGATTGCAGCGTCATAGGATGGCTCTACCTGTACTTTTTAAAGCGACCTCCATACTGTTCTCTGTAATGGCCGCACTGACTTACACTCTCATCAGCAGTGTAGGAGGGTTCCGGGAAGGGCCCCTTCTTTCTGAAGATTTGGCGGGAAAGTTGAGTTTGGTCCCCAGACATCAGAGACAGGTGCGACCGTCTTTTAATTTCATGGCTGCAGTCACTGTCCACAGTGATTTTGGAGCCCTGAACCATTAGCGAAGCCCCCAGTAGCAGCCCAGCCATTCTAGTCTTCTCCTTACTGGTCTCCCCGCTTTACTACTGCCCCCTAGAGATTGTTCTTGAACCACCAGGTAGCATGATCCTTCTTCTCACCTCATTTCTCCTCTCCAGAGCCCCCAGAGATTCCTCTACTCACTCAGAGTAAAAGCCAAAGCCTTCTCAATGCCTTCAGTGGTAACTCTATCTGGCCGTTGTAACTTCTCCATCACTCACTCTGGACCAACCAGCCTCACCTCCTCGCTGCTCCTGGAGCAGCCAGACAGAGCACACCCCAGGGCCTTTGCACCATCTGCCCTCCCCATTCAGAGCTCTCTTCTCCAGACAGCTGCCCAGCACACTCCCTCAAGTCTGTGCACAGTAAAGCCTGCCCTGGCCATGGTGCTCAAAGTCCTAACCCCCAGCTCCAACCCACTCCCCTTATCCCTTAGCCAGAGATTCTTTGCTCTGCGGGGAACACGTAAAACCTTCTGTGACTCTACTCAAGCTACTCTCCCCAGGGAATTTTGCTCAAGTTGTCTTTCACAGACGAGTTCCCGGCACCTATGAGGTAGTAGAACCTGGGTGCTCCGAGGTCTGCAAATTGTGTAGAGAGGAGGCTGCAAAGGGGTCTGAGAAGAGGCCGTGGGGGTGTGGGTGGAAGTGAGGTGGGGGCTCCTCCTGCCCCACGTCAGACCGCGCAGGCCCCCTGCAGCTGTTCTCCCCTGGTTCTCAGGATACGCACATCTTTCTGATGAACAGGGCCTAGGAGTTCTCTGAAACCGGTGCTAAACTTGGGCACGTGTCTGAATGACATGGTGAGGGGGTGTGTGTTAGTCACTCAGCCTTGTCCAAGTCTTTGCTACCCCATGGACTGTAGCCCACCAGGCTCCTCTGTCCATGGAATTCTCTAGGCAAGAACACTGGAGTGGCTTGCATTTCCTTCTCCAGGGGATCTTCTTGACTGAGGGATTGAACCCGGGTCTCCTGTATTGCAGGCAGATTCTTTATCGTTTGAGCCACCATCAGGAAGGGGTGGAGGGGGGGACTTGTTAATACATGCTGCTGGGCCCCATCACCCGTTTTTGATGCCAAAGGGCTGGGGTGGCACTGAGAAGTTGCATCTCTAACTCCTTCTGATTGACTTTTTTTGGGTGTGTCAGGTTGCACGTGGGGTCTTTATTGCTGGGCGGGGACCCTCTGGTGTGGAACTCTGGCTCGGTGGTGCTGCTCTGCAACTCTGTGTGCGATCTCAGCTCCCCAACCAGGGACCACAAGGTGGATTCTTAACCGCTGGGACACTGGGAAAGACCCCCTCTGGCTGATTTTGATAACATATCTGTAGAACAGTGGGGTGTCTAGGACAGAGGGTACATGCATCTTCAGCTGTACTAGAAGTTGCTTTAAAAGTGGTCCTACCGATCTGTATCCCACAAATACAGGATCATAGTCAAGTGTCCACACACACACAGGTCTGTGTCTAAACATTCCACTTAACTATTAGTATCTATAGACACACCTTTTTTATTGCGCTTCACAGACATGGCTTGTTCATTTGTATTTTCACAAATCGCAGGTTGGAGACAACCCTGCATTGGACGAGTCTATCAGTGCTGTTTTTCCACAGCTGATTCCTCACTGCATGTCTCTGCCACATTTTGATAAGTCTCACGACATCCCTAACTTTCTCATTATCACTGTACTTGTGAAGGGGTGATCTGTGACCAGTGACCTTTGCTGCTCCCGCTGCAAATGTTACTACTTGCCGAGGCCTCAAATAGTGGTTAACTTTGTTGTTGATGCTCAGTTGCTAAGTTCTGTCTGACTCTTTGTGACCCCATGGACTGCAGCACACCAGGCCCCTCTGTCCTTCACTATCTCCTGAAGTTTACTCAAACTCATGTCCACTGAGTCAGTGACGCCATCCAACCATCTCATCCTCTGTCGCCTCTTCTCCTCCTGCCTTCAATCTTTCCCAGCATCAGGGTCTTGTCTAATGAGTCAGCTGTTTGCTTCAGGTGGCCAAAGTATTAGAGCTTCAGCTTCAGCATCAGTCCTTCCAATGACTATTCAGAACTTACTTCCTTTAAGATGGCCTGGTTGGATCTCCTTGCTGTCCACAGGATTCTCAAGAGTCTTCTCCAGCAGCACAGTTCAAAAGCCTCAGTTCTTCAGTGCTCAGACTTCTTGTTGGTCCAACTCTTACATCCATCCATGACTATTGGAAACACCATAGCTTTGACTATACAGGTCTTTGTCAGCAAAGTGATGGGTCTGCTTTTTAGCACAGTCTAGGTTGGTCAAAGTTTTCCTTCCAAGGAGCAAGTGTCTTAATTTCACAGCTGCAGTCACCATCTGCAGTGATTTTGGAGCCCAAGAAAATAAAGTTTGTCATTGTTTCCATTGTTTCCCCATCTGTTTGCCAGGAAATGATGGGACTGGATGCCATGATCTTAGTTTTTTGAATGTTGAGTTTTAAGCCAACTTTTTCACTATCCTCTTTCCCCTTCATCAAGAGGCTCTTTAGATCCTCTTCACTTTCTGCCATTAGAGTGGCATCATCTGCACCTCTGAGTTTGTCGATATTTCTTCGGACAGTCTTGCCTACTTACTCCTTGAACAGAAAGCTTCACGGAGCTTTCACTGCACACTGGGCACCCCGTCCAGCGAGGGGACAGACAGAGCCAAGACAGACTCCCAAGTGTGGCTGAGGGCCACCCAGGCTGCAGCTTCCACTTTAATCGGAGGCTGTGGAAGCAGGGAGGTGTGATCCGTGGTTACGCCCCCTCAGGAAGACTCAGCAAGCGGGTCGCAGTGGGCGGTCCTTATCTGAAGGGCGTGAAGACCTGCCAACCTTGGCCTTGTGTAGCTACTGTGTAGTTAGTCCCTCAGCCGTGTCCGACTGTTTGGGACCCCGTGAACTGTAGCCCACCAGGGTCCTCTGTCCATGAGGATTCTCCAGGCAAGAATACTGGAGTGGGTTGCCATGCCCTCCTCCAGGGGATCTTCCCAACCTTCCCAACCTTCGCCTTAGTTGGTGGCTAAGATGACTCTGGGTCACAACTGTGAAATTTACCGATACATCCTGGAAATGATTCCTACTGCTTGCAGCGAGGTCTCCCTGTGGGAAAGCGGTGAGTTGCCATAGGAGTTGATGGAAGACGGGCTGCCGACGCAGTCCACAGCCGTCTGTGCCATTTCAAATTCCAGTCTGGTTCTCGTTAGCCCTCCGAGTGCTTATGGTGATTTACGGACCCTCGTTAAGTGCGGCCATAACTGGATGGGTCTGAAGTCATTACCAACAATTAAGAAGCCGCCATTGATTTCCGCTAACCAGAAAATGGGCAGTTGAAGGCACTTGAGATGGGTCCTCAAGGGGGGGTCATCTCCCTCGTCCCCAGGGACCCTCACGGACCACTGTAACAGGCCACAGCGGACGGCAGTGTGGCAGCAAGGCGGGCGGGCGGAGACAGGCTCCGGGCCAGAGGGATTCAGAGGAATTCAGGTGCACACCTGGAGTGACCTTGAGCACACCCTCGGCCGCCCCATCCTCCCCTTCCCCACAAAGGCGGGTCCCGGCTCCACTGGCGGTTTTGGGTCACACGCGGTAATGTGTGTGCCTGGAACGTGGCGGTCATCTGATCAGCTGTGGCTCTTGCTATATTTAAACAGGTAATGGCTGGGAACTGGGCACTGGAAAGCAAGCTGCAGACACAGGGCTGCAGCTCGACATTACAGGATGGAAATCACGTTACACTGTTATCAGTACACATCCAACCTGCCGCTGGATGAGGCAGCAGAGAGCCAGAGGAACGGGGCTCCTGCTCCTTGGACAAGGCAGCCTGCTCGGCAGCCTGACAGGGAAGACAAAGCCCCACCGGCCTCCGTGCTGGGCCTTGGGGCCCGGCTCCAGGCTTAGTTAAACTGTTTTTATCTCCCATAAATCCTCGTAAGCTACTTTAAGGCTCATCAGACCCTTCAATTGCCATTTAAGTGTTTTCTCTGCGCTAACTGCTTCTTGTTAAATAGTTTGACATTTATGCGTCTAGACTTTGGCTGTTTTGATATTGATTTGGTCCAGAATCGTAATGGAGCAGAGAGGCGGCACTTGCTTCGCTGTCGTTGGCAGCGGCCATATATCTCGGTTAAGTGGATTACGTTTGTATTTCTCCATGTTGGAACCCAAAGCAAAATGCACGCAGGGTCTGGGAGGGGTCACACCCTCCCAAATGGCTCCCCAACTCTTCGGAACAGGGGAGACGGTTCAGCACGGGGACTGGACATGCAGCTCCGGGGGAGGTTTCCTGGTGGGTCCTGGCCCGTTGTCGCTGAGGTCACAGGTGCCAGAGTCTCAGGTGGGATGATGTGGGTACTTCAAGGGAGGGTGAAATTAGCCCAGCTTGTCTGCAGCTTCCTGGGCTTGCCGAGCCCTGTCCTACCTCCCCACCTTTGTCTATGCTATTCCCTCGGACATGAGCACCTTTCTTTCTTCCAGCTTGTAAACTCCTATTCATCCCTCAAGACCCCAAGCAGATGCTCCCTTCTCAGCAGGTCCTCTTCGACTTTCCAATCATGCCTGTGGTCATCTGGCCACCCTTCAGCCTCAGTATTGTTCTTCGAGGTCAGCCAGACCCTCCGTCACCGTGGGTAAGAAGGGGTGTGACCTGCCCAGGCCACTCAGCAAGTCTGAGGGGCAGCTGGGCTCTCAGGCTCCTGGCCTGACCCCTCTCTCACCATGTTCTCTGCACACCTGCCCCGGCTTACCCCAGGTGTGGCAATTCTCATGATCCAAGGGGCTGCTGCAGACACGACCTGAGGAGCTTGTGGCCAGAGAGTGAATCTCTGATCAATACCCAGGAACCACACGGAGCCACCGGCTGGCGGCCAGGGTGAGTCATGCCTGCAGGAGGTAAGGGAAGCCCCTTCCTCTCTCCCCCCTTCCTCTCTCCCCACTCATGCCCCTCATCCTCTGGCATCTCTTTCAAAACAATTTAAAAACACAGAAAAGTGCCGAGGGGAAAAAAAAAAACCACCCACATTCCCAGCTCCCAGAATCCACAAATATTCACCTCTCATCATTTTTATTTAGATTTATGGCCGTAAAGGAAATCAAAGCCACAGATGCAGTTTGCCTGTCTCCTGCCCGTTCTGCTCCCCTCCTGCCCCTCCTCTGGCGAAGCCATACAGTTCTGGGCCATGGTTTCTCCTGGGGTTCACCTTCTCTTCTACATAGATGGCCGTGTGGAAACGACGGATGGCACAGCACTGCATGTTTAAAAATGTGTGTAGGCTGTTCCAACTTTGTTCCAACTGTGCTGCAGTATTTCATCATATGAGCATATGCTGCTGTGATGTGCTTAGTGGCTCCGTCATGTCCGACTGTTTGCACCCCTTTGGACGGTAGCCCCTTAGGCTCATCTGTACATGGGGTTCTCCAGGCAAGAGTACTGGAGTGGGTTGCCATGCTCTCCTCCAGTGGATCTTCCCCACCCAGGGATCGAATCCAGGTCTTCTGCATCGCAGGCAGATTCTCTACCACTGAGCCACCAGGGAAGCCCCTCATATGAGTACACCTGCATTTTATTCATCCATTTAACATGATGTGAATGTAGGTTATTTTCAGTTTTTTTTTTTTTTTTTTTGCCATGACCACCGAAGCTGCCCGCAGCTGCCGTGTGTGCCTGCCAAGGGCATGTGTCTCAGCCTCTGAGGGTGGTTCCCGGAAGGAAAGAGGTGGACAGCGACCCTTCTCCCGCGCTTGGGTGCACCAGCCTGACCGATCCTGAACGTCTGTGTGTTCACGAGCTCATTGGACATTCAGGTTTCCTTCCCGTTTGTTTACAGCTGTTGTCTGTTTCCACGAGGTTGTCTGCCTCACTGGCTGACAGGAGGGGTGAATACATCCCAGGTATCAATCTTCCGTCGGGTGAGTCGGCCTCAGCTCTCCTCCGTTGCTTGATGTTTATCTTTGTTTCCCGGTCTTTCATCCTGCAGACCATTTAAACTTTGATGTAATCAAATCGATCACTCTTTCCTTTGTGAGTTATTATCTTTGTCTCTTGACTCAGAATTTTCCCTGAGATTCTGAGCTCATCTTATGCATTTTCTGCTAATAGCTTTGTTTTCCACGTTAAGCTTTTATTTCTATGTTTAAATTATTTATTTATTGCAATGCTGGATCTTTGCTGCTGCACCCAGCCTTCTCACTGTAGTGGCCTCTCTTGTTGCAGAACTCTGGGGCGTGTGATTTCAGCAGTTGTGGCACTCAGACTTATTGCCCTGTGGCACGTGGAATCTTCCTGGACTGGGGATAGAACCCACATCCCCTGAATTGGCAGGCGGATCCTCAGCCACTGGACCACAAGGGAAGTCCCACTTTAAGATTTTAGGCTCATCTAGAGCCTGGTAGGCTGCAGTCCACGGGGTCGCTAAGAGTCGGACATGACTGCGCGACTTTACTTTCACTTTTCACTTTCATGCATTGGAGAAGGAAATGGCAACCCACTCCAGTGTTCTTGCCTGGAGAATCCCAGGGATGGGGGAGCCTGGTGGGCTGCCGTCTATGGGGTCGCACAGAGTCGGACACGACTGAAGTGACTTAGCAGTAGCAGCAGAAGTTTTATGGAAGGTATGGATCTAATTTTTGCCGAAACAACTTTATGTTTGTAGCATAAAGCTTGCTTTCTCATCATAATGGGTTTTTAAAATAATCTGTTGGACTGCACTTGCTAATTCTTCATTAGGTTTTATGTCTGTGTGCACATCCGGCCCACGCTCACCTCTTCTTGTACAAACCGTCGGCAGGTCAGGTGCCGGGGTGTATCCTCTCCTCAAGCGAGGCAGCACCGTTCATTTTTCTTCTCTGGGAGTTTGAATGAGGTAGAAATTGCCAGCTGAAGGTGCGTGAAAACTCACCTTTGAAATAGCTGGATTTAGCTCGGTTATCTTCATGGTTGTAGGTGATCTCGTGGACTTGAGCCTGCCAGTCAGGTCTGACTCTTGGCGACCCCATGCTGCAGCCGCCAGGCTCCTCTGTCCATGGAATTTTGCAGGCAAGCATACTGGAGTGGGTTGCCATGTCCTTCTCCAGGGGATCCTCCCAACCCAGGGGTCGAACCCAGGTCTCCTGCACTGCAGGCAGACGCTTTACTGTCTGAGCCACCAGGGAAGCCCAGGGAAGGTTTTCTATTTCTTCTTAAGTAAAATTTGATAACATGGTTTTCTGGGGGGAAAAAATCTATTCCTTCTAATTTTTCAAAATATTTGCATAAAGTTGTTTATAACCATTTCTGAGCAATTTACAACACTCTGCTTGTGGCCATGTCTTCTGATTTCCATATGATTTACTTTTGCCTTGGGCTTCCCTGGTGGCTCAGATGGTAAAGAATCCGCCTGCAACGTAGGAGACCTGGGTTTAATCCCTGGGTCAGAAAGATCCCCTGGAAAAGGGAAAGGCAACCTGCTTCAATATTCTTGCCTGGAAAATCCCATAGACAGAGGAGCCTGGTGGGCTACAACCCATGGGGACGCAAAGAGTTGGACATGATTGAGAGACTTTCACTTTTTCTCTTAAGCAGTCTTGGTAAAGATTTGTTTGTTTAATATTTCAAAGAACCAAATTGTATATTTTGTTGGTATTTATACTACCCTAGGTTTTTTTTTTTTAATGTGCGTATTTATTTCCATGGCTGTGCAGGGTCTCAGCTGCAGCATGCAGGGTCTTCATTGCTTCAGGTGGGGCTTTGCTTGCGGCAGACAGAATGTCTAGCTGTGGTCGCGGACTCAGGAGTTGCTGCTCAAGGGCTTAGTTGCTCTGAGACATGTGAGACTTTAATTCCCTGACCAGGGATTGAACCTGTGCCCCCTGCATTGCAAGGCAGGTTCTTAACCACTGGACCACCAGGGAAGTCCCTACCTTAGGTTTTTAACTGTTTTATTCTTGCTTGTTGAAGGCAGAGCAGGGCAGTGATGGACATCCTGGGTCCTGGACTGAATCTGGCTACCGAGTCAGCTTTGTGACATCAGGCAAGTTACCCCACCTTGCGGGGCCTCGTCTATCAGGTGAAGAGAACAGCACCCACTCTGTGGGTTGTTGCGGAAAAGTTAACAGGGTAATGCACGTAACGAGTCACAAGGATTCTTTCAGCATCTAAAAGCCAACTTGGCCAACCAAGACTGGAAGGGCATTTCCTTGGCCAGTATTGAACACCCAACAAGTCTATGCAGACAGCCTGCTTGAAGGTGAACAATTCAAAACATTTTATATGTCAGGAACCAGGCAACAGAGCCTACCTCAAGTCAAGACCACTAAGAGCGCCCAGCCGGTGCAGCAAGGCGAGACAAAGAAAGAAAAGAACGAGTTTGGGGAAAGAAGCCAAGTTGTCATTATTTTCATATGACATGATTGTTCTCTGCCAAAACCCAGATAATCTATAGACAAATTATCTGAATTACTAAGAGACTAGCAAGGTTTCTGAAAACCATATCAGTATACTTTAAAAAGATGTTACTTTAGAAGAAAAAGTTTTAAAATAAAATATGTTACTTTAGGGACTTCCCTGGTTTTCTAGTGGTTAAGACTCCACACTTCCACTGCAGCGGGCAGGAGCTTGATCCCTGGTCAAGGAACGGAAATCCCATGGGCAGTATGACCAAAAATAAAAAATAAAAAAAGGTAGAGGAGAGAGAGATGCAAGCCCTTCTCCTTAAAAAAAAAAAAAAAGTAAATAAAATAAAATATATTGCTTTAGGCTAGCAACAAACATAAAATCTAATTTTTAAAATAGTCACAGCATTTATAGAACCCCTAGCAATAAATCTTTAAAAAAAGGATAGAAAGGAGCTCTGTGGAGAAAGTCATTAAATATTATTGACAGATATTTTAGGAGACCTAATAAATGGAGAAATACATCATATTCAGAGACACAAAGTCTCGTGAATTGCAAGATGTCAGTCCACCCCAAGCCAACCAGATCTACAGATCCAGTACAATCCCAAACGAGTTTCTGTGTGTGTGTGTGTGTGCGCGAGTGTCTTAATGAGCCAATTCTAAAGTGTTTATGGAACATAAACAGCTGCAAAAGTGAAGACCCTCCAGAATACCACCAAGGAGAAAGCTACCCTCCAGATGTTAGAAAATTTCACGAGGTTACAGTTACTCGAATCTTGGTCCCAGAATTCCACTCCAAGGCACAGACCTCAGAGCACGGAACACACGTTAAGTACAAAATGTTGTACATGAATGATCACAGCAACCTTATTTGTAAGAGCCAAAAAGTGGACCCAGTCCCAAAGCTCTCCCACAGATGAATGAATGAACAATGGATGAGCGGCGTGGTTGGTCTGAACGGTGGAGTATTTGACCATCAAAAGGAGAGAAACACCAACTCAGGCCACAACTGGGCCGAACCTTGAAAACGTGTTGCTCAACAAGAGAGGCCAGTCACAGAAGGCCGCGGACTGTAGGGCTTCGTTTATATGACATGTGCTGAAAAGGCAAACCCAGAGAGACAGGAAGTGGACTGGGGAGGCCGAGGGCGAAACAGGGAAGGCTGGGAGTGACTGCCAGTGGGGGTGGGGTTTCTTGGGGGAGGGTGGTTAAGGTGTCCTAAAATTGACTTCGATCATGGGTAGATTTTTGTTGTCGTTCAGATGCTAAGCTGTGTCCAGCTCTTTGATACCCCATGCACTATAGCACATCAGGCTCCTCTGTCCTCCACTGTCTCCTGGAGTTTGCTCAAACTCACGTCCATTGAGTCGGAGATGCCATCCAGCCATCTCATCCTCTGTCACCCGTTTCTCCTCCCACCTTCAATCTTTCCCAGTATCAGGGTCTTTTCCAGTGAGTTGGCTCTTTGCATCAGGTGGACAAAGTATTGGAGTTTCAGCTTCAGCATCAGTCCTTCCAGTGAATATTTAGGCCTGATTTCCTTTAGGATGGACTGGTTGGATCTCCTTGCAGTCCAAGGGACTCTCAAGAGTCTTCTCCAACACCACAGTTCAAAAGCATCAATTCTTCGGTGCTCAGCCTTCTTTATGGTTCAACCCTCATATCCATGCATGACTACTGGAAAAAACATAGCCTTGACTAGATGGACCTTTGTTGGCAAAGTAATGTCTCTGCTTTTTAATATGCTGTCTAGGTTTGTCATAGCTTTTCTTCCAAGGAGCCAGCATCTTTCAATTTCATGGATTCAGTCACCATCCGCAGCGATTTGGGAGCCCAAGGGAAAAAAAATCTTTCACTGCTTCCACTTTTCCCCCTTCTATTTGCCATGAAGTGATGGGACTGGATGCCATGATCTTCATTTTTTTAAATGTTGAGTTTTAAGCCAGGCTTTTCACTCTCTTCTTTCATCCTCATCAAGCACTTCTTTAGTTCCTCTTTGCTTTCTGCCATAAAGGTAGTGTCATCTGCCTATCTTAAGGTTCTTGATATTTCTCCTGGCAATCTTGATTCCAGCCTGTGCTTCATCCAGCCTGGCATTTTGCATGAGGTACTCTGTCTAGAATTGAAATAAGCAAGGTGACAATAGGCAGCCTTGATGTACTCCTTTCCCGCTTTTGAACCAGTCCATTGTTCCATGTCCATTTCTGCGTTGCTTCTTAACCCGCATCCAGGTTTCCCAGGAGGCAGTTTAAGTGGTCTAATATTCCCATTTCTTGAAGAATTTTCCACAGTATGTCGTGATTCATGCAGTCAAAGGCTTTAGCCTAGTCAATGAAGCAGAGGTAGATGTTTTTTCTGGGATTCTCTTGCTTTCTCCATGATCCAACGGATGCTGGAGATTTGATATCTAGTTCCTCTGATTACTCTGTGAATATCCTAAAAACCGCTGGATTGCACACATTTTTGTAGATGAATTTTATGATACGTGAGTTTGAGCTGTACTTTTGGGGAAAGGGCTGCACCCAGTACAGACCCAGGAAAACGGGCTGGAGCGGGCTCAGGAGGGCAGAGGTGCGCTGGCTTGTCCCCAGGCCCAGGCAGAGCACAGTGTCTGAGGCACGCAGACGCGTGGTGAGGGTTTGTTGACTGACTGTGCGTGTCTGGTGCGTGAACAGGTGATTGAGCAAGGCCCGAGCAGTTCAGCGTCTGCCCGGGTCAGCAGCTGGTGGGTGGTGGAAGGGCTGGGAGCTGAGTTCTGGCCATCCTGCCTTCCCCAGTCTGCCCCTCCTGACCCGTGGGAGGAGGGGAGGGCAGCGTGGGAGCTGGGGGTGCAGGGAAAGTCAGGAAGCAGGCTGCCGGCCCTGGGGCTGGAAAGGCAGCGAGGTGGGGTCTGGGGTTTCCTGAACTCCCCACTCTGTGCCAAGCCTGTTTGGGGTGGGTGGCACTGGCTGGGAGGTGCCTGGGAGGGACCCCGGGGGCAACGAGGCTGGGGAGGGTACCAGCGGTCAGCATGATGACCCCAGCAGTGCCCGAGCAGGGCCAGACTTCAGGCTGGGGTCCGGGGGGGACACTGGGGACTAGAAGCGTGAATGCCACCACGTGGAATGACCTGAGGGAGCACGTGGCTGAACGTTTCCTGAGACGGACGTGGGCCAGGCGGGGTGACCTCCCACATGCGCTGTTGGAGGCAAACCGGGGCCCGGGGTTTACTGAAGCCCTGACTCTGCGTCCCCCGCCAGACACCAGAACACATGCATCCAGGGCTCAGTGGCTTCGGGAACAGGAATTCCGACTCCGCATCTCCACTGAGATGGTGTTGGTAAGGCGAGAGTCTGGAGACCCGCGCTGTTGTAAGTGCTCTCCTGAAACCATGCTTCCCTCACTCCCAACCCACCAGGAGCCCCCTCAGCCACGTCCCCTGATTTAGAAAACCTCAAGGTTGGAGAAGGAAATGGTAACCCTCTCCAGTATTCTTGCCTGGGAAACGTCCAGGGACGGAGGAGCCTGGCAGGCTGCAGTCCATGGGGTTCCAGGACTGAGCACGCGTGCATGAAGGTGGAGGGACATGGGTTGGTAGCAATAAACTGGTAGAACTAAATAAAAGAAAAAAACCTCAGGGTAGAGGTCCAGGGCGGTCTCTGGTTTCCCCTGCAGCGGGTGGGAGGGAGGGGCATTCAGGAAGGCCCGAGGACGCGGGCAGGCAGTTGAGGTCTGTGCAGCACTTACTCTCCCCTGAAGACCGGCTATTTCTGGCAGGTGCCAGGAAAGGCGTGGGGAGCCCTGCAGCGTGGTGGGCAGAGAGATCCCCGGGGGGCAGCCGGCCCGGCCCTGCGGCTGGCCCTTGGGGGGCCCCAGGTGGATCTCGTGGTCCCTGTGTCTGGCTTTCCCCCCGTGTTGGATTCATCCCACCCCGACCCCTGCCCAGGGCTTCCTCCGCCTGCCAGGCTCTGTTTGGGGTGTGGGCAGAGTGTGTTCGCGAGCCATTGCCTGGCCAGGCTGGCTTGCTGAGATCCTGCCATGACTCCCGCGTGCGTGTGCAGGAGGCTCGGGGTGTGGCTGAGGTTGGGTTTGGCCCTGGAGTGTCTAATCAAGTCAGGGGTGGCACCTGCCGAGCTCACCCTAGCCAACGCACCAGGACACCCCGGTTGGAGGAATGGCTGCAGGGCGGTTCTCCCGGCCTCTGCAGGTGGGATTCCTCGCCACGTTAGAACCACCCTCAGGACAGCTTCCCTGGTGGCCCCAGTGGTAAAGAATCCGCCTGCAGTGCAGGAGACCTGGGTTTGATCCCTGGGTCGGGAAGATCCCCTGGAGGAGGGCACAACAACCCACTCCAGTATTCTTGCCTGGAGAATCCCATGGACAGAGGAGCCTGGTGGGCTACAGTCCATGGGGTTGCAGAGTCAGACACAACTGCAGCGACGAAGCACGGCACTCACGGAACAGCTCTCGGGACTCTCTGGACGAGCCCCCTTGTGTCGGGGCTGGAACCAGGTCTGGTTCTGAGTGGTACCAGCCTTGGGCCAGCCTTGGGCCCCGTGGGCCTGCACAGCCCCTGCCAGCCAGCTCCTCCCACCCCCACCTCCCCCAGATCCCGGGCCCCCGATTCCCGCATCAGACCTCCCCCAACCCCACAGAGAACCCTCTGTTT
The DNA here is from genome assembly GCF_019923935.1 of Bubalus bubalis. Taxonomy (NCBI): domain Eukaryota; kingdom Metazoa; phylum Chordata; class Mammalia; order Artiodactyla; family Bovidae; genus Bubalus; species Bubalus bubalis. Next base: position 2,989,927 of record NC_059163.1, read on the forward strand.
CCCAGGGCTGAGTTGACACAGAGGACTGTGGTCTATGCTGGTCATTGGATCATCAATAAATCTTCCCTGAGCCCCCATAAGTCTCTCCTCCAGAAATATTTATCACCACGAGCAGGTCCACTCAGGGGTATCCCTTTGGAGGGATGCCTTCCTCCGATCAGTCACTTCAGCCAGGGTTCATTCAGCAGTCAGACAGCTCATCAAGCAGAAGGTCTATCCCAGGGAGGCAAGAAAACCCAAGATCAGCAGCTTCCTCTGCCTTCTCCTGTGTGTGGGTGTGTGTGGAGAGGCTGCTTTTTGCTTGCAGAGCTGGCCACAGCACCACGAAACGTGCTCTGTATGACGCGTGCGAGCAGTGAGGAAAGAGCTGTCAACTTCACACCGAGAGCCTAGCCAGAGGTGGTGACGCTTCCGTGGGGCTTTGGAGGATGTGTAGGAGTTCATTAGAGGAAGCATAACCTAGGAACAAGAATGGCAGGGAAGCACACTGCCTCTTGTGTTAATTCTCTCCTATAACAAACAATCTGCTGTAACAAACCACCACAAACTTGGTGGCTTACATTTCTTATGACAGTTCTGGAGGTGAGACGTCTTCCCGGCCTAAAATCAAAGTATCAGCAGGGCTGGTTCCCTCTAGAGACTCCAGGGGCAGAAGTGGTCCTTGTCTCTTCCAGCCTCTAGAGGCTGCTGACCTTCCCCAGCTCCTGGTCACATCCCTGCAACCTCTGCTTCCACCATCAGGTATCCTACCTGTGCACGATAATCAGGCCTCCTTCTTGCTGCTGTTTTTCAGTCAGTCATCATGTCTGACTCTTTGGGAACCCACGAACGTGTCCTTCAGTATCTCCCGGAGCTTGCTCAAACTCACGTCCACTGAGTCGGTGATGCCACCCAACCATCTCATCCTCTGTGTCCCCTCCTCCTCCCACCTTCAATCTTTCACACCATCAGGATTTTTACTAATGAGTCGACTCCTCCCACGTGGTGGCCAAAGTATTGGAATTTCAGCTTCCAGTGACTATTCAGGGTTGATTTCCTTTAGGAGCGACTGGTTTGATCTTCTTGCTGTTCAAGTGACTCTCAAGAGTCTTCTCTGGCCCCTCTTATAGGGACCCCTGTGACTGTTAGATTTAGGATTCACTCGGATAACTTAGGACAGGGGTCCCCAACACCCGGGCCCCAGACTGCTACCCATCCGTGGCCTGCTAGGAGCCAGGCCGCAGAGCAGGAGGCGAGCACTGGGCCACGGAGCAAAGCTCCATCTGTAGTCACAGCCCCTGCCCGTTACTAGTGTGCCGCCTGAGCTCTGCTTCCTGTCTGATCAGCAGCGGCATTAGAGACTCATAGGAGGCGAACCCTCCTGGGAGCTGCACATGCGAGGGACCTGGGTTGCACGCTCCCTTGAGAATCTAACGTCTGCTGGTCTGATTCTGCATGACGGTGAGCTGTATGATTCATTTTATATCACAAGATAATAATAACAAAGCGTGCAGTAAAGGCAATGCACTCGAATCACCCCCGAACCATCTCCCCTCCCAGCCAGTTATGGAAAAATCGCCTCCCACAAAACTGGTTCCTGGCGCAAGAAAGGCTGGAGACCACTGTACCAGGATCATCTCCAAATCTCAAGGTCCTCGACTCCACCTGGGAAGCCCCCTTCTCCACATGGGGTAACTCAGGTTTCAGGCACTGAGACCCATCTTTGATGGTCCTTATTCACCCCCCACGCCAGTTCAGGGGAAAGGGTGGGAGGGGCTGGGGTGGGAGAGAAGCCTGGCCAGGATGGGGCTTGGTCCAGGCTAAGCCTGCCCGAGGCTGGTGCTTCCACACGGCAGGGTCACAGCGGCTGCCTCCCCTCCGAGCTGGTGGGGAGGGGGCCAGTTCTTGCTTTACCAAAGCCCCCCAAGGTGATGAGCATCCTGGGACTCTTACCTCTTGTCACGTCCAGACTCTAGGGCTGGGGATCCTTGCTCTGCCTGGGCCGGTGGCCCCAGACCCAGCAAGAAGCCAAGTCAACTTCCAGATACAGAGGAGTCTCACCTACTGCTCCCAGCAGTTCCAACCTGCAAGAGTGAGCAGAGGAGGCTGGTCCTGCAAAAGGGGGACCATCCTACAGGGGCCTCTGCTCCCCTGCCGCCAGGGAGCTGGAGCCAGGGACGAGTCCACCTCTCTGCACCACACTGCCGGCAGGTCCGCCCCAGGCAGCTCTGTCCCTGTGACGTGTATTTTACTCCCAATCAGGACGATGATCCCAAGGGGGACGAAAGGTCCCCTGGTGCTCACTCTGCACCACTTCTGGCTTGTGTGAGTCACCTCGTCAGTACTCTCGGCACAGGTAAGGTCAGAAGCACAGAGAGGCCGAGCCCCTCTCCTGAGGTCACACAGGACTAACTCTTCTATTTGCCGCCGTGAGGATAATGAGCGCCCAGATGGGGGCTGCAGCAGCCCCTCCGGGGCTCATCTTTCCACTCCAGATTTTTGAGAGCCACTTGTTAAATTGCCGCAATGGCCGTGTTGAGAGCTTTTACTCCATGAAAATCTGCAAGTATTGCCAATCAGAGTTGGCTTGTTTTGGTTTTCCTTTCTGGGGGGGCAGGCAGGTGTTAGGCGTCCCCATCACACCAGTGCACACATGCAGACTGGCCAGCCAGGCTCCCAGGGCCAGGCGCCCTCTTGGGGGCTGGCTTTGCATGTTGAGAATCATTCGTCCTCAAATCAGCACTTCCCAGCGTGTACCCGCATCACCCAGCCCGCTGCACAGAGCGGCTAAGTGACTCTGCGGGCAGTGGACACAGCGGAACCCAGAGCTGTGCCTGGCGGTCAGACTGCGGAGGGCGTGCTCTCAACCACCACCCACCAGCTCTTCAAGGCAGCCTGCGGACCCCTGAGACAGCGGAGACCACAACTGCTCGCTCCAGGGGGGTCTAGCCCACGTCCCGGCCAGCATGGCCTCAGCTCACATCACTTGAGGTCCAAAGGCAGAGAGGACAGAAGTGAGAGGGCAGGAGGTCTGGCCTGCCTGCAGACATCCCTCGGCAGACAGCCGGCAAGTGGGGTGGTTCTGGAAGGCTGGCTCAGGGGCCTGGATCCCCAGCCCTGAGTCAGTCCTCCAGGGCTGCAGAGAGCATCAGTTCAGATCAGTCTCTCAACTGTGTCCGATTCTCTGAGACCCCATGGACTGCAGCACGCCAGGATCACCAACTCCCGGAGCTTGCTCAGACTCATGTCCATAGAGGCAGTGATACCATCCAACCATCTCATCCTCTGTCGTCCCCTTCTTCTCCCCTCCTCAATCTTTTCCAGCATCAGCATCTTTCCCAGAGAGCATGGTGGGACACAAAGCCCAGGTCCCATCTCTTCCGCAATGCATGACTGGTGGAAAGTGAACTCAGCTCCCTGGCCTTGCCCTCCCTGTCTGCGGGAGCCATATTATCCACCTGAAGGTCAAGTGGAGCCCTGATGCTGCGTGTCTGGCTCCCAGGAAATGCTGCTCGGCTCTGGATGGGGCTGAGACCTCCCAGCTGAGCCGAAGCTTTGGAGTCTACTGCCCCATGGGTCGTGGGAACCTCAGGTCTCCTTGCAGACCAGCATTCTCCCCGCCTGATGCCCCGGAAAGAATTAGGTGCCTCCATCTTCTCCGGGAGGCTGGGTTTTATTTGTCTCCTCTCACCAAGAACTGCCCTTTCGAGTTTTCATCCTGCGGGTCCAGATGTGCAGAGGAAGTCTGCTTTCTATTCTGGCGGTGCAGGAGCGAGCTGGAGGCTGAGGAGCGTTCTGGTCAGTGGTCAGGAGGTGTTCGTGCTTGGCCGCTCACAGCCTGGTGGGCAGATGGCTTTGATGTGTGCTGGGCAGGGCCGGGCAGGACAGAGCATCAAGGTGGAGAAAGCTGTGAGTCAGGCTTCCTGGCCTTGACCGTCCACCTCCCTGGGCCTGGCCCCTCTCCTTCCGGCTCCCGACATCAATAGCAGTTAGCCAAGGCCTCAGCCTTTTCATACTGTTCATGGGGTTCTCAAGGCAAGAATGCTGAAGCGATTTGCCATTCCTTTCTCCTGATGCTGGGAAAGATTGAAGCAGGAGGAGAAGGGGACGACAGAGGAGGAGATGGTTGGATGGCATCACCAACTTGACGGACATGAGTTTGAGCAAGCTCTAGGAGTTGGTGATGGACAGGGAAGCCTGGCGTGCTGCAGTCCATGGGGTCGAAAAGAGTCGGACACAGCTGAGCGACTGAACTGAACAGAAGGTCTCAGCACTTCCCGGGCACTGAGGTCCGGACTCCAGGCTCTGTCCACCCCCTTTAATTCTCTCCATCCCCTGAGAGTCGGTCAAGGAGTGACGGCTGGATGGCTCAGCTGCTGGGCACCCCTGCCAGTATCCAAACCCCAGAGCCAGGCCCCAGCCTCTCCTGTGAGGGAGGCGGTTAGAGGAGCCGCGACTGTGGTTGAGAGTCATGTGATGACCGAGTCCCTGAGGCCGAGCACCCGTGTGTCTGTGCTCCTCATGGCTGGGGTGGTGATGCAGCCAGCCTCGATTTCCTGCGGCTTCCTGGGGGTAGTGTGCAGAAGGGGGCCCTGCTAGGTGAGAGTGAGCTGGTTTCCTTATGCAGGACTTCTCAGAGCCTTGCACGTGATAATGTGCACCAGGAATCTGCAGGTTAAGCCCAGATTTATTGGACTGAGGGTCCCCCTCCCCAGGCCTGGGCTCCGGCTGACACAGTAGGGCCTGCGCTCCACACCTCGGCAACTCCTCCACTTGCCCCCGGAGGAGCTCTGATTGTACCTCTAAGATCGACTCTGGGCCTCTTCCTCTGGGAAGCCCTCCCGGAATAGCCCACCCACCTCAGACACACCGAGGGGGTGCACGCTGGACACAGAGGGGACAGGGCGGGGCAGAGGGGAGCAGAAAGCACACAGCACGGAAGGTCCACCGAGGGAACCAGGAGGGGCCACGGTCAAGGTGTAGCTCACGGGCTTTTTCTTGGCAGGAGACCTGGATGCACATTTCTTTGGGAGGATGCTGGAATGAGTATATGACTTAAAAGCCTTTCTGGGACTTCCCTGGTGACCCAGTGGTTAGGACTCCGTGCTTCCACCGCAGGGACTATGGATTTGATCCCCAGGGAAGGAAACTAAGATCCCACATGCCGCACAGCATGGCCAATAAATAAATTAAACTTAAAAAAGAAAAGCCTTCCTTTGTCTTGCCCATTTCCATTCCAAGTTAGCCCACGTCTCTCAGTTCAGCAGGCAGACCTGGGTGCTGACTTTTGTCTGTGGGGTATTTCAAGGCGGTTTTGAGCAAGATTGAAGATGGTTATAAGCAGCTGTTGTTATACTAGTTATCCCCAAGGCTAAGACGCAAAGGTGAGGAACCAGGCTAATTTAAATTTTTATACAAATTGCAGGTTAAAAGGAGAGAATTCCGACGGGGGCCGCGGTCACCTGGCGAGGGGGCTCCCATTCCGCCCCATCTGTGTTCAAGGGCGAGCAAGCAGCGACCCCCTCCCAGGGTAAGTGGCTTGCCCAAGACCTCAGCTATGACACCCCGAGTCCCACCCACGAGGCTCTGACCCCACATGGGAAACGGCCCCCTCAAAGGGGGAGCAGGAAGAATGCAGGGCTGTCACAGGGTACCACCATTCCCCAAAACTCTCTGTGAGGTAGCAAGCTCCCCGTCACGGGCTGGGGTTGAGGGCATCCTTCGGGACTTGGCCCCCCAGGACCCCACCTCCCGGCCCCGCCCCCTCCTTTTGGCCCCTCCCCCTCTTCCTGGCCCCTCCCCTCCTCCTGGCCCCTCCCCCTTCTCCCTGCCCCTGCCCTCTCCTGCTCCACCTCCTGGCCCCGCCCCCTTTTCCTGGCCCCGCCCCCTCCCCTGGCCCCGCCCCCCCCCCGCCCTACCTCCTGGCCCCTCCCCTTCCGCGAAAAGTCTGGGACAGCAGTCGGAGGGGTGAGGGGCTGTGGGCCCCCCCGGGGGGCCAGGCGAGGAGCTGACACTGATGTGCTCGGGCAGCCGAGAGTCGGCCTCCCGGAGTAATGAGTCCACTCCGGCCGCCCTGCCTCCAGCCGCAGCCTGGGAGCCGCCAGCCCGTGGTCAGCCTGTCTGGCTGCACACGTTTGACCCCGGTCCCCCCACAATCTTTTCTCACACCTAAAGAGCAGACCTCTGACCTGGGCCGGCAGAACTTGATCAGCGCCTCCAGGGTCTGTTTATCTTACGTATTAATTCTGGCAACGTGGGCTTGGCCCGGAGACAGCCTGACCCCTAATTCTGGGGGCAGCAAGGGGCGGGGGTGGGGGAGACGGCAGGCCCTGCTCTTTGACCATCACTCAACCCAGGAGCCTCTCTGGTTAAACCGGATGGGTCGGAACCAGCAGTTCTTTTCCTTCTTTCTACGGTTCACCACGAGTCCGAGGGATGCGGCTCTGGGTCAGCCGGTGCTGGCGGCTTGTGGGAGAAATTCTGCATGAAGATGTCGAGGACTGAAGCCTCCAAAACCCAACCGCTCTGTCTCGCACATTCCATTCTTGAGCCAGATCAGAGCGGAGTGTTGGAATCCAGGTCAGGTCTGAGTCCCCTCCAGGATGACTTTTCCGAACTTTAGAGTCAGAAGCATTGGCATCAGAGAGAACCGGGAAGCCTCTCCCCTGGGTGGTGGGGGCTGGCGCCTCGTGCAGAACCACCAGTGGGACGGAACCTTTTCCAGTTCTCCCACCTGCCGTGAGGTTTGGCGCAGGAGACACGTCGCCTGTCAGGTAAGACTGGCGATCTCTGCCAGGTAGGATGCTTGCAAGGGTTAGAACAGCGGATGGACGTGAACAGCACATGGGCCACAGGGTCCCTCCCATCCACACACCGTGTCCTGATAGCTCACAGCTTATCCCCAATGCTGGGCACATCAGAGGTCCTCGGTAAACATTTGCCCAATGCAGTCATTAATTACCCACTTTCTCTTTAGCCAGTTTCTCTCAGACCCTGATATGAGGATGCTCTATCTCTCCCCTGAATAATTGACATTTTAAATCTTGTGGGCCCACGCTGGGCGGTCATGTTCCTGGGGGCCCAGCACGCTGACAGCAGGCTGTAGTGGCTTGATTTTGAGGGCCCGCTGTGCGTCCTGCTCTGGGTGACTTCAATTCATTGAGTGGACACTATGCCAATTTGATGGGTCAGGAGCCTGAAGCCCAGAGATCTGAGCATCTTCTCCAGGTTACCCCAAAAGGGAGCGGGGGGGGTCAGAATCTGAACCAGACTCTCTCTCCTATGCCTGAATTCTCCTCCAGTGTCATCAATGTCTCTGAGGAAGACTGAAACCAGGGTGAGTCCCTAGCTTTGCAGGGGACAGACTGACCCACCATCCCTCTCACAGCTCCCACTCAGAAACAAGCTATTTTCCACATGAACTCAAGATAAACTAGTCATTCCTCCTGATGTGAACTAGAGTACATGTCTACCATAGAGGAAGGCTGAGCGCTAAACAATTGATGCTTTTGAACTCTGGTGCTGCAGAAGACTCTTGAGAGTCCCTTGGACTGCAAGGAGATCCAACCAGTCCATCCTAAAGGAAATCAGTCCTGAATATTCATTGGAAGGACTGATGCTGAAGCTCCCGTACTTTGGCCACCTGATTCAAAGAGCCTACTCATTGGCAAAGACCCTGATGCTGGGAAAGATTGAAGGCAGAGGAGAAGGGGACGACAGAGGATGGGATGGTTGGATGGCATCACTGACTCAGTGGACATGAGTTTGAGCAAACTGTGGGAGTTGGTGATGGACAGGGAAGCCTGGCGTGCTGTAGTCCACAGAGTTGCAAAGAATCACACTACTTAGCAACTGAACAACTGCCATAGAGAACTGGGGAAGTACTGGGAGCAGAGATGCACACGGTGAGCCTCACGCTTCCCAGCAGCCCTGAGAGAAGTGCCAGGGCCACGCCACCGTGGGCCTTCTGACTTCATCTCTGCGTTTCACGTGGCCCCTTCATGCTCTGCTGTCTTCCTGCAGAACAAGTGAAGAGGCTCTGCCTCGCATTTCTTCATGTGTTCCTTCTGGAAAACAGAGGAGCCCGCGTTTGATGGGCTCAGTGGCCAGCACGGAGGTGGGGCTGGATCAGAGCCACAAAGAGCCTGCCCCACGCCCACCCCTCCCAGAAGGAGGAGTGCGCTGCACTGACCCGCTCCCTGCCGCTCACTGTCCTTGTCCTCTCTTGTCGACCGCGGCCTCCGGAGGTTTGCAAACCATTTCTGTTCTTTGAGAGCAGTGCCTGGTCCTGCCCCGCGGCAGCGTCCTCTGTATCACCTCCCGCAATGGTGTCTGTCTGCCTGGAGCCCAGAGCCCAGGTCAGGCCAGTGTGTGTGAATGCTCCCGCTGCTCTGGGGCCTTGTCTGTGGCCTCAGCGTGCACACACACACACGGGCTCAGGCCCGGACCAAGGATGCAGCAGCTCAGGAGAGCCTCCCCCCAGCGAGTGCGGGACCCACGGCTCACACCGCCTGCTGCCCCCCAGAGGGCTTACCTTGCGTGGCCTGCCACCGCCCGCCCAGCCAGAGCCCGCCCGACCCATCCTCTAATGAGGCAGCCTCCCCTCAGTGATGGCCCTTGTCTGCGTACAGATCAATTTGTCTCCACTGAGGGGAGAGAATTGCAAAGCAAACCAATTATGCACATTCCACTGCGCTCAGGGCACGCAGACCCAGGGGTCGGAGGGATTTGCTTCCTCCCATCTCAGCGGGATGACTGCTGACCACTGACCGCCCCGGGGAGAAACGTGATGCTCCAGGTCCTGGGGAAGAGCTGCCCAACTCCTCTTCCCTCGGATGGTCAGGTGGCCCCACTCGCAGATGCCGACAGAGGACCAGCCATGGCTCAGAAAGTGTCTGCATCATTTCCTGGGGTGGCCCTAACAGAGCACCGCAAACTGGACAGCAAAGAGGTCAAACCAGTCCATCCTAAAGGAAATCAACCCTGAATATTCATTGGAAGGACTGGTGCTGACGCTGAAGCTCCAATAATTTGGCCATCTGATGCGAAGAACCAGTTCATTGGAAAAGACCCTGATGCCGGGCAAGACTGAAGGCAGGAGGAGAAGGGGATGACAGAAGACGAGATGGCTGGATGGTATCACCGGCTCGTTGGACATGAGTTTGAGCAAGCTCCAAGAGATGGTGACGGACAGGGAGACCTGACATGCTGAGATCCATGGAGTCTCAAAGAGTCGGACACAACTGAGCGACTGAACAATGAACAAAACCGACAGAAACTCCTCTCCCTCGGGCTGGAAGCCAGGAGCCTGAGACCTGGGTGAAGGCAGGTTGGACTATCTCAGAGGCTGTCGGGAGAGGTCCTCCGAGGCTCCTCCAGCTCTGGGGGCCCCCAGGGTCCCTCGGTTCACAGCTACCTCCCTGCCTCTCTGCCTCTGTCGTCGCATGGCCTCTCCCCGTGTGTCTGCGTCTCTCTTCTTAGAAGGACACCAGTCACTGGATTAGGGCCCAGCCAGTCCTGCACGACCCCACCTTAACCTGACTACACATGCAAGGACCCTTTTTCCAGATAAGTACCTGGGCTCGGATGTCCGCTAACTTCTGTGGGCACGCTCTCCCACCACCCACGAGAGCCAGCACCCTGCACCTGTGGACCCTCCAGGGAGGGAGACCAGGTGAACACTGGGGCCTCTCAGGCATCACCTCCACTGGGCTCTCCAGGAGGGCCGTGTGACCAGGGGCACAGCCAGGCGGAGCACTCGGGGCCACAGGGGACCCGCACAGCTGACTCCGAGCTCTCGGATGCCTCCAGGCACCTGACGTTGCCCTGCAGTCCCCGCTGCCACCGCTGCATGGGATGGGGGCCCCTCGGGGCCCGGTAGCTGCCCGCAGCACTCAGCTGGGAGCCCGACGCATGGGGCTGCTGACAGCAGACGTCGACACCAGAAGACACGCTGGACACTGAGCCCAACTGGAGCTCAACTGGACACTGCGACTGGAGCCCAGGCCTGTTTCCCCCCACACACAGCCTGAGGGATGGGAAGGACCAGGTCTGAGGCCTCCTGATATCGCCGGCTCGGGGGGCCCCAGGCCTGGGCGGGAGCTCAACCCACCCCCTCACCCCAGCCCTGGGACTCCCGCTGATGAGGGCTCAGGCTGCCTGGTGGCCAGCTCTGCCCAGGTCCTAGTGAAAAAGACGTGCCCCTGACACTCGTGCACGCAGAGGCCATGAGGCCATAGTGGCTTGGGGTGAGGAGTGGGGCTGTCCATGCTTTTCTCCATTTCGTCCCAGAACAGCCCATAAGGTCGGTGTTACCATCACCCTATTTTCTGGATGAGTAGGCGGAGGTGGAGAGTCACTTGAGTCACTTGGCCCGGGGTGCTCGTCAGGGAGGCCATGGAGCTGGCCCGACCCTGGCATCAGAGCCCAACTGGAAGGCTGCAGACGCAAGACTCAGCAGCCTCTTCTGCTGGTCTCGGAGTGTCTCCGTCAGTGGGAAGCTGGGAGCCCTGCGGGCCGCTCCACTCCAACACTGCACCGTGGCCTCAGCCGTGTCCCTGGAGACCCCCCTCCAGGCGTGCTCATCCTCGGAACCTCTCACGGAGCCTCCTTCTGGGGCTGGAGGCAGCTGACAGGAGGCCTCCCTCTGCTGCAGATGCCCAGCACAGAATCAGGCAGGAAGACACCTCTGCCCCCAGCCCCTCTCGGAATGCACATTATTAGATAGGTAATCAGCGGGGAAGGAGAAAGCTGCTCTGGCTAGGGTGGTGGTGAAGCTCCGGAAGGAGGCAGACTCTGCCCCCGGTCAGGGTTTCACAGGCTGCCTGCCCCCACCACAGCCCCATTTCTGTCGACTGCTCTTCAGGAGTCCTGATTGGGCGCAAACGTAGCCTCAGACATCTCCTGGTCCTTGTCTACATCGCCCTCCTCCCCGAATCCTCCACCTGAGGGAAACCAGAGCGTGTTGTAAGCACCAGCTTTGGAGACTGAGCTTCAGACTCCCAACCTCCCATCCTTCACGCCTGCGGTTCGGTTCATCACCGCCAACCAGGTGGCGGAGCGGGGTCACAGGTCTCGGTGGTACTCATGGCCCACACCGTCCCGTGGGCTGGACGGAGCCTGGCCATCCCGACACAGGTGCCATCTTGGTAAGACGTCATGGTTCTGGCTCAGCTGGCAGAGATGCAGACTGGCTGAGACAGACTTTGATTCTCTTTATTGAATTGGGCGCTATTGGATTTATAAAACTCAACTTTCCGATGACAAAAAATATTATCTGTGTGTCCCACGGAGCTCAGAGCTTGCTGCAAAGGCAATTTCAGCCACTCATCCAGCTCAGGGGCTGTTATCGCCCCCGGGGATGGTGTCATCTGCAGGGTTGGGATATAAAGTGCCCTTTGGATTTTTCTTAAGCTCGCATTAGAAAATTGTGGATAAATTTAATCTCAGCTAAAAGGTAAAGATAGTCCACAGCCAAAGGGCAAGGCTGGAATCACACGGCAATTGCTGTACTTTATGTCCAATCAGACGCAAACTAAGAGAGGAAAAGAGGGTTCTCCAGACTAATCAATTACATTTGAGTAATTGATCGTATATTATTATTGATGAAAGCCCGTAATATGTGAGTTAGAAGAAAGTAAGTTCTCGAAAGATTAGATTTGTATACGAAAATGGAAGGGAAAAAAATGACTCTCATAAAACCATTTGAGAGTGGTTTATGGTTTAATACAGAGTGGGGCGTGGAGACTGGCCCCAGATTGCTCTCCCCTCTCCCCGTGGACTGCCCACCTGGGAAGGAGGGAGCTAAACGTTTAGCAGAGGGGAGGGTGGTGAGCCCGCAGGATCAGCTGGGTGGTGGAAGTGTCCTCATGGGAAGATGTGACCCAAGAAATGGGTCCCCTTAGAGGAAGTGCTTTTTTATCATGAAAACATCGAGACAGCGATGGCCTTCCTGTAAGGGGGTGACTGTCCCACCCCTCAAGGTGTTAAAGCAGACATTGTAAGACTGGCCGTCGGAGATGCTGGAGGTGAGGTTCTGCTTGAGCAGAGTTGTCTCTACAAGACCCCCAAGGTCGTTTCCAATTGAGGGTCTAGGACTCTGTTTCTGTGGCAGCCTGGATGGGAGGGGTGGTCTGGGGGAGAATGGATACACGTGTGCGTATGGCTGAGTCCCTCCACTGCTCACCCAAAGCTACCACCACGCTGTTAATAGGCTATATCCCAGGACAAGACTAGAAGTTTTAAAAAGGGGTCTGAGATTTAGAGTGGAGAAGAAATGGCAACCCACTCCAGTCTTCTTGCCTGGAGAATCCCTTGGACAGAGGAGCCTGGTGGGCTGCTGTCCATAGGGTCGCACAGAGTTGGACATGACTGAAGTGACTTAGCATGCATTGGAGAAGGAATTGGCAACCCACTCCAGTATTCTTGCCTGGAGAATCCCAGGGACAGAGGAACCTGGTGGGCTGCCATCTATGGGGTCGCACAGAGTCAGACTTAGCAGCAGCAGCAGCAGGATTTAGAGAGTGCCACCAACCCAAGCTGTGGGTGGGCTGCAAGGGGCCATGAGCAGGTGCGCACCCCTGGCATCAGTGAAGGCCCCCCACCACCCTGAGCCTTGCTCAGCCCCTGCCCCTGTTCCCAGGGCGAGTCCCCCACACCCTCTCCTTCCCAGCGCCCCTCTCCCACTGACCCCACAGCTTCTCCTGCTTCACAAGGAAAATAGAGGCTCTGCCATTCCCTGGGCTTGAGGCCGCCCCCCCAACACACACACATCCCCAAGCCTGGGCAGGACCAAGAGCCCTCAGCACCCGCTGCCCCGACCCCTTGGCCCTGCCTTGTCCCCTCCTCCTCCCAGTCCCTAAGACAGCAACCGACAGGCCCAGAGGGCTCGGGAGATGCTCGGTGTGGAATCAGGCCATGTCTCCTCCTCCTCCTCCGGGGAGACGAGGCCCCTCCGATGACCCCGCTCCGTCCTCTGGCGAGCGCCAGCATCCACCTAGGCAGCCCGGGAAAGCCTGGCCAGTGCCCCAGGGCACCCCCAGCCCTGCCCCACCCCCGCCACTCCCCAGGCACGTCCGGCTTTCATCCTGTTTCCCATTCACTCATCCCTTGTTCCACGAGCATCACGGATGCACTGGCCTCTCCCAGGGGCCTGGGATGCAGAGCTGACGGTCGGCAGGCACCAGAGGACATGTGATGGGCATCATACAACCAAGGATGGGTGTGCCCCAGACCCCCTCCCACAGACCGTGAATCCCCTCAGCACTCCTCGTCCACCAGTGAGCATTGTCCACTGGCCGTCACTTCATCCCTCAGGGCTCCTTCCCACAGGCCTTCTCTCTGCCCTTTGTGAAAAACAGAGGCAAAATTCAGATACCATCAAATTCACCATTTTAAAGTGTACGGTGGGTTTTACTACGTTCCCAGAGTCGTACGAGCATCACCACTGTCTAATTCCAGGACATTCTCATCAGTCCTAAAAACCATGCTCCTTAGCAGACCCCCACCTCCACCTCCCCCCCAGCCCTTGGTACCCGTGTTTCCATCTGCTGTCTGGTACGTGATCTGTTCAAGTTATCGACGTCTTCTTAGGTTAAGTTTTATAATTTATACTTATTTTATTTTATATGTTCAATTTATATGTTTTCCAGGACATCACCTCTTTTTCTCCAGGTCAGTTTTATGGCCATCAAGTTACATGAAACTTATAGTAAAAAAAAAAAAAAAAAAGGAAAAAATATATATATACACACACATATATATATTTTTAAATCTCTTCCAATTTTTTAGTTATTGTCTTTTTCTCACTTTCAATCATGTCTCTCTTACTCTCTGTATTTCTTAATCAGGTTTGTGAGAAATTTATGTATTTTTGTTGGTCTTTTTAAAGAATCTGCTCTGAAAAAAAAAAAAAAGCAAGAATCCGCTCTGAGATTTGTGTATACTTTCTACTCTTCTGATTTCTTTTCTTTATCTTTTTTCTCTATCATTTTCCTCTTCTTATATTCTAGGTTTTTTTTTTAATACATTCTTCACGTGATAAATTAATCCCTGTATTTTTAGTCTTTCCTATTCAAGGATCAATGTACCGAACGCTTACATTTTTCTCAGCTCTGTGTCCCATTGATACGCTTTCCTTGTCCCCTCTATTAGATGAGTTATTAATTTCAGTTTTCGTTTCCATTTTCCTCTAAGGATGTAGTACAGAGTCTAATAGTCTTCCAAAATCCTTCTTTCTGTGATAACAGAGCTCTCCGTTTTTACTGGACACAGCCCCACCCAGGATAAAAACTACAGCTCCCAGCATTCCCTAGGCTAGGCAACCACGTGACTGGCTTCTGGCCAATGGGATGTGAGCAGAAGTGATGCGGAATGTTGGGGACCAGGCGGAAGAGGGCAGCCCTTGGATGGCCGAGCATCAAGACCGTGGAGCCCGAGACAGCGTGGACTGCCCTGCTGTCTGACCACCACCCAGCCCAGACTTTCAAATGGCTCTTCTGTTGGTTCTCTGCCGTGCAGCTTAATCTATTCTCTAAGATAAAGCATAATTTGAGTGTGCTTCTTACTTTCCAAGGAGTAAAGGGTTGGGGTTAGTGGGGGTTGTCAAAATTTTATAGATTATTTATAATTTTTATAGAGTATGGCTAGAGAAAATCTTAACTTTTCTAAAGGTTTACTCTGTGACTAAGTACATTATCAATTTTCATAAATGGTCAGCGGCTCTTGAAAACAAAATATAATCTCTACGTTAAGCATGAAATGTTTTGTATACATCTGTTACATTGAGTTTGCTGATATTTGATTCCATTTCTCTAAAGCTTGGTTCCTTTATTCATCATCTGCTAGCTTGGTCTGATTTTGAAATGGTACACTGCAATTCCTATTGGAATTCATTACAGTCTCGTATTTTTAAATACCTTGGTTTTATACAGTTAGCTGCTAAGTTGATGAGTGTAGAATACAGATTTGATTATTTTATCTTACTCGTTAACTTGTTCTTTTAATCCTTCAAAATGTCTCTTTCCCATTTAATGCTTTTGATTTTCAGTTCCACCTGCTCTAGACTAAAAATGATGCCCTTGCTCTCCTTTTATCTGCATTTCTTGGAAGCCTTTCAACATCTCTTTATTCTCAAATATTCTTTACCACTTGCTTGAAAGATGCCTCTTTAACAGAATGTAAAAAAAAAAAAAGTATATATATATGTACACATTCGTATGAGACTGAATCACTCTTCTGTACATCTGAAACTAACACAACATTTTAAATCAACTCTACTTCAATTAAAACAAAAATTTAAAGAATAAGCAAAATAAAATACATGCAGCCTTCTTACAGCCCGATTGGTGGCCTCTGCCCTTTAGCAGGGAGCTCAGCCCGGGCGCAGTGTTGGGGTCTGCATCTCATGCCGTTCGCGTCCTCTGTGCTGCTCTTTCCCTCGCTCTGGGATGCTTTGCCTTTCCCTCTCTCTGCTGCTGTCTACCCCACGTCCTCTTCCCACCAGGGGTAACCTTCCTTCTCCTGCCTCCACATTGAACTCCTGGTTCTGCGTTAGCACACGGAATCAAGACCTGCCACCAGTGACCCCAACCTGCCTGTTCGGCTGCCTTTGGAGCCTCTGCTGGGGCTCCAACCCCATGCAGGAGAGGCAGGACCAGCTCTCATGGCCAGGAGCTACCGAGTTAGCCCTGAGATGACTTTCTCGGGTCTCCTTTTCCTCACTGAAATCCCAGGTCCCCATGGTGCTGACACAGGCTTCGGCCTCACAGTGACCACGGCAGGAGGACCCCTGCTTTCAGTCTCTGCTATGTCGGGGCTCTGTCTCAAGTGGGTGATGTGTACCCTTGATCCTCCCCAAATCGGGGAAGCTCTTCCCCTGTGACCCATGACTTCTATCTGCAGAGAATGTAAAAGAGGGGCAAATAACAAAGACTCATCCCAAACCCTGGCAGTGTGACTGTGGGTAAGTTGCTTAACCTCTCTGGGCCTATAAACAGGGATGATTCTAATACTCATCAGTGAGAGGTGACGAATTAAGCTCATACACTTAAAGCAGTTTGAGCATCACAGCACAGGGAAAGCATTCTGTGAGCATCACTATTATGATCGTTGATTACAACCATGTCACGTCATGTCACAAAGAGTGGGACACTACTGAGCACAATTATTCATTGTGGGAGAAATATCAACAACCTCAGACACGCAGCTGATACCATCCTAAGGGCAAAAAGTAAAGAGAAACTAAAGAGCCTCTTGGTGAAGGTGAAAGAGGAGAGCGAAAAAGCTGGCTTAAAACTCAACATTCAAAAAATGAAGATCATGATATCTGGTCCCATCACTTCATGGCAAATGGATGGGGAAAAAATGGAAACAGTGACAGACTTTATTTTCTTGGGCTCCAAAATCACTGCAGCCATGAAATTTAAAGACGCTTGCTCCTCGGAAGAAAAGCTATGGCAAACCCAGACAGTGTATTAAAAAGCACAGACATCACTTCGCTGACAAAGGTCCATAGAGTCAAAGCTTTGGTTTTTCCAGTAGTCATGTATGGATGTGAGAGTTGGACCATAAAGAAGGCTGAGTGCCCAAGAACTGATGCTTTTGAACTGTGGTGTTGGAGAAGACTCTTGAGAGTCCCCTGGACCACAAGGAGATCCAACCAGTCCATCCTAAAGGAGATCAGTCCTGGGTGTTCATTGGAAGGACTGATGCTGAAGCTGAAACTCCAATACTTTGGCCACCTGATGTGAAGAATTGACTCATTGGAAAAGACCCTGATGCTGGGAGAGGTTTAGGGCAGGAGGAGAAGGGGATGACAGAGGATGAGATGGTTGGATAGCATCACTGATTCAATGGACATTAGTTTGAGCACACTCTGGGAGATGGGAGGCCTGGCGTGCCGCAGTTCATGGGGTCGCAAAGAGTCTGACACGACTGAGTGACTGAACAACAACCCGGGTGCGGGTGCCAAGCGGAGAGCTCAGTGGCGAGGAGACTTGAAACGATGGGAGGGAACTGGGCTCAGGGTGAGGCCGAGGACTCCTGGGCTCTCTGAAAGGACAGAGGAGCCACTGTGGGGTCTCCGCTGTCCACAGACGAGGTGGGCACCAGTCGGGGGCTGGGGTATCTCTCAGAGGTGAGTCTCCCTGCCCTTGCCCTCACCTCCAGTGCCTGAAGCATGAGCTGGGCTCCAGACAGAGCTCTCTCCGCCTCTCAGACCGACCCGGGAGGCGGCCGTGACCAGCGGAGCCGGTGAGAGATGTGAGGAGAGCAGGAACCCCACACAGGGTCCTGCAGGAGGGACTCAGCTGACACCACCCATACACCACAAGGTCCTGAAGTCATCTCAAAAGCTTTCTGGGTGGCAACCATATCTGTGCAGCAAGGATGGGGTGCCCGGTACACAGTGGGACCAAATAAACGCTTCTGTTCGGGACTGCTGGCACAGGGGTGAATGTGGGGCAGAGGGACTCAAAGAGTGGTGGTGTTTGACCAGAGCTCCGGATCACCCCCCAGGACACACACACATGCCTTGGTTGCAAACCATGAAGTGCTGCATGGGGCCCAGACTGTGTGACGGGAGGAGGCCCGTGCCCCCTCCTGCACCCCCACACACACCACACTGCACCAGAAGCATGCCTGCTCCTGTCGGCTTTGGTCCAGTCTAGCAGGACGCGATCCCACAGTGCTGATGGGCAAGGGCGGGGGGTGGAGGGCAGGCTGATATTCAGCTGAAGTGAAGCCACTGCTCTGGCAAGATACACCCCCACTTCTGTATGGGGTCAACCCTGCCCAGGCCTGGACTAGGGATGCAAGGGACCTCTAAGAACACAGCCAGGAGCCAGCAAGGAAACCACCAAGCTGTGGCCGGTCCTCCTCTTAGGGGTTGAATTGTGTCCCCCCCACCCGGCCACCCCCCACTCCCCAGAATTTATATGCTGGAGTCCTAAGCTCCAGTACCCGCGAACGCAACTGTATTTGGAGACTGCGGTGATCAAATCAAATGGGGCCCTCAGGGTGGGCCCCCATCCAATAAGACTTATATAAACAGAGGACATTGGGATAGAGAGACAGGCGTGGAGGGAGCAGGATGGGAAGACATGGGGTCAGGACGGCCGTCTAGACACCAAGGACACAGGCCTGGAGCAGAAGGAGCCTGCTGACACTCTGACTTGGCCTCCCAGCCTCCAAGACCAGGAGATGAGTGCGCGTGGTCTGTGGGGCTTTGCTATGCAGCCCTAACTGACTAGCACACCCTCTCTAGGGGCCTCCTCTGTTAGGCTTCCTCACTCCCCATCCGACAGATCCCAGGACAGACAGACGCACCAAACTTCAGAGGTGGACCAAGAGGGGGCCCTGAGGGCCCCTGAGATGCTTTCATCGCAGGATGAGGAGGGGGCTGAGGAGGGAGACCCTTCCTCCTGGAGTCAGGCGCTTCTGAGGGTAACTGCTGGGCCATGCTTCTTGCCGGCTCACCTGCCCTGGAGACTATGATGACCTTGTCACCTGCTGGGGGCTCAGCCAATTCCCACTCCCCAACCAGGCTCCCCCCAGCTTCCCCCCACCTCCCACCTGCATCCACATCCTCCCAGACTGCCGTCAACCGCAGGACCCACAGCCTCAGCTCCCAGCCCGGCATCACCCTCTCCGTGTGGCCTCGGGGCATCACGCCCCCTGCCGAACCTCGGCTTTCCATCTATAACGTCGAGGCCCCTCTGGATTCAAGGCTTCCCTTTCCAGGAATGGGCTGTGCACAGAAGGGTTGGCAGGGCCACCCTGGGATGGCTGCCTGGGGGACAGAGGAGCCCGTGCCCAGGACCCCGGAGGCAGGCAGGACAGGCGGGCCTCTCTCCTCCAGCGGCCATGCCGGGCCGCAGACACAGAGCCTCTCATCGAGGTGGGAGGAGAATAGAAACACTTTAATGAGACGGAGACGGCTTCGTGGGACGCCTCTGGAAGACGGATCAAGAGCAGGAGACGACGTGGCCTGCGCGTCCGGCAGGGCCGGGGCACCTAGTACTTGAGCAGCCAGCGTGGCTGGTGCTGCCCCAGCGACGTGAAGTAGGACCACCACCAGGGCTTGCTGCCGCCGGTCGTGGGCTGTCTCCGGGCCCCCAGGGGCTCCTCGTCGGGCTCCTGGGGCTCCCCTCCGAGCCCACCCCTCCGGGACCCGGGAAGGAACTTCTGGGGTCCAGTCCTCAGCGGCTGGAGAATGAAGTCCACGCGGCCAGCCCTCTTCATCCGGGCAGGGATGATGACTTTCTTGATGACCTTGGAATAGCCGGGGGCTTGAGCGATGACGATGTGGACCCCCGGGGGCAGCAGTCTCCAGTAGTCACCATCTGGGGCTGCAGACACATGGAAGGGGAATGGCTCTCGGAGCTGGGCCCACACAGCCTTGAGACAGTGGGCACTGGGGGTCAGGGGGCGTTCGCCTGCAGGGCAGCAGACTCCAAGGGTGCACTCGCCTCTGTGTGGGCCTGGAACGTCCTTCCCACCGCCTCCCTCTGTCAAACTCCTATTCATCCCGCAAAGCCCTGCCTAGCCACACCTCCTCTCTGAAGCCTTCGCAGTCCATCCCACCCCACCCCACCCCACCGCCCTACACACACAGTTAACAAGCCCTCCTTTCTCTGGACTGTTTTCTCCAAGAGCACACGTCACAGGGTACGGTATTTTTCAAACCAGCTGTGAAATCCCTGAGGGCACCCAGAGCCCACAAGGACACACAGCTGGTCAGTGGGATAGAAGCTCTGGGACTGAACCCACAGGCTCCCTCTGTAATGGTGGTGTTCCTTCTTGAGGAACTCAGGATCCACATTGATGGTCATCAGCAGTCAGGACCTGCATGTGTCCCCACGCGCTGGGCTCAATGCTGCAGGAGATACAGCTCGAGGTGCACATAGACTCCTGGGGCTCCCCAGCCTCACCCTCCCCCCAGGCCAGCAGTGGACGGATGGAGCAGGGTCCCACTCTGAGCACTGAAGGAGCCCCAGGAATCGCTCACCAGTGGTGATGTCATGGCGGATGCCCTTGACTAAGATCCGGGCGTTCTTGACCGGCTTGCCAAACTTGTCCATCACCATGCCTTTGATGCCCCGGTGCACCTGAGGGGGCCAAGGACCGGGTGGGGATACGGTTTGTGCCCGCTTGAGGGCCCGGCTATTTGTAAGGCCTCCCCAGACAGCCATTTTGCTTTTTTGCATTTCTTTTCCATGGGGATGATCTTGATCCCTGTCTCCTGTACAATGTCACGAACCTCCATCCATAGTTCATCAGGCACTCTATCTATCAAATCTAGTCCCTTGAGAGTCCCTTGGACTGCAAGGAGATCCAACCAGTCCATTCTGAAGGAGATCAGCCCTGGGTGTTCTTTGGAAGGAATGATGCTAAAGCTGAAACTCCAGTACTTTGGCCACCTCATGCAAAGACTTGACTCATTGGAAAAGACTCTGACGCTGGGAGGGATTGGGGGCAGGAGGAAAAGGGGACAACAGAGGATGAGATGGCTGGATGGCATCACCGACTCGATGGATGTGAGTTTAAGTGAACTCCGGGAGTTGGTGATGGACAGGGAGGCCTGGCGTGCTGGGATTCATGCAGTCGAAAAGAGTCGGACACAACTGAGCGACTGAACTGAACTGAACTGAGGGCCCGGCAGCCCACCCAGGCTGTCTCCAGGGAAACCCTCATCTGTGAGGTGAGGGTGAGCAATGAGGAGCCCACCGCCGGGGTCCTCCCCCAGCAACAATCAACCCCATTCCGGGTTTCCAAATGGCCCACAGTGCCAGCTCAGGGGATCAGGCTGACAATATCTCCTGAGCCCTGAGCGGCAGACCCCTCGTGCCCACCTGTGAACACATCTGAGCCCCTGCCTGGGTACCTAGGGCCAGAGGGGCCAGGGTCCCGAAGGCAGAGGGGAGGCAGCAGGGGGACACGGGCCTGAAGGTTGGGACCCTGGTGTCAGTCCAGCCGGGCACGAGCCGGCTCTGACCTCAGGCAAGCCGCCTGGGCATCTCGGCCCCTCTCCCCATCTGTAACAGAGGGTCGCTGTGCCCGCCTTGGGGAGTAAGAATCAGTACAGCCGAGCTGGAGGCAGGGGGGCCCCACCCTCTCCCTGGGCTGGTCCTAAGCACGGGCGGTGTCCGAGCAGATGCCCCGCAGCTCACGCACGTCACCATCAGGCCAGGAAGCCTTACACTTGGCAAAGAAAGCACCTCCCAGAGCCTCTGCACAGTTCTCCTAAAACGACGTGCAAGGCACAAGCTGAGCACCCTAGCTCCATCGGCAGGAAACAACCAGAGGTCGATCCTCCTCACGTCAGAGGAGGCTGGGACTCCCGGTGGGAAGGGCAACTCAGCTTGCGGGCTGCTCTGTCTCTGAAGGCTGCCCCTCCCTCCTCCAGGGTCGCCCAGGACTGCCGACCTCCACCCCGCCCTTCCTCTGCTTACAAGGCCTGACCTATCCCTCTCCCCTTCCCAGACACAGCTCACAATCCTCTTCCTCCAGGAAGCCCTCCCTGATGACTGGTCACACCAGGGGCCTCCTTGGGGAACCCACAGTCCTGGTTCCCTTCTTCCAGCTCTGACCTCACTGTGATGTCACCGTCTGCCTTTTCCCTGCCCCCTAACCCGAGAGCAGAGGCCAGACACACAGAAGGACCTCCAGCAAGCGCTTGGTCCGTCCCTGCTCTCAGGCGAACGGTCATCATCCTGCAGAAGCAGGCATGTGGAGCTCTCAGGCAGAGGAGGAGAGATGCCCCCCGCCGCCACCTCAACCAGAGGGAGGTGGACGCCACCCCCCCAGGCCTGGTCAGGATCACTTAGGGAAAGGTCTCAGTGTACATGACAGACAGATCCTTATCAGGAGGCCCGGGCAGCTGTCCTGGGGACTGTCCTGGGGGGCAGCCAGGCTCGGCCACAGGCTGCCCGGTCGTTTGCAGTATTGCGCTTGCTATTAAATCTTTATGCCCCGAGCCTTCACATGCAATATCCACAGAGCGATCCCAGCCCCGTTTAAGGCTCCTTAAAGTCATTTCCACCAGACGGCCGTAAAGCAGGACGCGCGAGGAGGCCTGGCCATGAGCCGTTATTGATGCTGCCCGGCCCCGAGCAGCGAGGTGGCTGGCACAGCCTCCAAGAAGGACCCCACGCTGACAATGTCCAGTTGTCAGCCGGGGCCTTGCTCCCTCCCTACTGCTGCAGCTGCTGGCCCAGAGGCTCTGCTCGCTCCCCACCGGGAGGAAGTTCCTGGTCTTTCTAGAAGGGAGGGGCCTCGACAATGGAACTGGGGCTTGGGGCAAGCAGATCTGAGTTCGAGAGTCCGATGACATCGGAACAGCGCGGTCACTCTCTGACCCTCTGTGTCTCCTCCTCTGGCTATATCAGAGCCCCCGTGATGCCGGATGGGAGCCCAGGGTCCCCCGACTGGCACGATCCTTCCCCAGCACCCTCATTCTTCCAACTGAAAAACGCGGCAGCCCTGTCTCCCAGCCAGGCCTGGTGGCAGGATTCGAGGCGGTGTGGCTGGGGCTGGGGGCAGGGGGCACCAACTGTAACGTTCTGCACGCTCACAGCCCCTTGCTGTCTCCCTCGGGCAATCCTGCTCCTCTCTTCGGACCTGCTCCTCACTGGCAGCAACATGCGATTTTTATGATTCTTAAAGATGCTCGGGAAAAAGGAAAAAGCAGAGGCTTCTCACAAAACCCCCGTTATCATGCTCCGTTTTGAGTTTCTGTGTCCCTCACATGAGCGTTACCCTATTCAGAACAGCATCCCCTGGGAGGGGTGGGGGGCACGCTGCAGAGCCTGAGGGCTGGGGCAGGGCTGGGAGGGGTGGCGGGACCTCGGCATTGGGTCCCCACATGGTCACTGGACCACCGGGAGTCTCGGTTCTCTGGGTCCGGTGAGGGGTGACTTTAGACACGCTCTCTGAGGCCCCCCACTCATGGCATGCTTATTTCTGGAGGCTTTCAGCCCACGATGAGGGGGTCACCCCTCAATCCTGTTGCCCTACTCCCGCCCCAGCAGCCCATGTCCTCCCCTCCGAGCCTAAGGGGAGGACAGGCCCTGCCTGACGACCCCGCACCCTGCTGCCAGCCATGCCCTGCAGGCGTGCTCCCAGCCAGGACTCACCCGTTCCCAGGGCCATGCCCCTCATTCTGGCCACGGGACCCTCGGTGGTCTAAACACCCCCACACCACCCCCTCTGCCAGAGGGTCCCTGTCCCGTGGCATGACCTCCCCTACTTCCACTTCAAGACACATCCCGGGTGCCTCCTTCCTCCAAGAAGACACCTGGCCTCCAAGGCTGGGTCAGGGGCTGCCCTGGGCTGCACTGGCCCCTGCACTCCCCTCACAGAGACCCCTGCTGCACTGGGGACCCTGATGTGTGCCCCCCTGGCATCCCCAGCCACCCCGAGGCTGGGCCTAAGGGAGGAGAGACGTGTGGTGAGCCTTCACTCATGAACACAGATGGTTAACGAAGAAGCAAGTGCAGAATGACTACGTGACCGCGTGGACGCCGAGCCCCGCCGTCCGGTGTCCCGGTCCGGGGGTCGCCCGCCGCGGGGCCCAGGTCTGGGCGCCCCTCCCCACGCCAGGTCCCGGGCAGGGTCGGGCACAGCACGCAGAGCTCACCATCTCCATGAAGTTCAGCAGTGGCTCCTTATTGTGCTGCCAGATCGTGTAGAGCGCCTCCTCCGGGGGGAACTTCACGCAGCCCAGCTCCACCGTGATCTCAAAGCAGTTGCTGTGCAGGTAGTTGAAGTCGGACATGCCTGCAATGCGGTGGGGGTGGGGGCAGCTGAGCGAGCGGTCCTCAACATCGGCCCCCGCGGGCCCAGGCTGGAGAGCTGCGAGAGGCCGGTCCTATCCCGGCCTTCCAGCCAGACAGACGGAGGCAGACGGCTCCCACCCAAGGTCCCAGGGGAAGGGGAACTGGGCTGGGGAACAAGTGGTCTGGCGCCCCTGTCCACAGACTCCCCTACCATCTGTGCGGCCTTCGGGGGAGTAGGAGCAAGTCCACCTCCAGCAGAGAAGCTGGGCTCACGCTGGGGGTCACACGTGCCCCTGCCCCAGCGCGATCACTGATAACAGTGTCCATCTACAGGACAGTCCTGAGAACAATTCAGAGAGGAAGGTCCTACAAACTCCATCTCTGGGGGAGCCCAGCTTGGGGGGGCTGACAGCCGGCCTGGGAGGCCACAGAGCCTTTGGAGCAGGTCGGGCTGACCACCGCCCCCTGAGCCTGCCCTCCACCCCAACTGCTTGGGAGGTCTTGTCCAGCAGAAGCTTCTAGGCGGCTCTGGGGCCTGGACCTTCAGAGCTTCAGGGCTTCCTCCAAGCCCTGGCAGCCAGCAGCCACCCTTTATGAGTTACCGTTCAAGTCCACAGTGAGGCCACACCCCACACACACAGATGGCCCCTTTGTTCCTGGTCATGGCCCCTAACCCTCCTGAACTCATGCCCAGTGGGTGGGGAGCCCGGCTCACCTCTCCCAGGATCAGCACCCCAGTGGGCTCTTTACAGACCCCACTGAAGGGTCATGATTGAGACTCGAAGCCCTCCCCCCGAGGGTCAGGGGACCCATGTGTCTGGGTCCTGGCGAGAGAGAAGCTGCGCTGCCCCCTCTGGGGAAGGACCACATGTGCCACCATGGGCAGCAGGGGCGCTGAGCAGAGGAGAACACGTCTTTGGAACAGGAGCTGAGGGGCCACCCTGTCCACCTCCCAGGAGAAGTCGGGGGACAGGCAGGGTGAGTCTCAGCTCTGCCACGGGCTGAGGCCCTCGAGCTGGCCCTTTCCTTGTCTGAGTCCAATTTCCTTATCTGTCAAGGGACATGAATACTCAGCGTCATGCCAGCGTGGAGGGGTAGCCAGCAGCGCGTGGAGGCCTGTGGGCTCAGCCTCGAGGCCCCCATGACACAGGGAGTCACCTGCTCCCTCAATTCAGAGAAACAATGAATATAGTTTTAGTGTAAGAACATCCCACATGTTTGGACCTTAGTATTTATATAGTACTCAACACCCTTCCTCCTGGGCTTCCCTGGTGGCTCAGACTGTAAAGTATCTGCCTGCAATGCGGGAGACCTGGGTTTGATCTGTGGGTAAGGAAGATCCCCTGGAGAAGGAAATGGCAACCCACTCCAGTACTCTTGCCTGGAAAATTCCCTGGACAGAGGAGCCTTGTAGGCTACAGTCCACGGGGTCGCAGAGAGTCGGACACGACTGAGCGACTTCACTTCACTTCTTCTACAGCTTTCCTCACTTCTCTCAAACTCCAGGTTCACTGACAATCCTGTACTCCATCAGGCAACCCTACAAATCCCCCAAAAGGCGAACTGGTCATGGGTGGGATCATGAGATGGTAAGTGACTATTAAATAAACCGCAGAAAAGGCAACAGGAAGTCTAGCCCTTCCCGGATATAGGAACTTTCCCTCCCTCCAGGCGCAGTTCAGCCCCGACCCAACCCGAGCCTAGCCCTTCCCCAGCCCAACTGCGCCCCCGCCCCCGCCCGGTCCCAGACCCCGCCCTGCCCAAAGCCCCGCCCCCACGCGAGGCCCCGCCCCCAACCCCCCACTGCCGGCCCCCGCACACCTCCGGTGAAGCTGTACCAGTCCGCCCCATTGATGATGCTGCCACTCTTCAGGAAGTTGCCCCCACACCTGTTCTCCGACCTGTCCATCATCATAGGGTGCATGTCGGCGTAGGCTCGGGCCAGCAACTTGAACATCTGGAAGGGAGACGGAGAGGTCCCCGCGAGGGCTGTGGTGGGTGCCCTGCTGGACGCCCTCTGAGCTGGGGGCAGAGGGTGAGGCGGGAGGTGCCTCCTGTGGGCGGGGCTGCCGCAGGGAAGGCCTGCAGCTCAGGTGGGAGGGGGGCAGTGTCCTTACAGCGGGCCCAGCATGTGCAGAGGACCGGAGGTGGGTACACGGGCACGTCACGGAGCCCTGCACACCTGGCTAGGGGGCGTGGGCTTCCCCTCGAGAAGGGGGCGTTCCGGAGGTTGGTCGGCATGAAGCATTTCTTGCTACTGTGCAGAGGGCAGGCCTTGGGGGGAAACGGGGGGGGGGGGGGGGCTGGGAAGGTCCCATGTTACTGCCTTCATCTCTCACGTGAAGGTCTACATTATTCAGCACTTTATGTGCCCAGGGACACCAGCCGCTGCAGGAGCCCACCCGCCTGCTGCCATAACCCGTCCCCGGTTTCCACTGCGTCTGGTGGTCCCACACAGGACGCAGCTCAGGATCTGCCACCCCCTGGGAGAGGGAGAGCCTGGGGCAGGGCCTGGAGGGTGGCCCCAATTCCTAGGTGGTGCATAGCCCCTCCCCCACTGGCCTCCCCAGCCCAGAGCTCCCCTCATGACACCCCACACCCCTGCAGGCCCCAGGTCCTCCTCCTCCCAGACTGGACTCAGCCACCTGTGCATCCCAGGACCAGACACAGGTCTGACCCAGGGTGGAGGCTCCAAGCAAGGGCCAGATGGATGAGGGGTGCGCCTGCCCTGGGCCTCTTCAGGGCCCCGGGGCCCCAGGAGAGGGGTGTCCCTGCATGAGGACCCTTCTTTAAGAAAAGGGGAGGTGGACAGGTGGGGTCCGCAATGAGCAGCTGCTCCAGGCCAGAGTGAGGTCTCTCCTGACAACTCAGACCCAGGGCCTGGGGTTTGGAGAAGGATGTGTCCAGTTTCTCGGGGTAAGGCTGCAGTTTCAACTTGGTCCCACAGACACAGCCCAAGTCCCCAGATACAAGCCCATGGGTGTCCTGCAGTCACCAAGGTCAGCAGTCAAGGACCACTATCCTGCCAGCCGCTGCCACCTGTGGTCAGCATCAGCCCTTTCAGGCAGGCATCCAGGTGCTGACGGGGTTGTTTGTGGAACTCTGCCTGGGTCCCCACTTCTCTGGTACCCATCACCCATCTGAAGAGTGGGACCTAGGCTGGTTGGGCCTAGAAGGTTAGGCCAGCCCCTCTCCAAGGTCTGCCCCCCCAAATCCTCCCTCCTGGTCTCTCTCCATCCTGCCCTGGGGCCACCTCCTGTCACCTGTCAGTCAGCCCCCCAGGAGAGCAGAGTAAGTCCGCACCACCCCAGGGTGCTCGAGCCCCAGGCTGGCTGGAATCAGGCCTGCCCTGCGGGTAGGAGCTCTGCCCAGGTCCAGGTGTGGGTGGGTGGGGAAGACACAGGGATCATGAGCACTCCCAGAGAAACAAGGTGGGGTGTGGTGGGCTGCTAGGAGGGGCAGATGTGGACTGGCTGGAGCCCAGGAGCACGGGCCAGGGTCAGAGAGAAGGGCCAGCTGGCCAGGGACCTGCATAAACTAGCTCCTTCCCACGGGGGGATGGGCTGGGCCAGGGAGGGCCTGGACGGCAGGACGGAGCTGGAGCCGAGCTGGGAGCAGGATTTTGGCAGAAGGGGCAGGTGTGTAGGGGGACAGAGGGCTGAGGCAGGCAGCCCTGGCTGGCCTTGGAGCCTTGAATGCTGTCCTGAGGCACTGGCCCTCATCCACCGGGCACCATGGAAGACTGGGGGTGTGGCTTGGACACCGTGCTCAAGCCCTCCTCCTGCTGCCCCACTCCCCAAGCCTCTCCTGGGACCCTGGTTTCCACAGAGACCACCGCTGGCTGCAGGTCTGAAGGATGATCGATCGGTGATTGATGGCTGGTGGGGAAGGCGCTCGGTGTTCTGACTCTGTGGGGACTCATTGAGGTGAACTCCCCCCCTCGAGGCATCTTCACGCATCTGCCCCTGAGAGGCAGAGAGTCTGAGCCTGGTGCCCAGGGGCTCCTGCTGCCTGGAGGACACGGCTTCACCCAGATGCTGACCCTGCCCTCTGATGGCACAGCCACACTGGGCGCAGGCCAGGCACAGGGGAGACACCCAGCCACTCCAGAAGCACTTGCAGAGCCCCAAGCATAGAAGCCAGCACCTCTCCGGGTCCCAGGCATGTGCTGGTTGTAGGAGTCAGTGAGTGAGTGAGTGAGTGAGTGAGTGAGTGAATGACTGAGTAAGGGAGTGAGGGAAGAAATGAATGAGTGGATGGGTGAATAAATGAGTGAGTGGGTTAATTAATGAATGAGTGAGTGATGAGTGAACGGCTGAGTGAGTGGGTGACTGGGTGGGTGGCTGAGTGACTGGGTGGGTGGCTGAGTGGGGATGTGACGAGTGAGTGGGGATGTGCTGAGTGAGGGAGGCAGTGGGCACTAGAATGAACAAGGGCAGGGCCAGTCACCGGGGACACACAGGTGACGTACAGATGGTGCAGCCCCCTGGCGCTGCAGGAGGCGGGCTCAGCCCGTGCCCGCTGGGCACCCCCAGCTCCCACTGCCCACAGCCCTGAGCCTCACTCCTGGGAGCCTGGGGAAGTCCCCACCTGATCCTCCAGCTCCACACGGGTGGCTGGCCCTGGAGGACGCCCTTCTCAAAGTCCACCCTCAGGCTGCAGTCCACACACACACACAGACACACACACACACACACCCCATCCCCGCTCGTCCCCGGCCTCCCGGGCAGCCACCTGTCCTGGTCGAGGCCGCACCTCCTCGTCCTTGCTCGAGTCTGGCTCCGTCTCCCCCGTAGACGAGGGCCCACAGCTCAGGGCCCCGTCCTCTTCACGGTGGTGGGGGGAGACCTGCCGCACACTTGGGGGGCTGGGTGAGGCAGGGGGACCCCTGAGGGACCACAGAACAAGACGGGGGCCGGCCCGGGCACTTGTCCATCTGGGACCTGCCCCACACTCCCTGCCCTGCCCCAGTACCAGGGGAAGGTCTGAGAAGGCGGCAGCGGCCAGGCCTGGCCCTCTGCCCGAGTCTGGGCCTCCAGGGGGCCCACTTAGTGACCAGGCCTTAGTGACCCGGTCAGACCCTCCGGAGCCTCCCCGCGCTGCTCAGGGGAAGTCCTGCAAGCTGCGGCCTCCTGCGAGGGTGGGAAACTCCTGCTCCTGGCGGGGCACAAACGGCCCTGGGGGCTGGGGGTCATTAGGGCAGTTTGCGCAGCTCAGCTCCATCGGGTGACCCAGCAAAGCTCACCCCCACTCCCTGGCCTCGGTCTCCTCAGCTCCCATGCCCTTCCAGAAGGCCAGCTCTGGTGTCCGTCAGGGCAGGGGGCGCCCCCAGAGAAGGGAAGAATGTGGCCAGAGAGGGATCCGGCCAGCATCCCGGGTCTTAGCCCCTGCTGCTCTGACCAGTGGGGGAAACAGGCCTCCTCTGGGCCCAGGTGACCAGAACTCCTAGTTGGACCCCACTGCTTCCCAGGGCACCTGAGAAGTGAAAGAAGTCGCTCAGTTGTGTCCGACTCTCTGCCACCCTGTGGACTGTCCATGGGATTCTCCAGGCCAGAATACTGGAGTGGGGAGCCGTTCCCTTCTCCAGGGGATCTTCCCAACCCAGGGATGGAACCCAGCTCTCCCGCACTGCGGGCAGATTCTTTACCAGCTGAGCCACCAGGGAAGCCCAAGAAGACTGGAGGAGTGGGTACCCTTTCCCTTCTCCAGTAATTCTCTGGGATTCTCCAGGCCAGAATATTGGAGTGGGGAGCCTTTCCCTTCTCCAGGGGATGTTCCCAACCCAGGGATGGAACCCAGGTCTCCCACATTGCAGGCAGATTCTTTACCAGCTCAGCCATCAGGGAAGGACCTGACCTTTAGCAAGCCCGCCCTGCCCACAACGGGGGAGGCGCTAGGAGTCGCCGGGCGCCATGCGCCATGCGCAACGCAGCACTGCCCTCTGCTGGCACCGCCCGGGGCCGCGCCCTCCCCTGGGACATACACGGGGTGGCCTGTGTGGGGAGGGCACTCAGCCAGGGTCCCCACCCCAGGAGCTCCCAGAGGAGACACTGATGGAAGGTGGGGCGGCCAGAGAAGGGAGGGGGGAGCTGGCTGGAAGGCTTCCTGGAGGAAGGGGTTTGGAGCTGGGTCTGGAAGGCTCCGAATGGTTCAGAAGGCTGGAAGACACTCGCCTCAGGACCTGAAGGACTTCAGGCCCCCCGAGGGCACCACCCACAGCAAACCCGCCCAGCCTCTCACCTTCTCGTCGGGCGTGGGAGAAAACATCTTCTCCTCCTGGGGATGCTTGGAGAAGTCAAAGGGATAGGACACCACCAGGTCGCCCCCGTGGAGGCTGGCCGAGAGCACGAAGGGAATGGTTCGCATCCACTTCATTATTGCCTTTGTCTCGGGGGCCACCTGCCCAGGGTGGGTCGGGGGGAGGAGGAGACGGTCCTCAGGGCCAGGCGCGTCCCCGCCGATCACTCAGCCGCACACCCAAGCTTTAGGATTCGGCCCCGGCCCCACCCCACCGGGTGCCCCCAAGTGCCCATCCTGGGCCTGGAACTCTCCTCCCCCACCTCCTGTGGGTGCCAGCTCCTCCAGGCAGCCCTCCCACGCACCGTCACCAGGCACCTGCCAGGCTCTGGGTGCTTTCAGTAGGGGCAGGACCCCCCAAGGGTCCCGGAGTAACCGGAGCCCCCGGGCGCGGCAGCGGGCTCCTACCTTACTCCACCAGTAGTGCTGGGGGATGGCGATGTGGTCGCCGCGCGCGCCGCGGACCGAGGCCAGGCGGTAGTACTCGGACGTCAGGTCGGGGAAGTTTCGGTTCAGGTCCAGGTTTTGCGCGTTCTGCCTGCCGCTGGTCCACCCGTTGTAGCCGGCGCCCTGAACCACAGGACGGCCCCCAGCCAGGGGTCAGCACGCCCACCCTGATCCCCCTGGTGGGAGGCGCAAGGCTGGGCTGAGAGTCACGGCGGGCGGGGTTCCCTCTGGTTTCATGAGATGAACTCTGGAGCTCATCCGCCACCTCCCAGACCTCCAGGCTGACCCTCCAACCTCAGGCCCCACGTCAGCCGGCTGTGCCCTGCCTGGGGTGCCCCACGTCAAGGATGCACAGCTCACTGCCCACCCCCTGAAGGCCCTGCTCAGTCACCTCCTCCAAAAGGCCCTCCGCTCCTGGCTCCTCCCACCCACCCCTGTTTCATCCTGTTTCCACGGGGCATGTCACCTTTTAAGCCACCACAGAATTACCAGCGTTGGTCCCCACGCCAAGCAGGGCTTTGCCCGTACGGATGCCTGCTGAGTCCCCATTACCCAGGACGGCAGGGGCACAGACCCTCCATAACTGCTGGTGGCCGAGCGGACGCGGCGTGTGGAAGGCAGCAGCCGCGGGGCGGCGTGGGGGCCCTCACCTCTGCGGCCGCCACCTCGTAGCCGTCGGGGTTCATGGAGGGCAGCAGGTGGATGCGGGTGGTGTTGAGCAGACGCTGGATTCGGGGGTTGCCCAGCAGGTACTCGGAGCACAGGTACTGCGCCAGGTAGATGAGCATCTCGCGGCCCGCCACCTCGTTGCCATGGATGTTGCCGATGAGCTTCACCTCCGGCTCCACTGTGGGGGAGGGGGATACAGTGACCTGGGGGAAGTCTCCGGGGTCCCCGGAAACTTGAGGGCCCACATGGCAAGGGCAGCCTGTTGTTATGGAACCTATTCACGCTTGTTCTGGCCCAAGTGTCTCTGTGATTAACGAGGTCTCATCAAGGCCACCCCTTTCGCTGAGCTCGTCGGGGATGTAGAGCCTTAAATACCAGCGTGATGGATCAATGATAACTGATTAATAATCCTAGGCACTATCGTTGGTCTGTGTGAATTTTATTCACGGCCACTCCCCGTGCTTGTGCGGTGGAGGAGAGTGGACACTGGTGCTTAGACGGGAAGACAGGTGGCCCTGGAGTGAAAGGATGGATAGATGGAGCGATGGGTAGGTGGAAGGAAGGAAGACGGATGGAAGGATGCATGGGTGGCTGAGGGCCTGGATGGAGGGAAGGTGGGTGGTGGAAGGATCGCTAGGTGGAAGGAGGGACGCAACGAAGGAAGAGAGAAGGACGGAAGAAAGGAAAGAAAGAAGGAATGAAGGTGGCTGGAAGGGTACACGGGTGGAAGAATGGGTGGCTACACAGACGGGTGGATGCGTGCAAGAGTGGACCAGGAGCCCAGCAGTCTCACTAACGTGGACCCTGGACGAGTCGCCTCTCCTCTCTGAGCCCCGCACTGCTCACATGGAAAACGGCACCTCCGTCCCGGGCTGTGTGCAGCCCCGGCCCCTCAGCCCCAGCGCAGAGATGCCCCGAGGTTGTCATAGCCCGCGGCCCCCACAAAGGCCACCGCCCACCCCCGTGTTCCCCAGCTGCGCCCCCTCAACCTGAAAGTGGGAGTCCCGCCTTCAGCCCAGAGCTGGAGGGGGAGCCGGGCAAGGTGCGCCCTGGAGGCAGGGGCGAGGCTTGATGACCTCCGACCCCCAATGGGAGACGGGGCTCTGGGCACATGAAGTCCATGCTGCAGAAGCCACCCGGATGGAAACCAGGCTGAGCGCAGCTAGACCAGCAAAGGGGGCTGGAGCCGCTTCGCCAAGACGAGGGCCACGTTTGAGTACTTGGTAAGGACCAAGGCCAAATGGGATCCAGACGGATCCTGTCCGACTCACAGGGTCTCAGGCACAGACGAGCTGAGGGGCCGGGGAGAAGGCCTGGGACCCTGTGCCCAGCTGCTCTCAGTGCCCCAGAGCCAGGCTGGTGCTCATCTTCGCCTCGCTACCCAGGAAACAGGCCGTCCAGCCAGGGAGCCGAGTCTTTGTCAGAACATCGGGGTTCTGGGGCCAGACCCCCACGCCCCACCCCCGGAGCCCAGCGCTTTTTCCTTGACCTGCCCCTGACATTGCTTCACAGTCATTTTTTCCAGCATCTGCGCTCCAGGCCGGAAGGGCCTTCCCCGTCACGGCAGGTGAACCAGGACTGGGGCAGGGCCTGACTGCCGCTGAGCCCTGCAAGAGCACGGCTGCAGGCACAGTGAGATCCAGCGCTTCCCACGTGGGGCCCCAGCTCCAAACAGGACGTAGCCTCCTAGGAGCTGAAATGGACTTGGGTTTCAAATAAATGGGAAGACGCTCTGTGAATGACACTCAAGGAGGAGCTGTCAGGGTCCAGGACCCAGCGCCCACATACCTGCCTGGCGTCCAGGTGCACCAGGGCAAGGCTGCAGAAACAACAACACAGTTAAGTTTTTCACTAGAGACGCACAAGGTCTGACGGGCCTGCGGTCACCGTACACCCCTCACCTCAAGGCCCACGACGTCTGCAGCCTCCGGGGCCGTGACCCTCCTGGCCGCCTCCTCCCCAACTCGCAGCGTGGCTGCGACAGTGGGCACACGGCTGGTGGGATGCGGCCGGCACCCCAGTGCCCCCAGCACGCCCCAAATCCCCGCCCACCCCGGCCCCCAAACATGAGGCTTTGATTAGGACCGAGGACCTGCTCGTGTACCCCAAGGCCAAGCGGGCCGGTGCCTTTTCCCAGCCCAGACCGCTCACCCCGCCTCCCCCGATGGCGGCAGCGGCTTACTCAGCTCGTGCTGGCCAGGCCGGCTCGAGAACTCGATGACCAGCAGGTCCCGGCCGTCGAAGCTACGCCCGATGCTGTAGGTCTTGGAGATGTGGGCGCAGCGGGCCGCCGTCCGCCTCAGCACACGCACCATCTGGGCGTAGGAGTGATGGGTGAACTGAATGAAGGTGGGCGGGTGGCCCGAGGGCAGTGCCTCCTCGATGTCCAGGCCTCCTGGGGGCGGGGGGTGGGCGGACACGGGCACCAGGGGTCAGCTCGGGGCTGCCGCTGCCCTCACCCCAACCCCTGGCACCCCCTGGGGAGCCCGGGATGTCGGGACCCACACGGGCCCCTCGGATGGCTCCCCAGACATGACTGCGTTTGTAAGTAAAGTTCCCTTTGTGAAACCGGACGTGGACAGCTAATCACAGCCCCCGACAGGTGTACACAGCAACGCAGCTCCTAGCGTCAGTGAAGAACAAGCGTATGGGGTTTGTTTGGAAATTTTGTAACATCCGGAGCAGCAGAATACAAAACAGACGCACGTGGACAGGATCCTCAAAGAAAACCGTGGTCTGGCTGCCTTCTGACTTCGGGTGACTGTGTCCCCGGGCGTCAGCGGTGACAGGGTAGGGAGGGGGGAGGGACGGGGGAGCAGAAGGTATGCTTTTCCCCCAAATTTGCAAAGCTTCCTCAGGAGACAGTCTGGGCTTCCAGGAGTAGGTAGGCTGTCTATCACGGCCATCCCCAGACCAGCTGGCGGGCCCCTCCCGCTCACAGCAGCACCCCAAGGCCAGCCCAGGGGCTCCCAGACACCCTCCCATGGGATCTCTGCACGGGAAGACGCAGGTCCCAGCGGGCTGGTCTTGGAAGCAGGGGCACTAACACTGCACGCTTTTCCCAAGCGTCTCACTCGCCTTGTGGTTTCGTTTCTGCTCAAAATGGTTTCTGAGGGAGAAGAAAGCAGATGGAACCAGCAATTTGGTGGCAGACTGGCCCAAAATAAACTCCCTCCAGCCCACTCTGCGGGCTTCCCCGGGGCCGGCGGGCCTGGCCCCACAGAGATGTCGGGTTCCTTTCCTCTGTCTCTCGGCCCCCACCCAGCCACGCTTCCTGCCTCTTCCCCGGCGGACGGCTCCCGTCTGCCTGCAAAGTGCAGCCCATGGGCTGCTGAGTCACAGAGAAGCTGCAGGTAGACGGCACCCTCATCTCCCTCCCAGATTCAGCTCCAGGATCAGCCCTGAGCTCTGCACAGCCAGTGACTGGCGGAGCGGGAAGCCAGGGCTCACTGGGGGCCAACCCGAGGCACCCCTGGTTGCTACCTACCACCTCCTTGGTTCCCAGCTGGGAGCCGTGGACACAGCGGGCACCTGAGGGCCATCAGGCATGTGGACTGATCGACCCATCCGTCAGTGGCCGGCCTGGCTCACACCAGCCCCCACCCTGCTGCTGGTGGCCTTCCCAGAGCCTCCACTCAGTCACCTGTGAAAAGGCTGCACCCCTATTCAGGGTCACTGTGGGGTCTTAATGAGACAACACGTGTGTGACACTTGACCCCAGATCACATGGACCTTCCTGTGAGCTTCAAGACGTCAGCACGTGAGACGCCAGAAGCCACCATCCCCCACCGACCGGTGTCACACACACTGGCCACGGGTGGTTATTTGCATTTAGGCTCAAATTCATTACAATCAAGGAAAATCAAAACTTAAGTACCCAGTCACCTGAGCCACGCTCCCAGCTCTCAGGAGCCGCGTGTGACGCGGGGGCTGTGGTCTGGACCAGATTAGAGGGCTCTCCTCACAGGCCACCAAGGGTCCCAGTGTCACTGGGGCCACCCATCTCACTCACTCTGGAAGCCCAGCTGGGGGGCAGGGAGGCCTGCAGAGGCGCTTGTCACCCATCGCCCCACCTCACAGCCATGTGGCCCCCAGAAGCACCTTGCACACCCCCTGAGACGGGGGGCTCACTACCACCCAGGGCTGCCCATTCCAGCTCTACTCATTTGTCTGTATGAGAAACCAAAGCCCATCTCCACAGCCCCTCTGGGTGGCTTCCCTGAGCCCATGGGGTTCCACAGACCCCACTCTGAGGCATCTGGCTGCCGCTCCAGTCAATATCCCACGTGTGATCTTTCAGGAGCGGCCACAGGCGATCACAGGCTTTGCCAGGGAGGCCTCAAGAGAGACAGGTTCCCCCACAGCAGTGCCATGCAGTTCTCTGATGGGCGAGGGGAGTGCCATCCAGGACTCAGGCCCCCACACCTCTGCCCTCCCAGCCTGGGCCCTGCACCCGGGGCCTCTGACTTAGCTGAGGCACTGCCTTCCCGATGCGTCCTGTTGGCCCGCCCGGTCATCCAGCCGCTCACCACAGCGGGGCCCCCCCGGAGCCTACCTCGCAGCTTCTCCAGGGGGTCGTAGCAGCCTTCCTCTGGGCCCGAGAAGTAGCGGCCGCAATCGAGGAAGTAGGGCCAGGCCATGTCGATGGCGTCGAAGGCGGGCAGGCAGGCCTCGCGCAGCGCCCCGCAGACGTGGCGGCAGGGTCTCCGCATGCGGCCGCCGTCGCAGCGCGGGGCCAGCACGGCGCAGCCCAGCAGGCGCAGGTCGGGGTTGCATTGGCCCTCCAGCAGCTGGTGCAGCACGCTCAGGAGGATGTACTCGGAGCTGGACTCCACGGCCGCCCGGGACTGGTGCCGCAGCAGTGTGGGGAAGGCCGTCCGGTTGTAGATGACGTCGCTGCAGGTCTGCAGCTGCAGGTCCACGCACGTGGCTGGAGGGGGACGGTGGGGTCACCAGGGCACTCCCTCCCACGATGACCCCCCAGGACGTGCTCAGACGCCTGCCTACTAAGTGCCGCTCTGCCCAAGCTGACCCCACTCAGGACCAGAGCCAGCAGGGATGGGCGGCACGGAGAGGCCCGGACAAGGCCCACAGCAGAGGGAGCCAGGGCCTTTGGGAGGACCAGAGACGGCCCCCGGGCTGACCCGTGAGAGGGCCCAGCAGGCCGCTCTGGGTCTCAGCTTCCACATCGGCAGACTGGGCCCAGGAAAGCCAGCCCAGCCAAGGGGTTGCCTCGTTAAGGCATATGGTTGACTTCTGTTCGGCAAAAATATTGTCCTACTTAAAAAAAAATAACAATTCTTTACCAGCTTCCCTTGTGGCTCAGCTGGTAAAGAATCTGCCTGCAATGCTGGAGACCTGGGTTCTATTTCTGGGTTGGGAAGATCCCCCTGGAGAAGGGAAAGGCTACCCACTCCAGTATTCTGGCCTGGAGAATTCCACAGACTGTATAGTCCATGGGGTCGCAGAGAGTCGGACACAACTGAGCGACTTTCACTTAAAAAAAAAAAAATCCAGTGCTTCTGCTCAGAATACCCCAATGCCCAAATCTGGCAGGAGGAGCCTTGAAGAAATGCCTGTTCTGAGCGCCTCCGATACACCAGATCCACGTCCTCTCCAGCATCACCCCCGTTCAGTGCTCCCTTCCTCACTTTAGAGACAGGAACTTGGGGCCAGGCGGAGAGGGGCTTGTCCCAGCCCCAGACTCAGCAGGTGCCGAGAACACACGGGGTGCAGAGCCAGCCAGCGCGGTACACGCGCATGTCAAGTCAGACCCCAGACCTCCTTGAGCCTGCCTGGGGGGCCGCGGGGAGGGAGGGATGGAAGAGACCCCCGCAGAAGCCCAGGGCAGAGCCAGGGGTGGGAGCCCAGCTGCACAGAGGGAAGGGCCTCCCTCTCTTGTTTTGCCTGATTTCTAGCTCTTTTAATTAGGTCCGGATTTGATCGATGGGCCCTCTTACTCATCACCCACTGCAGAACCCCGGGTTCCTCCCCCTAAAAGGCTTTGAGAGCGTGGAGGGCCTGCGTTCACTCCCACAAAACAAAACCGGGCGGTCCAGGTACGTACCGCTGTCTGCAGCTGCAGACCCGGGGCATCCACCTGCAGAGAGAGAGGGCGACACCGTCAGGGGCGGGGACCCCTGCCCATCCCCAAATCCCGCTGCTCCTCACAGGGCTGGTCCCCCAGCCCCTCCCACCCTCCCCGCCACAGCCGCCCTCTGACGTCCACGTGGCCGAGACCCCCATTCCCCGGGCGGGAAGACTGAGTCTCAGGTCACACGGCTTCCCTAACAGAAGGCAGAGCACTGACTCGGAGTGCTGGCCAATAGCCATGGTGTGAATACATCCACTGGCCGATTCCAGCTTTGGCTGAGGGATGGAAGTGCAGGAAACAAGGAATCAGGAAGTGGGTGCTGGGCGGGGGCTGGCGAGAGACAGGCAGAGCTGGACGAGCTGGGACCAGAGGGGAAGTGTCCTAACCCCAGATCTTCATCTGGAACCCAGGCCTGGACCACAGTCCGACAAGGATGGAGGCTGCTTCTAGGGATTCACCTTACAGCCTGGGGTCACGGAAGCCTACTTGAGCACATGCAAGCCCCCCAGAGGGGGGATACGGGTTGGGGGTCCTGTTAGGCTAGCTGAGCAGCCCCCTGTACATACAGTACCCCTGACACGGACCACGGTTCCCCCACTGAAAACGGGGCAGTCACAGACCCTGACCCCCATGGGCCAGCTCCCTAAGCTGTCATGGGAAGGAGACATTCAAGGCGCACTCTTGCCAAGGACTCCAGGCTTCCCAGCCGGCTGGAACCACTCGGGCAACGTAAGGGGCAGGAGGATAATTTTCCTGAAGCATCCAGGCAACAGGGCTGCCCCTCAACACAACAGAGAGGGCTGCAGCTGCCCGCCGCCACGCCCTGCGCTCTGGGACAGGCTGGCAGTGGATGAGAACTCCAGGTGCCCTGAACCACCTGCTCTCAGCCTGGCAATTTCCAAGCACGTGCCCGGCTCCCACCGCCTGACCCCATCACCCGACTCCAAGCCTTTCCGGTCTGAGCTGTTCGCAGGTTGTGCCGACTGCCCTCTGCCGCACGAGGAGGTGTGAGGACAAACCAAAACATGGAACTAAGGGAAGGGCGGGAAACCGCCCCAGGCTCTGCTCGGGTGCTGCGCTATCTGCCCATCTGCGTTCGGAGAACAGACAAACGGATTCAGTTGGAGCAGGACCCCTCCCAGGAGCATCCGTGCCCAGCGCTCACACTCAGAATTCACACTCACCGACCCGTGAGACGCCACACCTGTCAGCTCAGGAGCCCCAGGCCTCCCCGTCCCAATGGCTCCCGCCAAGGCCCCTTCCTCCCCACACCTGTGTCCCAATGCCAAGCCTGTGCCTGCCACGTGCCAGCCCAGAGCCGAGCAGGGCAGAGCTGAAGATGCACTCAGACTTGGTGAGCAGAGCTCCCACTGACCCTGGGGCCTCTGCTGGCCTCAGGAAAATATGGGCCGAGGAGGCCGGAACACAGCAGTTACCCCCATGCCAGCTCCTTCTAAGCATCAGACCCACTCAGCTGCCTGGACTTGAGTGGATTTGACAAGCGGATCCCTCCTGGTTGCACGTGGCTCCAAGCCTCCCCAAGTCACAGATGAGAAAGCTGAAGCCTCTCTGGGCCTCGGTTTTCCCGTCTGTAAAATGGGGGTGATAACAGTAGTGCCCACTGTTGCCCCCAGGGGGCGCTAGCGGTAAAGAATCCGCCCGCCAGTGCGGGAGCCGAGAGAGGCGCGGTCCCGTCCCTGGGTCGGGCAGATCCCCAGGAGGAGGACATGGCCACCAACTCCAGGATTCTTGCCTGGAGAATGCCATGGACAGAGGAGCCTGGAGGGCTACAGTCCATGGGGTCACAGAGAGCTGGGCGTGACGGGGTGACTGGCACCATTGCTGCTGGAGGGCCCCACGAGCTGGTCCTGACACAGTGGCTCGGGTGGCACAGGAAGGAGGGGCCTGGCCCCTTGTGACCCGCCCACAAGATGGCAGTGCCCATCGCGACGGACAGGAGGGCGGCATCTACTGACGTGGACCGGTGCTTCCGGCGTGGCTACTGGGAGCGAGAGAGAGACGGTGGCCTCACCTCCCGGGACGGCTGTAACGAAGACCCACAGGTTGGTGTAACAGGCCTTGATCCTCTCCCTGTTCTGAAGGCCAGACGCCCAAAATCAAGCAGCTGGCAGGCCACACCCCTCCTCAGGATCAGGGAAGAGTCCTCCTGGGCCCCCAGCAACCCTCAGCTGTGGCCACATCACCCCAATCCCTGCCTCCGTCACCCCGTGTTCCTTCCTGTGTGCTGCGCCCAAATTCCCACCTTCTTCCAAGGACACCAGTCACAGGATTCAGGGCCCAGCCTGAGCCAGTGTGCCTTCCTCCTAACGCGGCCAAACCCGCAAAGGCCCCGGGTCCCGGTCAAGCCACAGTCAGAGGCATGGGGGACGGCGCCTAGGACTTCAGCGTATCTTTGGGGGACACAAAACAACAAGCCAGCCCCAGTGGGGGCCTGCGGGGAGCTCGGGCTGGGGTGGGGTTGAGAGGACACACCATCCAGGGTGGTGCCCACCAGCCATGCGCGGGCACCGAGCACCTGAAATGCTGCGACTTGAAACGGATGTGTGTTTCGGGTAAAAAGGACCAACTTGCAGCTAAGCTGAGAAGTCACGTAAGTCGTGTCTGACTCTGTGCGACCCCATAGACGGCAGCCCACCAGGCTCCACCATCCCTGGGATTCTCCAGGCGAGAACACTGGAGTGGGTTGCCGTGCCCTCCTCCAGGGGACCTTCCGGACCCAGGGACTGAACCCATGTCTCTTGCATCTCTTGCCTTGGCAGGCAGGTTCTTTACCACTAGCACCAACTGGGAAGTCTCAATATTGTGTATATATCAGGTTAAATAAGATTTGCCCTTAAGTTTAATTTCACCTGTTTCTATCTCTTTCGAGTAGCTTCTGGGAAATGTTAGGCGATGTTTTGGGGGTTGGCATTCGCGTGTTGGACAGCGCTGGTCCAAAGGCTGCTCTCGAGCAGTCCACACGTGACCGTTACACCTCTTGACCACAAGGTGTCAGCGTGTCTTCAACCAAGGGAGCAAGACTGCGGGGGTCGGGTGTCTTAGATGGGGAACAATAACAGAATGAGGTCAGAGAGGTCGGCCCATCTACCCAAGGACACACAGTGGTCCAGGGAATTCAGGATTTGAACCCACACCTGCCCCTCAAAGCAAGGCTGCTGCTGCTAAGTCACTTCAGTTGTGTCCGACTCTGTGAGACTGCCTCAAATTCCAGGCTGCTGATAAGAAGGCAAGGGACAGGCAGGGGGGAGGGTCTAGGCCTGCTTGCTCTGAGCCCCAGGACAGTAAGACAGGAAGGACAAGGACAGTCCTGGACAAAGCAGCCCAGAGTCAAGCTGCCTGGCCCTGCCCTCGTCACTGTGTGGTCTGGAAAAGGCACTGGGCTTTCATGGACCACACATGCTCATAAGGAGATCCTACTGGAAAAAGGAATTATTCTAGAAAGAGGCACTGATGCTGCACAGAGGGGTAGACAGAGACCCTCCCTGCCCAAGCCTCCAGGTGAGAAAGGGGCAGCCTGGGTCCGGAGGAGGGTCTGCACTTCTCCCTGGGAAAAGGGCAG
Organism: Bubalus bubalis; assembly: GCF_019923935.1. Lineage (NCBI taxonomy): Eukaryota > Metazoa > Chordata > Mammalia > Artiodactyla > Bovidae > Bubalus > Bubalus bubalis. The sequence continues at coordinate 3,030,767 of NC_059163.1, forward strand.
GTCAGGGAGAGCTTCCTGGAGGAGGGGGTCTGTGCTCCCTGACAAGCCTATAATAGTGGACACTTCCTGGGGTCTTGGGGGAGGCTCCATCCGTGACACCCTCTGCATGACCTTCTGCATCCCACGTGTGCACACAAGTGTAGGCACACACCCAGACACATCCAGACACACTACCCGGCCCCAGGCCTTTCTGTAGAAAGTGGGGGAGGAAAGAGGTGAAGGTGGGGCAGAGGTGGAGAGAAAATTCAACTTGAGCTGAGAGAGGAGGAAAGGGAGAGATGGGCTTGGCAAACTGCAGGGGCACTTTGCTCCTGGCACAACCTACTTGGCTGATGCCAGCAAGTTCTCAGGTGTCCGCAAACCTCCGGCGCTTGGGAGACTCAGAATCCAACACGCCCAGACCCCAGTGTGGGAGGGAACCCCCCCCCACCTTCCGCGGTCCGGGTCACAGGTGTCTGCTGCTAAGGACCCTGAGGGCGGCGGACCAGACACACCCTCACCTTTCACTGCGAAGGGAAACTGAGGCCCACCCAGAAGGCAAAGTGTGGGGAGGACCACAGCCCGGGCCCCAGCTGGCCCCCATCCTCAGGTACCTCCCATCACCCTCCCAGGCGCGAAGCCCCTGGACGCTCCCTGAGTCCTGCCATCCCCTGCCCCCAGAATCCTCCAGGAGCACCCCCTTTCCCCGGCACGGGCCGCACCCCCTCCCTGGCCCTCTGCACCCACTTCCGGAGACGCTGTTGTCCACATCACGGAGTTGGGAGGGAGGGCTCAAGAGTCTGCAACAGGGTCCAGAGGCCACCCCCTTCCTGGAAGGACTGGGGACCTCAAATGCCCTCTCTTCCTGCAAAATCCTGGCACCTGCTCCCTAAGACCCCACCTGCAGGGCACCCCCCGCCCCAACCTCACTGGCCGTGCCCAGACCAAGAAGAAGCCCCTGCTGGAGCCCTCGGTGCTGAGAGCTGGGCACCTCTAACCTGCCTGTGCACTCCACCCCAGGGTCCCAGCCTGGATGCGCTCAGCGAGTCAGGCCCTGCCTCTGGTGCAGACCCCCAGGTCCAGGGTTCACAGGGTGCCCATTTGGGGGACGTTCTCTGGAGCCCCGGGTCACGCGGGGGAAAGTTGGCGGTTCCGGGGTTGCCGAGTTCCACCCCCGGGGCCGGGCGGTCCCGCCTTACCCTCGGGGTCCCAGGCGGGCTCGCACCCGGGCCGGGCGGCGGCGAGGACCAGCATGGTGAGGAGCAGCGGCGGCGGGGGCCGCATGGTGGGCGGCGGGCAGGGCGGCCGGGCGAGTGATGTGGCACTCGGGCCGGGGCGCAGCGCCGCTCGGCTCCCGCCCCCCGCGGGCGGGGAGTCGGGTTACAGCGGCCTCGCCAGGAACCGCGCCGAGCCGTGAGCGCGCCCGCTTCCGGAGGCCGCCGCTCCGCCCCCAGGGGTTAGAGCCCCCCTTGGGGCTGGGTGCCGCCTCCCACCTGACCTCCGGGTCCCCCGCTGATGCTGCCTACTAGCCCCGATTCCTGGACCGAGAGGGAGCCGGGGAGGCGGGGGCCCGGCCCGCCCTGAACCCGACTGGCAGGGGGGCCAGGCCGGCTACCCCCAGCTCCGGGCCTGGGTCCCAGCAGAGGAGCGATGGAGTGTGCACTCCTATCACCCTGTCGCAGGCTGGAGGATGCACCTGAAGGGTCTCTTCCATGACCTTGGGCATCTCCTGCCCCACCTCTGAGCCTGCACCCTGCAGAGAAGTCCTCTCCCCGCAGGACCTTGGCGGGGGGTCTGACACCCCGTTTTCAGGGTGTCAAACGGCCCGCAGTGAAACTTGGCAGTCCTCAACTGGGTGCCTTAAAGGAGCCAGTGGACTTCCAGGTGGTAGCATACAGGTTCTCCGGGGTGTCTCCACCCGCCACACACACCCCAGATGCGGGGAGCCCAGCACAGACACCCCAACTCCAGGGTGTTGGAGTGCACACGCCTGTCTGCACCTGGGGCTGTGAGACAGCCCCTTCCCACTCCCCTCCCCTCCCGCAGCCTTCTGCCTGCATCACCCAGAGCCATCCGGGCAGGAGGCCTGAGGGGCCTGGGAGGAGGGAGGCCCAGGACCTCAGCCCTCAGGTGAGAAAAAAAGGTGATCGCTAGAACCCCTCTCTGCTCCCAGGGTCGGGACGGCTCTGGGGTTCAGCCAACGCCTTTAAGACCGCGCCCTCCACGGAGCTGGACAGGTGCTCACTCTGCTTTCCAGATGTGCACACATCTGCCCGCCAGCCGCTTCACACAGCCCCACCGCTGTGGCCCAGCCAGCATGCGCATCGTGTGCTGGAGCCTGAGCGCTGGGGCCAGACACAGAGGTCCTCAGCCCAGCACCGTCCCCGGGCCAGGTTCCTCCCGAACCATGCCACTGGCTCAGGCCCCTTTGGAGCCAGAGCCTCTATGGGTCTCCTTTCCCAACTGTCCTGGTCGGCGGGGAGGCCGGACCCTGGAATCCCATGACACTCAGTCCCGAGGCTTGGGACGAGCAGCTTAGCCCAGAAGCTAGGGTGGCAGCGTGGTGCATGTGGGCAGAAGGCGTCAATCCTTCTCAGCTCAGAGAAGGAGCCGCTCACTCCAAGCATGCCAGCACCTCTGGAGTCTGGGAGTCTCCACGCTGCCCTGGTCCACCAGGACTGCAGCCTCATCCTTCCAGAAACCCCTGGCCTTGCCCTGCCAGCCTCTGGACATTTTCCTTTGACTTCTCCTCTGAGGTTTCTGGTGAATGCTAGACCCCAGGCTTCCTGAGTGCCAGCTGGTGGTGCCTGTTCCCAAGGAGGTGTGTGCCCTCCCCCCCATTCCCCTCTCCCACCCCCATGTGCCAACGTGGGCACAGATGAGTCTCCTGGCTGTCCCCTCCTGCAGGTGGGTTCACTTCTAATCCTGAGCCCTTAGCTTCACACCTCCGATTACAGCCTTCTCTTCAGGTTGGTTCTTCTGTCTGAGTGGTGCATAAAAATAACAATACAGCTTTAAACCAGAAGCATTTCAGATTGGATGAGAAAGATCAGTGTTAGCTGTTGTTTTTAAAGACCCAGGGAGAAGAATTTGGTAATCCCCTCTAGGATCACCCTCTTTCCTCCCCAGTGAAGTTGGAAGGAACAACCTCTTGCAAAATCTTTTTAGCCAAGAGAGTCTGACCCACCAGATGGAGCATCAGGGACAAGTCAGAGGCAAGGTTAACCCTTTCCAGGGGCCAAATCCTCCCCACCCCACTGAATCCCAGCCAGCCAAGCCAGCCCACTGGACAGTGGGCCGGAGGCGGGAGACCCGCAGTTCAGAATGGGGCAGGTGAACCAGCGGAGGCAACGGGGCCTGAGTCTGCAAGGACCCGGCTGCCCGAGCCAGGGGACCAGCTGAAGTGGCTGCCTGTGGAATAAGACACCGTGTGGTGAGAAGCTGCACGGGGCCTCGGGAAAGAACAGGGCCTCTGTTCTCGATGGCAGCGAGCCGTCGCTCACCTGCCACTTCACCGACTGTCCACCGACCCCAGCAAGGGGCTCTGGGTGAGCAGGCGGGGTTGACCCAGCAGCCAGGAGCCTATGGGTGATTGGGGGCCACTCCCCGGTCAGTCTGGAGATGCCTTCCTGAGCACCCCCTCTTTCAGTGCCTGGCTGAAGCATTAAGGTCTGGGGGAACCACCATGACCCCACTCCACCAGCAGCCCCTCCCACTGTGTCACTGTGTCTGAGACAGTAGTGAAACTTACCATGTTTAATTCAAGCAAGAGGGCTCTCCAAATACAGGCTCGGGGCCACCCCTGCGGGTCCCAGAGAGACAACCCCACTCCCACGCAGCCCTCTGCCTGGGGTTGCTGGCGGGGAAGCCGGCAGCCTCCCCCTGTGCAGGGGCGCGTGGTTCCTGCCCTGTGGGTCTCAGGTCCTCCGGACATCGGAGAACTGAGTGCCCCTCCCCGCACACGAGGCGCGGGGTCCGCTCAGGGTCGTCCCAGAGGCCCAGCCAGGGACCTGCACTCTAGCTCATGGACAGCTGGCTTCAATCTACGGCAAAGGCAGCGTCTTCTCCTTCCCAGAGAAGTGAGAGACCCTTTGAATCAAGTGTTTATTGGTTCACAAAGTTCTTGGGACAGGACACCGTTTTGCAATACATTTAAGCGCACATGGAAGGGATCTTTAAAAAAAAAAGACCACAAGCCCGGGATGAAAGACAGCACAGTGAGTAAGCCACATCAGCTGACAGAGAGAACATTCTAGAGTGCCAGGCACAGACGTGACTAACAGCGCTCCTCCGGCAGGGGCCTGTGCCTGAGCGGCCTTCTAGACAGTTCCGCGGGGACTCCGGGGAAGGCAGAAGACGGAGAGGAAGACCCGCCCCCTCCAGTAAATGCTGTCTCTTTCCAGCTGTGGCATTTTCCACGGGACACGATACACACGTGTCCTCAAATGGATTTAAGGCTGTAAGAGCAGATTGTAACCTGGCAGGACTGTGCCCAAGTGGCACTGGGTCCAAGCCGCACTAGCTGGCATGTTTCTCCCACCCCAGAGAAGTTCCCAGGAAGAAGAGAGGGTTTAACCTGTAGGGTCACAGCCTGGCCGTGAAGCCACAGACAAGGGACCGCGCTCTCCTTTGCAAGCATTGGGGGTTCCCCAGGGGCCCCCAAGGGACTCTAGGTCAGTGTGCCTGCTGTGAACCAGGGCAGTGAGCCGGTCACCACCTCTCACACCTGCAGCCGCCCCCACCCCTAACCCAGCCCAGGGCTGGAATTATTATGGCTTTCATTGAAGCTCCTGGGTGGTTTATTTTTTAACTGCTCCCTGACCCTCCCTATCTATAGTTATTATTCCCTCAAATAATTTGCTTTATTTGAATTGCATCTTATAATTTACAAAGCACTTAAATATATCCTGCTGTGGGGAGGTGCTGGAGAAGCCAGCCGCCAAGGACACCCAGCGAGTTGGAAACAAACTGCAACTAACTAAGAGCCTGGCCCCACCAGGCTCTCAACTGTTACTAACGCCTGAAGCGGCCAAGTGTGCTGACTGTCGTGTGTGCGTGAGGAAGGGATGAACGCCCCTCCCTGGCCAGCACTGCAGGCTCTGCAGGGCCCGTGGATGAGGCAAACCGCTGCCCTCAGTCACACCGCCCACCCCTGCTTCTGCAGGGGAAGCCTGGGGCCGGGAGGAAGGAAACCGCGGTGAACAGGATTGAGGGGGAATCCAGCCCATCGTCTCACTCATTTGCTCACTCGCCTGGTAGAACCCCGTCCTCCGAGGACATACTTCCTCTGAGCACCCTTCTTTCCTGGCACCACGAGCCGTGACAGATGGGCACTCAGCTCCTGGACACCGTGCCTTGGGTCCAGCTGGAAACGATGATGCAGCAGGTGGCTCCACCAGGGATGGCCCCCTGGACCACTGGGCCGAGGACGAGGCCGCCACTCAAACGAGAGCCACCCTCTCTGGGCTTTGGGGCTGAGCCGAGGGGCTGCGGTCGGGGAGGGAGGCCTCAGCTGCCCCCAGCTCCCCCAGTAGATGCCTGCGCTCTACCCACTGCTGTAACTCTCCTGACCACCTCGCGACCATCACCAAAACAGGGGCCTTGAGAGGTGGGGACGGGGCCCGCATGCTCTTATATCCTCATCAGAAAAGACTGGGACCCAGAATTTTTTTTTACGTCCTTCCCCAGTCAAGACTGCAGAAGGAAATGGCAACCCACTCCAGGATTCTTGCTTGGAGAATCCCATGGACAGAGGAGCCTAGGGGGGCTATAGTCCATGGGGTCACAAAGAGTCAGACACGACTGAAATGATCACCAGTCAAGATGCTGATCCTTTGTAGGAAATAGACCCCAAAGGAGGCAGACAGGATGCAGGTGTGACCAGTGAGTCCAGCCCCCATGCGTCTTGAGGAACAGAATAGGAGCACAGGGAGCTGATGGCAAGACTTCCCAGGAGACCCCACCCCTGCCCTCTCTGGAGCCTCCCACCTTGATGTGAGGCCTGGGAGCCCCAAACTAGACTCCATGGAATTAGCTCCTGCCCCTGGGCGATGTTAATAACTAGGCTGGAAACAGCAGGCGGCTCGCCTGGACCGCCCAGCAGACCCGGGGCAGGGGTGTCACCTTACCCGTAACGGCAGCTCTAACTTTACAGGAGGCCCAGTGCGCGCTGGGCACCACACAGGCTGCCTGCTGACCCACCACCTTGGAAGCATCACGACAGCCTCTGAAAGGAGGTGGGGAAACCGAGGCTCAGAGAGGGCAAGTCACTGCAGCTGTGAGCCCAGCCCGCGTCATCGCCTCCACTCCGCAGCTGCCGCCCCCCACGACCTCCGCCCCAAGCCGAGCGGCCGTGTCGGGCCCCGAGCAGTGTTCCTGCGGCAGGACCCGGGTCCGTCTGCTGGGCTCCACGGAGGCCTGCCGGGCCCTCAGTCTGTATCCAGAGAGCTGTGGTGGGTGGACGCTGGGCACGGGGGTCTCCTCCGCAGCAGCCCATTGGGTGTGCAGCCAGGACCTAGGGGGACTGCGGGCAGAGCGGGAGGTCCACAGAGGGGGTCGGCCACCTCGGAACTCAGGCCCTTGCCCAGAATGTCACAGTGGGCACCAACGATGGCAAAGTTTAAGAACTGACGGTGACAAAGAGCACGTGCTCTGCTGGCCTGCTGGGCCACTGAGTGGGTGGTCTGGCAGTGGTGACCACCTTCAGACACGCACATCCAGAGGTTTGGAAGCTTCTAGAACCACGGACGAGTACAAACGGCAGACCGGACAGTTGCTGGGTGAGTAGCTCTGGGCCCCGGCACGGGTGTCCAGGGAGTGGCCCCGAGGGACTGAGTCTGCGAGCAGCACAGCTTAGTGTCTGGAAAGAGCTGCCACCTCCGGCTGCTGAAACTCAAGCACCTGTGTTTAGTTGCTCAGTCCTGTCTGACTCTTTGTGACCCCACGGGCTGTAGCCAATCTCCTTTTATCCGTGGGGATTCTCCAGGCAAGAAGACTGGAGTGGGTTGCCATGCCCTTCTCCAGGGGATCTTCCCAACCCAGGGATCGAACCCAGGTTTCCCACATTGCAGGCAGATTCTTCATTGCCCGAGCCACCAGGGAAGCCCGAGAACACTGGGGTGGATTGCCACGCCCTCCTCCAGGGGATCTTCCTGACCTAGGAATCTAATAGGGTCTCCTACCTTGCAGGCAGATTCTTTACCAAATGATTTACCAGTGAAGCCCACACACACACACACGCACACACATACACACAGAGAGACACACACGCGTGCACCCATGCACCTGCACACATGTGCTTACACACACGCATGCACACACACGCATGCACACACATGCACATGTGTACACGCACAGAGATGATCCCGGGTCAGATAAACTGCTAACACCCAGAGAAGTCTTCCTTCACCCACAAAGACTCCCATGCAGTCTCCTCAGACTAGACTCCTCTCCAGGTTTCCTGTGAGGAAGCACAGCGCCGGGGTCCAAGAGAAACCCACGCCACATCCCTGAGCCAAGAGCCCCAAGACTCAGCCCTGAGCACGGACTCTCACCGGGAGTTTGACAGGGAGGAGAGAGCCCACTGCCTGCCACAGCAGCTCCACAGCCCCCCGGCTTGTGGAGAACGTCTACCTCCTCCGACAACGCCTCGCAAACAGAACGGCCTGAGGACACGGTCAGCCTGGACAGATGGACTGACCTTGCAGGAGATCCCAGGAGAACTGCGTGTGAACAAAGCCCAGAGCTGGGACCCACACCCTGACCTGCTGTCTCCCCTGGGGCAGCAGCCTGGGCCATGGGGGACCCAGCCCCGTGAGGCTGAGGACCATCATCTCCTCCCGGGGGGCCGTGAGGACCACCTGGGGAGTCTGACCACAGCAGGGGCCTGGCCTCAGAGTAAGAAGCCCAAGAACACAGAGCCACACAGCCCTCACCACGAGACTGAGACTGTGGTCCCCAGCTGGCCCCAAACACGTGTCTTCCCCAGTCTCCTACAAACTTCAGGCCAGTCTCCAGGGAATGGTCTGGGAGGAGGAGCAAAGAGACCACTCACCCAACCGGAAGACTCTTGAGGTCCCAGCCCAGCCATCCACCCTTGTTCCCTGAAACCTATGACCAAGGCATGCTGAGTCTCAGGCTGGGGTTGCTCCCAGTTTGCCTAACTGAGTTTGAAAACTTCTTAGGATGAGAAAGAGCCAGGTGCCTGCTCAGACAGACCCCGTACCTGCCTGTACCTGGGTCAGTCTCCCTGGATGGAGACTGGTGACATCCCAGCCCCAGGGCCTGTGTCAAGAGCTGAGAGGAAGCTGGTGCCTCAGGTGTGGAGGAGGGGGCTGTGGATTTTGGCTTCCCTTCGGGCCCCATCTGGAAGACCTCAGAGGCTGGTGAGCCACAGGGCCCCCTCCCTCTCCCCCCAGGAACTCCCAGGTCAGGGGCTTGATAGCCAGGGCCCAACCTGTCCTAGACCCACAACATAGGGGGCAAAGCGGGTGATGCTCATCTTCCTAGCACCTAGGAAGCACCTTCCCCTGGAGGCCCCACTTCTGCTCATGGAGGCAGCTCACACACACACACACATACCCTGCAGGGCAAAGAGAGGACATGGTCGGAGACAGGACTAGAGAGAAAAGCCTGACAGAGAGCTGGGCTTCTTTTGTAATGGTGGAGTAATGGAGGCTTGGGGTGGTGGGCAGAAAGGAGGGGCCAATCGTTGTTTCCCCCTCAAAGCCCCTCCCCGCCTCCCTCCCACCCTACTCTTCCTTCTGCCCAGAGGGAACCAAGGTCAAGATCCCTGAGGGAGGAGCCTCCTGGACTGTCGGGGGGTGTGGGGAGGGGTGGCGTGCGGCAGGAGCTGTGGGAGCTCTGTACTCGGGCAGGTGGAGGCGGCCCCTAGCAGTGACCCCAGCTGGAGAGTCAGTGGGCGCGGACATGCCAAGCAGTGGGCAGACAGACAGAACCTGGCAAGACCCTCCCCCCCACCAAGACTCGAGTCCCCGGTCAGGAAAGGCACCAGCTCAGCAGAGCAGAAATGGGGCCTGTTCAGATCCACACCCAGGAGGAGAGTCCTGATGGCCCCACATCCAGACAGAAGGAAGGCACCCCCTCCCCACTGCCCTCTCCACCGGCTCCCTACAGACCTCACAGCTTGGCACAAAAGCTCCTCTCCATCTCAGATACGTATTTCACAGGCTCAGTGCTGAGAAGACTTTAGGTGTATGGGTGTACGGACAAGCCAGTGTGGAAACTGTGAACAGCGTGCAGGGGAGGCCCGGTTCTTCAACGCCTGCGCCGATGAGGGCGCCCGCGGGCTCCTCTGGGCCACCTGCCAAGGGAGTAACAGCAGTTCAGATGCCACCATCCAGACCAGGAGGGGAGCAGGGCTCTCTGCACCTAACCCGCGCGGCGAGGATGTCTCTGCGGGGGAAGTGGCCACACACCACCCGCAGCATCGTGGTGGAGGCAAGACTGAGCACCGGGAGCAAGCGGCGGGTGAAGTCGGTAGCATGGAGGCCAAGGAAGCCGAGCGCCGCAGGCGTTGGGACACAGACGGTAGGCGCAGCAAGCAGGACGCGAAGGTTCCAGCAGCCCCGCCACGAGCAGGGGGAGCGCGCGAGGGGCGCAAAGGCCAGCGGCAGTCCCCACGCGTGGACCAGCAGCCGGAGCCGGGCGCAGGGCGCCACGCAGCTGGAAACCCACCGACGGCCCCTGGTCCGCGCTCAGTGCCACCACGGTCAGCGCCGCCTTGAAGGCCAAGAAAGTGTCCAGGAGGCCGACAACCTGGCACGCGCCAGCCTCCACCGGGGACAGCCCGCGCAGCCCGCCGAGCAGCAGGAAGGGCAAGTCCAGCGCCGCCGGCAGCCGGTGGCCCAAGAACGGGCTCACCAGGAAGACGCCTGAGGCGCGCGCGCGCCCGCAGTTTGGTTCTGTAGGCGCAGAGCAGCACCAGCGCGCTGGACAGCGGCGGTGCCGCCCACACCGGAGCCAGCAGCCCGGCCGACAGGGCCTCTCCCCGGCCCTTGGTGCTAGCAGGTCTCCGGGCATCTCGCAGGCGCCAAGGGCGGCAGGGGATCGACACGGTGCGAGCCGGAGAAAGCGCGGCGAGGGAGCCGGAGTTCCGCCCAGGGAGTCCCAAGATACTGGAGGCGCGCTCGGAGCGGCCGCAAGCGGCGTAGTCATGATGTGACCACCAAAACCCAGCCCAAAGGACACTCGCTTCTCTGGAACACACAAAGCCAATGTAACTAATGATATTGCATCATGTGGATGGAGTGTCCAAGCAGAGTGGCACCCTGCCAGAGATGAAGTTTGTGAGGTTTTGTTCTGTTTTTCTTTTCTGTAGAGAGAGAATTTATCTGCTTCTTCCAGATATGGAGCATGATGTCAGGTTTAAAAAAAAAAAGCCTAGAAAAATTTTATGTAAAAAAAACATAAGATTTAGCAGCGCTGCGGAGCTGGGCGCCTCCCGGGAGGCGGAGAGCACACGCCGCCGCCCTGGCCACCGCCCGCGGCGCTGTCCGTGGTGCTGAACTCTCTCGCCATCCCCGCGCCTGGCACCATCCGGGGGCGCTGAAGCTAGGCGGGAGGGCGCGGGGTGCAAGGGGGCACAGAGGTCTCATGGTTGTTGCTTTGTCTTTCCTTTTCCCCTCGTGGAGTTGGTGGGAGGGGGCTCTGCGCCTGTCTGCTCTGGACCAGGTGAGTCCCTGCCGTGGTCACACCTTCACAGGAGGCTCCACGGTGACAAACGCACAGCTGAAACGCTAGCCAGCCGGTCAGCCCCTCCTCCAATGCCCGTCACCATGCGCCTCACCCTCCTCTGAGCTGGCACCAAACTGGAGGCGTTTGTGGGGTGCTCTGAGCTAGGGAGAATGAGGGGACAGGGATCTGTGCAGGGCAGGCAGAGGGTGCTGCATGGAGGGAGTTAAAGAAAGCACTCGCTGACCAGGTCATGTTCCCCTTCCCCAACTCCCACCCAGCTCAGGGTCAGAGATTGCACCCTTGCTTGTCGAATCGAGTAGCGTGGCAAAATGTGGAAACAGGATTGGAGGAGCAGTGAGGGAAGGAAGGAGATGAGGAAGGGAAGGTAAAGAGGAGGACCTTAGGAGACAGAGAGGGGAGGGAGAGAAAGGCAGGGGGGGTGCGGTGACAACTTGGGAGGGGCGGTGCCCACATCCTGCGATCTGGAAACACTTTTGGAGCTGCTTCTGTGGCTCTTGGAGCCCCTGGGAGGGGGATCCTTCTCTCCCCCATCTCCTCTGACCCCTGTCGGCTTCTGAACCTAGTCACCCTGTGGGAATCTTCCAATCACTTCAATGGCCAGTTAGCAGGGCAAGGATGAGGGAAGGTGTGTGGAGGCCACTGGCTCCAGGAACGTTCTTGGCAGCTTCTCTGCAGTGGCAGCTCCAACTGAGGAGCCAGAAGCCAGACCTTGATCTCAGCTTTCCCCACCCCCTCTTACCCATCTTCACCCCGAGGCTCTGCCAGCCTAGCCTTTTCTGAAGAACAAAGCATGGCTAGTGGGGCGGGGGCTCACCCTCCTGGGGGAGACGCTGGTGCCAGCCTGGGGAGAAAGCAGGGGGCTGAAGGAAGCAGCAGGGCAGGCTGGTCCCATCGCCCCACCTCCTAACCTCGGCAGGTCACTTGACCTCCTGGGCTTCCTTTTCTCAGGTGTGTAATGAGTGTTGACAGCTAGTAATTGCATCTGCTTTGTTGCTTTTGAATGGTGGTGTTGGAGAAGACTCTTGAGAGTCCCTTGGACTGCAAGGAGATCCAACCAGCCCATCCTAAAGGACATCAGTCCTGAATTTTCATTGGAAAGACGGATGCTGAAGCTGAAACTCCAGTACTTTGGCCACCTGATGCAAAGAACTGACTCATTTGAAAAGACCCTGATGCTAGGAAAGATTGAAGGCAGGAGAAGAAGGGGATGACAGAGGATGAGATGGTTGGATGGTATCACTGACTCGATGGACATGAGTTTGAGTAAACTCCAGGAGTTGGTGACGGACAAGGAAGCCTGGTGTGCTGCAGTCCATGGGGTCGCAAAGAGTTGGACACAACTTAGCGACTGAACTGAATGGAACTGTGTGGCTGCTATTATGAGCAAATTAACAAATTGGCATAAAGTGCTTAGAATAGTGCCCGGCACACCGCAGTGAGCACTCAGAAAAGTGCCAGCCTCTGTTAGGATCCCCACCTTTCCACTGGGCAAGGAAGACTCAGGTAAATTCCATGTCTTTTTCAAGGACACATAACTGGAAACCGGGGGTGCCAGGAGTCAGCATCTGGCTCCAATCCCAACGCCCTTGTCATCCCTCTGCCCAGAGAGGCCATCAAACCAGCTCCAAGTCCAGCCTCCACCCCTTAAAAGGAGCAGCCTCCTCTCATCCCTTCCCTCCTGCCAACCTGCCTTCAAACCCAAGAGGAGTTTTCACCAGATGAGAACTTGCACAACCCAGAATGGCAATGTAAAAGCCTCGATGACTTCCTGGGAAGAGTAGGCAGCTCTGCCACCCCTGGCATCAGTCAAGGGCACAGGGAAGGAGCTGCAACAGGCTCCTCCAGACTCGAGTGACCAGCTGAGGCTCCGTGGATGAGCAGAGGCATTGGTACGTTCACAGGGAGGTTCAGTCCAGCCACTTACAGCAATTGCTGTCCCCTCGGTGTCTCCAGGGAGAGTCAGATTCCAGGGAGGTCAGTCCGGGGAGATGTGATGTGAGGAAGGAGAGCTCTGCCCATCAGGATAATATAAAGAGAAGCCATTCACTCCTCCACAAGGACTTATTGGGCTCCCAGCAGGTACGCTTTTGTGGTGCTGGAGAAGACTCCTGAGAATCCTTTGGACTGCAAGGAGATCCAACGAGTCCATCCTAAAGGAAATCAGTCCTGAATATTCATTGGAAGGACTGATGCTGAAGCTGAAACTCCAATACTTTGATCACCTGATGCGAAGAACTGACTCATTGGAAAAGACTGTGATGCTGGGTAAGATGGAAGGCAGGAGGACAAGGGGATGACAGAGGATGAGATGGTTGGATGGCGTCACCAACTCGATGGACGTGAGTTTGAGTAAACTCCGGGACTTGGTGATGGACAGGGAAGCGTGGCATGCTGCAGTCCATGGGGTCGCAAAGAGTCAGACACAACTGAGTGACTGAACTGAACTGAACTGACCGTGGACTTTAACCACATCTGCAAATACGTTGTTCATAGCAAAATCTAGATTTGCATTTGACTGAACAGCTAGACCTTTTCATTATAGGGGACTGGAATGCAAAAGTAGGAAGTCAAGAAACACCTGGAGTAACAGGCAAATTTGGCCTTGGAATACGGAATGAAGCAGGGCAAAGGCTAATAGAGTTTTGCCAAGAGAATGCACTGGTCATAGCAAACATCCTCTTCCAACAACACAATAGAAGACTCTACACATGGACATCACCAGATGGACAACACCAAAATCAGATTGATTATATTCTTTGCAGCCAAAGATGGAGAAGCTCTATACAGTCAGCAAAAACAAGACCAGGAGCTGACTGTGACTCAGATCATGAACTCCTTATTGCCAAATTCAGACTGAAATTGAAGAGAGTAGGGAAAACCACTAGACCATTCAGGTATGACCTAAATCAAATTCCTTATGATTATACAGTGGAAGTGAGAAATAGATTTAAGGGACTAGATCTGATAGATAGAGTGCCTGATGAACTATGGAATGAGGTTCGTGACATTGTACAGGAGACAGGGATCAAAACCATCCCCATGGAAAAGAAATGCAAAAAAGCAAAATGGCTGTCTGGGGAGGCCTTACAAATAGCTGTGAAAAGAACAGAAGAGAAAAGAAAAGCGAAGGAAGAAAGGAAAGATATAAGCATCTGAATGCAGAGTTCCAAAGAATAGCAAGAAAAGATAAGAGAGCCTTCTTCAGTGATCAATGCAAAGAAATAGAGGAAAACAATAGAATGGGAAAGACTAGAGATCTCTTCAAGAAAATTAGACTTACCAAGGGAATATTTCATGTAAAGATGGGCTCGATAAAGGACAGAAATGGTATGGACCTAACAGAAGCAGAAGATATTAAGAAGAGGTGGCAAGAATACACAGAAGAACTGTACAAAAAAGATCTTCATGACCCAGATAATCACAATGGTGTGATCACTCACCTAGAGCCAGACATCCTGGAATGTGAAGTCAAGTGGGCCTTAGGAAACATCACTACGAACAAAGCTAGTGGAGGTGATGGAATTCCAGTTGAGGTATTTCAAATCCTGAAAGATGATGCTGTGAAAGTGCTGCACTCAATATGTCAGCAAATTTGGAAAACTCAGCAGTGGCCACAGGACTGGAAAAGGTCAGTTTTCATTCCAATCCCAAAGAAAGGCAATGCCAAAGAATGCTCAAACTACTGCACAATTGCACTCATCTCACATGTTAGTAAAGTAATGCTCAAAATTCTCCAAGCCAGGCTTCAGCAATATGTGAACTGTGAACTTCCTGATGTTCAAGCTGGTTTTAGAAAAGGCAGAGGAACCAGAGATCAAATTGCCAACATCCGATGGATCATCGAAAAAGCAAGAGAGTTCCAGAAAAACATCTATTTCTGCTTTATTGGCTATGCCAAAACCTTTGACTGTGTGGATCACAATAAACTGTGGAAAATTCTTCAAGAGATGGGAATACCAGACCACCTGACCTGCCTTTTGAGAAACCTATATGCAGGTCAGGAAGCAACAGTTAGAACTGGACATGGAACAACAGACTGTTTCCAAATAGGAAAAGAAGTACGTCAAGGCTGTATATTGTCACCCTGCTTATTTAACTTCTATGCAGAGTACATCATGAGAAACGCTGGGCTGGAAGAAGCACAAGCTGGAATCAAGATTGCCGGGAGAAATATCAGTAACCTCAGATATGCAGATGACACCACCCTTATGGCAGAAAGTGAAGAGGAACTCAAAAGCCTCTTGATGAAAGTGAAAGAGGACAGTGAAAAAGTTGTCTTAAAGCTCAACATTTAGAAAACTAAGATCATGGCACCCGGTCCCATCACTTCATGGCAAATATATGGGGAAACAGTGGAAACAGTGGCTGACTTTATTTTGGGGGGCTCCAAAATGACTGCAGATGGTGACTGCAGCCATGAAATTAAGACGCTTACTCCTTGGAAGGAAAGTTATGACCAACCTAGATAGCATATTGAAAAGCAGAGACACTACTTTGCCAACAAAGGTCTGTCTAATCAAGGGTATGGTTTTTCCTGTGGTCATGTATGGATGTAAGAGTTGGACTGTGAAGAAAGCTGAGTGCCAAAGAATTGATGCTTTTGAACTGTGGTGTTGGAGAAGAGTCTTGAGAGTCCCTTGGATTGCAAGGAGATCCAACCAGTCCATTCTAAAGGAGATCAGCCCTGGGATTTCTTTGGAAGGAATGATGCTAAAGCTGAAACTCCAGTACTTTGGCCACGTCATGCGAAGAGCTGACTCATTGGAGAAGACCCTGATTCTGGGAGGGATTGGGGGCAGGAGGAGAAGGGGACGACAGAGGATGAGATGGCTGGATGGCATCACTGACTCGATGCACATGAGTTTGAGTGAACTCCGGGAGTTGGTGATGGACAGGGAGGCCTGGCATACTGCGATCCATGGGGTCGCAAAGAGTTGGACATGACTGAGCGACTGATCTGAATTGAACTGAACAGCTAGAATCCATATCCTTGCCAAGACAACACATAACACTGACCATCACGACAGACACCAAGTTTAGCCAATGATGAGAGGTTACACGCACCTCATCCGAGTCATAACAGTCAAGGCACTGTCTTTGTTGGCCCAGCTGTCTCCCTGACCAGCCCCTCGAGGCTGAGGTTTGCACCTAGGTCTTCCCTCCATTCTAGGAGGCGAGGGGCTCCCTGCTGCCCTCAAATGTGCGTGTGGCACCTGCCAGGCCCAGAGCTCTGAGTGGGGCCCCAGTACCCACAGCAAACTGGGAGAAGCTCAGGTCTCTTAATTTGCCTTAATTGCCCCGTTAAGGGGTGGGGCATATTCCCAGGTGCCCTGTGGCACCACTCCATCCATCTCTGAGCTCCAGTGATATCTTTTTCCTCCCATCCCCCCATCAAAATGTGCTTGCCTCAGTGGCGGCTGATGCAGAGCACCCGTGAGCCCTCCCCGCCCACTTTCTAACGTGGGGTCCCAGTGCAGTGTCTGCCTTCTCAGGGAGCTTCAGGGTCCTGACCTGCAGGGCAGCCCGAGGTGTGGAGTGGGTGCTGGGCTCGGAGCTGAAGCCGAGCAGGACCCCAGGATGCCTTCTCAAGAACAGAGCCTCCGCCTCCTCTCCTGTTTGTAGAAAACCTTTAGCCACCGCGGCCTTCCTCAAGGTCCAAACAGCAAACTCAACCAAATGGTGAGAAAACAGCGCAGCAAAGGGGCAGAGTCAAGCAAGACAAAGAAAAAAAAGCTTAGCTGTGAAAGCAAAGGACCTTTCGTTCCTCCGTAAGGGCCACAGATGTTGCATCCTTGAGCTGTTCTGCAGATGCTGAAACCCCTCCAGGGGAAAGAAGTGAACTGCAGGCTGCCCACCAGCCGGCAGACCCCAGACTGTTTGGAACCCGAAGGTAATGGCTGAGATTCCCGAGTTACCTCTTCATCAATCAGTCAGAGAATTGTGCACAAGCTGATCACATACCCCAGGACACTCTTCCCCAGGTTACCTTTAAAAGCCCTTTGCTGAACCCACTGGGGAGTCCAGCCAGGTCTTTTGAACATGAGCTGCCTGTTCGCCTCTTGGTCAAAAAAAAAAAAAAAAAAAAAAAGGCCAAACTCTGTGTTGAGCTAGTAATCCCAGGAAGGAGTAGGGTGAGCTGACCCCCAGCTCTCGTTCATCCACGCTTACACTGAATAACCACCCACTGAGCGCGCTCTGGGCCAGGCACCCTCAGGGCCCCAGCGTCTACACAGCAGTGTTGACCTCGGGGTCTACACCAACACATCACCAAACCGTGGCTGCAGACTTCCCTCCAGGAGGGGCAGAGACAGATCCCAACCATGCAGTGAGGCGCCGGCTGGAGAGGAGCGGACAGGGCATCAGGGCAAGTTCTTAGAGGGAGGGGCATCTGGGTCAGGGCTTAGCCAGGTGAAGACATGGGAGTGTTCTCAGCGAAGGGCAGAGCGTGCCCACCAGAAACTGTCCGAGAGGCACCATAAAGTGAAGGAAAGTCGCTCAGTCGTGTCCGACTCTTTGCGACCCCGTGGACTGTAGCCCACCAGGCTCCTCTGTCCATGGGATTCTCCAGGCAAGAGTACTGGACTGGACTGCCATTTCTTTCTCCAAGGGATCTTCCCGACCCAGGGATAGAACCTGTGTCTCCCTCATTGCAGGCAGACACTTTACCCTCTGAGCCACCAGGGAAGCCCATAGCTTGTCAGAAATTGGGCTTGATATCCAAAGTTGGGAGGGGTCTTGCTTTAAAGGGTTCCTTCAGCTGTGGTGCCGAAGGTGGGTTGGAGGGGCACAGGGGAGCCCCCAAGCTGGTGAGAAGTGACCCTACCTGGCTGGTAAGAAGAAAGGGCCTGAGAGCTGGTGGAGAAAGAAAGTCATGAGTCCCATTTCACAGATGAGGGAACTGGGGCCAGCAGGACCCCCTCCCACACACACCCTCCTGACTTCCTTTCCATCGTACGGGCTCTGGGACACGTCATTTCTCTCTATATACACCAAGAAGGCCTGGATCTCTGAAAACCTTCTGGAGACTTGAAGTTCTTTTCTGGAACCTGCTTTCTGCCTCTTCACAGAACGCAGTGGCCACCCCCACCCCGCGGTGAGGAGAAGGGATGCACGGACTCCACCCAGCAGCAAAGTGCTCCTGCCCTCTGACCCTGACACCCAGCCTAGCGGGGAGGCACGCTCGGAAAGCTTCAAAGGGATAAAAGATACTCAGAAAATCTGGCAGTAAACAAAGTGGAGTGAGAGAGGAGATGCAAACACAAACGCCAGTAAAGTAACCCTAGGCAACATTGTCCCAACTTCCTCCTGAACAAACTTACACAAGGAAAAAGGAAAGACTGCTTCCTCATCACTGGTTGGGAAAATCGCTTCCCAGAGGGCTGGGGAAACCGTGCCGCCAGAGGTTATAAAGAGGCTTTGTCCTTGGCACAGAAATCCAGGCTTAACGCCAGGAGATGGTGGTGTGGCTTCGGAGGTGCGGACACGCAGAGGTCCAGGGCCCTTCACCACACGGACCTGGAGCTGCTCCTTCCCACATAAGCAGAGGCCGGAAGCCGGAAAACCACCGTGCGGGCTGACACTTAGGGCTCTGGGAGTCTGTCCAGGCTTCTCACTGCGTTCGCAGGAACAGAAGATGCGGGGTCACGTATCCTGGTAGGATCTCACTGTGACCCGAGGCCTGTGTGCGTGGCTGCAGGCAGAGGTGCATGGGGGGGCGGTGATTAGTCTAAACCCAGAAAACACTGACGTGAGGTTCACCGAAAGTTTTCACATTGATTTCTCTAGGAACCGGATATGGTCTGATTTTTAAAAATCCTTTCTAATCTCCTATACATTTCATTTTACGTCTTATTTTTTAAAAATTCTATTTAAAAACAAAACCAAAAATGTTCTTTTCAAAACAATTCTTTACAAAATCACCCACAGAGAAGCCTTGGGAGAATATGCATCCGTTCTTTTATCGCCTGCGTTGAAGCACAGCTTGAGGTCGCTTCCTCTGCAACCCAGGTGATGGGTGGCCAGACGCCCCTGCCAAAGGCTGCTTCTCCCAGCAGCCCCCTCCCGGTGCAGGCCTGCCCTGGGGGTGGGAGGCGGGGCATGGAGGTGGGGGAGGGAAGTGCTCCAAGAATTGGGCAGTTCTGAAAACTCAGTCCACAGAGCTCGGGCTGGGTGGGGGTTGGGGTGGCCTGGAAATGAGCCGGGCCCTGGGGTGACTCCTGCGAGGACGGGTGAGTGGGACTTCATGTAAACAGGGGCTTCCAGGCCCTGTTTAGTTATGTGTTTGTTGCCTGCACTGCCTAAGAAATTGTTGGTGCTAAGTCATGTCTGACTCTTTGTGACCCCATGGACTGCAGCACGCCAGGCTTCCCTGTCCTTCACCATCTCCCAGAGCTTGCTCAAACTCATGTTCATTCAGTCAGTGATGCCATCCAACCAGCTTATCCTCTGTCATCCCCTTCTCCTCTTGCCTTCAATCTTTCCCAACATCAGGGTCTTTTCCAATGAGTCGGCTCTTTGCATCAGGTGGCCAAAGCTTCAGCATCAGTCCTTTCCATGAATATTCAGGACTGATTTCCTTTAGGATTGACTGGTTTGATCTCCTTGCAGTCCAAGGGACTCTCAAGAGTCTTCTCCAGCAACACAGTTTGAAATCATCAATTCTTTGACACTCAGCTTTCTTTGTGGTCCAACTCTCACATCCATGCATGACTACTGGGAAAACCACAGCTCGTAGCCTCATCATCTCCATCTCAGTGATGAGAAAAGTCCCGGCAGGGCTTGGCTGGGTCCTGGGCTCAGAGTCTCATGCAGCCAGAATGTGGACCCCCTGGAACGCAGGGTCCTCTTCTTAGCTCACAGGGCTGTGGACTAGACAGCTCACTCTCCATCCTGGCCACGTGGTCCTCCACCTCCAGAGAAGCCCTCTCTTCAGGAGGAGCCTTGATGAAGTCAAGCCCAGCTAGGTGCACTCCGTTTCTTGAAGTCAGGAGTGAAATCCCAACAGATATGGGCCCGGCCCACATTCCAGGGGAGTTGATGATCTCGGCATGCACACCAGGGGCGGAATCTTGGGGCCACCTCAGGATCTGCCTTCCTCACCCACCACTCCCGCATGCAGCCTCGTCCTCACCCCAAGCACTAGGCAGGGATCACAGCCCCCGGAGGAGCTGCCCAAGTTCTCAGCCACTTAGGCATGATCAGCAGGGCTGGGTCAGTGCTCATCTTTAGCCCGGCCCTACAGCACTGTCTGCTGCCCTGACCCCACGCAGCTGCCTCCGGTGCCGACCTGCCTTGGGCAGGCAGGGAGGCCAGGGCCAGGCGGTCTGAAGGCACTGTAATTGCAGGAACCTGGGCCCTGGGCCCCGGCCGAGAACATGGTCCAAGATCCTCACTGCGGGCCACCTGCACCCCTGAGACCACATTGACGGCCTGGAAGGCTCCCAGAACCCCTCCTCTCCCATTTTTCAAGAGCCGGAGGCCCTCCTGGAAGGGGTGGCTAATGCAGGAAACAGCTGGTCTGGAGGCTTGGCCCCACTGGACAGCTGAGGTGGCAGCCTGGCCTGGCTTCCTGGGGCTCACTCCAGCCCAGCTGCCCTGGAATCTGGGCCAGGCCCCAGTCCTGTGGTTTTGGATGTTACGGTGTGCCCTTGGCTTTGGCCCATAAAACAATCCCGTCTTCATTTTATGGGCAGGACACAGGGGCTTGAGGGTCTTCTTCTTACATGTACTTCTCATTCAATCTTCACCACCACCCTGGAAGAAGGGACTCGTCCCCTTTCAAGCCCCAGAAAGCAGATCCCCTGGGGGCAATGGGGAGAGTGGAGGCCTCGGGTGAGTTACTGGTGAGTATTGGGGTCTCACTTGCGGCCAGGCACTGTCCCCAGGGTGGCCACGGCTGGGCCCTGGGCAGAGAGCAGACCCGCCGTGTCTCCCACCCTCAGGCATTAACAGCAGAAACGCTGGTGCAGCTGGGGGGCTGCAGGGCCAGGGACCCCTCCACCAGCAACAGGTTTGCCGACGAGCAGCCCCACTTCACTGGCCCCTTGGGCGCCTCTCTGTACATCACTTGGAGGTAAAAGACACCCCAGCTTGACAGATCCGGTTCCCTGCAGGCCAGATAGATCTCGGCCTCTGCGTTTCCTGGAGACCACCCCACCTCTAGGAGTGGAGACCCCCTGAAGTCTGCCTCTGCTCACTTCCTGCCGGCTTGGGCCCTGCCGGGAGTGGACTTGATAGATGGCACTTCTCAGCTGAGCCCTGACCCTCAGCCTCCCACCTCCCCTGCATGGCTCCTTCCCAGTGGCCACCACTGAGGGCCCCCCAGAGGCTCCCCTGAATCCCTCCCATCCAGGGCAGCCCCGTCCTCCCACCACCCCCGAATCCTCGGAGCACCTGTGACTCCTCCCATTCCCTTCTCCTTGGACATCAGCTTTCACTTGAATGCCTCCAAGCATGGGGAACTCACTCACGTATAAGGGAGCTCACTCCCTAATTTGCATGTTTTGGAACTTTTTCCTCTTATCCTCAAGTCTTTGCACATGCCAGGCCCTCTGCCGGTCCATTCCAGGTTCCACTGTTTAGGCTGGCTCTGACCTTCTTCAGGTCTCACCTCCCCGAAATCACAGACCCTTCCTCAACCTAGAGGACATTGGCCAACAATCCCAGGCACCCGCCCCTGCCCTGTCAGTGCTAGGCGTCACCTGCTCACATGAGGCTCCCCACTAAACTCTGGGCACAGGCTTCATATCTTAACAGCACCATTCCCCATACAAGGCTCCAAGCTGCCCCCCCAAACCCCAATCATTAATTCACATTCTCCCTGTGAGAGCCACACAGAAAGTCTCAAGTTTTGATTCCCAAGCAGAAAATAGCCAGCTTTCCTGCATGCACACCCCTCCCCTTCCCAGAGGAACTGGCATTCATAAGCCAGGAGCCAAGCATAGCTGGCCGCCAGCAAGGCAGTCTTCCCAATAAAAGAGCTAAGCGGACATACACCACCCCCATTTTATAAACAGGGAAGTTGTGTCTCAGTTTTTTACTTGATAATGAAAGTCAAGACACCAATTAGATTTTGCTTAGCTGCATAAGAGAGAAACCCATGTCAATAACTCAACAAGAGAGAGGTTTCATCTCTCCCAAAAGAAAGTCCAGAAGGAAGAAAAATCAGGGGCAGTAGGCAGCTCCATGGTCATCAGGGACCCAAGCAGCATCCTTTGTTTTGCTATCCTTAGAAAATGACTTACATCATCAAGATCTCCTCCTGGCCTAAAATGACTGCTGGAGCTCCAGCCATCGCATTCCAATTCCAGGCAGAAAGCAGAAAGAAGAGGAAAGGAAGGAAAGAAGATATAGACAAATAGCCTGTACCCTTTTAAAATTTATTTATTTTTGTCTGTGCTGGGTCCTTATTGTTGTGCAGGCTTTTCTCTAGATGCAGAGAGCAGGGGCTACTCTCCAGCTGTGGTGCACAGGCTTCTCATCGTGGTGGCTTCTCTTGGTGCAGAGCATGGGTTCTAGGGTGTGAGGGTTTCAGTAGTCGTGGCACGTGGGCCCAGTAGTTGCCCAAACTGGGCTCTGGAGCACAGGCTCAATAGCTGTGGCATGCGGCTTTGTTGCTCCAAAACTTGGGGAAGCTAGGAAATGGAGTATTTTCATAGTGTGTTACCACTGTGCTGGGCACTTGCTGTTTTGCTCCCAGTCTCACTCCTGCTCTGTGTGACAGGGACATATCTCAGGTCCCCAAGCCAGGAGGCCTCCGGGCAGGCTCCAGCAGTGGGGCATGTGGAGAGGGGAGGGGCAGGTGGGGAAGCAACTCTGTGCTCTTCTGGTTCCACTCAGTGTATCTGGGCACCTGAGCTGACCGCAGCGATAGCCTCAGCAGTGGTTTGCACACGTCTAGGCAGCACTTCTTTGGTGGACCAGAGCTGGCTGCGACGGCATCTCCACTGCAGGCATGGACTCGAGGCTCAGTCCAGCCTCTGATCCCAGGCATCACCTCCTTCTCCCCAGCTCCTATAACCTTTCCAACACTGTGACCAGCACCTTGCATTCAATTCCTTCTGTTTGAATACCTGATGGGCTTCTGTTTTCCAGACCAGGGAATTACAAATCAGCTTCTCATGACAGCTGAGGTTGTTTTAGGTGCAGACAGCTACAAACAAGGGCTCACAATGAAATTAGAAAGCTCCAAGTGTTTCTGCGTGCCTGGGACCTAAGGGAACCAGGAAAGCCCAGAGACATCACGAAGAGGAAGGAACTTAGATCCTGACACCATAACACTATTTCTGAACCCCTGGCTCAGTCCCTAGACTGCATGTATGTGGAGCTGATCTACATCAAGTAGTAGGTGGCTGAGATGGACAGTGAAAAAGCTGGCTCAAAACTCAACACTCGAAAAGCAAAGATCATAGCATCCAGTCCCATCACTTCATGGCAAATGGATAGGGAAACAATGGAAACAGTGACAGATTTTATTTTCTTGGGCTCCAAAATCACTATGGACAGTGACCACAGCCATGAAATTAAAAGACACTTGCTCCTTGGAAGGAAAGCTATGACAAACTTAGACGCATATTCAAAAGTAGACCTGTCACTTTGACGACAAAGATCTTTATAGTCAAAACTATGGTTTTTCCAGTAGGTATGGATGTAACAGTTGGACAATAAAGAAGGCTGAGCACTGAAGAATTGATGCTTGTGAACTGTGGTGTTGGAGAAGACTCTTGAGAGTCCCTTGGACAGCAAGGAGATCAAACCAGTCCATCCTGAAGGAGATCAGTCCTGAATAGTCATTGGAAGGACTGATGCTGAAGCTGAAGCTCCAATACTTTGGCCACCTGATGCAAAGAACTGATTCATTGGAAAAGACCCTGATGCTGGGAAAGACTGAAGGCAGGAGGAGAAGAGGATGACAGAAGATGAGCTGGCTGGATGGTATCACCGACTCAATGGACATGAGTTTGAGCAAACTGCAGGAGTTGGTGATGGACAGGGAAGCCTGGTGTGCTGCAGTCCATGGGGTCCCAAAGAGTCGGACACAACTGAGCAACTGAACTGACTAATTGACTGCCTCTCAGGTCCCGAATTGGCCACTGGGCGGTGCACACACAGGGTAAGTCACTGCAAAGACTGAAAACAGAACTGATGTTAAAACCATGACCTACAGAAAGCTGGCAGATTCTTGTGAGCTGGACCCAGCTGCACCCATTGCCTGCTATAACAAAATTATCAACATTCTGTACAGGATTTAAGCAAGACCCAAAGTCTCATAACATAGTATTCTAAATGTCCAGCTTACAATCCAGAATTACTTGGCATACGAAGAACCAGGAAAATTTCAGCTTGCCTAGGAAGAGACCACCAACAGATTATGAAGATTCCAAGATGTCATAACTGTCTGATTAAAACTTCAAAGCAAGTATTGCAAAAAATAACTCAAGAAGAAAAGAGGAACACTACTGAAGTGAAAGGAAAGAATACAAATCTAGACAAAGAAATAGAAGATATAAAGAAGAACTAGATGAAAATATTAGAGCTGAAAGAAAAATTGCAAAATAAAAAACTCATTGCACATGCTCAGTAGGAGAATGGACGTGATGGGAGAATACATGAGTGAACCTGAGGATAGAGCAATGAAAATTATCCAGTATGGATGAAAGAGATAACGGAGATTTTAAGATGAACATAAAGTCCAGTTCTCTTCCATGATGAACCCACTTAACGAGCTGGGACAGACCCTGATGAAGGACGTGTCTGAGACAAACACGCCATCATCATGCTCAGCGGTGAAGACTGAATGCTTTCCCCTCAGATCAGCAACAAAGCAAGGGCATCACCTTCACTGAACATCATCCTAGAGGCTCTAGCCAGGGCAGTCAGGCCAGAAAAAGATAAAAGGCATCCAGACTGTAAAAGAAGAAGTAAAACTATCTCCATTCATGTATGACATGATCTTATATACAGAAAACCCCAAGAATCTGCAAAAACTTCTATCAGAGTAAATAGAAAGCTGAACGAGGTTGTAGGATATGCCATTAACATACAAAAATTAGTTGTATTCTTATACACTAGCCATGGGCAATCCAAAAAATTAATTCCTTCAATAGCATCAAAAATAATAAAATACTTAAGCATAAATTTAACCAAACCACCAAAAAGTGTTGAAAGATATTAAAGACCTGTATAAACGTGAAGACATCTTGTGTTCATAGACTGGAAGGCTTAATATCTCAGGCAATACTCCCCCAAATGATCTACAGATTCAGTGCAATTGCCACCAAAATTTCAAATGTCTGTTTTGCAGAAATGGATACACTAATCCTGAAACTCATTGAAAGGAAGGCCAAATAGCCAAAACAACCTTTAAAAAAAAATAAAAAATTGAGGGATGCGCACTTCCCAACTTCAAAACTTACAACCAAGCTAGTGCCATTGAGACAGTGTGGTATTGGCATGAAGGTAAAGATACAGATCACTGGAATAAAATTGATAGACCAGAAATAATCTGTACAGTTACAGCCAATTGATTTTCTACAAGGACATTGAGACCATTCAGTGGGAGGAAAGACCAGTCTTTTTTAACAGATAGTGGAGGAATAATTGTATAGCCACATTTGAATGCAGAGTTCCAAAGAATAGCAAGGAGAGATAAGAAAGCCTTCCTCAGCGATCAATGCAAAGAAATAGAGGAAAACAATAGAATGGGAAAGACTAAAGATCTCTACAAGAAAATCAGAGATACCAAGGGAACATTTCATGCAAAGATGGGCTCAATAAAGGACAGAAATGGTAGAGACCTAACAGAAGCAGAAGATATTAAGAAGAGGTGGCAAGAATACACAGAAGAACTGTACAAAAAAGATCTTCACGACCCAGATAATCACGATGGTGTGATCACTCACCTAGAGCCAGACACCCTGGAACGTGAAGTCAAGTGGGCCTTAGAAAGCAGCACTATGAACAAGGCTCGTGGAGGTGATGGAATTCCAGTTGAGCTATTTCAAATCTTGAAAGATGATGCTGTGAAAGTGCTGCACTCAATATGCCAGCAAATTTGGAAAGCTCAGCAGTGGCCACAGGACTGGAAAAGACCAGTTTTCATTCCAATCCCAAAGAAAGGCAATGCCAAAGAATGCTCAAACTACTGCACAATTGTACTCATCTCACATGCTAGTAAAGTAATGCTCAAAATTCTCCAAGCCAGGCTTCAGCAATACGTGAACCATGAACTTCCAGATGTTCAAGCTGGTTTTAGAAAAGGCAGAGGAACCAGAGATCAAATTGCCAACATCTGCTGGATCACTGAAAAAGCAAGAGAGTTCCAAAAACACATCTATTTCTGTTTTATTGACTATGCCAAAGCCTTTGACTGTGTGGATCACAATAAACTGTGGAAGATTCTGAAAGAGATGGGAATACCAGACCACCTGACCTGCATCTTGAGAAACCTATATGCAGGTCAGGAAGCAACAGTTAAAACTGGACATGGAACAACAGAGTGGTTCCAAATAGGAAAAGGAGTTTGTCAAGGCTGTATATTGTCACCTTGCTTATTTAACTTCTATGCAGAGTACATCATGAGAAACGCTGGGCTGGAAGAAGCACAAGCTGGAATCAAGATTGCCAGGAGAAATATCAGTAACCTCAGATATGCAGATGACACCACCCTTATGGCAGAAAGTGAAGAAGAACTAAAGGGCCTCTTGATGAAAGTGAAAGAGGAGAGTGAAAAAGTTGGCTTAAAGCTCAACATTCAGAAAACTAAGATCATGGCATCCGGTCCCATCCATCACTTCATGGCAAATAGATGGGGAAACAGTGTCAGACTTTATTTTGCGGGGGGTGCTCCAAAATCACTGCAGATGGTGATTGCAGCCATGAAATTAAAAGACGCTTACTCCTTGGAAGGAAAGTTATGACCAACCTACACAACATATTAAAAAGCAGAGACATTACTTTGCCAACAAAGGTCCGTCTAGTCAAGGCTATAGTTTTTCCATTGGTCATGTATGGATGTGAGAGTTGGACTGTGAGGAAGGCTGAGTGCCGAAGAATTGATGCTTTTGAACTGTGGTGTTGGAGAAGACTCTTAAGAGACCCTTGGACTGCAAGGAGATCCAACCAGTCCATCCTAAAGGAGATCAGTCCTGGGTGTTCATTGGAAGGACTGATGTTGACGCTGAAACTCCAATACTTTGGCCACCTGATGCGAAGAGCTGACTCATTTGAAAAGACCCTGATGCTGGGAAAGATTGAGGGCAGGAGGAGAAGGGGATGACAGAGGATGAGATGGCTGGATGGCACTGACCTAATGGACATGGGTTTGGGTAGACTCAAGGAGTTGGTGATGGACAGGGAGGCCAGGCATGCTGTGGTCCATGGGGTCGCAAAAAGTCAGACATGACTGAGCAACTGAACTGACATGCAAAAGGTAATTTAGAGCCCTACCTCACACTCTATATAAAAACTGGCTCAAAATTAACGCAAAGACCTCAATGGCCTATTAGGTATTAGTATTAGGCCTAATAGGCCTATAGCTATTAGTAAAATTACAAAACTCTTAGAAGGAACTAAAGATATAAGACTTGGTGACCTCAGATTTAGCAATCGTTTCTTAGATAAGAAACCAAAAGCATAATCAATCAAAGGAAAAAATACATACTGTACTCCATCAAAATTAAAAATTTTGATGCCAAGGACATTCTCAAGAAAGCAAAAAGGCAGCACACAGAATGGGGTGACGTGTCTGCTGACTGCCTGGTGTCCAGTACAAACAATAAAACCCAAATGACGCAACTTTAACATGAGCAAAGGCTCTGAATAGACACTGACCCAAAGAGACACAGAAATAGCCAACAGATACCTGCAGCCCATGGGGTTGCGGGATGTTGGACACAACTTAGCGACTGAACAGCAGCAACAGCAAAGTGAAAGAAGTCAGACACAAAAGCCTCACACTGTGTGATTCACTGATAAATCTCCATAAGGGGAAATCCATAGAGATAGACAGAGGATTGGGGGTGCTAAGGGATGAGGAAGAGGGGGTGCGACCAGTGGCAGGTGTGGGGTTTCCTTTGGGGATCATAGAAACGCTCTGGAATGAGATCACAGTGGTGATTGCGTAACACTGCGAACATACTCAAAACCACCTAACCGTGCACTTGAAAATGGCTAACATGGTGCCTTTTGTGTTATGTGAATGGTATCTCAATTAAAAAATTCAATTTAAAAAAAGGGGGAAAAAATGCACAAAGTTTCACAGACCTACGAGGAAATAAAGTAAGGTGAAATGCTTGTGTTGTCCGAGTCCTAGGAGGAGAGGAGGAAGGGGGGAGTGTGGAAAAAATCTCAAGAAATAATTGCTGAAAACTCCCCAAATTTGGCAAAAGACACAAGCTTGAGACAACCCAAAGGTCCTCCGAGGGTAAAGAGATGAAGAGCGAGGCTGCATCTGCAAGAGGGAGCACCTCCCGGCACACGAAGGGACCTCTCGCCGACACAGGCACCTCCTTGTCTGGCCCCCAAGGCGTGGCGCTGAGGAAGGAAACCCTCCAGGTCTCCCTGTCCCCTTTCTTTCGTAGTTGCTGCTTGGAGGCCTTTGTCAGATAATCCCAGGGTCTTATTCCATTTTATAAGACATTCAGGAAAAGACGTGAGGTGGTGCTGGAGAGCAGGTCACTGGTTGCCAGAGCTCAGGACTGGGGGGACCACAGGCAGCACTGGAGTGGCTGACCGGACCACAGGGCCCAGAAGAGGAAGTCCCAGCTCCCAGGAGGGGAGAGTGCTAACGGTCGACCTCTGACGTGTGGGCACCGCACGGGTCAAGGAAGGAGCTGGGGGGGCACATGGAGAGGCCAGCACCAGCTCCCCAAGGAGCCACAGGAAGATACAGAAGCAGGGGGTGCCAAGACTCCAGTGCCTGGGGAACGAGACCATCACACTCACTGCCTGTCCCCACTTCGCCGTGTCCACCTGCACCCCCCCAACTCGAGCTCAGCCAGGCGGCCACCCGGACCCCTCAGCTCGTGGTCACTAAACGTGTCTTCAAAAAGGAGATGTCTGGCACTGAGATGAAAGTGCTGTGTCTGGTTTCCCGGGCAGTGTTCTTGCTCTCTTCCTGCTGCTGCTGCTGCTAAGTCGCTTCAGTCATGTCTGACTCTGTGCGGCCCCTTAGACGGCAGCCCACCAGACTCCCCTGTCCCTGGGATTCTCCAGGCAAGAACACTGGAGTGGGTTGCCATTTCCTTCTCCAATGCATGAAAGTGAAAAGTGAAAGTGAAGTCGCTCAGTCGTGTCTGACTCTTTGCGATCCCCTGGACTGCAGCCCACCAGGCTCCTCCATCCATGGGATTTTCAAGGCAAGAGTACTGGAGTGGGTTGCCATTACCTTCTCCGTCTTTCTCTCTTAGCAGCGGGGAAAAGCGGAAGCGTCCCGCAGCGGTCGTGTCTCAGCCTCAGTGGGATGTGCTGGTGGTTTACTCCTGAGGCTGACACGGGCAGCGAGCCTGCTGGGTGTCCCCCAGTAAGCCAGCAGGGGTGTGGGGTTCACTGAGGACCCAAGTCCCAGCCCAGGGCCGTGGACCCTGCAGTTCCACACAAGCAGGGGGAGTGAGGGTCCCACTCTGAGCTCAACTCCAGCCTGATCCCCCGCCCTCCCCAGACACCCACCCTGCCCTCCCCGAGCCCCTCTCCGAGCCCCTCCCCAGCCAGCTCCAGAGGCCTCCCCAGCCCTCACACCCCGGGAACACAATCCTTCCTTCCTCTTAAACTGGGAATATTTGAGATTCCACACAATGCCCCATTGAACTTTTCCAGAAATTATTTCCTGAGCAGCAAATTCTTGAGCCTCTTTTGAAATGCATTTTCCGTCTGTCCTGCTTTCTCTGCTGTGGCCCAGAAACTTCTCTGGTTCACGGGAAGGCCTGCGTCCTTTCGAGCGGGGTTCCCTGGAAGGGTCTGATTTGAGAGGTGTGAGTTTTCAACCTCCGTGGGTCCCACGAGCCTCCATGGAGACGGAGCCTGAACCTTGTGTCCCTTCGGGAAACACCTCCCCCAGGAAGCCATCCTGACCAATACTCCAGACCCTGAGGGCAGCACCCAGGCAAGCTGTCTGTGAGGAAGAACCACCCCATCCCAAGCTGGACCCTACACGTCCTACTGTGTGTGTGCGTGGAGCCACGCCTCTGGGCCATGGCGGGGGAACTGACGTGTCTGCATCGGGATGCCATTCGATGAGCACGTGCTGCTGGGCAAGCTGTGACAAAGTCTCCCAATACTTGCCAAGGACACGGGACAAGCATTCACAGCCCCTAATGTGAATTGTGCAGAATCGCCCCTTGGGGACTCCCGGCTCTCCCAGGGAGCGTGGGCGCCACGACCGGCATTGATGGTGAGGGAGATGGCAGGGAGGTTCAGAAGGGAGGGGCTATATGTATACCTATGGGTGATTCATGTTGAGGTTGACAGAAAACAGCAAAATTCTGTAAAGCTATTTCCTTCAATTAAAAAATTTAAAAAATAGATACGCAAAAAAAAAAAAGAACGCATGA
This sequence comes from Bubalus bubalis, assembly GCF_019923935.1. Classification (NCBI taxonomy): domain Eukaryota; kingdom Metazoa; phylum Chordata; class Mammalia; order Artiodactyla; family Bovidae; genus Bubalus; species Bubalus bubalis. The sequence continues at coordinate 3,061,009 of NC_059163.1, forward strand.
GTGCATGTGAGCCAAGAAGCAGAAGGAGCCAGTGTGGGGGAGGAGGGAGGCGCTCGGCTTCCGGAAGGGCGCCGGGAGCGCTGGGTGCTGCGCTTCCGGTCACGTGCAGTGTGGACGCCCCTCCCCGTGCGTCTGCGCCCTGCCACGCTGCACTGTGCATCGCTGTGCTCCCTTACGGTCTGGCTTCCCCGTCCTGGTGATGAAATCCTCCCCTAATCCGAGATCTCCTGGATGTTCTTCTCAGTGTCTTGGAGTTTGGCTTTTCCCATCCTGACCTTGAATGCATCCAGAATTTGCTTCTGTGCCTACTGTAAAATAGGGCTTTACAGTCTTTCCTGCTCACACAGATAAGTGATCATTTGGGCCCCATCTGTCAAAGTGCCTGCCCTTTCCACACCTGAATGACAAAGGGAAGCCAATACCAGCTGTCTGATTTGGGGTCTAGAGTGCCCTCCCTCACCCCCTTCCCCCGACCAACTCTTATTCATCCCTCAATACCCAGCCATGTGCCCACTGCTCCCAGGCAGACTTTTCTGATGCCACCTTAGCTTTGGTGCCTCTTTCTAGGCTCCCGCAACCTCTCTGCTTCCGTCTGCCATGGCAGAAAACACTGGGAAATGCAGTCTGACCACCTGGGATTGGTTATAAAAGGTTGAATTCCTGCTCCTCATTCAGCTGTGTGACCTTGGGCAAGTTCCTTAATCTCTCTTACCTCAGTTTCTTTGTCTATAGTGAATGAGTGAGTGAAAGTCACTCAGTCGTGTCCAACTCTTTGGGATCCCATGGACCCTAGCCCACCAGGCTCCTCTGTCCATGGGAGTCTCCAGGCAAGAATACTGGAGAGGGTTGCCATTCCCTTTTGCAGGGGATCTTCCCGACCCAGGGATTGAACTCGGGTCTCCTGCATTGCATCCTGAACTGCAGGCAGATTCTTCACCATCTGAGCCACCAGGGAAGTCCTTAAAACGAGGGTAATAATACGTGCCTTCAAATTTGTCGCAAGTCTTAGATAAGGTCATCTCTATAAGTTTCCAGAAATATTAGAAAAGCCACATAAATGATCTTTATGGCTGCGGTGCTGACTGTGGATGCTATACCCACCTCTTCCCTTGTCTGTCTCCCCCAGTAGACAGAGCGCTTCCTGGGGGTAGGAACTGGATCTGCCCCATAAAGGGTGTGGTTTGCATTTGCTGAACAGAACACAGCCTGGCATCCTGGGACAAATGACGGGACGTGGCCTCGGCCATCCTGGTGGGGAGGAGATGGTTAAAAGGAATAGCGGCCTGGGCTTGGCTGGGAATGGGGCTCCAGTCCACGTGGCCACCTGACTCCTTCCAGAGAGTCTCTTCACAGTGGAAACGCCCTGGCGCCCTCCCCGCTGGAGGCACGGCCCTGGAGGGCCCTGGAGACACTTCTCCAGATGGCCCCCAGGCACTGCCTCTACATTCCTGCCAAGACCGCTCTCCACCCACAGCGGCTGCCCTGAGCCCGGCGCAGAGGGTGGGCTGCCCCCTGCCCCCTTGTTCCCCGCCCCCCACCCCCACCATGCCCGTTGGCCCACCGGGGACACGGGGTCAGCATGGGGACCCAGGACGCTGACTTCCTCTCCTGCACTGAAGGGCAAAATGGGAAAGCTGAAAAGTTTCAAACCCACTGGTCCTTTCAACAAGACCTCCCTGTCCTCTCTGTGTCCAGCCTGGGATAGGGGTGGGGCGAGAGAGGACGGAGACTGGCCCCCGCCCTCCATGCGGCAGAGCCCACCCACGTCCTGGGCCAAGACCCCGTTGCTGAGAGAGGAGGGGGCCAGACCCAGACACTCACAGCAACACGGCACAGGGCAGCCGCTGTCCAGCCCGAGAGGGTCTGTCCTCTCCACTCAGCACGTCCACACCGAGCTACCCACCTGCCTTCAACCAAACCCAGCTCTTCATGTCAAAGGACAGTTCCAGCAGAGCCCAGGTATGGCGGCCAAGTGTCCCTTCATCCATTCCTCCATCTGTTCATTCATTTGTTCCTTCATTCATCCATCTCTCTGCGCTTCCAATTCTGAAATGTGAGGACAATGATCGTGCCTGTCCCACAGGGATGGCGTGTGGTCTGCCTCCAGGAGAAAGAAGGTCTTCACAGTTGCACTCATCTGCTCTGCCCATGACCGGAGCCAATGGGGGACAAAGAAATCTGGCAGATGGGGCTGGGAATACAGCATCAGCTTTATCACTTCATAGTAAAAATCAGACATTACTTTGCCAACAAAGGTCTGTATAGTCAAAGCTATGGTTTTTCCAGTAGTCATGTATGGATGTGAGAGTTGGGCTATAAAGAAGGCTGAGCACCAAAGAATTGATGCTTTTGAACTGTGGTGTTGGAGAAGACCCTTGAGAGTCCCTTGGACTGCAAGGAGAACCAACCAGTCCATCCTAAAGGAGATCAGTCCTGAATATTCATTGGAAGGACTGATGCTGAAGCTGAAACTCCAATACTTTGGCCACCTGATTCGAAGAGCCGACTCATTGGAAAAGACCCTGATGCTGGGAAACATTGAAGTCGGGAGGAGAAGGGGATGACAGAGGATGAGATGGTTGGATGACATCACCAACTCATTGGACATGAGTTTGAGTAAGCCCTGGGAGTTGGCGATGGACAGGGAGGCCTGGCGTGCTGCAGTTCATGGGGTAGCAAAGAGTCGGACACGACTGAGCGACTCAACTGAACTGAATAAAAATACATGGTGGGTTTTATCAAAGCTTTTTTGGTCTCTATTGACATGATCGTGTGATTTTTCATTTTTAGCTTATTAACGTGATAAATTACATCAATTGCTTTTAAAACGTTAAACCAACTTTGCATTCCTGGGATAAGTTTGCCTTGGTCATAATATATGATTCTAGGTACATATTATTGGATGCAATTTGCTAAATTCTTGTTTAAAGCCTTTTCACCTATTCATAAGAGAGGTTAATCTGCACTTCCTCTCTGTGATGTCTGTGTCTGGTTTTGGTATCAGGATAATGCTGGCTAGAATGTTATTCCTTCCTCTTCTATTTTCCAGAAAAGTCTGGGTATAATCTGTATTATTCCTTCCTTAGATTTTTGGTAGAATTTTCCAGTGAAGCCACCGGGGCCTGAATTTTCTGTTTGAAGAGGTTTCAATTCAGTTTCTCTCATAGATATAGGACATTACTCAGAAAAAAGAATCTTTTTCATCTTGAGCTTTGGTATTTCATGTCTTTCAGGGAATCTGTCCTTTGTAGCCAGGTTGTTGAGATTATTGACATGAAGTTATCCATACCATTTCCTGTTTTCCTTTTAGTATCTGTGGAGTCTATAGTGGTGTTGCGACTCTCATTCCTGATATTGGTAGTACCGACAGGCTTTGCCCAGACACTATCTCCTACAAAATAGTAAAGACATGCTGAACAGACTTCTCCAGTAGCTACTTCTGGAACCCCTAACATTTCCCCTGCTTCCCTTCTGCTTGTACCATCTGGTCCTGCACCCAGTTGGGCCCCTAGGATGGCTGGGCAAGGGAGGACCGGGTGTGGCTGCGTTCAACAAAGTTCAGTCAGTTCAGTCGCTCAGTCGTGTCCGACTCTTTGGGACCCGATGGGCTGCAGCACGCCAGGCCTCCCTATCCATCACCAGCCCCCAGAGTTTACTCAAACTCATGTCCATTGAGCCGGTGATGCCATCCAGCCAGCTCATCTTCTGTCATCCCCTTCTCCTCCTGCCTTCAGTCCTTCCCAGCCTCAGGGTCTTTTCCAATGAGTCAGCTCTTCGCATCAGGTGGCGAAAGTATTGGCGCTTCAGCTTCAGCATCAGTCCTTCCAATGAATATTCAGGACTGATTTCCTTTAGGATGGACTGGTTGGATCTCTTTGCAGTCCAAGGGACTCTCAAGAGTCTTCTCCAACACCACAGTTCAAAAGCATCAATTCTTCGGTGCTCAACTTTCATTATAGTCCAACTCTCACATCCATAGTTGACTACTAGAAAAACCAAAAGACGAAATTAAATGGCTTAAACAAATCAGCAGTTTACTTTCTCAGGCAGAAGATGTCAGGAGGCGTGAGATCAGCAGAGATCCCAGAGCCTGCTCTCTTTCTGCTTCAACACACTCAGTGTGCGCTGTCTGTCTTCAAAGTCACAGTCTGGCTGCTGCAGCTCCAACTAGCACGTCTGCATCCCAGCCAAGAAGAAGGGACGAGCAGAGGCTAAGGGGTGAGCACCTGCTGTCTGTCCCCTTTAGAGAACATTCCTTAAGTTCTACTTGGGTAGCTCCGCTGCACTTCATGGCCACACCTGCAGCTCCAATGTGACCTGCTTCTCCCTTCAGCCTGTCTGCTGGGGTCCCAACCAAGCCCACTCATTCCTCAGCTCAACTCTGCCCCAGACTTCTGCACCCCATCTCCTTCCCACCAGAAGCTCAGAGGATTATCCTCACTCCCCATCACTCTACAGGCCCCAAGAAAAGAGGCTCACCCAGGGTCTCCCAAAGTTGGTGCCCCAGCAGGGTGACCTCCCCAGCCACTATTCCCACCCAGAACTCTAGCTGGCTCTGTCCACCTGGCTCTCTCAAGATGACATTCCAAGAGACTGGTTGCAGGGTCCAGGGCCACCCAGTAAGCGACTCGATGAGTCCTCTCACAGGAGGGTGCGCCCATGGGGGTTCTCTCAACCACTCCCCTAGCACAGGCCAGACATGGTGCTGAGCATGGGGACTCAGCAAAGGGTCCTTCTGTCTGCCAAGAACAGTGCTTTAGTCCCCAACGCAGCTCCATTGTCCCCATCTCCCAGAGGGCGGGAGCTGCTGACCCTTGACCTTGCTCATCTCCTGGGCTGAGGGCACACCGGGACAAATGACCCATAGCATGGGCCCATCCCGTCCTACCCTCCGATTGCCAGGCGAGAAAGACCTGGAGGAAGTCCTGGATGATCCTCCAGTGGCCCCTCCACCTTCTGCCACCACCCCCAGCCCCTGCTCACAGGCAAGGAGACTGAGGGTCCCAGAAACGCCTTGTCCAGGCTGAGGTGGCCACAGGCCTCTCTGTGAGCAGAGAGGCGTCCACACCGAGGACTACTCTGCACCCCTGGTTGTCTCCAGGCCTCCCTGCATGGGGAAGGCCCTTCCTCACTCTGCAGATGAGAACTTGTTCAAGTTGTAGAAGGCACTTCAGACCCCGAGCTCCGCTGTCCCGCCCAGAACCCTCACTCTCCGCCCGCGCGCCCCCCGCCGTCCCCTGGATCAGGAGGACCTCGACAGACTTCCTGCTCCCCTTCTGCCCTAACACCCAGCTGTAGCCTGGATGGACAGAGTCAGGCCAGAGAGGCCAGCGCAGGAAAAGGGCGCTGTCAAGGCGAAGAGATTCCTGAATGCGGCTCAGTTCTTGGAAGTCACTTTTTCCTTCCCTCTCCCCAGGCACCCGCCCTCTTCACGTCCTGCCAAACGTCTGTGCCTCATGTAAACCCTGAGCCATGGAGCCGCCTCCCAACACGGGCCTGCTGTTGACGTGGCCCCCGAGCCTGGCCACCGCCAGGAGGGCAAGAGAGCCCGTGTAGGGGGGAAGCTGAATTGCCCGGGCCCAGCCTCCAGCGGGCATGTCTTTGAGGGTTTTCTGGGCTGGGGGAGCTGGAGATGGAGCAGGCAGACCCCCTCAGTGGCAGCTGGGGCCCCCTCTGTTGTCTGGCTCCAGGGGTGCACAGACCCTGCAGAGACTTCCACCCCAGCGCCCGCCCCCAGCATGCCTGCCTACCCCACCTCCTCCCTGCAGATGGGACATGCTGCCCTGGCACCCACCTGTGCAGGTGTGGGCAGGGGGTCTGACCCAGGTTGCTCAGAGTGCATGGCAAGCCCAGGTGTCTGATCCCTGGGCTTGCTTCCTCTCCAGCCATGGACTCTTGGGGGCTGAAAACAGCCTCTGAAGGAGCAGGAACCCAGGAGAGTGTCCACATCAGAGGATACCTGAGCTGGAAGAACCAGAGAGCCCCCTGGCTTGCATGGTCCTCAGGGGAGGACTCGGAGGCCCAGAGAAGCTGGGGGACCCTGCCTCTCACAGCAGGTTGGTGGCAGGGCTGGGGCTCGCCTGCCATTGACTGACTTCCAAACCCAGGAGACCCTGCACTTGGTCGGCCCCTCCCTCTGCTCCCTTCCTGACGCCGGGGGAAGGGAGAGAACTTCTCCAGGGCCTGGCCCTGGTCACTACTGGAGAGAAATGAATTTCAAAATACATTTCTGGATGAATCATTGCACCAGGAAACCTCGAAAACTGCCCATGTCTGCTGAAGGCTCTGTCCTGCTGTCTCCCTTATAAAATCCTGGAAAGAACTCTCTGCTAATGGTCCATTTGGAAAAAATGCTGTGCGGCTACAGCGCTGGGGCCACCCAACCCGTAGAGCCGCGCAGAAGGCTCCTGGTAATGATGGCCGAGCCCCCAGGACTCGGCACCTTCCGCGGTTGCTGTTCAAGTCCGTTCTCTTCCCAGACGGTAACGAACCGGGTGACGGGGCCTTGCCCGTCAAGAAGAGGCTCCACTCTCACGCCAACCCCCTTGTGCAGTGCTTAAAATCTGCTAGGAGAGGGAGGCAGAGCTTCTCAAGGAATCGATCGTGTGCTGGTTACACTGTTGCAAGGTTTGTTACCGGTCAGTCACCAAGCGATGCTGGACTGTTCGCGACCCCACGGACCCCAGCACGCCGGGCTTCCCTGTCCCTCACCGTCTGCAGGAGTTTGCCCAAGTTCACGTCCATTGAATCGGTGACCCCACCCACCCAACCATCTCAACCTCAGTAACCAGCACGACTGAGCACTTTCTTGAGAAGTTGCGAGGTTACATTATCGCAAATGTCACTAGGGACCCCACACAGGATAACACAGTGCACAGTACGTGAGATGTTCCTGGTTCAATATCTTAAAAAAATTTTTTTTATTTAAATATTACAAAAACAATTTTACAACATTGTGTGGGTTTCTGCCATACAACAATGCAAGCCGCCCATGATTATACATATGCCCCCTCCCTTCCTCGCCTCCCTCCCCTCCCCCCACCCCATCCCTCTGGGTCATCACAGAGCATCCGTCTGGACTCCCTGTGCTGCACAGCAACCCCTCAGCAGCTGTCCAGCTTGCGCCTGGTATATGTGTTGACGTGTATGTGTCATATATACGTCGATGCTACTTTCTCTGTTTGTCCCACTCTCTCCCTCTTGTTGAACTGAAGGAAGAAAGCAGGGAGGGTGGTAAAGAGGAGGGAAGGAAGGAAAGAGGGGAGGGAGGGAGAGGGGAGGGAGGGAGAGTGAATGGATGGACGAATGGCTGATGGGTGGATAAAAGGATGGATGGATGAGTGGGTGGATGGATGAGTGGGTGAGTGGATGGGTGGATGGGTGGATGGATGGGTGGGTGGATGAGAGGGTGGGTGGATGAGTGGGTGGGTGGATGGGTGGGTGGGTGGGTGGATGGGTGGGTGGATGGATGGGTGCATGGGTGGATGGATGGGTGTATGGATGAAAGGGTGGATGGGTGGGTGGATGGGTGGGTGGATGAGTGGGTGGACACGTGGGTGGATGGCTAAACAGGCAGATGAATGGATGGGTGGGTAGGTAGCTGGATGAATGGGTGGATGGATGGATGTTGGATGGCTGGAAAGATGGATAACTGTGTGGATAGATCTTGTGTCCCCGCAACACGTGCATTTGTTCATCCAGTCATTCATTCCATTCAGTTCAGTTCAGTTGACTTCAGTCGCTCAGTCGTGTCCGACTCTTTTCGACCCCATGAATCGCAGCACACCAGGCCTCCCTGTCCATCACCAACTCCCGGAGTTCACTCAGACTCACGTCCATCGAGTCGGTGATGCCATCCAGCCATCTCATCCTCTGTCGTCCCCTTCTCCTCCTGCCCCCAATCCCTCCCAGCATCAGAGTCTTTTCCATGTCAACTCTTCGCATGAGGTGGCCAAAGTACTGGAGTTTCAGCTTTAGCATCATTCCTTCCAAAGAAATCCCAGGGCTGATCTCCTTCAGAATGTACTGGTTGGATCTTCTTGCAGTCCAGGGGACTCTCAGGAGTCTTCTGCAAACACTTACTGAACGCCTATTAAGCACCAAATCCATTCCAAACACTGCGGATGCGGGGGTGATCAGGAAAGACAGACACTGTGTCTGTGTTTCTGGAATTCACAGCCTGGAGCCAAAAGGGGAATAAGAAGTCAGGCTCCATTTCCACAGAAGAAATGTAGAAGGCAGTTTGCCCACTTACATAAGCCAGTGACGTCCAACCTTGACTGAATACATCAGTGTTTGTGTCATGAACAAATGCACGTGTTGTGGGGACACGGGATCTATCCACACAGTTATCCACCTTTCCAGCCATCCAACATCCATCCGTCCATCCATTCATCCATCTACCTACCCACCCATCCGTTCATGTGCCTGTTTAGCCATCCACCCATGCGTCCACCCACTCATCCATCCACCCAGCCACTGATCCATCTCAGTCGTAACAAAAGGCAGGGTGGTACGCCAGAAGGAGCCAGCCTCTGGAGTCCGATTGGGTTAAATCAATGCCTTGATGCTTACCTGCTGTATAGCACACACAGGTCAGTTCATTTCTCTGGGTCTCAGTTTCTTCACCTATATCGTGGAAGTGAAAGTGAATATCACTCAGTCGTGTCCGACTCTTTGTGACCCCATGGACCATACAGTCCTTGGAATTCTCCAGGCCAGAATACTGGAGTGGGTAGCCCTTCCCTTCTCCAGGGGATCTTCCCAACCCATGGATCGAACACGAGTCTCCCGCATTGCAGGTGGATTCTTTACCAGCTGAGCCACCAGGGAAGCCCAAGAATACTGGAGTGGGTAGCCTATCCCTTCTCCAGTGGATTTTCCCAACCCAGGAATCAAACTGGGGTCTCTTGCATTGGAGGGAGATTCTTTACCAGCTGAACTATCAGAGAAGCCCATAGAAGTAACTGTCCCCATTTGCAGGGCTGTCATGAACCCCCCGTGCCCCCAGGCTGCTCACAGACTCTGTTCAAGGGCCCCCTTCCCATCCCCCACCCCAGCAACCATCCAATCTCTTGCAATTTGCTGTCTTCATGCTGCTGGGCTGCCCTGGGCTATCGGAGGGGCAAGGAGCAAACCCTGTTCCCCCTTTCTCCCCACCCCTCATTTCTCGCATTGGCCCTCCTGCCCAAGCTGTAAAGAGCCATGAAACTCCCTCAGAAGGCTAAGAAACTAAAACGAAGGCTCAGAAACTAAAACGAAGGCTCAGAAACTGAAAGGAAGGTTCAGAAACTGAAAGACACTACAGGGCCAAAGGGAGAGAATTGAAACGTGTCCGATCAGCCTGATACCACGTGGTCCAAGGGGAGCCACCTCCCAAAGCTAAGCCCTCCTTCCCACCGTTTTATCTTCGGAGGCAGCCTCTCCACCTGCAAACCTCGGCCCGCGTCCCCCTCATCTCTCAGGGTCACACCGGACACGGCCCCGGCCACTCCCAGGCACTCAATGACCTTAGCTGCACTAGGCCTGCAGCTCCGCAGGGACCCTAGCCTCCAGGACACTCAGGCCCCTCAACTCCAGGCCACTCGCCGTCCTCTGCCAGGGACGAGCCATCTTCCTGAGGCCGACCCCACTGGGCCAGCGTGACTCCGAGTTGGCCCTGGCCCAGAGCCATCTGCAGACCATTGCTGCTGGTCGGGAAAAAAGACGCAGAGATCGAGAGTCAATAGAAGCGTTTGTGACAGTTTGACAAAGCGATTTTATGTCTGTTGTTAAATTTTACCTTTCAATAATTTTATCTACTTTTAACTGTGCTGGGTCTTTGTCACTCCACTTTCATTGAAGCAAGCAAGGGCTGCTCTCGAGTTGGGGTTCGAGGGCCTCTCATTGAGCTGGCCTCTCTTGTTGTGGAGCAGGGCACCTGGGGCACGCGGGCTTTGGTAGTCGTGGCTCTGGCTCTGGCGTGCAGGCTCAGTAGCTGTCGTGCATGGGCTTAGTTGCTCTGTGGCATGTGGAACCTTCCCGGCTCAGGGATGGAATCTATGACCCCCTCTGCCCCGGCCCCCAACTACACAAGAAGGTGAAGGTGGACTCCTTACTCCAGAGCCACCAGGGAAGCCCTGTTGCTAATTTTTTTAAATAATGATTTTTAAATGGGCCTGCCTCTTGAATGATTCTCTTTTTATTTCATTTTCTAACAGTTTATTATATTTTAAAGTATTGGTCTGACAGATTGGGAATTTTTTAAAATGGTTCTTCCCTACAGATCATTTGAGAAGGGCTGATCTGAACGTATAAGGGAAAGAGGATCTATTTCCCTGAGGGTCTATTTTCCTCCCGGCCACCACGTGGGGACTCAAGCTTGTTTTAGAAGAGGCAGAGGAACCAGAGATCAAATTGCCAACATCCGATGGATCATCGAAAAAGCAAGAGAGTTCCAGAAAAAGTTCTATTTCTGCTTTATTGACCATGCCAAAGCCTTTGACTGTGTGGATTACAATAAACTGTGGAAAATTCTGAAAGAGATGGGAATACCAGACCACCTGACCTACCTCTTGAGAAATCTGTATGAAAGTCAGGAAGCAACAGTTAGAACTGGACATGGAACAACAGACTGGTTCCAAATATGGAAAGGAGTACGTCAAGGCTGTATATTGTCACCCTGCTACCCTGCTTATTTAACTTATATGCAGAGTACATCATGAAAACGCTGGGCTGGAGGAAGCACAAGCTGGAATCAAGATTGCCGGGAGAGATATCAATAACCTCAGATATGCAGATGACACCACCCTTATGGCAGAAAGTGAAGAGGAACTCAAAAGCCTCTTGATGAAAGTGAAAGAGGAGAGTGAAAAAGTTGGCTTAAAGCTCAACATTCAGAAAACGAAGATCATAGCATCCGGTCCCATCACTTCATGGCAAATAGATGGGGAAACAGTGGAAACAGTGTCAGACTTTATTTCAGGGGGCTCCAAAATCACTGCAGATGGTGATTGAAGCCATGAAATTAAAAGATGCTTACTCCTTGGAACGAAAGTTATGACCAACCTAGACAGCATATTGAAAAGCAGAGACATTACTTTGCCAACAAAGGTCCATCTAGTCACGGCTATGGTTTTTCCAGTGGTCATGTATGGATATGAGAGTTGGACTATAAAGAAAGCTGAGCACCGAAGAATTGATGAACTGTGGTGTTGGAGAAGACTGTTGAGAGTCCCTTGGACTGCAAGGAGATCCAACCAGTCCATCCTAAAGGAGATCAATCATGAGTGTTCATTGGAAGGACTGATGTTGAAGCTGAAACTCCAATACTTTGGCCACCTGATGTGAAGAGCTGACTCATTTGAAAAGACCCTGCTGCTGGGAAAGATTGAGGGCAGCAGGAGAAGGGGATGACAGAGGATGAGATGGTTGGATGGCATCACTGACTCAATGGACATGGGTTTGGGTGGACTCTGGGAGTTGGTGATTGACAGGCAGGCCTGGTGTGCTGTGGTTCATGGGGTCGCAAAGAGCTGGACATGACTGAGCGACTGAACTGAACTGATCTGAACGTATAGGGGAAAGAGAATCTATTTTCCTGAGGGTCTTCCTGAGAGTCTATTTTCCTCCAGCCACCACGTGGGGACTCAGGGTCTCTCATTCTCAAACAGAGCCAGGTTCCTTCCTTTGGCCCACCCCTCCCCCACCCCCGAACTTCACAGCTCCAGGACTTACTGGGGATAAAACCCAGCTTATATCAAGAGTCCTCCTTAACAGCTGCTCCCTGTAACCTCAGAAGCCCCAGCAAACCTTCATGATGACGGTGCAAGAGACCGCCCCCCTCCCGCAGTCAAGTCAGAAGGGCGTGGAGGCCAGGCCATCAGCAGCAGAGGCTGGGGGGCAGGGTCTGCCCCGTCTGTCTGCAGAGGAGGAGCCAGCGTCTCCACCACTCACTTGACTTCAGTAGAAGAAAAGCAGGCTGTTTACAAATAGAAGATAATGTTGGTGCAGATGGCGGCCCTGAGTGGAGCGGGGGTGGGGAGACACGGGCAGCCTGCACTGTATTCCTGGTCACCAGACCCGAGGCCATACAAGAGGCCATACAAGCGGCTGTGCCGGTCAGCATGTCAGCCCCCAGGGGCGCGCCGGTCCCTTGCAGGCGGTGGCCATGGTCCTGCCTGCTCGTCTCTGAGAGTCAAGACAGCCCGATCCTGTAAATAAACAGTCTCATGCAAAACAAGCCTGGTGTGCTGCAGTCTGTGGGGTCGCTGCAGTCCGTGGGGCGGCTGCAGTCCGTGGGGTTGCTGCAGTCCGTGGGGCTGCAAAGAGTCGGACACGATTCAGTGACTGAGCAACAACAACAAAGCCGCAGTGTCTCCTGCACCCTCTGAGCCCCTGCCGCGCCGGGCTCTGATCAGGGTGGGGGCTGGTGTAGCGCCCCAGAGACACCGGGGAACCCGAGGCTCAGGAAAGAGACGTGTTTTTATCCGAATCACAGAGCACTTAACAAGCCTTAGTGCTGAGACTGGGACTTGCAGTGTTGGTGGCAAAATCTCGCGTGTTTTTAGCCAGAAGGCCCGTCTCACAGGCACAGTAAAGCCGGCCCGGAGCGTGGGGGTCCTGGCTGCGACGCCAGCCAGTCTATCAAGCGTCAGCTGGACAAATATTTCTTGAGCCGCCAGGACATACCAGGCCCTGGGCTGGACCCCTAGGGTACCGTCCTGCTTCCAGAACCAAAAGTGAACCAGCTCAGACCATCCCGCCCAGGGAGGGGATATTTGAGCCAAGGCTGAGGGGAACAGAGTGAGCAGCTTGAGTACTTTGGGGAAAGGAATGCGGCAGCACCAACTCCCAGCCCAGCCCCAGCCTCCTTGAGGCTCATTCCAGGGTCACCTCCTCCTGGAAGCCTTCCCTGTTTCATCCCTCCTCCGCCTGGGCCAGGCGCTCCTCCGGCTCCCACAGCTCTGTGTTCTCTTGTTACTGTGTCTCTGAGTCCCCACCAGCCTGGGAGCAGCTTGGGGACAGGGGTTCGTCTGCAGTACTGTTTCCGAGCCTGGCGCTGCCAGCCACCAGGCACCCCTCACTGGTTGGTGAGCTCCGAATGGTCAGCTTGGCAGGGTTCAGCTCGGATTCTTCAAGATGGCTTCCTCTGAGCCTAGAATAGGACCCAGCCAGGGTAGGTGTTCAGAGTTGTTGTTTGGTTGCTAGGTCGTGTCTGATTCTGTGTGACCCCATGGACTGCAGCACACCAGGCTTCCCCGTCCTTTACCATCTCCCAGAGTTTATGATGCCATCCAACCATCTCCTCCTGCCCTCAATCTTTCCCAGCATCAGTCTTTTCCAATGAGTTGGCTCGTCGCATCAGGTGGCCAAAGTACTGGAGCTTCAGCTTCAGCATCAGTCCTTCCACTGAATATTCAGGAGTTCTGCATTTGTTGAATAAATGAACTTGGAGTCCCGGTGCACGTGGACAGGCATCTCACTCGGTCCTCCTGACACACCTGTGTGCTGGAGGGTCTGGTAACCATGCAGGCTGAGCTAGGGGGTGTGGTTGGTACATTTCTTCAGTTCGGTTCAGTTCAGTCGCTCAGTCGTGTCCGACTCTTTGCAACCCCATGAGCTGCAGCATGGCAGGCCTCCCTGTCCAACAGGGAGCCCACCCCAGAGCCCACTCTGGACCAACTCCCAGAGCCCACCCAAACTCATGTCCATTGAGTTGGTGATGCTATCCAACCATCTCATCCTCTGTCGTCCCCCTTCTCCTCCTGCCTTCAATCTTTCCCAGCATCAGGGTCTTTTCAAGAGTCAGCTCTTCACATCAGGTAGCCAAAGTATTGGAGTTTCAACTTCAACATCAGACCTTCCAATGAACACTCAGGACTGATGTTGCAGTCCAAGGTACTCTCAAGAATCTTCTCCAACACCACAGTTCAAAGCATCAATTCTCTGGTGCTCGGCTTTCTTTATAGTCCAACTCTCACATTGATACATGACTACTGGAAAAACCATAGCCTTGACTAGATGGACCTTTGTGGACCTACCCTTCCTGACTGAACAGCTGGATGAGGTCTCATGAAGAGGCCACACGCCTGAAGCCACCATCCAGATCAGAAATCGCAGAACAGAGCTCTGAGGCCTCTGCCCGCCTCCCGCAGTAGTACCATGGCCCCCCAGTAGTAAGCTGTCCTTCCTGCCGTAGACGGCCTTGCCTGGGTGGGACCTTCGTGAAGGCAGCATGCGACACGAGCCTCCGTCCGGCTGCCCACGCGGCCCTGTGCCCAGGACCCACCCGTGCCGTGCGGGGTGCTACATCACACTCCTCTCCGGCTGCCCACGCGGCCCTGCACCCAGGACCCCCCCGCGCCATGCAGGGTGCCATGTCACACTCCTCCGCGGTCCTGTCGCAGGTGTGTTGGATGCTCGCCGTTGGGAGCCACTCAAGGGGCTTCCAGTGGGCGGCTCCTGTGTGTTTCCGCTGGGTGTCCACCCGGGCGTGGGCGTGCCGAGTCACAGCCCAGCGCTGGGTGTCCACCCGGGAGCGGGCGTGCCAAGTCACAGCCCAGCAGATGCTGCCAGACGGGGCGACCAAACTTTGGCTCACAGCGCCAGAACCAGCTTCCCCCAGCAGTGACCTGTCTGCACATCTCAGGTCTTCTTTCTGGGGGGCGGTTACTGACCCTCGGCGTGGTTCGATCTGTACTTCCCCGAGGATGAAAAAGCTGAGTGCCTGCTCAGGCTCACCGATAGTCTGAATATCCTCTTTGCTCAGGTATCTTGTGTGTCTGCTTTATCTGCTTTCTTCCTTCATGATTCGCGGTTGTTCTCTATTCTAGATTCAGATTTGTTTTGGTCCCACGTAAGTACTGCGAACATCTCCATCTTTGGCTCGCGGGTTCCTGGTTCCGAGCCTAGAAGAGGACCCCGCCCGGAGCAGGCATTCCACTGAGTTGTTGTTCAGTGGCTAAGCTGTGTCTGACTCTTTGCGACTGCAGAGCCTGCTCAGGGCTCAGGGCGCCGTGGCCCCCTGCTCACGGCAGGGCAGGGCAGGCCCCATTCCGCCTCTTTCAGAGGGAATTGCCCAAAAGGGTTAGGGTTAGGGTTAGGGGAGTCCATTCCCCTGTCCAGCCCAGGGCACCAGGGGTACAAAGGGGGCCCTTGCTGCCAGCTGGGCTGGCTGGCTGGCTGGCACTGCTCCCACAGCTCCCGAGGGATTGGGACTCCCATGTGAGCCCACCCGAGACCTTTTCTTGCCTGATCCCTGGCCCTTCCCAGTCCTGACATCACCAGGATCCTGCCTCACGCTCCGCGTCTCAGGGAGCCAGACCCCTGCTAAGCCCAGGCTGAGTGTAGAGGTTACCAGGGCCTGTCTGGTGTTAACTGTGTGCCCCTTGTGCTGGGTGGCCCAGAGGTCAGCAGCTGCAGCCCTCAGCTGTCCTGCCCACCGGGACACGCAGGGATGGGGGGCAAAATCTACTGAGAAGTACAGGCTCAAGCCGCGGGCGCCCCCTCCCTCCTCACCTCCTTGGGCCCCCTTCATGGGAGGTGCTGGTCCTTAGGACGGTGCAGAAACCCCGCTGCTAAGCCTAGAGTTCAGATCTATGATTGCTTTGTGCTCCTTTGGTTAACGCCAGGAGAGGTGCGATCACAAAAACCTCAGGCTTATCTGCCTTCTGGTTTCTGTGGAAACTCCGAAGGCTCTGGGTCACGTGCTGGGGAGAGAAGTGGCTGTCTGGGCTCCCTCTGAGCCGGCCGGCTGCCAGCCCCTTGAGGGCACTGCAGGATGGGTTGCGAGGCTGGCAGGCCAGCGCCTGGGCTGGGAAGGGGCAAGGGCCCCAGAGGACCTGGGCAGCCCAAGGCCCTAGAAGTGACTGGCCTGGAGAGGGGCTCTTCCCTCCACTTTACAGGTGAGCAAACTGAGGCTCGGAGAGGGGAAGGGACACTTGCCCCAAACCCGGCGGACCGGAGTCTCAGGGCCCCAGGAAGCCTGTGTTGTGGGCACCTTGCTGGGAGTCACATCACAGTGGCTGTCCATCTACTGAAACTGTGTGACCTCGCTTGGGGCCGGCAGGGTTGAAACAGACCTCCCTTCTACCCGGTGCACCTGGGGCTGGAGCGTCCGCCTGCACGCCGGTGACCGGGGCCACCTTCAGATATGTCGGAGGCCTCACCCCCAACTGACGAGGGGGCTCCGAGGCTCCTGCCGCCTTCACCCGCCCAGTGCCAACCCAAGGCCACAGGCAGAGCCCGCAGCGCCCCCCGTCCCCAGCCCCCCGACGCGGGTCAGCAGCAGCGTGAGCTGCCAGGACGTCACCTTCCTGCCTCTCCCAGCCCCGTGCGGCTCCACTGCAGGGACTTAGTGCTGGAGGCAGGTGGGCGGTGTGAGGGGTGTGCTGTCCCCAGGCTGGGCTGGGGGAACCGGTGTGGTCACAGCTCCAGTCCTGCCGGGCTGACCCCTTGACCGGGCGCCGGGTGGGCTCTGAAGGCAGCTCCATTGGCCGCTGTAAGGGGAAGCCGCCGGCACCAAGGCCCGCCCACCCCCCTCACCCCCACCCCCAGGCTGCAGCCAGGCCCTCAATGAGCCCTTGAGTTGGGGTTTTCACTTGTGCCAGGGAAGGGCTCCCAACACCCCCAGCTGGGCCCCTGCTGGCGCCTGGGGAGTGCGGGGAGGCGGGCAGGCTCAGAGAGGAAGCGCCTGGCCCGCTTCCCTGGGCACGCTGGCTCACAGGGACCCCAGCAGGGGGAGGGACCTGAGGTTAAACCAGGCTAAGGGAGTGCTGAGCGCCCTGGGGCGCTGGCCAAGGATGGCTGGCGGTCCTCCCCGCTCCCAGGCAGCACCGGGCAGGCTGAGAGCTGGGCTCCGCTTTGTTTTTAGTGGCGTCGAGTCCCCATGGTTTAAACAGACTGTTTTAAGAAATGGGGAATTTGGGTAAAAATCTGGGGCACTAAGGATATAGAAGAAATTCCTTCCAACCCCCTGCTGTTGAGGAGTCAGGGATGGGCTGTCTGGCTCTGTGACCCACTCCCCCCACGGCTCCTGAATGTCCCACTGGGCGCCCCTCTCCTTGTGAAGTACCTGTGAGGGCAGGGAGCCCTCTCTTTTCATGACCTGTGTGCACTCCAGCCAGACAGCCTCGGTGCGGCCATTTCCTGTGTGGCCTTAGGCAAGTGTTTCACCCTCTCTGTCTCTGACGTCAACATACAGAGTGATGACAAGGACAGCCCTGGGGGTTGAGGATGAGAACCCGGCTAGGCCAGCTCCCTGCTCCTCCTCTGCGCCAGCTCCATCTCACCCCGTGGCCACGCCGCGCCACACTGCTGCCTCTCCAGGGCCACAGAGGAGCCCTGGGGGGTCTCCACCCACCCCACGCCTGACAAGCCGAGCCTGCAGCGCTGCCGCTACCCCCACGCAGGGCATGCACCCACGATCCATCTTCCTGGGCAGCAGAGGCGTGCCCTGCCCCTCAGCAGTGGGCACAGCACGCTGCCAGCCTTTCTGCCCAGGGACCCCCACCCCCCACATCTCTTGCTCAGAGTCCCACCGGTGAGTCTGTTGCTTCAGGCTGGTTCCCCGGCGTCAGCCCCTCAGGCCTGGTCCCATGGGCTGCGGGCCGGGCGGGTGTGAGGTTGGGACTTCGAGTGAGAACTGTATCAGGTGCGCTTTCCTGCTGGCTCAGACAGGCAGGAATCTGACTACAGTGTGGGAGACCAAGATGGGCCGGAGAAACAACCACCTCAGATATGCAGCTGACACCACTCAAAGGGCAAAGCGAAGAGGAACTAAAGCGCCTCTTGATGAGGGCGGAGGAGGACAGTGATAGAGCCGGCTTAAGACTAAATATTAAAAAAAAGAAACAACTAAGATCATGACACCTAGCCCCCTTACCGCATGGCAAATAGAAGGGGGCAAGGTGGACACGGTAACAGGTTTCCTCTTCTTGGGCTCCAAAATCACTGCAGATGCTGACTGCAGCCATGAAATCAGAAGATTGCTTCTTGGCAGGAACACTATGACAAACCTAGACAGTGTACTGAAAAGCAGAGACATTACTCTGCCAATAAAGGTCTGAATAGTCAAGACCATGGTCTGGCCAATGGTCACGCACGGTTGTGAGAGCTGGCCTTAAAGAAGGCAGAGCGCCAAAGAATTCACGCCTTCCTACTGTGAAGGAGAAGACTCCTGAGAGCCCCCTGGACAGCAAGGAGATCACTGCTGAGAGCCCCCTGGACAGCAAGGAGATCACTCCTGAGAGCCCCCTGGACAGCAAGGAGATCACTCCTGAGAGCCCCCTGGACAGCAAGGAGATCACTCCTGAGAGCCCCCTGGACAGCAAGGAGATCACTCCTGAGAGCCCCCTGGACAGCAAGGAGATCACTCCTGAGAGCCCCCTGGACAGCAAGGAGATCACTCCTGAGAGCCCCCTGGACAGCAAGGAGATCACTCCTGAGAGCCCCCTGGACAGCAAGGAGATCACTCCTGAGAGCCCCCTGGACAGCAAGGAGATCACTCCTGAGAGCCCCCTGGACAGCAAGATCACTCCAGCAATGAACATGAACTTGGGCGAACTCCGGGAGACGGGGAGGGGCAGGGAGGCCTGGCGTGCGGCTGCCCATGGGGTCGCCAAGAGGTGGACACGACTGGACAACACCAGGCTTACCTCCACCAGGAGTGGAGTACTGAGTCTCAGGTGGATGGAGGCTGGGCCTGCACAGGGTGGACCACGCGAGCCTCCCACCTTCACAAGGCTGGTGTTCACATTCCCATCTCACAGACAGGAAAACTGAGACTCCCTAGCCTGCCCAAGGCACAGAGCTCAGAGGAGGGGGCCCACATTCAGACCAAGGTCTGCTTGGGCCAGTTTTGTTTTCTCAACACTGAGCTGGCTGCCTTTTTGTGCCCTGAACCTGTGCCCTCTGCCTCTCTGGTGGACAGTACATCCGGCCAACGATGCCTAGGTGTAGGGCAAGAAGCAGAAAGGCCCCACACCTGGGGCAAATGCCCAGCAGCCCTCACCCGGGTAAGCTGCCTGGATGTGCCAGGAACTGCAGCTCTGTGGCTTCAAGGATGGACACCCCTCATCTCTGGCAACAACAGCTCAGAGGCTGAGCAGGGCTCAGAGGCTCCGAGGACCTGGGCTCCTCCCAGCGGCCCTCGCCCCCAACAAGCCAACTCCGCCCATTCCTGGAGCCTGGCTGGGCACCTGCTGGCTGGCCTGTCCCTGACCCGACTACCACGGTGTGGGAGGTGGGGGGCGGGACCCTGGCCTCCTGGGGGTCTTCCTTACAGCGGGGGCCTCACACCTCTCGGCAGCTCCCTCAGGCTGCCCTGAGCAGAAAGGAATGGGCTTTCTCATCCCCCATGAATGAACCCAGGGCGCCCCCAGGAGGAACCCTCCACAGGGAGAGGCCGGTGGACACATTCCTGAAAATCAGGGGGTGCAACAGAGTCATCGACAAGGCCTTCTGTGTAAAACTGTCAACAATTTACAACAGAAGCACATCATCAGGATTTTTTTTTTCTCCTGGAATCAAGAGTCAACAGTATCTGAGGGGCGAAGACCTAGCACAGGAGGAAGCCGGCCCCCAGGCGGCTAGTGGTGGGGGGTCGGGGGTCGAGAAGGGCCGGCTCAAGTCTTTCCTGCACCTGAGGCCGTGGCTCTGCGACTCTTCGCGACCCCATGGACTGCAGCCCACCAGGCTCCTCCGTCCATGGGATCTTCCAGGCGAGAGCACTGGAGTGGGGTGCCATTGCCTTCTCCGGAGGCCGTGGCTCTGCCTGCTGTAAAGACGCAGAGCAGGAGCGACGCCAGCATTGGGGCGGAGGACGGGGGAGGATCGCAGGGTCTGCAGAGCGTGGTCGGATGACCTCCACCGCGGCCAGGACGCAAGCCCCCCGCTCGGCCCCTCACAGAGCCGGCTTTTTCTTCTTGGTGCGGGGCGCCGGCCGCAGCTCCCCAGGCCCGTGGGCGAATGGGCAGCAGTCCGCAGGCAGGACGCAGCCATCGGGGTGATGAGCGAAGAACCAACAGATGCGGGTTTTGAAGGTGTCGGAGGACGGCCTCCGCTTCGCCTCCGGTTCCTCCTGCTTCCGCGGCCTCTCCTCCCTCCAGTCGCGGATGCGCACGCGCCCATGCAGAACTGGGGTTGGAACAAAGAGAAGAGACGCGGCAGAGTTAGCTGCGGGCCGTGGGCTCCCGGGGTGGGGTGGGGGGGCGTGGGGTGGGGCGGGGGTGGGAGAGGGCTCTGTGGGTGCAGGCGTCCCAGGCTGGGGGCACAGCCCCCAGGAGGCGTGGCAGGGGAGGCAGATCGAGCTCCTTACCCGCCTGAGGCCTGCAGTCCCCCCTAAAGTGGAGCCGGAGGCAGGGGTGAGGGGGAAGGAGGGCAGGGTGGAAGCGCGGGGCTGGGGGTGGTCAGGAGGAGCTGCCAGACACCCTGGGGAGAGGCGAGGAGCCTGTGCCTGAGACCCTGGTGATGACAAGACCAGAGTGACCACAGAGGGCTGGGCAGCACGGGTACCAGCTCGAGGGACGGGGCTAAGGACCGAGCGACCACGAGCATGGTCCTGATACGGGCAGGACATCGGGACATCTGCGAGGCAGCCCTGGCCCCGAGGACTCACGGCCACATCACAAACAGAAGGCGGAGTGAGACGGGGTGGGGTCCTTTCTGGCCGGTGAAGACCAGGGGAGAGGTTTACAACCAGAGAAAGTCGGGGCTCGAGGCAGCCCTGTGGCGGGCGCTGGGTGGCGGAGTGACCGCAGAGCTGGGTGGCTGAAGGGCCCTGGGGAGGGGTGCGCCCGTCAGCTGACCATTGCCTAGCAGCCTCCTGAGCTGGTGCCCCGACTCACGGAAGCTGCTCCGAGGGCTTCCACTGGCCATCACCCTGTCCCAAGTCAACATCCCCACAGAAATGGGCTGAAGTAGCCAAGCCCTGGTGGTTTCCCCTGGAAGCGCTAAAACCACGTGGAGACACAACGGCTCTGGGAGAAATAAAGGCCGCTCACTGAACAAATCTGGCTCCCCAACTTCTAAGGAAAACTTCAAAGTGGGAATGAAAGCTTGAATTTCCCCTGCAGATTGCCTCCTGTTATTGCAATAATGGGACTGCCTGTCTCTGGAGACTGATGATTTATTAAAACTGACCCTCGAAGCCAGAGGAAGGAAGCGCAGAGGCGCCTCTGTGTGTGGAGGACACAACGAGGGATTCAGCCTCGGCACGGCCGACAAGCACCTACGAAGGGCCAGGCAGGCCCCACTCTTGGCGGGGCGGAACAAACAGCTTGGCTCCCCGGCCTGAGAGCCGGGCAGGAAGCCACGGCCTTCATGGTGTGCCCACAGCAGCCCCTCCTGGTGCAGCCAGGAATGACATGGCCGGCCGGAGCAGGGTGCCCGGGGCGCCCCCTGCTCCACACACGCAGGGGGAGCCCCGGGGCGAGGCGCCCCCAAACTCCAGCAGTGTGCATCCGAAAGACGGGGGCCCCTCACTGCCTGGATGGGGTGCAAGGCACCCCCAAACTCCAGCAGTGTGCATCTGAAAGATGGGGGGCCCCTCACTGCCTGGACAGGGTGTGAGGTGCCCCCAAACTCCAGCAGTGTGCATCCAAAAGATGGGGGGCCCTCACTGCCTGGACAGGGTGCGAGACGTCCCCAAACTCCAGCCATGTGCATCCGAAAGACGGGGGCCCCTCACTGCCTGGACAGGGTGCGAGATGTCCCCAAACCCCAGCAGTGTGCATCCGAAAGATGGGGGGCCCTCACTGCCTGGACAGGGTGCGAGACGTCCCCAAACTCCAGCCATGTGCATCAGAAAGACGGGGGGCCCCTCACTGCCTGGACAGGGTGCGAGATGTCCCCAAACTCCAGCAGTGTGCATCCGAACGACGGGGGGCCCCCTCACTGCCTGGACGGGGTGCGAGGCGCCCCCAACTTCCAGCAGTGTACATCAAAGACGGAGGTCTCTCACTGCTTAGACGGGATACAAGGCACCCCCAAACTCCAGCAGTGTGCATCCGAAAGATGGGGGGCCCTCACTGCCTGGACAGGGTGCGAGACGTCCCCAAACTCCAGCAGTATGCATCCGAAAGACGGGGGGCCCTCACTGCCTGGACAGGGTGCGAGGTGCCCCCAAACTCCAGCAGTGTGCCTAAAAGACGGGGACCCCTCACTGCCTGGATGGGGTGCGAGGTGCCCCCAAACTCCAGCAGTGTGCATCCGAAAGACGGGGGCCCCTCACTGCCTAGACGGGATGCAAGGCACCCCCAAACTCCAGCAGTGTGCACCCAAAAGACGGGGGGCCCTCACTGCCTGGACGGGATGCAAGGCACCCCCAAACTCCAGCAGTGTGCATCCAAAAGGCGAGGGGCCCCTCACTGCCTGGACAGGGTGCAAGACATCCCCAAACTCCAGCAGTGTGCATCCGAAAGACGGGGGGGCCCCCTCACTGCCTGGACAGGGCGCGAGGCACCCCCAAACTCCAGCAGTGTGCATCAGAAAGACGGGGGCCCCTCACTGCCTGGACGGGGTGCAAGGGCCCCCAAACTCCAGCAGTGTGCATCCGAAAGGCAGCCTCCCGCCCCCATCCCTGGACAGGCTCAAGAGAAATTTGGGGGAAGACAGTGAGGGGTTTGCTGCAACCAAAAGTAGGGACAGACCCTGGCGTCCAGAAAGCGGCTGGTCCCCGCCCCTCAGGGCCGGCAGGCTTGCAGCAGGCCCTCCACTGACCGCGTTTCTGGAGCCGTCCCTGCAGGGTCGGGAGAAGGGGTCCAGACAGGACTCGTAAGGCTGGGAGAGTGGGTGCTCAGGACGAGGGGCGGCCCCCGAGAGGGCAGAGGCCAGAGGCCAGGGCGCCCCGGGGCCGGGATGGCTGATGGCCCCTCCATCCCCCAGGACATGGCCGCCTCTGTGCCCCCCACCCCCTGCCTGGGCAGGCCTGTGCCCTGCGTGTGTGCCCCTCCAGCCAGCTCTCGGGCCAGAAGCAGCCTTTCCCCGGGTGGAAACATGCCCTGATTTTCAGGGCGTCACAGGCAGGAAACGGGCCGTGCCAGGTCACTCTCTGCCCACCCGAGCCCATCGCCTCCCGCGAGTGCGAGCCCTGCGGACTCACGAACCCACAGCTCTGCCCCTCCACCATTTCTGACCACAGACGTCGCCTGGACCAAAATATCCTGAGGAAACGGCAGGAGGTCTCCCAGAAACTCTCTGTGGTGGTTTAGTCGCTCAGTCATGTCCGATGCTTTGCGACCCCATGGAGTGTAGCCCGCCAAGCTTCTCTGTCCATGGCATTCTCCAGACAAGAACACTGGAGTGGGTAGCCTATTCCTCCTCCAGCAGATCTTCCCGACCCAGGAATCGAATGAGGGTCTCCTGCATGGCAGGCAGATTCTTTACCAGCTGAGCTACCAGGGAAGCCCCAGAAACTCTCTGCAGAGGTAAATTTACTGGGTGCTGGGGTGCGCGCGGCAGCACCCGTTCTGGGGTCTGTCTCAGCCAAGTGACCAGCCCCGCCCCCGACTCATTGGACACCCTGGGCTGGGGACTGCCCTCCCTAGCTGGGTCCGCATCCTCAAGGCTGGGCGAGGACACCAGCCCGGCCCACGAGAGGCTCAGCGCAGGCGGAACTGAAAGGTCTGAAACTGCCTTCACCTCCTCACTCGTGTAACCGTGACTGGAAAACCAGCCAT
The DNA here is from genome assembly GCF_019923935.1 of Bubalus bubalis. NCBI lineage: Eukaryota > Metazoa > Chordata > Mammalia > Artiodactyla > Bovidae > Bubalus > Bubalus bubalis. The sequence goes on from NC_059163.1 coordinate 3,084,666, forward strand.
GTTAGTTAAAAAAAAAAATCTACAGAGAAAAGCCTGAGCTCAGGCATATTTATTGCGTGACTGGGAGCAGCATGTTTACTGGCACTCAACACCCAGGCCTCTGACTCAAAAGTGTTTCCAGAAATAAATGAATATGCCCCTCAATGCCAACCACACAGAAAGCAATCATGCACACGTGTATTTATGATGGGGGAAAAAAGACACGATTTCATGAAATCAAACCAAAAGTGCACCAGGAACAGCAGAGGGCAGAGTAGCGCCCGGCATGGTGATTTTTAAGCCGCTGAAGCTCTGTACAGCAGAGCCCGGCCAGCGGGGACGCCCCCGCATCTCCACTCACCAGTGGGCTGCCCGCCACAAGCACCCTGGAGCCGCAGCTCCTCCGCAGACCCCCCCACCCTTGCAGCAGGAGCGCTTAGTCCAAGTGGAGATGAAAACAGCCCCGGAAGGCCAGCCAGGCCACCCAGAGGCACCGCGGGCATGACCACCCGCGCGCTCCTCCTGGGGGTGCTTAAGGGCTGCGGGAGGAGTCGGAGGTTGTGCTCCAGCCCTGCGCCTCCCCCCACCCACCCTGGCCCCATGCTGCTGCTGCTGCTAAGTCGCTTCAGTCGTGTCCGACTCTGTGCGACCCCAAAGACGGCAGCCCACCAGGCTCCCCCGTCCCTGGGATTCTCCAGGCAAGAACACTGGAGTGGGTTGCCATTTCCTTCTCCAATGCATGAAAGTGAAAAGTGAACGTGAAGTCGCTCAGTCGTGTCCGACTCTTCACCACCCCATGGACTGCAGCCCACCAGACTCCTCCGTCCATGAGATTTTCCAGGCTAGAGTACTGGAGTGGGGTGCCATTGCCTTCTCCATCGGCCGCATGAGAGGACCACAAAGGCGGGCTGGGAGGGGCACTCGCCCACCCCTGGGGCTTGGATGGCTGCCCGTGTCCCGGCTCGGGACCCACGGGCCCTGCCCCCTCAGCTCAGGGCCCTGTGTGCAGAGGTCTCAGGAAGCCAGGCCCTCCTCCACATGGTCACAGGGGAGTCACCTCGCCCTCGCCGGTCAGAGGCCCAAGGGCCGCAGCCTGCCAGCCCCAACCACGCCCACCCCCTGCCCCTTCCCACACGCTGCTCCCTCTGCCCGAAACGCTTCTCCTTGTCCCGCTTGGCACGACCAGCGCAGACGCCGCGTCCTGAGCGCAAGTGTCCCTGACAGGCCTCCCTGGGCAGGGACGTCACCCATGACACAGGGCAGCGCAAGGAGACGCCCACTGACTTCAAAGCCACACACGAAGTACTTAGGAGTGAAGAGTACGCCAGCTGCGGTGTGCTGTAAGATACTTCCAGAAAAAAGAAAGTACACACAACCAACCACGGACCCCCTGGCGGAGGGGTCTGCAGAAGCCCCCTTGTGCGGCTGAAGGTAAACAGGCCTCCTCTGAGCCCCGGTGCCATGTACACATCTGTGACACACCCCCAGCAGACCGCAGGGAGGGCGGGGACTGCTCCCCACCCTGCAGAGCCCGCAGCCGGCGTGGAGGAGACTGCGGACCCGGGCCCTCCTGCTGCTCGCCTGGAACCGGGGGCGGCAGGGCAGGGCTGGCTGGGAGCTCAGGGTGCTTCCAGTCTACAGGCAGCCAGAGGCCAAAGCAAAGCAGGTACCCGAGCGCCACCAGAAATGCTCCAAGACAGGAGGCCCCACCAGCAGGCTCGTCCCTCCAAGGGCGAAGGGGCGCACCCTGGACAGGGTGGGGCTGAGCCTGGGGCCAAGGCAGAGGCCGGGGGCATCAGAGAGACAGCAGTGTGACCCACGCACCATCCCCACGTGAGATGTACATGAGGGAGCCACGATCTGGCTCCAGACTCCTCTAAGATGGAGTCACTTCCTCAGAAAGGGGACGGGGGCCCCCCAGGGCTGGAGCTGGGGCTGCAGGGCAGAGTCATTCCTCAGGAAGGGGACGGGGCCTCCCCAGGGCCGGAGCTAGGGGCGCAGGGCAGACAGAGTCATTCCTCAGGAAGGGGACGGGGCCCCCCCAGGGCTGGAGCTTGGGGCGCAGGGCAGACAGAGTCATTCCTCAGGAAGGGGACGGGGGCCCCAGGGCCGGCCCTGGGGTGCACAGCCGCGCCTCACCTTGGAACACCTGCGGGCTGTTCCTCAGCAGCGTCTGCAGGCCCCCGCACTCCCGCTTCAGCCTCTGCAGAGTCTCCCGGTCCAGCTCCCCGGCCACCTCCGCCAAGGACAGGCTCCCTGTGGGAGATGGGGTTGCCCCCAAACATGAGAGCCGTAATTGAGCCCGCAGCTCCTCTGCGGCACACAGCCAGTCGGCCCCTCCACGGAGCGCGGCTCCAGCACGGGCTGCCACTCAGGGCCGGGAGGGCAGGGCCACCCACCAGCGACCCCCAAGCCCCGCTGAGAGGATCAGGGGAAAATTAAATGCAGGCCCAGACAGTCCTTGCTGCCCCCGGGGCTGCCCCTCAGGGGCTCCCCGACGCAGGCTCATACACACGGCCCCGCACGCTGCCTCTGGCTAGCCCTTCCACATGTGTGTGTCCCGACCGGACCTCCGGGGCCAGCCCACTCCCTTCCACCCCATGTGCCCTTGGCCAGGCTGTGGAGGGCAGACACCAGGCCCTGGGTCAACGAGCCCTGGAGACAGACCTACTCACTGGTCATGCAGGGCTCAGACACACGGGGGTACTGGGCCCGGGGTCACCAATTCCAGTGACTAAGGTGGGGAGCCTGCAGCTCTGGGGCTAAGGGTTCCCCTGCCAGCACCAGGCAGACTTCTCACTGCTGGCCAGGCAGCCAGAGCGCCCCAGGGTGGGCCGACCCTCGAAGACCTACATGGGGAGGGGGGCTGCCTGGCTCCCTGCCATCTCCAGCAGGCGGGTGGCCTGAGACCCCATCCCTGGAGCCACCACCACCCCGTACCCCCGCACGAACCCAGGAAGAGACCCCGTGCTCACTCACTGACAGGGCGTCCCACCCCAGGCAGAGGCCAGCACCTCTTGCGCGCAATCATATAAAAGGGCCCCCAGAGGAGCGGGCCGTCCTGGGAACTAAGGGTCAAAGGCCTTACTTTCAGCGTCGCCCACAGGCCTGGAGGCTCTGGGCCCTTCGAGACCCCACGTGGAGCCCACCCCCCGATTCCTCCTTGTCCAGCCTGGCCTGCCTCTGCAGGGTGCCCCGAGGAGTGGGTGCTGAACCCCAGAACTCCTCAGAGCCCCCGGGCCTCGTCCATAATTACCTTGCGGTCAGCCACCTGAACTGGGCCCCCAAGAGGCTCTCCTGGCCAGACGGCCACAGGGTCGGGGATCCCTGGAGGGGACAGGCTTGATGGTGCTGCCACGTCGCACAGACACAGGGGATGGGAGGGGTGTTGCGGTGAAGGAAGAAACTCGGGGCTATGCCCTCCATGTCGGGGGCCGGGGGAGACCTGCTGTTCACCACCGCTGGTCTGGCCCAACCACGGGGCCAGCGGGCAGCACCCCCGACTGACGGCGGGGCCTCGGCCTCCTCCCCGAAGGGCGAGCACCCCGCTCCCGGGCAGCCTCACAGAAGCCTCCAGTGGCGACAGGCGCCTTCCATCAGCCCGTCTGAACACTCCTGATAACTAGATCCCTGGTTCTTTAAGTGAGGAAGTCAGTGTTACTCGCTCAGTCGTGCCTGACTCTTTGCGACCGAACCCAGGTCTCCTGCACTGCAGGCAGATTCTTTACCAACTGAGCTACAAAGGGAGCCCCCTGGCCCTTTCGAGAGCCACAGATTCCAGCACGCTACTCACCCTATGAGAGCAATCAGATACAAACGTCTCCCTTTCATCTCTGGCAGCCAGCAACCTGGCTTTCTGTTTGTATCATTTCAATAAATAGAAAACAAGGAGCTCTGGACCCTGAGACTTCCCCGTGACCTCAGCTTCCTCCTCTGAGGCACCAAGGTTCTGTGTGTTAATAGAACCACAAGGAAGAGGGTTTTCTAATGAGCTTGTGAGAAGCCTCACCGCTTCCTTAAAATACACTTAATTTAAAAAGACCATATGGTTTCATGGTGGCTCAGATGATAAAGAATCTGCCTGCAATGCAGGACGGAGAAGGCAATGGCACCCCACTCCAGTACTCTTGCCTGGAAAATCCCATGGACGGAGGAGCCTGGTGGGCTGCCGTCTATGGGGTCGCACAGAGTCGGACACGACTGAAGTGACTTAGCAGCAGCAGCAATGCAGGACACGTGGGTTCGATCCCTGGGTCAGGAAGACCTCTTGGAGAAGGGCAACCCCCTCTGGTATCCTTGCCTGGAGAATCCCATGGACAGAAGAGCCTGGCAGGCCACAGTCCATGGGGTTGCAAAGAGTCAGACATAGCTGAGCGACTAAGCAGATGTACACACGTACATATAGTTTCACACTCGGTCTGAAGAAGAGAAGAAGGAAGGAGTTCCTGCCTGGCACCCAGGGGAAGCTGGGGCTGGCGGTTACCTCCTCGATTCCAGGCCTGCACACTCCCGTCTGCAGGACTTCTCCTTCCCAGCAACAAGTGCGCCACTTGCAAAACCACTTGGTCCACAAACTCTCGAGGAAGGGCGGCGCAGTTCCTCAGGCGCTCGGCTTTCTCCCGGGGCTGAAATCCTGACAGCCAGAGTCCTTCTGCTGGGGCTCTGGCCCCTTGCTGGCCAGCTCCAGCCTCCGCTGTGTGTGTGGGCTGGGCGTCCAGGGCTCCATGCCCCTTGGGGCCAGGGGCGCTGCTGGGAGTGGCCTCAGGGGGCGGAGGGGCAGGACCCCCGCTGCAGGGGCTCCCGGGGCAGCCCCGCCTGCTGTTAATGTAGCGGGTCCTCTCCTCATCCACGGAAGCCTCTCTGGCAGGCGGGTATGTCCTGGACTTCCCGATGAGACAGACCTGCACGTGGAGAGCAGAGAAGGGCTTTAACAGGTCCCAGCGCTACTTCCCCACGTAATTCTCTCATCCTGGAGAACAAACTCCTCAAGGCTTAGGGACCTATGTTGACAGGAATCCTTATTTTACAAACAAATACCAGCATCAGTGACCTCAAAATAAGCAACGAACAGCAAAAGCCCACAGAAAACCTCACTACTCAGACTCCCACGGCACCTAACAAACATACAGACCAAGGTCGCCTTTACTGAGCCAACCGGTCTCGCCCCATCTTGAACACGTTGATGTGTCAGCCCTCACTGCGCACCCCCCGCCCCACACACAGAGCCTGACGGGAACCCCCAGAGCCTCGAGGGGCAGCCTCGCTGGTGGGGGGGGTGCATGTGTGCCCCCAGCAGAGCGCCGGGCACTGCGTGGATGCCCTGTTCACACTGCACGTCCCCCCCATGCGGCCAGACGCAGGCTGCCCTGGAGCAAGAGGACCGGTCTGCAGATGCCGCCACGGGGACGGTGTCTCTGGACGTCCTCCGCGGGCCTGAACCTGATGGAAGTGCCTCCGGTCACATCGGAGCCCTCACTGCTCTGCAGCCGCGCCACCCGCCGACTGTGCCGCCCCGGGCAGGTGACGAGCTCCGTGCACGTGGAGGGAGAGCGCTGGACCTGTGTTCAGTCCTTGATTAACGGCTGCTGCGTGTGGACACCGAGGCTTGCATCCAACCCCCGAACCAGCAATCTATATGAAAACTGAGGCTCCGAGAGGTTGAGCAAGGGCCTGCGGTCTCCAGCTCCCAGTAACGGCAAATGCAAACACTGGAACTGTAGGATCCCTGCACATACACAACCCAAGCTCCGTGTGCGTTGCGTGCTAAGTCGCTTCACTTGTGTCCGACTCTTTTGCAACCCCCCGGACTGTAGCCCACCAGGTTCTATCCATGGAATTCTCCAAGCAAGAACACTGCAGTGGGTGGCCATTTCCTTCTCCAGGGGATCTTTCCGACCCAGGGATCGAACCTGGGTCTCTCATGTCTCCTGCATTGCCAGGAGGGTTCTTTTACCTCTGGCGCCAACTGGGAAGCCCGAACGCTAGCCAAATTCAATTCTAACCTCAGAAGGCTGTGACTTGCCAAGATAGAGGGCATTTGACAGGATGACACGAAGGCTCTAAGGTGAGTGCTAAAGGACGTTTCCAAAACGATTCTGAGCAGCGATAGCGATGGTGTGCCTGAAGCCGACTGAGGGGCCAGCGCCGCCTGGGGCTGCCGCTCCTCCCGGCCTGGCAGCGCCGCCTGGGGCTGCCGCTCCTCCCGGCCTGGCAGCGCCGCCTGGGGCTGCCGCTCCTCCCGGCCTGGCAGCGCCTGTGCCGCCCTGAGTGCGCTTACAGCAAGTGGTGGGGCCCAGAGTTAAGCTCCATCTCCACCTCTCACCGCTGTCAGGCCGTGAAGCTGAGATCTGGATGATGGGCTTTTGTGTGTGCGTATTTTTTTAAAAGCACTGACAATCTAGAGTCTCACGGAAGAAAGTGATCAGAGGTTAACATAAATCCGATGTCAACACTTGCCCTGACTCCCAGAGGTTCAAGCCCCCTGAGTGGTGAGCAGGTCGGCCCCGACCGTCTGGCAGGATGACAGGCAGTGCAAGGGTCAATATCTCCCTGGACAAATTCATTTCAAGTAAATCTGAATTAATGAGGCTTTTAAAGAGGAAAATTTGAAATTATTCTTAAGTTTGGAAGTAATTTGAGCCCATTATTTGGGAGTCTAAGTCCATGGTGTTGCAAAGAGTCAGACACGACTGAGTGACTGAACTGAAGTCCAAACTTAAAGCATTCAGCCTCCGGCACCACTGAGCCCACAAACCAAAGCCAAGCTGACCTGACTCTGGGAGGTGCCCGAGGGCCACTCGCCGCCTTTGGGGAGGAGATGGGGACCAGGCGAGGGCTCCTGCAGGGGCCACTGGCCTGGAGACGGGGGTCCAGAATGCCTGTGCGGGAGGGACCGCAGACGCAGCGAGCCCCGGAAGCCACTGGCGCCATGCTGGGGGCCGCCGGTCAGAACCCACACCTCTGGGCATCACCGACTCGTCTACGGGTCTGTGACAAGGACGGCCTCACGCTTTCCATCTAAACGCCACACGTGCCCGCAGAGGACAGCCCCGGTGGCCGGCACACACCCGCTTGGTGGAAGGGATCCGAAGACAGTCCTCCTCCACGTGGAAGCCGCAGGCCGAGCCCACCTCGGTGATGAAGTCCAGGTACCCTCGGTACTGCGTCTTGCTGCTCTGCGTCCGCTGGAACTTCCCGACGAAGTCAAAGAAGCAGCAGGGCAGGACGAAGAAGCGGCAGTCGTAGGAAGACCTTCAGAGACAACCGGCGACACGGATGCTCAAAGTCCCGAACAGGCTCGGTGAGGAAAATGCCGCGGAGCCGCACGGCGGTGGTGTGTGCGGCAAATGCCGCGGAGAGCCACATGGCTGCGGTGGTGTGTGCGGCAAAATGCAAATGGTGCGCTACTGGCTAGCGGTGCTTTTCATATAAAAAAAGGAATCCCAGCTTTCCTCAGGTCAGATTCTACAAACAACGTGCACAGGACCTTTTCAATAGAATATGAGTGTAATTACTTTTATAAAAAATGTGATCATCAGCTGGAACCTAACACTTGCTGATGCACTTGGAGACTGCGGCTGTGGACACGGAATCTCAGAGGCAGGCACCACAAGGTTACGGCCTGCTGCTTGGCCTATGCTGCTCTTAAAAAGTCCACATTACGCTTCGTGAAATAAAGTCGGACAGAGAAAGACAAATACTGTGTACTATCACTTGTATGCCGAATCAAAAACAAACCGATAACAAAGCAGCAGAAAATAACAAAGGGGCAGACTGACAGATGTACAGAATGAAGCGGTGGTCACCATGGGGACAGCGGGGTTGGCGGGGGAGCAAGGCAGGGGTGGGGGAGAAAAGAGATCCAGACGACTCTGTAAGCTAAACGAGACACAGGATATGCTGTGCAGCACAGCATTTCATGATAGTTTATGATATAAAATATTCTATATTTATGGAGAAGGAAATGGCAACCCACTCCAGTGTTTTTGCCTGGAGAATCCCAGGGACGGAGGAGCCTGGTGGGCTGCCGCCTATGGGGTTGCACAGAGTCGGACATGACTGAAGCGACTTAGCAGTAGCAGCAATACACCATCATCTCGACAAGGTGAACTAGCCACGTTTAAGTGCTCAACAGCCACGAGCAGCCAGAAGCTATGGGTCTGGACAGCGAGACTGAGGCAACGGGACATCCCCAGCCACCACGGTGCCAAGAGGCCCACCAGCTCACCTGGCCGCGATGACTGGAATCCATGGCGTCAGCTCATCAGAATGGTTACCGATGAGCCAGTCGACATCAGGGAAAAGGGTCTTATCATTTGGTGTGATTGCACTTTCCTAAAAGAAAGACACAGAACAAGACTGAACGTCTAGTCCATGAAAGCAGAGCACGGGAGAAGACAAAGGCCACAGCCCCTGCAGAACCGCAGCTGCCCGGAGCAGGTCTCAGCCCCTCGGGGCTGTGGGTCTTCACCTGCGAAGGTAAAAAGCTGGGCCAGGAGTGAGGAAGGCATGTGCCCAGCCCAGGCTCGCCTGAGGGTATAGGAAATGGCAACTTCGAGCATCATTACCCGAGGAGCGACCACCACCCTTCTGAATGCGCATGAGCTGCTCATAATTAAAAACACCCTTTTACATGAAGGAGATGGGGGACACGTGAACTGCCTTACTTTTGGCAGAGGATGGGGGCAGGGAAGGCTTCCCAGGCGGCACTAACTGTAAAGAAGCTGCCTGCCAACCAAGAGATGGATGCCAACCAAGAGACGGGCGCCGACCAAGAGACGGGCGCCGACCAAGAGACGGACGCCGACCAAGAGACGGACGCCGACCAAGAGATGGACGCCAACCAAGAGACGGACAACATGCGGGCCTGACCCCCGGTCAGGGAGAGCCCTGGAGGAGGAAACGCGACCCCGCTGCAGCATTCTTGCTTGGACGATCCCCAGGACAGAGCAGTCTGGAGGGCTGCAGTCCACAGGGTTGCAAGAGTCGGACACGACTGAAGCGACTTAGGAGTGCGCACACGGGAGCAAGAAATGGCCTGCAGAGCGAGCAGAAAGCAGGGAGGTCTGAGGCTGACCTGATGCGTAGCCTGATGCATTTACACAACCTCGACAGTCCATCAACCCACAGTCTGAAGCGCATCAATGAAAAGAGAAAGCACAGGAAGAATTTATAGACCCAGTGTACAGCAGCCTTTGCTACTAAAATACGATCTTGTGTGAACACTCGGGCAGCAAGCTTTTACCCATGGAACAAGCATGGTCACCACTGGGATGATTTCTGTGGTTAAGCTGGGAACAGCTTGTTTTTATGATTGAAGAACTTTCAGTGAACACCTATCCCTTCTGCTAGTTAATTAGCAGGCCTTCATTAATTACTTCATTAATTACTAAAGTCAACAGTCTCAATAGTTAATCTGTCAGTAAGAACTGGAGAGACAAAAGAGTCTATACAGCCACTCAAAATCCTAATTTTAAAACTGAAGAACACAGCCCCCAAGGCAAGCAAGCAAAGCCCCACCTGTTTCAGAAAAAAGCTTTAATTGAAAATTTGAATATAGAAAACTGCAATAATTCTTTTGAAACAGAGTTTTACAAACAAAATTAAGACATTTTGTGATCATCACACTGCTGTTATCAAAAGCACATGTTTTTTCCTTAACCATCTCTAGCTTACAATCAAATGAGGCATCAGAAAAAAAAAAGCTGTATCACAGACTTGGCCTCTGAGTGTCCAGACTGCACCTGTTCATGGAGATCACTTGTTTACTAGGAAACAGACAAGCATTGAGCACTTGTGTATGGACACACACACACACAAATGGGGCATTAGCTAATAGCTAATAATAATAAAAAGACTGAAATAACGCCATTTACAGCAACATGAATGGAACTAGAAATTATCATAGTCAGTGCAGCAAGTCAGATAAAAACAAACATCAGGTGGGATCACTTACATGTAGTATCTAAAATACAACATAAATGAACTTATTTCCAGAACGGACAGAGACTCACGGACACAGCAAACGAACGTATGGTCACCAAAGGGGAACGGGGCGGGGAGCGGTAAGTGATGGGTTTGGGATTAGCGTGTACAGCCCACTGCGCACACAGCAGATAAGCAACACGCCCGCTGCACCCACACTCCACACCCCGCAGCAAGCCGTAACGGGACAGGGCGTGGAAATATACACAGCAATGACCGAATCCCTGGACTGTACAAAAGAAACTAACCCAACATTACCGTTCCCTGGACACTCAAGACAGTAAAGAATCTGCCTGCAATGCAGGAGACCCGGGTTCAATCCCTGGCTTGGGAAGATCCCCTGGAGAAGGGAGTAGCTACCCACTCCAGTATTCTTGCCTGGAGAATCCCATGGACAGAGGAGCCTGGTGGGCTACAGCCCACGGGTTGCAAAGAGTTGGACATGACTGAGCAACTAACACTTTCATACTTAAACTTGAAAAAAAAAAGGCCCCCAAAGTCAAAAAAGTAGAATCCTCTACCTGTCCTGCAAGGGGCACAGCATGCCGGCCAGCTCCCATAGAGACAGGACTTGAACAGACAGCCTACTCAACTGCTATCTGAACTTTCCACGTGAAGAAGTTATCCTGCTTCCTCACCTGGGACACATGGGATTGTGATATCAACCATGTTACTCCCTTAGCTTTGATCATCAGCCTCGTATTGCAGTTCAGAGCCCAACTTCATTACCTGTGTAAGAATATATGGTCCGTGTATGCATCTGCAGAGCCCCCCTAGCAGGAGTCCGTTCCCTGCTTTACCGGAGTTCTTCAAACCTGAGGCTTTTTAGATGTTCTCATGTGTTGTAATGTATGAACATATCCCTGTTGCTAAGTCATGTCTGATTCTTTGCGACCCCATGGACTGTAGCCTGCCAGGCTCCTCCGTCCATGGGATTCTTCAGGCAAGAATCCTGGAGTGGGTTGCCATGCCCTCCTCCAGGGGATCTTCTTGACCTTGGGGTCGAACCTTTGTCTCTTGCAGAGCAGGGAGATTCTTTACCCACTGAGCCATCAGGGAAACCCTGTTTGACTATATGAGCAAGTGCAAACCCTCGTATCATAAAGCAGAGTGTAAATATATAATGAAAACCTGAGCAAGTAAAGAGGTGTCGAGCAGCTGCAATAAATGGCACTTCCTCCAACCTTTTTAATTTTTGGCAACAGTACTCTCACCTTTACAAGAAAGGCGAAGAGAAAATACAGCCTTGAGAACTTTGTTTTCTATTCACAGGTGAAATAATATATTGGAGATTTGTTTCAAACACAGTGAGGCTAATGCTGGGGCTATGGGGGAGGGGAGATGAGACAGAAGAAGCACTGCTGAGCTGGCCCCTGAGTTTCTGGGATTTACTACAAGCTTCTCTCCACTTCTACAGGTTCCTGACGTCCTCCACACTGAAAAGTAAATGCTTCTCCCACTTGTCAGTCAGCGTCCTGTCCTCATGCAGAAGAGAGGTGGTGTCCTCGCCACAGCCACGCACCTTATCAGCTCGGGGACGAGGGTCTGGAGGCGATGTGGGTGTCTGGCAGCAGAAGCCCCCACGGCACTCCAGAGCCAAGGACGGAGCCCCAAGGCCAGGCGCTCCCCTGCTGACCTGGAGGTCTGGATGAGAAGCCAAGGCTGGGAAACGCTGGAGCCCAGACCTGCCAGGTGGGTGCTATGGGGGAGATTCCCACCTGCCTGCCCCCAAGAGACCTCCCTGTCTGACAGCTTGGACCTGCTCTGGACCTCGGTGGGGCTGACTGCAGCCCTGCGGCCACAGCTGAGACCTGGCCGCCAGACAGCTGGAAGCCATCATGCTGCCTCCACGAGACATCCGCACATCCGCAGGCCAGCCCTGCCCGCACCTCTGTGCTCCCTTCCTCTGACTCCCTGACAACTTGTCCCTACCTAGAGGCCTCTCCTGGCTACCCTGCTCAGAGCAGGACTACCCATGCTGCCCCCAGCCCTGACCCAGTCCCTGCAGGGAGGGCACCCACTGCCAAAGGAATGTTTCAGCTGCAGCCTGCGGCAGGCTCCAGAATGGATGCCCCCAAAGCAGCTGCAGAAGACCCGGGGCCAAGACAGCACCTTCACTCCGGAGGCCAGCACCCTCCCTTCAGTATAACCGGAGGCAGGGGAGTCTAAGGGGACATCCTCTCTTCAGTATAATCGGAGGCAGGGAAGGTCTAAAGTCAGTGTCCCTCTTTCAATATAACCGGAGGCAGGGGAGTCTAAGGGGGCGTCCTCCCTTCAGTATAATCGGAGGCAGGGAAGTCTAAGGGGGCGTCCTCCCTTTAGTATAATTGAAGGCAGGGAAGTCTAAGGGGGTGTCCTCCCTTCAGTATAATAGGCAGGGGAGTCTAAGGGGGCATCCTTCCTTCAATATAATCAGAGGCAGGGAAGGTCTAAAGTCAGTGTCCCTCTTTCAATATAACCGGAGGCAGGGAAGTCTCGGGGGCATCCTCCATTCAAGCCTCCGAGCAGGGAGCCGAGTGTGGACTGCTGCGTTACCGGCACCTCTGACTGGCCCCCCACACAGACTCTCTCCTGGAAACAACCACACCGGGGACCGCCTGCTGAGCCAGTACCTCCAGGCGGGTCTGGGGTCCGTACATGTCCCAGATTTTTCTTCTTCGGACGTCTATCCCTCGGCCTGGATGCTGAAACGATGAATTTCAAGAACCAAAGGTTAAGGTGGGAACGTCGTCAGGAATGAGCGAGAACAAACCAAATGCCACGGGGACGGCTCCCTGAGAGGTGCAGGGCCCCGAGCTGCTGAGAAACAGATGCTTTCGGCCCGGGGCCCAGACACAACCCTGGCTACGGCGCCTTCACGAGGTGAGGCCTGGAGACACCGCCAGGCTCACTCGCAGCCCCGGGCGACACGCCTCCCTTAAAGGGAGCTGCCGCCTCTGCGCTCAGCCAACCTCAGCTCCGGGCCCGCCTCTCGTCCAGCCCAGACAAGCCCTGCTCCGGGGTCCCGAGCACCCAATGCACCCCGACCACCCGCAGCTCTCCCCGGGCCCCACCCCCGGCTCCCAGTCACTATGCGACGTGCTAACACCACAGACAGGCTGTTCCAGGGCCCCCAGACTCTTTCTATCAAGCACCTCAGAAGGCGGCCCTAACAACCTCACCCCAAAGTCCCGCAGGCGAGGACACGCGTGTTCGTCCACAAGGCAGGACGGTACGGCCCTGGGGGCAGGGGGCAGTGGGCACTGCCACCTGTGTGCCCGGAACCTCTCCTGGGGCCAGGGCAGCTCCCGGTTCTCACAGCCTCTGCTTCACAACCAAGAAAATGGCTGCAGAACTGAGCATCACAGCTTCACACGTGTGTTCAGTTCACAGGCGCTGGCCCGTCCCCTGAGCTAGACCCCAAGCAGAGCTGCCCTCGCCCCTTCCCCTCCCCGCACCTTGAAATGCTGGGTTTTACAAAGAAAGCACCAAAAAGAACACCCCTGCTGCTGAAAGGGTGTCATTCACAGGCCGCCTGTCCCCGAGGACCCTCTTCTCGTCCAACGAGGCGGCTGCCTCACCCTCCCATGGACAGGCTACCTCCTCGACAGCGTCACCAATAGCCACTGCACCTCTGACAGCCCAGCCGCCTCCGAACCCAGGTTGCGCCGGCAGAGAAAGGCCTCGTGCTGGATGTGAAGACGCCCTAGAAAGGTCTAGAGACGGCCCCCAGCGTGCTTTACCCCCTCGCTGCTCAAGATGTGGACCAGGAGGCCGTTCCCGCAGCCGAGGTCCACGAAGGACTGCCGGGCGGTCTCTCCCCGTTCGGCTCTCTCTTCCTCCCAGAGGATCTAAAGTCAACAGGAAAAACAAGGTCAGTCTGTGGTGCGCTCTGCCCCGGAGTAATTCACACACAAGGCCACGTGGGACTGCAGTGCCCTCCCAGGAGAGGCGGAGAGGCCTCCGGGGCTGGGGCCCCACACAGGTGTCGCCCAGGTGAGCAGAGGGAGGTGGGGACGGCCCCCCGCTCACCCGAGGTGGCGCGCGCACTGGACCTCCTCGTCTCCCACCCCGAGCCCACGCGCGCGCGCAGTCAGCTCTGGGCGGGAGTTTTACAGATCACTGTTAGTTCCTTCCGGACTTCTTTAAGTTCTTCCGGTTTTGTATACTTTGAGAGGCCTTATTACTTCCAAGACTGAGAGAATTACAGTTGAAAGGAATCCAGAGATAGTCTAGACATTTCTAGACATTTCATAGATAAGGAATCCCAGACTATCAAGCTAAAGGGTGTGCCCACGTCCAGGTGGTCAGCAAGCTGGCCAGGAAGGCCATGAGCCTGAGTCACCTGATGTGAGGGTGGAGGCAGGAGCTCGTCAGATGGGCCCCCCAAGGGCTCCCCAACGCCAGCTGGTGCCTCCGTGTTGACTAGTAATTTGGAAAAAATCGAATTCCTGTTGGTTCACAATCCAAACTTGTTCTACATTCACACAAAAGCACCATGTAAAACTTAAAAAAAAATTACACGTGTATTCAACCTTGACAAGTGAAAATCACTCAGTCGTGTCCAACTCTTTATGACCCCACGGACTATACAGTCCATGGAATTCTCCATGAATACTGGAGTGGGTAGCCTTTCCCTTCTCCAGGTGAATCTTCCCAACCCAGGGATCGAACCCAGGTCTCCCGCATTGCAAGTGGATTTTTTACCAGCTGAGCCACAAGGGAAGCCCAAGAATACTGGAGTGGGTGGCCTTTCTCTTCTCCAGGGAATCTTCCCAACCCAGGGATTGAACCAGGGGTCTCCTGCATTGCAGGCAGATTCTTTACCAACCAAGCTATCAGGGAAGCCCAACCTTGACAAACAGAACTATAAAAACCCTGAGCTGCCGCAGGCAACCCTCCACCCTTCACCCACTCAGGTCACATACAGTCTTACCAGCAGGTAGGCAGCAATAGCCACATCTTCATATACAAACTTCTCAGGGTCAGTGACTTCAGGCCACACCTACAAAATTATCAAGAGCATCTGTAAATTTTCACCGTACCTGTGTACCAGGACACATGGAGAGCAATGGAGTTCAAAGCAAGATTTCAGAATAAAGACACTTAGATGAGGCCACTGGACATCAAAAGAAAAGGCTCAGCTACGTTACCTGCACCCCCCACCCTCAAAGACTGAGTCTGATAAACAAGGAATCGAGGGGTGGGGGTATCAAGGAAGCCAAGGAGCAGGGGTCATGGGGACAGGGGTCAGAGCTCCATCCTGTGGTCTGTTGGTGTCTTGCTGTCATTCGCCAGGAGTGTCCCTCAGCTGTTTTGTCCCTATCTCCCTATTTGTAAAGCAGGGATAAAGATTACGACCTAACGACCATGCAGGATGACCGTCAGGTTCCCTGAACCTAGAAAACACTGGCTGTGCAAGTGTGAGATCTCACTGTAATACCAGTAATGTGCAGATGAGAAAAAAACCAATGGCCAATGTTAAAGTTCAGATTTCTGTTTCCAGTCTAGAGGATTAGACAGCTCACACACTCCATCTCACCAAGCACAATTTAAAAAGTTGGAAGAAGAAAGGAGTGCCTCCGTGAAGGTTCTAAATAGCAGGATAATGAAGGACTACTAGGCCAGGATCTGGGAGGGAAGAGGGGGGCACAGTGAGGTCAGCCAGCCTGGGACCAGTGCGTGATCCCCCAGGAATGAGCGGGTACTGCTCAAGCCTGAGACTTGGAGATGCTTTGTTATGCAGCAACAGCATATTAAGGATAAGGCGATGGCACCCCACTCCAGTACCCTTGCCTGGAAAATCCCATGGACAGAGGAGCCTGGTAGGCTGCAGTCCCTGGGGTCGCAAAGAGTCACTGAGCAACTTCACTTTCATTTTTCAGTTTCATGCATTGGAGAAGGAAATGGCAACCCACTCCAGTGTTCTTGCCTGGAGAATCCCAGGGACGGGGGAGCCTGATGGGCTGCTGTCTATGGGGTCGCACAGAGTCGGACATGACTGAATCGACTTAGCAGCAGCAACAGCATATTAAAAAAAAAAAAAAACAAAAAAACACTGCAGTGATAAATCGTGATTACTTCTAGAAGGGAGGGAGGCACACCAGGAAGAGGACAAAGGAGGTTCAACTGTCTGCACAGGCGCCTCGGTTCCAGACCCCACAGCAGAGTGAGTCCCACAGCAAGGCGCTCTGCACATGTGCACTCAGTCATGTCCAACTCTGCGACCCCACGGACTGCAGCCCGCCAGGCTCCTCTGTCCACGGGATTCTCCAGGCAAGAAGACTGCAGTGGGTGCCATTTCCTACTCCAGGGGAAGTAAGGTGAGCCAAACAGACTTTTTGGTTTCCAAGTGCATATGAAAGTTACCTTTAAACTATAGTGTAGTGTATTAAGCATGTAATATTATTACGCAAAAAAAAAAAAGTAGGTTTTTTTTTAAAAAGTAGTAAAATACTTTACTGTTGGGACTTGTTGGCAGTCCAGTGGTTGGGACTCCATGCTTTCACTGCCGAGGGCACAGGTTCAATCCCTGGTCAGGGAACTAAGACCCCCCAAGCGGCATGGTGCAGCCAAAAAAAAAATTTTACTCCTAAAAAATGCCAACCCTCATCTAAGTCTTCAATGAGCTGTAGTACTAACTTCAAAGGTCACCATGATCACAGGTCATCATGATAGATATATTAATAGTGAACAAGTTAGAAATATTGGACAAATTATTACCAAAAACAGACCCAGACATACAAACTGAGCAAGTGCAGCTGGAAAGCAGTGCCTGCAGACCGACCGCGCACAGAGCCGCCACGGAGCTCCAGTCTGCGAAAAGCACAGGGCCTGCACAGCGCGTGCGCCGGGACACGCTCGCAGTGCTCTCTTTCTGAAGCGGGGTGTGAATACACGGAGGTTTATTGTTATCTGCCCCCCCACACATTTTAGATATAAAGTTTTAACATTTTATAAAATTGATATCCTTTTTGGAAGTATATGCTTTTGTACTTTAACTTTTCACATATTTTCTCCAAATGTCTTTTTCTTTATACTCAAGAATTATGGCAATTTAGTAATTAATTTAATATTCAATTATTTTTAACTAAAAAGACTTCCCTTTTGTTCTCTTGAAAAAAAAAAAAATAACGTGCCAAAAAAAAAAATTCTTTTCCATAACATAATTGCCAATGTTTTTATGGTTTAGTATGTCAAAGTACAGGCTGTAACGGGGAGCCACAGGTGGGTATATTTTGACTTAATATCTGTGTCTCTATGAAATTGAAAGGCACACAGGAAAAGCGACGTTAGCTGCAGTCGTCTGGTGCGTCACCTCTTTTAAATGGGGGTGGGGGGTCCCAGACGTCTTTCCCCAGAATCACCTTGACCATGTCCTTGTACTTCTCTTTAAGCGCCTGGTAAGCCGTGCTGTACTTCATGATGGAGATGAGGGACAGGGTGCTTTTGAACCCACTCTGCCTGCTCTCCACACACCACCTGGCCAATCTGGCCAGCAACTCTTCTCCAAGCCAGGTGGGTTTGGGATACACAGTGCCATCTGAATGCCATCGTTCTGGACAGAAAATTAAAACAGATATGAACCTTTGAAAAATAAGAGAAATATGAATAAGCAGAGCTGGTTTCAGGTCTTGTTTTTAAACTCTACATTTATTTACCAAAAGAAGACAGAAGTTAAGGTAGCTATCTATGACTACCAAATATTGTACCCAAAACACAAAACAATCTCCAACTAGCTACAGAATTTTCATCCTCTAGAGAAAAACACATTTAAAAAGCAAAAAGAATTCCTCCTCTCTTGCAAATGTTGTTCAACATGCATTTACATATCTTAACAAAGCCCGCTGGAAGGAGGGCTAAACAACAAGGCTCCTCTCACATCCCACTCAAATGCTAACCAGCCAGATTCTCGCGTGCCGGCGGTTTAATTTTTCTAAGTTTTATACATTTCACATGGGCAACCCAGATACACAGATCTGGTTCACCAAGTATTTCCTGGCCAGAAAGGCGATGCTCAGTCACCAAACTGAGGACATGCAGGCAGTCGCTGGAGCTCCCAGTGCATGTTGACCCCTGTGCGTCCCCACCAGGAGCGTGCAGGGCGGCTACGGCCTGCTCTGTCCAGCTCGCTGCGTGACCCGGCCCCAGCAGCACCTGGCCAGGGCACGTGCTCAATCCCGAGGACGCGGGTCAGGACAACATATCCTCTGGGGCTGTGATCCAGGCAGCACCATGCAGGGGAGAAGTGTCAGGATTTTCGGGCTACAGTAAAGGAGGTGGTGTTCAGTGGGGGCCCCCAAGAAGGAGCAGACGCACAGGCAGCTGGGTGGGGCGAGCACAGTGTAGGCCTATGGGAGGGGAGGCCGGGCAAGGGGTCCCCGGCTGGGGAGAGCTGCGCTGTCATGCAGCCCGTCTGGTGATCTGTCGTGTCAGGCTTTTGCCACCAGGCACGTCAGAGGACACAGCTCACTCTCGTAAGAACCAGGAGCCGAGTCTCCACTGAGAGTCGCAACCAGGTACGCGTCACCAGGTGGGCGGAGAGAGGCGGAGAGGGGCGGGGAGGGGCGGAGCAGGCCTGGCTGCTCCCTTCTTCCCTGCCCTTCGGAAGCGATCCTTCTGGATTCACTTGGGCCCTTTCCCTCCTCTTCCTGGGCCTCGTGCTCTCTCCCATGTGACCCCGGGGCCCCCATAATACCTGTCACCTGCTCAGGCCTCGGGGTCATCCCCTGCCCACGCTGGTACAATGGGCACAGCCCTGCCCTGGTCAACGAGGGGACTCCTCTACCTCTGCGATTGGCAGCACTGGCCTCAGCGCATCCACCTGTCTCTGGGCCTTGCTGACCCCCGGGGCCCAGTGCGACCACATGGTGGGGAGACCACAAATCCTGCTGAAACGAGGCACTGACCAGGAGTGCCGGCCCCACGAAGGCAGCCACCAAAAGTCCATCCATGCTCCACTGAGAAGGGCACACATCCAGCCCCACCGTGACCCGCGCCCAGCGGGGCAGCAACGGGAAGCATCAGCCGGTAACGGTGTGGGGTGGCCAGCCAAGCACTCAGAGCTCGTGGAGGACGGGGCCGATTTCACCACGTCAGCCACACTGGGCACCTGCCGCAGCCAGGCCCCCGGCCGGGCTTCCCCACCGGGGCCGGCGGACAGTGGGCTCCAGGGCTCACCCCCCAGCGCCTGCATCAGCACCTCCAGGCAACCCCCAGGGGCACACACGGCTCTCCCCGCGGGTCTGCCCACACTCTCCAGCGGAGAGGAAGGGGCCCTCAGGGAACATTTAATACCTGTCAGGAGGCTCCCTGCCGGGGCAGAAACTGGGCATCCCACCCAGTGTCTGACCTCCACCAGGTCCCTGGGAAGCCCGGCCCAGCCCCCTCCCCAGGGGCTCACAAAGTATTAGACCTGTTTCAGAGGTGAGAAGAGTCGGGGTCGGCCACGACACTCCCAAGGTCGCACTGCTGGGAAGGCCCACGTCTATGAGACTCCCAACCCCAGCTCTCCCACTGTGCCCTGGGCTCTTCGTGAAACCACGCGCACAGCTCATGGTTAAACAGACACGCTCCAAGGGCTGTCGGGGAAAAAGAGACCCATGCAGCTCTCCAGGCAGGAAAAGAGCAGAAGAGCAACGCGTGATCTCCCTCTCCTCTGACTTTTCCATTTAAAAAGTACCAAGTGGAAGTAAACCAAATTTCATACTTTCCGGACAGGGCCAAACACCATGTGGATTTAAGGGAACAGAGTAAACGGCTGCGTTTAGAATAAAACATCACTGAATGCTCACTACGTCTAAGACCATGTGAGCCTCAGCAGGAAACACAAAAGGATGCTTCCGCCTACCCCCGTTACCAAGGTGTGAGACGTAACAAAATAACAGAAGGATTGTGTTTATTTGAATTCGGCACTACAACCAGGTGCTGTGAAGCATCAAGACTACCCGGAAAGTAGGGGCCAAAGACTCCAGCCAGGCTGGGACCACCAGGATGTATCAGGGTAAAACATCGACCAGAAAGCAGAGCCCACAAACCCAATCTGCCTGAGGGCGAGTCCCTGTAGCTCCTTGGGGACCTAGAATCTTTCAGCTGCCCAAAGAAATCACTGCTTGAAACCAGAGATCATTGAGAAAGAGGAATCAGTTATCCGGTACTTACCATTCTCCTTCGCTATGACTGAGCTGAATTTGATACACGTTTCTCATCTTAACCTTTAAATTCCCTTCATCATCCTCTTCCAAAGGTAAAAAAGTTACAGCTCCATTGAGGATATCTGGGGAGAAAGAAGATAGGGATGATCAATTAAAACTGCTTAGTTCAGGGGCACAGGAAGTCTTAAAAGCACAGCACTGAATCCACCCCCATCATTGTGCCTTCAACCCCCAGGGCTTTTCCCCACTTGACTGACCACAGTGACTATCCTGGTCATGGCTGTATCTCCAAGCCTAGCCTGCCCCGCTCTTCACCGAGACCCACGTGAGCATGCAGACATCCACGTCTGAAGGCCTTGTGAGCATGGATGTGCTCATCCCCGCAGGCCGGGAGAATTCAGCTCAGTCTGTCAGTCGGGTCCGACTCTTTGCGACCCCATGGACTGTAGCACACCAGGCCTCCCTGTTCATCACCAACTCCCGGAGCTTGTTCAAACTCATGTTCATTGAGTCGGTGATGCCATCCAACCATCTCATCCTCTGTCATCCCCTTCTCCTCCCACTTTCAATCTCTCCCAGCATCAGGGTCTTTTCAAATGAGTCAGCTCTTCGCATTAGGTGGCCAAAGTATTGGAGTTTCAGCTTCAGCATCAGTCCTTCCAATAAATATTCAGGACTGACTTCCTTTAGGATGGACTGGTTGGATCTCCTTGCAGTCCAAGGGACTCTCAAGAGTCTTCTCCAACACCACAGTTCAAAAGCAGATCTGTAAACGGTGCTGAAAGCCGAGGGCTCCTAAACAAAGTGTGACCATGAGGATTAGAGAGGGTCTCCAGGATGAGGGGACACCTGGGAAGAGGCCAGCAGTACTGGGGGGCGGGGGTAGAGGTATGCCCACCAGCGACTCAGCATCACGGCTTCTGGACAGAGCCGCGTCCAGAGCAGCCCACACCCTAACACCCAGAACCTGTGGCCACACAGTGTTACACAGCAAAAAGGGACCTACAACGTGCCAGGGTTACGGTGCGGGCCTTCGGAGAGAAAGAGGGTACCCTGGATTGTGCGGGGGCGGGGGGTGCCAGTCTAGCCATGAGGGCGCCAGAAAGCTGAGAAGTGTGTCCAGCTAGAGGCAGAGGAGATGCAGCAGCAGGAGAGGCCACCGAGGCTCGAAGGCCGAGAAGGATCCGGCGCGGCCGCCGGCTCTGGCATGCAGGGAGGCCATTTTCCTCATCCCTTTCACTACTGGAGGCCTCCTGACCGCTCATCGTCCCGCCCTCCTTCACCTTCTCCCCCAAGCCTTCCAGACAACACTCCAGTCAACAACCCCATCCTCTGTGTTAAGGATCCACATTTCTACATGCCCCCTCCATAAACAATCTACAGCCTCCCTAGGGCATCATGAATTTGAGCAAACTCCGGGAGATGGTGGAGGTCAGAGGAGACTGGCATGCCGCAGTCCATGGGGTGGCAAAGAGTCGGACAAGCCTTAGTGACTGAAGGACAACAAGGCCGTCGTGAGGAAACAGGCAGACTAGGTGCCTTTAGTCCTTTTCACTTACTGACTGCTTTTTAACCCAACCACACCCCCTGCCAAAGATGCTCTCCTGGACCAAACTCTAGGCCTGCTCCTCTGTCTCTAGGGTTCAGCCATGGCCCATGAAGGCCAGAACAAACACTGTCACTGTTCCAAGAACCCAAGGCCACACCCCGAGCGTGACTCTGGGCCCCCTGAAGTGCCCACTTGGGAAAACTCAAGGCTGACAGAAGAACAGACTGTTCCAGCCCATACCTGAAGATGGGGTTGCTATGACCCCGGCTTCTGTGGGAGGGGAGGACCTAACTTCAGAAGGCACCAGTTAGCAAACCCCCGATGGGCTCTGCATGACCTATCCCCCACCTTTCCTGCTTTTTGTTAATGTTTAACCTCCCTCACAACACTGCCCCATTCTCTTCTTTCACTCTCCCTGTAAAATGCCCCATCACTTCTTGCACTAAGCAGAGTGGAGTTAGGTTCACGCTGGACTCTCCTCCCTGCCTTAACACGCCTGCGCCTTCTCTGAGACCCCCATGGACTGTATAGCCCGCCAGACTCCTCTGTCCACGGGGATTCCCAGGCCAAGGAGACTGGACAGGAGGTTGCCATTTCCCACTCCACCGCCTGACCTCCTATCACCAATTAAAACCCATCCCTGCCACCGTAACTTGTGCCTGCCTCTGTGGGGAATCTCTTGACAAACTGCCACTATCGGAAACACACTCTATACCTTGCACGACCATTTCTCTCCTCGGACCACGAAGCGGGCAATGCAGATTCGTTTTGGGGATGACGGTTCTGAGCACCAAGTCGAGCTCGCGCCGACCCTCCGGCGGCGATCCTGCCCCGGAGCGGGTGAGGAAGGCTAGCACCTCTCGATTGTCGCCGGCGAGGCTCTGAGCGAAGGCGTCCCAGAGAGCACCCAGGTCGGCGGCGGGGAGATCGCCCTCCAGGGCTGCAGCCTTGCCGGGTTGCCCGGGGGTCCGTGAGAGCTGAGTAGCGGCGGCGGCGGCGGCGGCGGCTTCCCCGGGCTCCTCCTCTGGCTGGCGCCGGCCCTGGGCCTCCTGGCGGCCCTGATCGGGGCCCACGCTCGGTCCAGGCCCCGGGCCCGCGTCGAGGGAACGCCAGACGGGTCCCGGCCCCGCGTCGGGCCCACATCCCCCCGACTCCGCAAGCCTCTCGGGCTCGGGGCCTGCACTGGGCCCGGGGTGGGTGTGCCCGGTGTGGGGCAAGGAGACGCTCCGCCGGGCCTCCAGGCGGACGCCACACAGCCGCTTGTTGGCCACCTGCGGCCTCTCCACCCACACGGCCACCGCCGCCCAGAAGCCGCCCGGGAGCAGCCGCGAACCCGGGTCGCTCACCGCAACCCTACCAACCTCAGCCATCACCAGCCCTAGGCCCCCCGGGCTCAAGCGGCGCGCGGCGATGACGCAATGGCCTGGCGCGGCCCTTTTGCGTCACGGGGCGGGGCGCTGGGGACCGGAAGTGAAGGGGAAGATGGCGGACCCATCGCTTCTCTTGTTTTGAGTTTCTTGGCGCGTGGTTCCGGTGGAGAGTTCTGAGCTGAGGAATATAACGTTTGCTCAAAGGTCCTCCTAGTCAAAGCTGTGGTTTTCTCAGTAACCATGTAGGGATGTGAGAGTCGGACCATAAAGAAAGCTGAGCGGCAAAGAATTGATGCTTTTTGAACTGTGGTGTTGGAGAAGACTCTTGAGAGTCCCTTGGACTGCAAGGAGATCCAACCAGTCCATCCTAAAGGAAATCAGTCCTGAATATTCATTGGAAGGACTGATGCTGAAGCTGGAGCTCTAATACTTTGGCCACCTGATGCAGAGAACTGACTCATTTGAAAAGACCTTGATGCTGGGAAAGATTGAAGGCGGGAGGAGAAGGGGACTGCAGAGGATGAAATGGTTGGATGGCATCACTGACTCACGCACATGAGTTTGAGTAACCTCTGGGAGTTGGTGATGGACAGGGAGGCCTGGTGTGCTGCAGTCCATGGGGTCTCAAAGAGTAGGACACAACTGAGTGACTGAACTGGGGGTATATTCAAGGGTGTTGGTGCCGACAGTAACATGACCCGAGTTGACTTTTGGAGAATTCTGGCTGTGGTGTATTTATGGAATCATTTAAAGCATTCCTGTGTCTGGAATCTGGTTGTGTCCGTATTGGTTCTTGATCAACGTCAAGGAGCCCATGTTTGTGAATGTTCAGCATTAGTCCTCTTATGAGAGCTCCTGCGTCTGTATTTCACTCTGGCCTTGCTTTCTTGTGTGAGAAAGTTGCAGCGGATGCATTCCT
Organism: Bubalus bubalis; assembly: GCF_019923935.1. Lineage (NCBI taxonomy): Eukaryota > Metazoa > Chordata > Mammalia > Artiodactyla > Bovidae > Bubalus > Bubalus bubalis. The sequence continues at coordinate 3,108,600 of NC_059163.1, forward strand.
GCCTCTGATTGCTGCCCTTTGGTGTTTATTAGGACAGGTGGTCAGCTGTCACCCGCCTGTCCCCAAGTGAAAGTGTTAGTCACTCAGTTGCATCTGACTGTAACCCCATGGACTGTGGCCCTCTAGGCTCCTCTGTCTTGGAATTCTCCAGGCAAGAATACTGGAGTGGGTAGCCATTCACTTCTGCAGAGGATCTTTGCCCAGAGGTCAAACTCTGATCTCCTGTGTTGCAGGCAGATTCTTACTGTCTGAGCCACGAGGGAAACCCTGTGTCCAAGGAGGAGCAGAAAAGGACGGCTACTGCCAGTGTAGGCGAACATCACCTTCACAGTCTGTAGAATCTAGTGATACTGAAACCGTTTACCTCAGATTGGGACTTGAACCCACATGGCTGAGACTCAAACCCAGCCAAAACCCTGCTTTGGACTTGAACCCACGTGTCTGAGACTCAAACCTAGCCAAAACCCACAGTAGGTGGTTTCAGGACCTAATGAAGCTCAGGTTCTTAATGTCTCATCACAGGATGAGTTCAATGAGAGACAAAGTGATAGGTAAGAAGTGGATTTATTCAGATACAGAGAGAAGCAGACTTCACAGACAGAGTGTGGGCCATCACAGAGGGCAAAGGCGGCCATGAAATGTGGCATGGTTAGTTATTATAGGCTGGGTAATTTCATATGCTAATAAGTTGGAGGACTGTTCCAACTATTTTGGGGAAGGGGGTGGAGATTTCCTGGATTTGGGCCATCACCCACTCCTTGGTCTTTTAACAGTCATTTCACTTGCTGATTCAGGATCAAGGTCTAGTCTTGTCTGCCATCTTTGTCCCATTTGATTTTAATCAGTTTATGTTGTGTCCTTGGGGTGTGTCATTCTTTCAGAAGTTGTGCCCTGTCCCTTTCCCTCCTGTTCAGATCAGATCAGTTGCTCAGTTGTGTCCAACTCTTTGCGACCCCATAAATCGCAGCACACCAGGCCTCCCTGTCCATCACCAACTCCCGGAGTTCACTCAGACTCACGTCCATTGAGTCAATGATGCCATCCAGCCATCTCATCCTCTGTCGTCCCCTTCTCCTCTTGCCCCCAATCCCTCCCAGCATCAGAGTCTTTTCCAATGAGTCAACTCTTCGCATGAGGTGGCCAAAGTACTGGAGTTTCAGCTTTAGCATCATTCCTTCCAAAGAAATCCCAGGGCTGATCTCCTTCAGAATGGACTGGTTGGATCTCCTTGCAGTCCAAGGGACTCTCAAGAGTCTTCTCCAACACCACAGTTCAAAAGCATCAATTCTTCAGTGCTCAGCCTTCTTCACAGTCCAACTCTCACATCCACACATGACCACAGGAAAAACCATAGCCTTGACTAGACGAACCTTTGTTGACAAAGTAATGTCTCTGCTTTTGAATATGCTATCTAGGTTGGTCATAACTTTCCTTCCAAGGAGTAAGCGTCTTTTAATTTCATGGTTGTAATCACCATCTGCAGTGATTTTGTAGCCCCCCAAAATAAAGTCTGACACTGTTTCCACTGTTTCCCCCTCTATTTCCCATGAAGTGATGGGACCAGATGCCATGATCTTCGTTTTCTGAATGTTGAGCTTTAAGCCAACTTTTTCACTCTCCTCTTTCACTTTCATCAAGAGGCTTTTTAGTTCCTCTTCACTTTCTGCCATAAGGGTGATGTCACCTGCATATCTGAGGTTATTTATATCTCTCCCGGCAATCTTGATTCCAGCTTGTGTTTCTTCCAGTCCAGCGTTTCTCATGATGTACTCTGCATAGAAGTTAAATAAGCAGGGTGACAATATACAGCCTTGACGGACTCCTTTTCCTATTTGGAACCAGTCTGTTGTTCCATGTCCAGTTCTAACTGTTGCTTCCTGACCTGCATACAAATTTCTCAAGAGGCAGATCAGGTGGTCTGATATTCCCATCTCTTTCAGAATTTTCCACAGTTTATTGTGATCCACACAGTCAAAGGCTTTGGCATAGCCAATAAAGCAGAAATAGATGTTTTTCTGGAGCTCTCTTGCTTTTTTGATGATCCATCGGATGTTGGCAATTTGATCTCTGGTTCCTCTGCCTTTTCTAAAACCAGCTTGAACATCTGGAAGTTCATGGTTCACATATTGCTGAAGCCTGGCTTGGAGAATTTTGTGCATTACTTTACTAGCGTGTGAGATGAGTGCAATTGTGTGGTAGTTTGAGCATTCTTTGGCATTGCCTTTCTTTGGGATTAGAGTGAAAACTTACCTTTTCCAGTCCTGTGGCCACTGCTGAGTTTTCCTAATTTGCTGGCATATTGAGTGCAGCACTTTCACAGCATCATCTTTCAGGATTTGGAATAGCTCAACTGGAATTCCATCACCTCCACTAGCTTTGTTCGTAGTGCTGCTTACTAAGGCCCACTTGACTTCACATTCCAGGATGTCTGGCTCTGGGGCAGTGACCACACCAATGTGATTATCTGGGTTGTGAAGCTCTTTTTTGTCTGCAAAGATTCTTCAGTCTTTTTGAACATTAATCCCTCAGTTGGGATTTTTTTCTAAAGGGTCTCTATCAGAATCAAAGATTAAAAACTAACTCAAGTCATATAGTTTATCAGAGAAAAGAGCAAAGACCAATGTCTATGGAATCAAGAGATAAATGACTGCTGAACCTCATAGTCTTCACCATGTAATTGATTTTCATGCTGTTTTGGTTTTCTAGGGTCGTCGTAAGAATTTAGCACAAACGGGGTGGTTTAAAACTGTGGAGATTTGCTATCACAGGTCTGAAGGCTTGGTGGGAGGATCTATTTCTTGCCTCTCAGCTTCTGGTGACTGCCAGCAACTGTGAGTGTTCCTGGGCCTGTGGCCATATAACTCTAATCTTTTCCTCCATGGTCACTTGGCCTTCTTGTGTTTCTCTGTGTCTCTTCTCTGGCAAAGACCTGACTTCCAAGTAAGGTCACAGGTACAGTGGGTTAGGACTTTGGTATGTCTTTGGGGGGAGGCACAATTTAACCTCCAATGCTATCCAAAGATGTTTAGCCTGTGGGGCAGCCAAAAAATTAATCATTACAAACCTTGCTAGTTTCTCACATGTGAAGGGACCTGGGCTTAGCACTGAGGATGCAGAGCTAAATAAGATCCCACCCTTGAGGAACCTTGATCATGGAATATGAAATGTGCAACAGTCAAGACATATGGGATGCAGAGGTCGCAGAAGGAGGAAGTTTTTGTTTCTTTCTTTCTTTTTTTTTACACTATAAAACTCCTCCAATCTTGAAGGAAAGGCGTTGTGAAAGTAGGACTCAGTGACAGCTGAGTTAAATAGAACCAATTGTGGTCGGGGGAAAAAATTCTTCCAGGGAGTCCTGACTTTGGAAGACCCGGCTCCAAATACAGAGCGCAGAACAAAACAGAAAAGTTCACAGGGGCACAGTTTTGTTCATCCTGGGGGGTTGGGGGGTGGAGGGCAGCCTTCTCCCATGTCTCTCAGTTCTGCAAAGACCATTGCCTATCTGCAGTCATTGGTTTCACCAAAGCCAAGGGCAACGTTTTCATTAGGAACTTGGCCTGACTTGCATTAGTGGAGCTCAGGATGCCAAGTGCCATTGTTTTCTCATTCAACTTGTTATGTAATGTCCATAATCAAAACAGCATTGAGGCAAGGTGTCTACTTGGCTTCTTGTGTATAACAAGCATGCTGTTTGATTTAACTGTGGGCTCAGTTCTTCAGAAACAAAACAAAATGCCTGTTTCTCAGCCCCTGTGCTGTTAAGCTTCTGGGCCCTGAGGCTGTCGCCTTGTGGTCCTGACTGATTTGGTCCCTGCAGCCCTGGTGCATGTCACATACACAGACGAGAGTGATCTCCGAGCAGAAACCTGGAGGCCAAGGCCTTCAGATAAGAGTGAAACAGAGCAGGACCCTTAAGTCTTTCTCCTCCGTGTCCTCCACCTGCCTTTTGTCTGTAGAAAAACTTTAGCCAAAGAATAAATTAACCAGAGAAATAAGAAAATGCAGAAGCAAAGGAAAGCAGTCAAACAAGACCAGATAATAAGGGAGTTCCCCGGTGGTCCAGTGGACAGGACTCAGAGCTCTCACTGCCATGGACTGGGTTCAAAGCCTGGTTGAGGAACTAAAATGGTACAAGATGGATGGCATGGCCAAAAACACATAAAACAAAACAAAAAAACTTTAAAAATACAAAATATTAATAGTTTAGTCATTAAACAAAGTCAACGACCTTTACGTCCTCCTCAAAAGCTATAGATAATATTCTGAGCTTTATCCTTTGAGCTGTTTTGCAAATAGTGAACTCCCCACCCCCATCAAGTGGAAGAAGTTAAACTACATGATGACCAGACTATAGCCATAACATAAGCTGCCACAATTCTGAGAATTGGTCTCACGGAAATGGGAAGAAGCCAGCCTTGGAACTGGAGATGAACTGTACTTAATCAAGATGACACTGAGTAAGCGATGTGAAGTGAAAGCTGCTCGGTCGTGTCCGACTCTTGGCGACACCATGGCCTATACGGTCCATGGAATTCTCCAGGGTCGGGACCAGCCCAACAATGAACCAACCTGAGGGAGTGGTGCTGCAGAAGAAAAAGGAAACCTAAGTCTCAGAAATAAGGTGGGGATCAGGGGGCTGATGCCATTCGCAGGCAAAAGCCCATGTCCTAATCCTTGCATGCCCTTTATTGCTAACATCTCCTTCCTTGTACGTGCTCTAGAGAGATCTGTTTTTTACAATCTCGGATCAGGGATAAAGATATACAACGCACAGTCCTCAATGTCAAACCTTCAGGCCATCAGCCAGTGACGACCTTTCTCAGCAACTCCCCCAAGTCTTTGGTTATGACAACGGTCACTACTGGTTTTCCATCAGTCACATCAGTGCTTCAACATCTTGTTTGCGAGATGTTTTTCCACAATGTACTTTTTACTTGCTCCCAGCCTTTTGCCTGGGGGTGATGAGAAAGTCATTCTTATTTTTCAAAGAAGCCCTGTTAATTATAGTACAGGCCTGTGCATAGCATATTCCCTACATATCCCCCTTTTTTATTTTTTGAAGCTTATTTTTGGTGATTATTGTTGAGCATAGAAGCCCAAGCGATGGTCACTAATCGCTGTTGTTTTCCGTCGACTTTCTTGGTGATTCTCCGCCAGATGTGGTGGTTACCATAGATAACATAGCTGAGAACAAGGCAGCGAGGTCAAAGGCTGTCCCTGTCCTTTGGCCACTGTTCCCCCTTCAGCGGTCAGTGTCTTCAGTTGGCCTCAAGTGTGCGGTTGCTGATCAGCAGTCTTGTTGCCCCCGTCACTGGCGGCTCTCCGGGATGGTTGGTGTTGGCCCGTGTCCTCTTCTTTCCTTTCTTTGACAGGCCTTCCCGGTACCCAGTGGTGTTGTCTGTCATCTGAAATGACAGGAGCATAACCTCGTCCTTTCTTAAGTCTAAGGCCCTTATGCCAATCGGTCATAGCATTTTCCCACCACACCGGAGTATTATCTGCAATCATTTGACCAGGAGTGTATTTTTCACTAAGAAAGTTGTTCTGAAAATGCAGGGTTGCTGCTGGTGTTGTATGATCCAATCGTAATTCCAAAAAATTTAAATAAAGCTTGGGCTAATTTCTATTTTGGTATAATCAATATGCCATACTTTTCTCCCTCTTTCTGTTTAAATAACATATTTTTTAGAGAACAATGAGTGTGTTCCATAATAGCCTGGCCTTGAGAATTACATGAAATACGTAGAATGAGAAATATTCCAATCAGATAAGAATTTTGCAAAACCATGACTCACGTATGCGGGGCCATTATCAGTTTTAACATGTTTTGGTAGGCCCTTGTAAGAAAAGGCTTGCAAAAAATGTGAGATAACATGAGCAGATGTTTCTCCAGAATGAGCAGAAGCATAAATCATGCCCGAATAAGTATCCACAGAAACATGAATAGCTCCCAAACATCCAAAAGAAGGGACATGAGTAACATCAGTCTGTCAAATACCGTTGGGATAAAGGCCTCTGGGATTAATCCCTGTAGTAGTAGGAATGTGGTGAGTAGGAGTACATGTGGGCAGGCAGAAACAATATCTCAGGCTTCTTGTCTGGATAATTGAAATTTATTCATCAAGCCATGTGCATTTATACATGTGAGTTGATGAAATTCATAAGGAGTAAGAAAAGCAATTAACAAAGAGTCGATGGAATCATTGCCCTGTGCCAATGGTCCCAGCAAATTAGAATGAGAGCCAATATGTGTAAAGTAAAAAGGGTCAGAACGAAGTCTTACTATATTTTGTAATTGAGATAATATTGCAATAATAGATGATTTAATAGAAGCCTTTGGTAGAGATATGGTTTCAATAATTTGTGTTGTCTGTACAGCATATTGAGAATCTGATATAATATTTAATGCTGTAGAAACACCCTATAATACGGTAGCAATAGCCTCTAATTCAGCTTGCTGAACAGAGGTTAGGGTAGATTGCCAAACCTTTGTTGTGGGTCCGATATAACCAGCTTTGAGAGTTTTATTTGCATCAGTAAAATACATGGGAGCATTAACAAGAGGAATTGTTTTCGTAAGAATAGGAATTATTCATTTGTGTTTAGCAACAATAGTAATCAAAGGTGACTTTGGAAAATGGTTATGAACCTCACCTATGAAACCACCAATGGCAATTTGCCAATCGACACTGGTAACTGGTAACAATCTATGGATTTGATCCTTAGTGAAAGGAAGAACAATTTCTTATGGATCATAACCAGAAAGTTGTACACATCTGGATCTCATTTTTGAAAGAAGAAAGGAAATAAGCATTATGTAAGTAGTCATTATTTTCTTAGGAGTGTGGGATAAAAATCCCCATTCAAGGATACCCTGTGGTTGCCATAGTATTCCTGTAGGGGAGTCTAAAGTTGGAAGAATAAGTAAAGAAGTTGCCACCGTCAGATCTGCTTGTTTAAGTTGTCTTTGCTCAATAGATTGACTTACAAAATCCAACTCCTGTTTAGCCTGTTCTGTTAGTACCTGGGGGTTATTTAAATCAGTCTTCTTGTAGGATTTGAAATAGGTGTGTTAAGGAACGATTGGGAATTCCTAAAGACAGCCGTAACCAATTTATATCTCCTAATAATTTCTGAGAATCATTTAAAGTTTTCAAGGAATCAGTTCGAATTTATATTTTTTGTGGCTTAATAATATTTCTTTGTAATATATATCCTAAATAGGTATATAGTTCCTGCTCTTGTAGTTTATCAACAGCAATATATAACCCATATTCTTTTAATTTAATCTCTGTATTTAAGAAGATATGTTGAAGTTACTTGGCAGAAGGAGACACTAAAAGAATATCATCCATATAGTGGATAATATAAACATGAGGGAATTGTTTTCTAATAAATTCAAGTGATTTGGAGACGTATAATTGACATAATGTAGGGCTATTAAGCATTCCTTGTGGCAATACCTTCCAGTAATATCGAGACACTGGTTTTTTATTATTAATTGACGATACAGTAAAGGCAAAATGGATAGCATCAGATTCTTGTAGAGGAATAGGAGAGAAACAGTCTTTAAGATTAGTGATTTTTATTTTCCAGTTTTGTGGTGTCACAGAGGGTGACGGAATGCCTGGTTGTAAAGCAGCCTAGGTTTGATTAGAGCATTATTTTTTCTTAAATCAGTTACCATTCTCCATTTCCCAGATTTCTTCTTAATAACAAAGAAAGGAGAATTCCAAGGACTAGTAGTTGAGGCAATATGATTAAGAGATAACTGTTCCTCTGCTAACTGTTCAAGAGCCTGTAACTTTTCGTGTGATAGGGGCCAGTGCTCTGTCCAAATAGGCTCATCAGATTTCCATGTCAACATAAGTGCTGTTTTTTGTTGTTCAGCAGTGGCCCGCACTAAAAAGCCTGTGTATTTTGAACAGGATTATATCCCATATTTGCCATAATTTGTTTAGCTTGAGGAGATACAGTAGGAACTGCTACGTAAGCTCCCCATTGTGTCAGTAGATCTTGTCCCCATAAATTAGTAGGGATAACTGCAGCTAAAGTCTGTGAAGCTGCAGGTTGTTGTTCGGGATGTGAACAGGTCAAAATATTAGTACCTTTTTGAATATTTTGCATAGTTCCAATTCCAGTTAACACAGTAGGAACATCTGTTAAAGGCCAAGAAATTGGCCAATGCTTTTCAGATATTATAGAAACATCAGCTCCAGTATCTACAAGTCCTGAAAGCTGCTTATTATTGGTACATACATATAATGTGGGTCTAGAATCAGATACAAAAGTTTGCCAATATACCCATTTTCCTGTACTTCCAAATCCTCCAGTTCTTCTAATATGAGATTTACTAGTAGTGACATAGGTAATAATAACAATTGAGCTATACAATCTCCTTTTATTATTTGATAAGGATACTCTGTTTTCATCATAACAGAAATCTCGCCCTCATAATCTTCATCTATAATCCCTATTAGGACTTGAACTCCCTTACTTGTTAAACTACTGCGTCCTAATAATAACCCCCCACTTCCTTTAGGTATTGGACCTTTAATTGCAGTAGGGATTTTATAAATTCTCTAGTTGGTGTAAGAAGTAAATTATCAATGGCGAGGATATCTAGTGCTGCGCTCCCGGATGTTGCAGGAAGGAGGTCGGTAAGCCAGGTGTATGGTTTGGAAGGGCTGGATGAGGTTGCTGTTCGCTGGCTGGGTACACAAAAGGAACAGTGTTGCAGGTTTGTTGAGAGCTCATATTGTTTGACAGGCCCTAAGCGGGGCCCTTCTTCCAGTTTCCCGACAAAGGGGATCCATTTTTATGAAATTTAGATCTACACTGATTAGCCCAGTGATGGCCTTTATTACAGCGAGGGCATAATCCAGGTTTCTTTTCGTTTGTGGGAGTAGTCTTATTAGGTGTATTTTTACTAGTCTTGCGATTTTTCTGCACATGTCCTCTCTTACCACAACTAAAACATTTAACCTGCTGACTCGCTTGTTGTTTCAAGCCCATGATGGCTTGAGTCAACAATTGCATCTTATAGGGTTCTGATCCAATATCATGACAAGCCTTAATAAAATCCTCTAGAGGCTTTCCTTGTACTTTGCTGCTGCTGCTGCTGCTAAGTCGCTTCAGTCGTGTCCGACTCTGTGTGACCCCATAGACGGCAGCCCACAAGGCTCCCCCATCACTGGGATTCTCTAGGCAAGAACACTGGAGTGGGTTGCCATTTCCTTCTCCAATGCATGAAAGTGAAAAATGAAAATGAAGTCTCTCAGTCTTCTCCAACTCTTAGCGACCCCATGAACTGCAGCCTACCAGGCTCCTCCGCCCATGGGATTTTCCAGGCAAGAGTATTCCTTGTGCTTTAAGAGGCTGTAAAACGTTTTAACATTCTGAATTTGCATTGTCATAGGCAAGTATCGGTAATAACATATCCCTTATTTCAATTTGAGCAATAGTTCTGACCAGATTTTGTTTTAATCGGGTGATAAAATCAGTATAAGTTTCTCCATTGGATTGTTTTACATTAACAAAAGAAGGATGAGACTGTCCTGGGGGGCTAACCTTTTCCCATGCCCTAAGACAAATAAATCTAATTTGACTTATAAGCTGATCATCGAATTGTAGTTGTCTCTGAATCCCTTGATACGCCCGTGACCCCATTAATTGCTCCACAGTAATATTAAGAGGAGGATTAGCAGCGGCAGGTCTTTGAGCCTGTTGAGAGGCTTCATTTGCCACCATGTTTGGAACCGTGAAAATTCCAGAGTGGATAGGCAAGTCCTAGCAATCATTTCCAATCACATGGAATGAGTCGTTCAGACTGAGCCAGCCCCTGAATAAGACCTGTGGTGTAAGGAGATGTAGTTTCATATTGTGTGCATGCCTGTTTAATCTCCTTAACAGTTTTAAAAGAGAGAGGAGTATGCTCAAATTGTACTCCGCCTTGTGGAAGTTGAGCATCAGGGGGCACCTCAGTCACGATAACAGGCAAAATCAAGGTCACCTTCTCACCTAACTGCTCCTACAGCTTGCTGAAAAGATGAGAGAGCAGGCGCAGACGTCTTTGGAATTGTGACCGCGGCTCTAAACACCCCATCATCCCATGGTGTGTCGGGATCCAGTGGAGGGGATTCCTGAACTATGGGGGCTCCAGCTAAGGAGACAAAGACTGTGAGACTGCTGATAAAGAGAAAACTTCAGGATGTTGCTCAGTGCCATAGTTAACACAGGATTTAAGACTCAAAAACTGAGCCTCTCTCTCCCCTTCCAAATGATTATATTTCCCTTTATCCAGATTTTCATAGATATGAGGCGGCCGGAGAGGCGACTCCTGAGGTGCAGGAGCAGGAGTATCAGATTCTGAATCAGAAGAGTCAGACCGTTCAGATTGTAAAGGAGCCAAAGTGGTATAAATAAGGTTACGAAGAGACCACACACTTATAGGAATGGGTTCCCCGGGATAGGCTCCATGCAAACTGCGCATCACTTCTTTCCGCTCACTAAGACGCGAAGTCCCTTTTTCTGGATCCAACCAGCGACAGTGCTTATGAATTGCCTGAAATAGTTCCCGAAAATTCTCTTCTTTCGCTTTCACTCCAGAGCTACGTAGTAAGGTTTTTAGAAGCACAATATAGTCAGCATGCTTAGAAGGAGCTTGCCCCATGCGTCCCTGAGTGACAAACCCACAGGCGTCTGCTCACCACGCACTTTCACTGTCCTCCCATCTCTCGGCTGGAATTCCCCACATCTTCTGGTGCTGTCGAAAAAGCCTCGAAAGCTATTAACGCCCTCAGATCCCTGTTTGGGCACCAAACGTCGGGACCAGCCCAACAACGACCCAACCCGAGGGAGCGGTGCCACAGAAGAATTAACACAAATAACACTCAGAAATAAAGAGGGGTTCAGGGAGCTGATGCCATTCGAGGCAAAAGCCCAGATCCTAAGGCAATGCCAAAGAATGCTCAAACTACCGCACAATTGCATTCATCTCACACGCTAGTAAAGTAATGCTCAAAATTCTCCAAGCCAGGCTTCAGCAATATGTGAACCATGAACTTCCTGATGTTCAAGCTGGTTTTAGAAAAGGCAGAGGAACCAGAAATCAAATTGCCACCATCCATTGGATCATGCAAAAAGTAAGAGAGTTCCAGAAAAGCATCTTTTTCTGCTTTATTGACTATGCCAAAGCCTTTGACTGTGTGGATCACAATAAACTGTGGAAAATTCTGAGAGAGATGGGAATACCAGGCCACCTGACTTGCCTCTTGAGAAACCTATATGCAGGTCAGGAAGCAACAGTTAGAACTGGACATGGAACAACAGACTGGTTCCAAATAGGAAAAAGAGTTCGTCAAGGCTGTATATTGTCACCCTGCTTATTTAACTTCTATGCAGAGTACATCATGAGAAACGCTGGGCTGGAAGAAGCACAAGCTGGAATCAAGATTGTTGGGAGAAATATCAATAACCTCAGATATGCAGATGACACCACCTTTATGGCAGAAAGCGAAGAGGAACTCAAAAGCCTCTTGATGAAAGTGAAAGAGGAGAGTGAAAAAGTTGGCTTAAAGCTCAACATTCAGAAAATGAAGATCATGGCATCCAGTCCCATCACTTCATAGATGGGGAAACAGTGGAAACAGTGTCAGACTTTATTTTTCTGGGCTCCAAAATCACTACAGATGGTGACTGCAGCCATGAAATTAAAAGACACTTACTCCTTGGAAGGAAAGTTATGACCTAGACAGCATATTCAAAAGCAGAGACATTACTTTGCCAACAAAGGTTCGTCTAGTCAAGGCTATGGTTTTTCCTGTGGTCATGTATGGATGTGAGAGTTGGACTGTGAAGAAGGCTGAGCGCCGAAGAATTGATGCTTTTGAACTGTGGTATTGGAGAAGACTCTTGAGAGTCCCTTGGACTGCAAGGAGATCCAACCAGTCCATTCTGAAGGAGATCAGCCCTGGGATTTCTTTGGAAGGAATGATGCTAAAGCTGAAACTCCAGTACTTTGGCCACCTCATGCTAAGAGTTGACTCATTGGAAAAGATTCTGATGCTGGGAGGGACTGGGGGCAAGAGGAGAAGGGGACGACAGAGGATGAGATGGCTGGATGGCATCACTGACTCGATGGATGTGAGTCTGAGTGAACTCCGGGAGTTGGTGATGGACAGGGAGGCCTGGCGTGCTGCGATTCATGGGGTCGAAAAGAGTCGGACACGACTGAGCGACTGATCTGATCTGATCTGAATCCTTGTGTGCATTTTATGGCTAACATCTACTTCCTTGTACCTGCTCTAGAGATAACTGTTTTTTACAATCTCGGATCAGGGATAAAGATATACAATGCACAGTCCTCAATGTCAAACCTTCAGGCCATTCATGAGTGTGTTTAGACTTCAGCTAGTGATGACCTTCCTCAGCAGCTCCCTCAAGGCTCTGGTTACTGGTCTTCCATCAGTTAGATCAGTACTTCAACAGCTTGTTTTCAAGATGTTTTTCCACAATGTACTTTTTACTGCTCCCAGCCTTTCACCTGGGGGTAATGAGAAAGTCATTCTTATTTTTCAAAGAAGCCCTGTTAATAGTACAGGCCTGTGCATAACATATTCCCTACATTCAGGCCAGAATACTGGAGTGCCTTTCCCTTCTCCAGGGGATCTTCTCGACCCAGGGATCAAATCCAGGTCTCCCACATAGCAGGTGGATTCTTTACCAGCAGAGCCATGAGGGAAGCCAGAATAGACAATGACATGATTAATTTCAAGCAAGATGACTGTCAGAGCTGATGATCCATGTTGATGTATGGCAGAAACCAACACAATATTGTAATTATCCTACAATTAAAAATAAAGAAAAAAAAGATGACTCTCAGAGCTGACTGTGCTGTTTCTGCATGTAGCTCCTACCCACTGTGTACAGAACCCTGAAACTCCCATTTAAAAGTTCTTACGCACTGATTGGCAGTGAGGAGTTGTCCTTAGAACATGAGTCCACCTTCTTCCCTGGTTACTGGACTCCTAAATAGAGCCATTTTTCCTTTATACAAACACTTGCCTGTCGAACGTTGGCCTTCGGGTGGCAAGCAGCTGGAGCTGAATTCAGTAACAAGAGGTCATAAATCAGAGGTCAATGTTCAGAGGTGGGAGGAGAAGGGGACGACAGATGATGAGATGGTTGGATGGCATCACCCACTCAATGGACATGAACTTGAGTAAACTCTGGGAGTTGGTGATGGACAGGGAGGCCTGGTGTGCTGCAGTCCATGGGGTCATAAAGACTGGGACACGACTGAGCGGCTGAACTGAACTGAATGTTTAGAGGGGGGGGTGGAAAATTTTCAGTTCTATATGGGGTGTTATCCTTCCACAAGATCATACCAGTTCCTTGCCAGAAACCCACATGTTGAATTAGGAATACAGTTAACCTGCATCTGGGCTCCTGCCCCCAAAGTCCCATCCAGCCTGGCTCCTGCCCCCTCTCCCAACCTCATTTTCCTTCCCTCATCCCTTGAGCCCCTGCACAGGGTGTTTCTCACTCTTAGGATTTGGAAGGCCATTCCCCTCACCCCCACCCTGTTCCCTCTGCCCAGAATGCTCACCCTCTATCTTTTCCCAGTTGAAAACTCAGATTAAATGTCCCCTCCCATCGTCCAACTGAACATGGGCTTCAGGCCTGTTCATCAGCCCGCCTCCCTGTTACTTTCCAGATCCTCAGCCAGACACTCCCCTGATGCCAAGCTTCCTTCAGTATTTAAACACTTTGGATTGAATGTCTTGAGATTACAGTTTTAAAAAAATATTTTCTTGAGACTTCCCTAGTGGTCCAGTGATTAAGAATCCTCCTTGCAATGAGGGGTATGGGGCTTTGATCACTGGTTAGGGAACTAGGATCTCACATGCCTCATAGCAGTTCAGTTCAGTCGCTGAGTCATGTCCAACTCTTTGCAGTCCCATGAATTGCAGCACGCCAGGCCTCCCTGTCCATCACCAACTCCCGGAGTTCACTCAAACTCACGTCCATCGAGTCAGTGATGCCATCCTGCCATCTCATCCTCTGTCATCCCCTTCTCCTCTGCCCCCAGTCCCTCCCAGAATCCGGGTCTTTTCAAATGAGTCAACTCTTTGCATGACGTGGCCAAAGTATTGGAGTTTCAGCTTCAATATCAGTCCTTCCAATGAACACCCAGGACTGATTTCCTTTAGGATGGACTGGTTGGATCTCCTTGCAGTCCAAGGGACTCTCAACAGTCTTCTCCAACACCACAGTTCAAAAGCATCAATTCTTTGGCTCTCACCATTCTTCACAGTCCAACTCTCACATCCATACATGACCACTGGGAAAACCATAGCCTTGACTAGATGGCCCTTTGTTGGCAAAGTAATGTCTCTGCTTTTCAATATGCTGTCTAGGTTGGTCATAACTTTCCTTCCAAGGAGTAAGCGTCTTTTAATTTCATGGCTGCAATCACCATCTGCAGTGATTTTGGAGCCCCCCAAAATAAAGTCTGACACTGTTTCCACTGTTTCCCCATCTATTTGCCATGAAGTGATGGGACTGGATGCCATGATCTTCGTTTTCTGAATGTTGAGCTTTAAGCCAACTTTTTCACTCTCCTCTTCACTTTCATCAAGAGGCTTTTTAAGTCTTCTTCACTTTCTGCCATAAGGGTGGTGTCATCTGCATATCTGAGGTTATTGATATTTCTCCTGGCAATCTTGATTCCAGCTTGTGTTTCTTCCAGCCCAGCGTTTCTCATGATGTACTCTGCATATAAGTTAAATAAGCAGGGTGACAATATACAGCCTTGATGTGCTCCTTTTCCTATTTGGAACCAGTCTGTTGTTCCATGTCCAGTTCTAACTGTTGCTTCCTGACCTGCATATAGGTTTCTCAAGAGGCAAGTCAGGTGGCCTGGTATTCCCATCTCTCTCAGAATTTTCCACAGTTTATTGTGATCCACACAGTCAAAGGCTTTGGCATAGTCAATAAAACAGAAATAGATGTTTTTCTGGAACTCTCTTACTTTTTGCATGATCCAATGGATGGTGGCAATTTGATTTCTGGTTCCTCTGCCTTTTCTAAAACCAGCTTGAACATCAGGAAGTTCATGGTTCACATATTGCTGAAGCCTGGCTTGGAGAATTTTGAGCATTACTTTACTAGCATGTGAGATGAGTGCAATTGTGCAGTAGTTTGAGCATTCTTTGGCATTGCCTTTCTTTGGGATTGGAATGAAAACTGACCTTTTCCAGTCCTGTGGCCACTGCTGAGTTTTCCTAATTTGGTGGCATATTGAGTGCAGCACTTTCACAGCCTCATCTTTTAGGATTTGATATACCTCAACTGGAATTCCATCACCTCCACTAGCTTTATTCATAGTGATGTTTCCTAAGGCCCACTTGACTTCACATCAGTGCTACAAATACTGAGTCTGAGTGCTCCAGAGGCCTCATGCCACCACGAGGGAGCCCATGGGCCCCAGTGAAAGATCCCACATGACAGAACTAAGGCCTGGAGCAGCCCAAGAAAGAAAAAAAATTAAAAAAAATTTTTCTGCATTGACTCATGCCTGTAACATTTGCCAAGAAGATTAAAGCTTCAGGCCTTTGTATGTGCATCACATACAAAGCCTTACTGGAGTCTTAACTCCTTCCCATTGCCATTCTCAGCCACCTACTACTTGATGTAGTTTTACTCTGGGGAAGAAGGCTGCTGCTTGTGGTCCCGGCTCTCGTGACAGGTCCACGTAGGTGAAAGTGAAAGAAGGAAAGTGAAGTCGCTCAGTCGTGTCCGACTCTGTGTGATCCCAGGAGGCTACCAGGCTCCTCCGTCCATGGGATTTTTCCAGGCAAGAATATTGGAGTGGGTTGCCATTTCCTTCTTCAGGAGATCTTCCCAACCCAGGGATTGAACCCGGGTCTCCCGCATTTTAGGCAGACGCTTTACCGTCTGAGCCACCAGGGAAGTCATGCAGGTGAGTATGAGTGAAAGTCGCTCAGTTGGGTCCCACTCTGCAACCCCACAGACAATATAATCTGCCAGTCTCCTCTGTCCATGGAACTCTACAAGCAAGAATACTGGAATGGGTTGCCATTCCCTCCTCCAGGGACGGTCCGGACACAGGGAATAAACCCAGATCTCCCACATTGCAGGCAGATTCTTCACCGTCTGAGCCACCAGGGAAGCCGTAACAGGACCATACTTGGTACCAAGTCATTATGGTCCATCCCAACCCAGTGACTTGGTGACTCCTTCCCTACAACCCTTTTGTGGATCCTGACCCAGTGAGGGAAGTGGATGGGAGGCAAAGCAGGAAGGGGATACAGAGGGACAAGTGGCCAGAGTTTGGGAGGAGACTTTAGGGTTAATGTGTCCAAATAGCGGCAGGAACCAACACCAGCCAACAAAGCAAAGGGCTCAAAAGGAGCTGGAGACGGGTGTGCCCAATGGGGTGGAGGGGGAACAGAGGTCAAAATGAACCAAGGTAGGGGACTGACACCAGAGCCCTCACAGAGGCCTGGCAGGTGATGGCCAGCTGAGCTACTGGAAGAGTTCGCACTCTGTTCCACTGATCACACAATCCCCTGGTAGCTCAACCAGGAAGCAGCTAACAAAACCTGGACAAAACAGAATCCCCTCTCTCTTCCCCCAAGTAGCTCCTCCATGTCGGTCCCCACTGCATCTCTCCCCCACCAGGTCCCTTCAAAATAACCCCAAGAAGTGTGAGTCCGTCCTCTCTCCCTACCTCACCACCGCCCAGAAAAGTCTCCAAGTCCACTGAGTGCCACCAAGAGACATCCAAAGCACATTCACTGCCAAAGCAGGTCAAGCACTGTCGTAAATCAGGGAGGGGACAGGATCCCAGGGATTCTGATGCAGGAAGGCCCACTGGGGAGGGTCCCAAGAAGGCTGCCATTGTGGGCTTCCCTGGTGGCTCAGCTGGTAAAGCCTGCAACGCGGGAGACATGGGTTGCATCCCTGGGTTGGAAAGATTCCCTGGAGAAAGGAAAGGCTACCCACTCCAGTATTCTTGGGCTTCCCTTGTGGCTCAGCTGGTAAAGAATCTGCCTGCAATGCAGGAGACCTGGGTTCAATCCCTAGGTTGGGAAGATCCCCTGGAGAAAGGAAAGGGTACCCACTCCAGTGGGTATTAATCATGAACTCCTTTTTGCCAAATTCAGACTTAAATTGAAGAAAGTAGGGAAAACCACTAGACCATTCAGGTATGACCTAAATCAAATCCCTTATGATTATACAGTGGAACTGAGAAATAGATTTAAGGGACTAGATCTGATAGACAGAGTGCCTGATGAACTATGGACTGAGGTTCGTGACATTGTACTGGAGACAGGGATCAAAACCATCCCCAAGAAAAAGAAATGCAAAAAGCTAAATGGCTGTCTGAGGAGGCCTTACAAATAGCTCTGAAAAGAAGAGAAGTGAAAAGCAAATGAGAAAAGGAAAGATATACCCATTTGAATGCAGAGTTCCAAAGAATAGTAAGGAGGGATAAGAAAGCCTTCCTCAGTGATCAATGCAAGGAAAAAAAAAAGCAAGAAATGCAAGAAAATTAGAGATACCAAGGGAACATTTCATGCAAACGTGGGCTCAATAAAGGACAGAAGTGGTATGGACCTGAAAGGTTGTTGTTGAATCACATAAAGATGCCGGGATTCTTTGCCCCCGGAGGAGAAGAATTCAATCCGGGGCCAGAGACGAGGCTTGATCGCTCAGAGCTTTTGTGTAATTAAGTTTTATTAAAGTATAAAGGAGATAGAGAAAGCTTCTGACATAGGCATCAGAAGGGGCAGAATGAGTACCCCCCTGCTAGTCTTCAGTTGGATGTTATATAGTCACTAGCAGTCTGTTAATGAAAGAAAGGAATGTCTTAAAACTCAGAATAGCACCAGACCCCTCACCCATAAGATGCATTTTGGGATAATCTTGGCACCAAATGGTTTATCCTGGGCCATAAAATGATTAACTTGAATCTTGAAGAAGGGCAGACCACCATACAAATAGTTTCATTTACAGAGATTAGGCGAACAATATCTGAGTATAACATACTGGTTTATCAAGTAGGTTCTGAGCCAAGAGGCAGAACCGACTTGAAGACAGAGTTTGGGGTAAATGCATAGTACATTAGCATAGCTTAAGACAAACATTTCCATAAGAAAAAGGCATTGGTTATCTCTAGGTTTGAGAATAGCTAACATCAGGTGAAACCAGGTGTCATTATGGCAAAGCAGTATTTTAAGAGAAACTTCCTTTTAAATTTGTATAGAGAAGAAAAAAATACCACTAGTTTGTTTCCTCCTGCCACTTAAGAGAGATAAAAATGTCTGACACTTGCAGGCTATTTCCTCTGTTTGGAGACCCTGGCCTTCCTGCCTGTTACCATCTCAGACCTAACAGGAGCAGAAGATATTAAGAAGAAGTGGCAAGAATACACAGAAGAACTGTACAAAAAAGATCTTCATGACCCAAATGATCTCAATGGTGTGATCACTCACCTAGAGCCAGACATCCAGGAATGTGAAGTCAAGTGGGCCTTAGGAAGCATTGCTACGAACAAAGCTAGTGGAGGTGATGGAATTCCAGTTGAGGTATATCAAATCCTAAACGATGATGCTGTGAAAGTGCTGCACTCAATATGCCACCAAATTAGGAAAACTCAGCAGTGGCCACAGGACTGGAAAAGGTCAGTTTTCATTCCAATCCCAAAGAAAGGCAATGCCAAAGAATGCTCAAACTACCACACAATTGCATTCATCTCACACGCTAGTAAAGTAATGCTCAAAATTCTCCAAGCCAGGCTTCAGCAATATGTGAACCGTGAACTTCCAGATGCTCAAGCTGGTTTTAGAAAAAGCAGAGGAACCAGAGATCAAATTGCCACCATCCATTGGACCATCGAAAAAGCAAGAGAGTTCCAGAAAAACATCTATTTCTGTTTTATTGACTATGCCAAAGCCTTTGACTGTGTGGATCACAATAAACTGTGGAAAATTCTGAAAGAGATGGGAATACCAGACCACCTGACCTGCCTCTTGAGAAACCTATATGCAGCTCAGGAAGCAACAGTTAGAACTGGACATGGAACAACAGACTGGTTCCAAACAGGGAAAGAAGTATGTCAAGGCTGTATATTGTCACCCTGCTTATTTAACTTATATGCAGAGTACATCATGAGAAACACTGGGCTGGAGGAAGCACAAGCTGGAATCAAGATTGCCGGGAGAAATATCAGTAACCTCAGATATGCAGATGACACCACCCTTATGGCAGAAAGTGAAGAGGAACTCAAAAGCCTCTTGATGAAAGTGAAAGAGAAGAGTGAAGAAGTTGGCTTAAAGCTCAACATTCAGAAAACGAAGATCATGGCATCTGGTCCCATCACTTCATGGCAAATAGATGGGGAAACAGTGGAAACAGTGTCAGACTTTATTTTGGGGGGCTCCAAAATCACTGCAGATGGTGATTGCAGCCATGAAATTAAAAGACGCTTACTCCTTGGAAGGAAAGTAATGACCAACCTAGACGCATATTCAAAAGCAGAGACATTACTTTGCCAACAAAGGGCCATCTAGTCAAGGCTATGGTTTTCCCAGTGGTCATGTATGGATGTGAGAGTTGGACTGTGAAGAATGGTGAGAGCCAAAGAATTGATGCTTTTGAACTGTGGTGTTGGAGAAGACTGTTGAGAGTCCCTTGGACTGCAAGGAGATCCAACCAGTCCATCCTAAAGGAAATCAGTCCTGGGTGTTCATTGGAAGGACTGATATTGAAGCTGAAACTCCAATACTTTGGCCACGTCATGCAAAGAGTTGACTCATTTGAAAAGACCCTGATTCTGGGAGGGATTGGGGGCAGAGGAGAAGGGGATGACAGAGGATGAGATGGCTGGATGGCATCACCGACTCAATGGACATGAGCTTGAGTAAACTCCAGGAGTTGGTGATGGACAAGGAGGTCTGGTGTGCTGCAGTCCATGGGGTCACAAAGAGTGGGACAGGATTGAGCGACTGAAATGACTGAGTGACTGACCCACTTCAGTATTGTGGCCTGGAGAATTCCAGAGAATTCCTGGAGAAGGGAAAGGCTACCAGCTCCTCCAGTCTTCTTGGGTTTCCCTGCTGGCTCAGCTGGTAAAGAATCCTCCTGCAAAGCGGGAGAGCTGGGTTCCATCCCTGGGTTGGGAAAATCCCCTGGAAAAGGGAAAGGCTACCCACTCCAGTATTCTGGCCCGGAGAATTCTGGCCTGGTGGCAAAGAGTCGGAAAGGACTGAGCGACTTTCAGTTTCATTTTCCAGCAGCCTGGGCTCGCCCAGGCGTCCTGCGTTTCCCGGGTGACAGGGCGCCGCGGAGGCCGCGATGACGTCAGGTCCGGGGACGACCCGGAAGGACTGTCTGCGGCTGCGCGCGCGCGCGCCCTCCCCCTGCCTCTAGGATCTGGGTGGATCTCCACTGGACCAGCGTTGGGAGCCTGTGGTGTGTTCGCTGGGCCCTGCGGTGGTCGCGATCGTAGGGTCTTGGCGACATCTGAAGGTCCAGTCCGCCTTTGCCCAGAGGGTACGAGGGGGCGGCGCGTGCAAAGGGTGGGGTGGGGTGGGGGGGCAACCGCGTCTTCTTGCGGAACTGCTGGGCGCAGAGGCTGCGAGGGTCGGCGGCCGGGCGGGTAAACCCGCGAGATGTATCGAGGAGTTCAGACACTTGTCCCCTGAGGTCAGCGGACAGCTGTCACTTAGCGGCGGGAGCATGGTCGGGTCTGCATGTTAGGGTCCCTTCTGAAATTGTCTGAAAGCGACTGTTGCGCCCCCCAAATGGTATAGATGCCTCCCCCGCCCCAAATGGTGTAGACGTTCCCTTCCGTGCCTGGAACTGCTCTAGGTGCCCGGCGAGTGGTAACAGCCTTCTGGCCGTGCAGGATCCGCCTTGCCCGTGTTTCACCACCCCAGCCAGGTGCAGTGACTTTGCCGAGTTCGCGCCACGCCTAAGCTCTGTAGTTGGGATCTGGCGCCAGGCGTCTGGCTTCAGATGCCTGTGTGTAGCATCATGCGGTGATGTCGGCGGCTGCAGGTGGCCTTTGAAGGCTTAGGATTCTGGAGTTTGGACCGAGGTCGTTAAGGCCCTGCACAATCAACTAACACATTGACCTTCAGCACCTGGAAGGTGAGAGTACAGATTGCGCTGGGGTTCCTAGCATCTGGGAGTCCGCTGCTCCGCCCACCCTCAGTATTTGCTCAATACCTGGAGGTTGTAAGATTTCTTGGGCTCAAAGAGAAAGGATAGGATTTGTTCAGTATTAGAGAGGAGCAGTGAGGGAGAGGCTTGGTAACTAATTGGATTCTGGGACAGGGGGGAGAGAGAACTTGAGGGCTGGCACTTGGGTTTATACATCAACTAACTGTATAAAAAATGTTTTATAGTTTTCTGAGTATAAATTTTACACTTCTTTTGTTGAATTTATTTCCAAGTATTTTTATTATTTTTGATGCTGTTATAGATAGAATTGTTTTCTTAATTTCATTTTTGAGTTGTTTACCGTTAGTGTATAGAAATCAGCTGAGTTTTGCTCCCTGATCTTGTCCCCTGCAAACTGGCTAGACTGATTTATTAATTCTAATAGTTTTTTAGTGGATTCCTTAGGAATTTCTGTACAAAATCATGTCATCTGCAGAGAGAGATAGGTTTCTAATCTGGATGCCTTTTATATCATTTCTTGCTTAATTGCATTGGCTAGCACCTCCGGTACAGTGTTGACTAGAAGTGGTAGAGTGGACATCCTTGTCTTGTTCCTAATTTTAGGGGAAAGGCATTCAATCTTTTATATTTAAGGACAAGGATAGCTAGAGGGTTTTCGTAGATGTCTTTTATCAGGTTCAATAGTTTTATCAAAGTATTTCTAGTTTGTTGAGTTTTTATCATGAAAGGGTGTCTGGTTCTGTCTCATGCTTTTCTTCATCTGTTGATATGATCATGTACTTTTTGTCCATCTGTTTTGTTGATATGCTGTATTACATGAACTGATTTTCAAATGTTGAGTCAGCCTTACATTCCTGGGATATATTTCATGTGGTGGTGATATATAATCTTATAATATGTTGCTGGATTCACTTTGCAAGGTTTATTGAGAATTTTTACTTTTATATTCACGAGGGATATTAGTCTTCAGTTTTCTTGTCATACCTTTGGTTTGGTTTCAATGTAATGCTGGTTTAATGGAGTACTTTATAGGTGTGTTCCCTCCTCTTCTATTTTTTTTTTTGTAAGAGTGCATAAATTTTAGTTTTTCTTCTTTAAATATTTGGTAGAATCCACATTGGAAGCCCTCTGGCTTTTCTTTGTGGGTGTTGATTCCTAATTCAGTCTCGTCTTTATGGATCCTATCACATGTTCCATTTCTCCTTCAGTCTCATCTTTATGGATCTGATCACATGTTCCATTTCTCCGTGCGTCAGTTTTGGTAGATTGTGTCTTTCTGGGAACTTGTCAGTTTCACGGAAGTTATCTAGCTTATTGGCATACAGTTCATAGTATTCCCTTAGAATCCTTTTTATTTCTTTAAGGTTGGTAGTAATAGTCCATCTTTGGTCCCTCAAGTTAATAATTTGTGTTTTCCCTCTTTTTTTTTTTACTGGGTCAATCAAGCTAAAAGTCTGTCAATCTTGTCAGTCTTTTCAATAAACCAACGTTTGTTTTTGTCCCTTTTCTGATTTCTAGTCCATACATTTTGCTCTAATGTTTTGTCTGTTTCCTTTCTGCTTGCTCTGGATTTAGTCTGTGGTTCTTTCTCAGCATCTTTGTTTAAAAAAAATGTTTACTTGTTTTTGGCTGCGTGTCTCTTAGCTGCGGCATTTAGGATCTAGCCCCCTGACTGGGATTGGACCCGTTCCCCTCACACCAGGAGCACAGAGTCTTAGCCGCTGGGCCACCAGGGAAGTCCTCTCAGCATCTTAAAGTGGTTGCTAAAGAGCTTGCCCAGGGCTCGTGTTCTGCAGAGTTCAGATCCCTCTTCTGCCACTTCTCGGTGGTGGGAGCTTGCAAAAGACAGCGAGCTTCTCTGAACTGGGGTTCGTGCATCTTTTGAGAGGGACAGCAGTTCTTGGCCCGCAGTTTAAGGGACGAAATAAGCTGCTGTCTGTTAAGGGCACAGTCACTTTCGCACAAAGTGAACAAGTCGCTCAGTCATGTCCGACTCTTTGCGATTTCATGGACTGTCGCCTGCCAGGCTCCAGATGGAGTTCTCTAGGCCAGAATACTGGAGTGGGTGGCCATTCCCTCCTCCAGGGGATCTTCCCAACACAGGGATGGAATCCATTCCCTTCTCCAGGGGATCTTTCTAGCCCAGGGATCGAACCCAGGTCTCCTGCACTGCAGGTGGATTCGTTATTGTCTGAGCCACCAGGGAAGCCCTCTGACACACAAGCAGGTCTTCAAATGTGCCCTGCGGATCTTTCCCCTCTCGCCCAGAAGACACAAGGGTCTCACCAGCAAGAGGGACCACTTTTCCATCGTGTGCCAACAGTGTTGACCGTCAAGCTCAGAGTTCGACCTCCCAGACTATCCTAATGTTTAACTACAGGATGTAAATGTTCTCATGGACCTTACAGAGTTGCCCTGGGGGTCCAACCCAGGACTCTGCTCTCTGGGTGTCTCTCTAGGTCTTTGTTCACAAGCCCTCCCATCCCTGCCTTCATTGACCCAGACACTTGAAAAGGAGCTAGTCTGCTCAGAAAATTCCAGAATGATCCTTTGGTCAAGAGAGCTAGGTTGCTTTGTTAGTGGGAATCCAGATGCTTCTGTGTCAAGTAGAGTGACAGACTCTGCAGACGTCCCCCGTCCAGGTGGGCTCAAGGGGACTCCAGGGGTGTGGCTGGAGCAGGACGGCCAGCACTGGTTGGACTCTGGGGCGAGGCTTCCCGGGCTGTGGGGCTGGTGGCCCTGGGCCGGTGAGGCGTCCTGTGGCCACGCTGAGTGCTTCACAGCCCCGGCCACAGGGCTGCCCTTTGCCCCCGTCTGACTCCTGGTCACTTCGGTGCAGGAGCGGAACCCAGAGCACTCGCCGCACCCCCCCTCCTGGGAGAGTGGACGCCAGCTGTGCGGGGTCGTCCCAGCTGCCCTCCCTTCACGATCAGAGCTCGTCTGTCTGTCTTTCACATCCCGCGGCACGTCTGCCCTTGTTGGTGATGGCATGAGAAGGACACGCACTGACTGGGGCTGCGTGTCTGCACAGGTGGTGGCTGGGAGTGATGGCGCCCCTCAGGGAGAGGAGCGATGACCCCGTGCTGCCGGACCCGCCCCCGGGGCCCCTGCACGTGGCCCGCGCCCGCGCTTCATTCCCCTGGAAGGAGCTGGCACTGTTCTGGGAGGGCGAGGACACGCTGCGCTTCAAGGTGAGGCTGGGCTGGTGGCCGCTGGGTGCCTTGGTGGCACGCGGGGAGGGGGCTCTGCTGAGCTTCTGGTTCATCTGCAGAAAGATGGAGCCCGGAATGAATGGACACAGGCTGGGCTTCCTAAGCCTGGTGCCCTCTGCCCTCCCCTGAGAAGGCCTCTCATCTCTGTCCCTGTGTTTCTGGGTTAGACTGCCCAGCAGAGGCAGCCCATGGCCTTGAGGAAACCATATAAGCCAGAGCTCAGTGAAAAAATTCTGTATTTTGCCTCCAAATCCACTATTCCCCGCCTGCTGCGTTTCCAGAAAGCCATCTTCTCGGCTCTGGAGAACGACCCCCTCTTCGCCCATCCCCGTGGCAGCCGGCTCTCGGTGGAGAAGTACCAGGAGCTGAACTTCCTGCGCTGTAAGAGGGTCTTCGAGTACGACTTCCTCCCCGTGGGGGACATGCCGGGCAGCCTGCCGAGGGTCCTGGCACTGATCGAATGCCTGGGCATGTACGACTGGTCCCTGGCCGTCAAGTTCTTCCTGCACGTGCTGGTGAGTCACCCTGGGAGGGGGCCGCTCTCACCCCGCGCTCGGGGCTGAACACTAAGCTGTCCACTGAACCTGAGATACACTTGGCAGTTGCCTTTGTGGTTCCTGGTTGGCAGTGTTTGCCCGCTTTATGAGACTTAATGCATTTGGGAAGTGTTCATTTAAAGAGATTTCTAGAAAATGATAAAGGAAACCGAGACAGAGGGACTTCCCTGCTGGTCCAGTGGCTAAGACTCCGCGTTCTCAGTGCATGGGGCCCTGAGTCTCATGGCTGGTCAGAAACTAGATTCCCGCAAGCCACAGCTAAGAGTTTGCGTGCTGCACCGAAATAAAGAAAAAGAGAGAGAAAAAAGAAATTTTATGCAAAACAAAAGCAGAGATGAAAATATGTAGGTAGACCTTGTGACTTGTAATGAGAAGCCCAGTTTTTCTCAGCTGTTTATGCAGATTTGCATACGTCAGTCCTTGAATAACGCAGTGCAGTTAAAACTCCATAGAAATAGCAGCTCTGGGACTTTTATAAATGGAAGGAAGGGAAGGAGGGAAAATAGGTCAAAGGTGAGGCCTGGGTTTCCGCCTTTTCGATATGCAGGTGGAGATGAACTTGGGAAGGTGGTGTCGTCTACGTGCTGTCTGAAGGAAAGGTGGGCTCACCTTGCCCATCCCATACTCTCACCCCCCACCCAACTCCCACCTCCTTGCTGTTCACGGACCACCTCCTGGTCCTGTTCAGTGCATGTTAATGGCTTGCAACGAGGACCCGGGTCTCGTGACTCTGTGAGCTCAAGGCCAGGCAGCTGAATCCCAGGGGCTGTCCTGGGCCGTGGACCCCAGTGCTGCTTTGTCTTGGAAGCTGGAGCCCTTGCTGGGGGCTGGTGTGGTGCCGGGTGTGTGTGTGTGTATGTGTGTGTGTGTCGGGGTGGGGAGTGGGGTTAAGTCCCAGGGTGGCAGCAGCCTTAGCTTCCCCCTGTTTCCATGGTGATGTTGTGTTTTCAGACTTTTGGATCGGCCATTTACAGCTCTGGTTCCGAACGGCACCTCAAGTACCTTCCAAAGATCTTCAGTTTGGAGGTTAGCTGGCGCTCATGGGTGACCTCGGGTCCTCTTACGTGTTCTTCTTGGAGATATGTGGAGAGGGCACCCTGCCGCAGAGGGTCTCCAGGTGGGGGGCCGCTCCTCCTTTCATGCTGTTCTGGGGCTGCTCACCAAATAGTTCATGCTGTTCTTTCCCAAACTGGGGTGTGCCAGATTCCCAGCACGATAGGAGCTGAGCTTTTTCTTATCGAGGAAGCGCCTTTGTTTTCTTCTGACGCCTGAGAGCTGCTCTTAGCCACTGTGCTGACTTAGAGAGGCCCCCAGCAGCCCACTTGCCAACTGCCCTCCTGGGTGGGAGCCGCAGCCAGCGTCTCGCATGGCAGGCTGGCTCAGTGAGCCCGCTGGGCGTCAGGCAGGAAATGGAGACTTGGGGCTTTGCTCGGTGGTCTAGGCCGTAAAGGAAGCCTGGTGGCAGGGTCCCTCCAGGAAGGTGCAGAGAGGACCTTTTCACCTGACCTCATTTTGTGTTTCCATGCTAGATTTTTGGATGTTTTGCTCTGACGGAAGTGAGTCATGGGAGTAACACCAAGGGCATACGCACGACCGCTCACTACGACCCCAGCACCCAGGTAGGTGATACCCGCCCTTCTGTCTCCAGGCTTCGAGCATGTGAAACATGGTGTTGTCACATAATTAGACCAAGAAACCTGGCTCTTGCCTAAATGTACACCGAGATCCATCACGTTGTGAACAGTAGAGCTTAGGAGATAAAGGTTGTGAGTGGTGAAACCTGGTCATACCTAGAAGCCTGCTGTGGTTTGGATTTGGCTAGGATGTGAGAGCGGTGAGGGCACAGGCTGTCTTTTTATAAAATCTGTTTGTTTACCAGGTTTGTTTGGCATGCGATTAGTGAGCAGTGCCAGCCGCTCTTGCTTTATAGGACAAACAAGGAAGGTTCGACTTGACCCTCATCCCTCTCTAGCAGCCTGTCTGGTGCTAGGCTCTCTGGACAGCAGCCCAGCCCCTCTGGTCCTGGGGCCGCTCCTGCACCCGTGGACTCTCCGTGGCACCTGTGTGGTTGGCCCCGCTCCCCACACTGTGCACTGAAGGCTGCTCTGTGCAGGCTCGCTCCTTAGTGCCGTGGGGACCCGGCAGTCCTCGGGGAGGGAACACGTATTCTGTGAGCAGACAGGGGCGTGGTGTGTCGGCTGGTCTGTGCTGTGGAGGGCAGCGGGGGGCGGGGGAGAGGGCGGGGCGTGCGGGGGACCCATGGCTTCTGCCGCTCCCCGTCCTGCGGCCCCTCTCCCATCACTGGCGTTGGGCTCCTTGGCCCCCACCTCTCCCAGATGGCCACATCCTCCTGCCCCTTCCTCACGGGTCCAGTGTCTGCGGCCCTTCCCCCGACTGGTCCATGTGGTTTGGCCGAGTTGCGTGCAGAAGGGTGAAGCCCTGCCCCGTGCGTCTGCTCACCGTGAGTTTATTCATGGGACAGGTGAGCTGTGTGTACTGGGGGCACTGTGGGCAGGGGGCTCAAGAGGATGAACCTGAGAAGCCCCTGGAAGAACAGGGGCGGTGGGGGCGTGGGTCGCAGTGTGTGCCCTGCAGGCTGCTGGTGGTGCCTGGGAGCAGAGGCGAGGGTCCGCCACACCCCAGGGCTGAGAGCAAGGTGTGTGGCCTCTTGGTATCCTTGTTGTTCAGTCGCTCAGTCGTGTCCGACGCTGTGACCCCACGGACTGCAGCACGCCCAGCCTCCCTGTCCATCACCAACTCCTGGAGCTTACTCAAACTCACGTCCATTGAGTCAGTGATGCCATCCAACCATCTCATCCTCTGTCGTCCCCTTCTCCTCCTGCCTTGAATCTTTCCCAGCATCAGGGTCTTTTCCAATGAGTCAGCTCTTCGCATCAGGTGGCCAAAGTATTGGAGCTTCAGCTTCAGCATCAGTCCTTCCAATGAGTATTCAGGGTTGATTTCCTTTAGGGTTGACTTGCCTTGATCTCCGGAGAAGGCAATGGCACCCCACTCCAGTACTGTTGCCTGGAAAATCCCATGGACAGAGGAGCCTTATAGGCTGCAGTTCAAGGGGTCGCCAAGAGTCGGACATGACTGGGCGACTTCACTTTTACTTTTCACTTTCGTGCATTGGAGAAAGAAATGGCAACCCACTCCAGTATTCTTGCCTGGAGAATCCCTGGGATGGGGCAGCCTGGTGGGCTGCCGTCTATGGGGTCATACAGAGTCGGACACGACTGAAGTGACTTAGCAGCAGTAGCCCAGCAGCCTTGATCTCCTTGCAGTCCAAGGGACTGTTGTTTAAGCCATGAGATATCTTTATATGCACCTGAGTCTTTCTGGCTGTCAGCCTTCCTTTTCGCTCAGCTCACTGGTGTCCCTGGGCTCTCAGTGCTGGGCTGGGGGATGGGGAGGCCCTTCCTGACTCTGCAGAGGGAGGGTGGTACCTCCGTGGCCTCGGGGCCTGGGTGAAACTCAGTTACCTGCGAGGCTGTTGCTTCTGACTCTCTTCCTCTTGGCGTTGGTCCTTAAATGAAGATCAGCTGAGGTTAGGAGCCCCGAGCCTCCTGCAGGCTGTTTGCTGAGCACCCTACTGTGTACTCAGCACTGCTGCGAGAGACAGCTCCTGGCCGCTAACATGCCGGCGGGACTCTTATGCTGAAGGGGAGACGCAGTCCCGTCACCAGCACGGAACTTTTATGCTGGAGGGGAGATGCAGTCCCGTCACCAGCGGGGAGAAACTGGCTGGGCCAGGGGCTGTGCGGCAGGGATGGGATGGGACCGGCATGACCGATCCCATCTGGGAGTGTCACTACCTGATGTCACTTCTGTTGAGTGACAAGAAGGAGATGCAGCGTGTCGATGGGGAGGAGAGAGCAGTGGTGTGCGCTCGAGGGAGCCAGCTGGCTGGGTGACGCCCACAAGCAGGTGGGACCTCCCTGGGGGCGGGCCTCAGCCCTGCTTCCCTCTGCTCCCTGCTGCCTCCCCAAGCCCTGGGCCGTGTCCTCAGGGGACCTGTCCCCTCCTGTCTGTTCCTTCTTTAATTCCTGTGCGCGTCCACCCTGTGCTCCTGGACTCCCGGGGAGCTTGTTGGGGGACAAACAGGGTGGGCGAAGGAGCTGAACTTGGTGAATTGGCAGTGGGTGGGGGATTTAGGCAGGCATGAAGCCAAGGAGGGGACCCCCCCGCCCCAATCTGTGCTTGGGGAAGGCTCGCTGAATGGGTGCCCATCTGTGCTTGGGGAAGGCTCACTGAACGGGTGAACTCTACTGGGGTGTTGGCAGCTTGCAGAGTGTTTTACTATTTGCCATGTTGGTCATCATCTTCCACAGGAAGGTTGTTCTTTAAGTCGTAAGACCCAGAATATGCTTTTTTTTTTTTAAATGGGGCTCCCCTTGCCACATAGGAAATAACCTTCCATCGTTTCTTACTCATACCTCCAAGGTTTCGAACAGAGAAGACTGAATGTGTCAAAGAGATGAAGACTCCAGTGTGCGTCAGTCTCTAACGTCCATTTTTTTCCCTCGTGCAGGAATTCATCATCCATTCCCCCGATTTTGAAGCCGCCAAGTTCTGGGTTGGCAACATGGGCAAGACTGCTACCCACGCAGTGGTGTTTGCTCAGCTGTACACACCGGGGGGCCAGTGCCACGGGCTGCACCCCTTTCTCGTCCAGGTAGGGGCAGGTTTCACCCCTGGGGTGGGGAGGTCTGGCCATGTCCAGAGATGTTTTTATCACAGCTGGGGGCAGGGGTGCTTCTGGCATTTTGGGGTGCAGACGCATGGTGCATACAGGTCAACACCCCGGAGCGCACAGGACGCCCGCCCCCCACCCCCAGGAAGAATGATCAGCCCCATATGTGAGGCGCTGCCTCTGAGAAACCCCGAGTCCAAGCTCATCTCGGGGAGAGCCTCCATCCTGCTGGATGGCAATGCCCAGGCTCTGGCAGCTGGTCTGAGGGGCTGCAGAAGTTCCGAGATGAAGTCTGACTCGGGGGTTTTCGTGTAGCCCCTTCCCAGGTCACAAATAGAGCCCTGGCTGTTGGGGGTGCCTGGGACAGCCGGCTGGCCCATTCCCCGCTGCCCAGGGTGGCTGCAGCGTCCACAGACCTGGAGCCCCCAAGTTCACCCAGGACCATTGTGCCTGGGTTGACTGGATACCGAATGAAACCCGGCTCCCGCCATTCCCAAACCTGTTCTGACATTTTTATTCTCTGAGACTACTCTGACGGTGGGGAGGCTCTCGTGAGAGGAGAAGTCACGTCACATACAAAGGCTTCCCAGGTGGTGCAGCAGTAAGGGATCCGCCTGCCAGCGCAGGAGATGCAGGAGACGTGGGTTGGATCCCTGGGTCGGGAAGAAATGGCAACCCACTCCATTATTCTTGGCTGGAAAATTCCAAGGATAGAGGAGGCCTGCAGGCTATACAGTCCGTGGGGTCGCAAAGAGTCGGACATGACTCAGCGCGCACGGCTAGCCACGTGAAAGTGAACCATTCAGGGCACTGAGCATGTTCTCCATGTCCTACTGTTCTGGTTTCAGAGCGTCTCCTCTTTAGAAGACGCCCACACCCATGCCACATGCCCTCCCTGCCGCCTCCTGCCCAGGCCTGGCAGTTGCCTGGCTGCCTTCTGCCTCTGCCTCTGCCTGTGCCTCCGCCGGAACGTTCTGCATGAAAGGAGTCACGCGCTACGTGACCTTTCTGTCCGACCTCATCCCCTTCGCCTGTGTTTGAAGTTTATCCACGTTGCAGCCTGTCCCAGAGCCCCCTTCCTTTCTGAGGCCGAATGACCCACTGCGGCCGGTCCACAGTTGGTGTATCCGTTCCTCCTTTGCTGGACGCTGGGTGCGCTTCACCTTTGGGCTCTTGGGCGTGGTGTTACCGTCAGCGTTCATGAGCACTGTCTGTCTGCACGTGGGTCCTCAGTTTTTTGGGGGGCGGTTTGTACCCAGGAGAAGAATTGCAGGGTCTTATGGTCACCCTGTGTTGAACTTTTTATCGAATCCCATACTGGATGCCAGCATTTTAAACAACCCACCAGCAGGGCTGAGGGATCTGGTTTCTCCACATCCTCACCAACACAGGTTATTATCGTTTTTCTTTTTTTTTAATTTCCGTAACCACCCGAGAGGTTGTGAAGCAGTATCCGGTTGTGGTTTTGATTTGCATTTCCTTAATAACCAACGGTGTGGACCATATTTTCACATTCCAATTGGCCATTTCTGTATCTTTTTGGTAGAAATGTCTGTTCAAATCCTTTGTCCTCTGGAACCAAGCAGGGATGCTGAAAGGAAAGGCTGTTTGCTCAGAGCTGGCTGAACTTGTGCTTGGCAGAGGCTCAGAGGCAGGCGGAGGACTGCACGAGCTTCCTAGTGGAGCAGAGGGTGGCTCAGGGTGCCTCATGGGGGCTGGGGACCCGGTGGGAGCTGGGCACGGCTGCCAGAAGAAGGGGTATCCTGGGTGACTGGTCAGGTGGGGCCTTCCCCGATTGATTCTGTGTTGGAAGCAGGACGACAGTTGGGGAGGCCATCAGTTATGAGTCCCGGCCAGTTGTCTGGCCTTGCTGTGCAGCTCGCTGGGCTCTGCTGTGGGTTGAAGGTCAGAGCGCTGCTTTTCCACGTGGTCTGGTCATTGTCCACGTGTGCATTGAGTCTCTCAGTTCATTTCTAGGTCAGGCGTTTTTGTTGTTGTTGAGTCACGAGGGTTCTTCGTGCACATTCAGCCTTCTCAGACAGATGAAGCGCAAATGTCTCCTCTCCTGTAATTATCTGCACTTTCTCAGTATCGTCTTCTGTGCACTAGGGTGTGAATTCCATGACGTCCAGTTGATCCATTTCCTCCGATGCTCATGCCCTTATTTTTAGTTTATTTGGCCACACCACATGGATTGTGGGATCTCAGTTCCCTGACCGGGGATTGAACCCCGTCCCTCAGCAGGGAACGTGCAGAGTCGTAACCACTGCACCACCAGGGAATTCCTTCGTGTTCTTAGTTTTCAATTTACAGTGATCACCAGCAGACCATGTGTATTTTTTGATACCTGAGGCCACCATACCCTGCTTCTGGAGTATAGATTTGTACCTGGAAACTGGACCCGAAGGCAGCGTCTTCCGGCGTTTCTGTCTCTAGACTGTGGAGCTGCGCGTGATGTTCTGCGTTCCCTTACACGTTGCTCTTCAAACCCTCAGTGGGCGTAGTCGCCCTTCCATCCGGCCCATGCCCTCTGTGTACCTAGCATGTCTCCTGTGCGGCCCTGAGGGCAGCATGAGTCCTGTGCTCGTGGAGTTCACCGTCTACTGGGAAAGAGAGGTGGGAACAAGTCATCACAAAAACGGCGCTGATGGTAACGAACCCGCCTGCCAGCGCAGGGGATGGAGGAGACACGGTTCGATCCCTGGGTCAGGAAGGGGCCCTGGAGGAGGGCGTGGCAACCCTCTCAGTGTTCCTGCCTGGAGAGTCCCATGGACAGAGGAGCCTGGCGGGCTACAGCCCACGCGCTGGCAGAGTTGCACACGACTGAGAGACTGAACACACACACCCCCGCACACACACACATGCTGTATGTCATTAGGTGATAAGTGGAAGAGTGTAATTTTTTGAAAATGTAACAGAATTAGTTTAATACACTGTAGTGACTTATACTCTCTAGGTACTAATACTCGATTTTCTTTTTTTTTTTTTCTGTAGCAGGAGACAGATTTATTACCTTATGTCCAAGATGTCATCAATTGTAAAATACACAGTTGGTTAGAAAACAGCTTTTTGAGAGAGGGGGCAGAAAAGCAGCCTCGTTAATGGACCCATCAGTTTTAAGACATATTCTGATTGATTAAAATGGGAGCGAGTGTATGTCTTGCAGTGGAGGAAATCCATCACGATACTGCTGGTTCCCACTTGTAAAGCCTCTGCTGGGTGCCAGGCCCCTCCTGAGCTGTTTCACTAAGTCCCTGACTGTTGGCTCCCCCAGAGGCAGACGTTAGTCCCAGTTCATGTTAGGAAACGGGATGGGGAGGGGTCCAGTCACTCTCCCAAGGCCACACAGTCAGGAAGCAGGGCTGGGAAGGCAGGTCCTCTGAATTCCAAGATGCTTTCCCCTGTCAATAGCTTGTTCTACAGGCTAAGGATTCAGAAGTGAGTTCTCTCCAGAAGAACGGTTTGTGCCTGTAATACTTGGAATATACCCTGACTCTTGGCAGGGGGACCAGGAAGGGCAGTGGTAACAGAGTTGTCATCTGATCAGCCTTCAAATACTAGACCTTAGCGGTAAGATGGTAACTGGAGAGAGGCTTGCTCAACGTCCAGAGAGAGGGGAGCCAAGAAATGAGGCTGAGTCAAGCTTAACCCAGCCCCTTGCTGGGGGCGGGGGGTGGGCACCAGCCACCAGGCTCCTTCCAGGCCCGCGAACGCTGCCGCAAGCTTTCATCCTAGAGGCCATCCTGTGTCTTCCTCAAGGTCATCCTATGTCTTTGACTTTGACTCTTTGCTAAAGAAGTAGACGCCTTTGGAGAAGAATTGAGGGTTTCCCAAAGCCTTTCTTAAAGAGGGAGAGAGGCTCTGATGCATCGTCATGAGCCAGCTAGCAGTCACTTAGTGCTGGAACAAGTCATAAGGCAACGAGTCGGGTGTTTGGTTAATAGTCCAGGAGAGTTCCCCCGTGCCTGACTGTGGGGTTGAACATTTTGCTCTGTGAACTGTGGATGTGGCCCTTCCTCTGCGGTCACCCCAGGGCAGCCCCTCTCAGGAGCCTGTCTTGACCCCTGACTCCTGACCAGGAGGCTCCCCGGCTGTCTGTCTGCCTGCCTACTCGTCTGTCTAGCTGTTGTGTTTGGGGGAGACAGTCAAACCCATATCAGTGGATTCCCAACATAGCACAGCTTTCTGGAAGGGTGGTGGCAGGGATATGGACAAAGCAGGGGTGCGGCCAGGCAGGATGGGGCTGGGGGGTGGGTTTGTGAAAGAGATGCCCTCCCTGGACCTAACTGGAAGGAGCTCACAGAAACTGCCAGAGGAGGACTGTGCTTGGTCTTGACCGAAAGCTGTTTGGACAGTGGCCAAGACAGCATCGCAGGGGTGGGTGGGGCGGCGGTGGGCCGAGTCCCCACCTGGATGTCTGCAGGGCTGAAGGTCGCGGCGGCGGGTGCCGGCTGCTATGGCTTTTGGGGCCCAGGGCAGGAGGGGCGGCTGGCTCGGGGCCCAGGGGCTCCAGCCCCCGTCTCACCCTCGTTGTCCTGCTGCGCCTCTTCGGCAGGATCAGAACCTCAGTGGCGATGATGACGGGCCACCACGATGGCGGCAGCAATGCTCCAGAAGTCGCGCACAGTCCTCTCCCCTAGTGGTCATGGTCCGTGGGAATAAGGTGCTACACCCCGCTGTGCGCCCTGCAGGGGATGGCTGTGGTCATCCTGACCCACTGCTCAGGGGAGCCGTGCACACCAGCTGCCTCCCACAAGCACCACGAGGTTAATCGATTTACAGTGTTTTATTGTTATAGCCATGTTAGTTTCGGTGTATGACACAGTGGTTCAAAATTTATAGATTATCCTCCATTTAAAGTTATTCAATGTCGTGGGCTTCCCTGATAGCTCAGGTGGTAAAGAATCCACCCGCAATGCAGGAGACCCGGGTTCGATTCCTGGGTCGGGAAGATGCGCTGGAGAAGGGATAGGCTGTCCACACCAGTATTCTTGGACTTCCCTGGTGGCTCAGCTGATAAAGAATCTGCCTGCAAATGAGGGAGACCTGGGTTCGATCCCTGGGTTGTGAAGATCCCATGGAGAAGGGAAAGGATACGTGCTCCAGTATTCTGGCCTGGAGAATCCCGTGGACTTATGTATAGTCCACGGGGTCTCGAAGAGTCAGACACGACTGAGCGACTTTCACAAAGTTATTATAAAACACCGGCTCTGTGCCCTGTGCTGTGTGGCATCTCCCTGTAGCCTTTGTACTTTCTATGGAGCAGCGTGTACCCGAGGGCATACTTTACTGCAGGTATGTTGTATCTTATGAGATTGACAGTCTCCAATTATTATGGGAAATGTTATATGTACATCAGCTCAGTTCAGTTCAGTCACTCAGTTGTGTCCAACTCTTTGTGCCCCATGAACCGCAGCATACCATGCCTTCCTGTGCATCACTAACTCCCAGAGTCCGCCCAAACCCATGTCCATCGAGTCAGTGATGCCATCCAACCATCTCATTCTCTTCCATCCCCTTCTCCTGCCCTCAATTTTCCCCAGCATCAGGGTCCTTTCAAATGAATCAGCTCTTTGCATCAGGTGGCCAAAGTATTGGAGTTTCAGCTTCAACATCAGTCCTTCCAATGAACACCCAGGACTGATCTCTTTTAGGACTGCTTGGATCTCCTTGCAGTCTAAGGGACTCTCAAGAGTCTTCTCCAACACCACAGTTCAAAAGCATCAATTCTTCAGCACTCAGCTTTCTTCACAGTCCAACTCCCACATCCATACATGACCACTGGAAAAACCATAGCCTTGACTAGATGGACCTTTGTTGGCAAAGTAATGTCTTTTGAATATGCTGTCTAGGTTGGTCATAACTTTCCTTCCAAGGAGTAAGTGTCTTTTAATTTCATGGCTGCAATCACCATCTTCAGTGATTTTGGAGCCCAGAAAAATAAAGTCTGACACTGTTTCCACTGTTTCCCCATCTATTTGCCATGAAGTGATGGGACCAGATGCCATGACCTTAGTTTTCTGAATGTTGAGCTTTAAGCCAACTTTTTCACTCTCCTCTTTCACGTTCATCAAGAGGCTCTTTAAGTCTTCTTCACTTTCTGCCATAAGGGTGGTGTCATCTGCATATCTGAGGTTATGGATATTTCTCCCGGCAGTCTTGATTCCAGCTTGTGCTTCCTCCAGCCCAGCGTTTCTCATGATGTACTCTGCATATAAGTTAAATATATGTACATTGATACAATTAAATATGTTTGAGAGGAGGATACAGTTACCTAATTCTGCTTTTGACTTTAGTGAGGATCCTTTCCTTGGTTCCGGAAGTTAACATGAAGTCTGTAAGGACTTTGTTATTTATTTGTAGATGAACTGAAAACCGGCATCAGCAGTAGTTTTCTGTTTGATTCCTTAAAAATCAGTGGCTGATTTTTAAAATTCGGTGTCTATCTTTTTAAAACTATTGTCTACTTTATAAGGGTTTTAAAAATAATTTTTACCTTTTTTTTTTCTTTTTTTTAGCTGTCTGCACTGTTTGCCCTTAATTCCCCAACCAGGGATATAACCCATGCCCTGTCCAGTGAGAGCATGGAGTCCCGGCACTGTACCCCCAGGGAATTCGCAAGATTTTTTTTTATGAGCTTTTATCTGAATCTTTCCTGAGCCTTATTGTTTGTCACTAGCATTCTATTTCATTTTAATTATCAGGATTATAAAGTTCAAGGATGATAACTAACTGTTCTGCTGAAGTCAACAAAAACTAGCAATTCATACAAATAGCTAAACTCCAAACAGTACAAACTCAGTGCTTCTTTAACGCAGATTTTTTCCCAGCCTTGGTGCTTTTGACATTGGGAACAGGTTAATTCCACGCTGCGGGGCTGTCCTGTGCCCTGTGAGGTGTGGGCGGTGTAGCTGGCCTTCACCCAGTAGCTTCTGTGGTAACCCCACTTGTGACAACCAGAAACGCTGGCTGATGGCCCTTGGTCGGGAGGGGAGGGTGATGGAGTTGGGCCTGGTTGGGAATCACTAAGGGTCTCTGAGAAGGGCGTTGCATCCCGTCCGCAGAAGGGTCACGCAGTGAGGACCGACTGGCTAGCCGTCTCTGTGTGTTTCAGTAACTGTCTTTGTTGGCAGCTCATTTGGGGCTTCCCTGGTGGCTCAGTTGGTAAGGAATCCGCCTGCAATGCAGGAGACCCCGGTTCGATTCTTGGGTCAGGAAGATCCACGGAAGAAGGGAAAGGCTACCCACTCCAGTATTCTTGGGCTTCCCTGGTGGCTCAGCTGATAAAGAATCTGCCTGCAATGTGGGAGACCTGGGTTCGATTCCTGGGTTGTGAAGATCCCCTGGAGCAGGGAACAGCGGCCCACTCCAGTGTTCTGGCCTGGAGAATTCCGGGTTGCCAAGAGTCAGGCACCATTGTGCGACTTTCACCTTTGGGGCAGCGGAAATTTACAAAAATAATCCACACACACATGTGCACGGCCCTTTTGTCATTGCCTTAACACCCAGTGGAAAGTCCTGC
Source organism: Bubalus bubalis (assembly GCF_019923935.1). NCBI lineage: Eukaryota > Metazoa > Chordata > Mammalia > Artiodactyla > Bovidae > Bubalus > Bubalus bubalis. The sequence goes on from NC_059163.1 coordinate 3,145,803, forward strand.
GTCTAAATTGTGAATAGGAAGTGCCTGGTGTCCTGACACACACTGACCTGTGTCCTGGGGCCACGGTGACCAACCACAGTACCACAGGCTAGGGGCCCAGTCAAGGTGTCAGAAAGGTCACACACTGCCCAGAGGCTGCAAGGGAGGGTCCCTCCTGCCTCTGCTAGCTTCCGCTGACTCCCGATGCTGCGCTGTGGCCGATTCCAACCAGTCTCCACCTCCATCCGCCCGTGGCCCCCTCTACCCATGTCCTCTCCTCTGACCTTTGGAGGACATGGGCCATGGGATTCAGGCCCCTGCGGGTAACCAGGGCGGTCTCCCCTCCAGATCCTAAGTCAATATCTGCAAGGACCCTGCATCCCAACAGGGCCACGTTTCAGGAGGTCAGTTTAACCCACAGCAGCTGCACGCAGGGACGCCGTGACTTGGTCGCGGGGGGCGGGGGGGGGGGGCGGGTCTTGGACATTTTCATCTGCTTTTCCACGTGTCCCTCACCGCTGCCTTCTGTCTTTTTTTTTTTTTTTTTTTTTTTTTTGTGGTCTGTGCAGATTCGGGACCCGAAGACCCTTCTTCCCATGCCGGGGGTGATGGTCGGCGACATTGGGAAGAAGCTGGGGCAGAACGGCCTGGACAATGGGTGAGTCCGGCCCTTGAACTTGATGGTCATTCCTCTGGGGCCCGTACCGCGAGGCTGCCCACTCAGCACCGCCCACCCCGGAGCCCACTGGCCCCCTCAGTGCCTCCCCGCGCCCTGCAGGACGCGCCGCACCTCTGCACGCAGGACCGTGTTGGGAAGGGTCGGGTTCTGCTCCAAGCCCAGCCTCAGGAGCTGTTAAGTGGCCCTGCGTGCTGAGCAGCTAACTTGTCCCTGGCAGGTGGCCACTCCCGCTCTCAGTCCAGAATCAGGGGCTGAGCCCCAGGGTCCTCAGCCCGAGACCCCGGCGTGCTCCCCTGGACTGGAGCTCAGGCACCCAGCCCGCGCCCACGCTGTTCTGCGGGTGAAGCTGGGCTCTGGGTAGTGGAGGCAGTGTGGTGTGAGATGAGACCTGGGTTTGGGGAGCTGGAGGGAGCAGGTGGGCAGGAGAGCCACGTTAGGAGGGGCCTTGCAGCCTCCAGGCGGGATTCTCCGGCTCATTCAGGGCACAAATTTGGGAGTGAGACGATTTGGGTTCAGATCCTGGGTCCAGCCCTGCCTCTTGGTCTGAACTTCAGCAGCTTTCCCGGCCTGTCCCCTCGCCTGTCTGCTCGTCCGTGATGTCCCCGTGATGGGCCCCTCACATAGCCCTGCCTGGGGGCTGGGCGTGTCTTCCCAGCTGTGAGCCACCCGTCGGTGCCCCCTCACCTGAGCGTTCAGGCAGGACTCACCTGCCGTCTCCCAGAAATTCTGGCTGAGACGCTTGGCGCTCCTCTGTTCTGCTGAGATGCTTCCCATGTGGGGAAGCAGAGCTGGGAGGTTCCTTAGTCCTGTATGCCACACTGCATCTTAGGAACGTCTGTGTACCTGCCGCTTCACAGGGAGCCAGAGAACAGAGAAGCATGCCCGGCCGTAGTTGGAACCCTCTGGTTACGCTGACTCTGGTCGTTTTGAATGTAAATCAGGAGGCAGGTCTTCTCCGAGACAGAAGCCGGAGCAGGCGGTCGGCCTCCCAGCACCCGGAGGGTCCTTTCCGCTGTCCCTCCCTGTAAGTTGGGGAGCTGGTGGCCTGGAGAGTGTCTCAAATCTCCGCTCAGACCCTCAGAACAGGTGAGGCCCCAGCCTGTGCCCGAGAAGGGGAGAACCATCAATTTTTTTACTCTGTAGCTTGAGGAGAAGACGGCAGGACGTTGTTAAAAAGCAAAACCAGGCCTGCACACGCACAAGCCTCCTAACTAATCGCCATCGAGAGTTCTGAGTGCCCCTCTTGCTGGCCTGTGAGAAGACCTGTTAGTTACCTGGTGGGGAGGGGGCGTAGTTCCGTCCATCGCGGCTTGGTGCGGGTGCATGGGGCCCCTGGTCCTCTGGGCAATCAGCGGCATCGCCGGGGCCATGAGAGCGGTGCGGGTGGAAGGCCCTGTCGCCTTTTTAGATCCGCGTGCCCTAGCATGGGGCCCAGAAAGCTTGTGTGTGGCGGCGTGTCCGTGCTGGGTCTGTGAGCCCATGTGCAGCCTGGAGGCTGGTGACCCTCCAGCCGTGAATGAGTGCTACCGGGTCACTGCAGTCTGCAGGCGGCACCAGGCGGGCTCACGAGTCCCAGCCCCCATACGTTTTGGTTTTTACAAGTTAGAACCTTTAAGCTTGTTTGGGGACATCAGTGAAAGGCTCTGCACTTGGTTCCCCCCTCAGTCAGCTCCTGTTTTAAAGACTTGAGTACTGTGTCTAACTACAACGCCCCGCCCAGGAGACACAGTCACACCATCATAGCAAAAAAAAAGTGAGAGTGTTAGTTGCTCAGTCGTGTCCGACTCTGCGACCCCGTGGCCTGTAGCTCACCAGGCTCCTCTGTCCATGGGATTCTCCAGGCAAGAATACTGGAGTGGGTTGCTGTGCCGTCCTCCAGGGGATCTTCCCGACCCAGGGACTGAGCCCCGGTGTCCCACACTACAGGCAGAAGCTTCTCTGGACCACTAAGGCCCTCCTCCAAGTACGCGTGTCACGTGGCGGGAGCACAGCTCTTGTAAGTCTCCGCCGTGCCAGCCTGGGGAGCCGCCAGGGGGCAGCATGGTGACCACCCTGAAGCCAGGCCCAGAGCGGCTCCCCGAGATCAGAGGCACCGTTCCGAGAGGATGCTCCATGGACGGGACGTGGAAGCAGCCTCACTAGGTCCCTGAGCCTTTGAAGGTTCTGTAGCGCCTGGGGCCCCTCCGCCCCCTGCCCCAGGCTGGGGCTCGGATAGGGGCCAGGGGCCCGACTTGCTGGACATGCCGCTGTCCCTGCTGGCCGCGGGGCACATGCCCAGCAGAGGGCGCACGGGATGGATTTGAGTCCCTGCTTCCCCCACTTGCCTGCCACTTGCAGGGCAGTGTTGTGATGGAGTGACTTTTTGTCCAGAGACCTCTTGTATTTTAAAAAAAAGCAGTAACGATGTGTAGGTAGATCACATGAGTGCCTGAGTCTGCAGGAAGGCTGTCTAGAAATCAGCAAAGTGAAATTTGCCCAGTTGTGTCCGACTCTTTGCAATCTCATGGACTATAGAGTCCATGGTGATTCTCCAGGCCAGAATACTGGAGTGGGTAGCCTTTCCCTTCTCCAGGGGATCTTCCCAACCCAGAGATCGAACCCAGGTCTCCAGCATTGCAGGTGGATTCTTTTTTTTCTTTTTAATTTATTTATTTATTTTAATCGGAGGCTAATTACAATATTGTGGTTTTTGCCACACATTGACATGAATCAGGCATGGGTGTACATGTGTCCCCCATCCTGAACCCCCCCATCTCCCTCCCTGTCCCATCCCTCTGGGTCGTCCCAGTGCACTGGCTTTGAGTGCCCTGTTTCAGGCATCAAACTTGGACTGGCAATCTGTTTCGCATATGGTAATATACATGTTTCAATGCTATTCTCTCAAATTATCCCACCCTCCCCTTCTCCCACAGAGTCCAAAAGTCTGTTCTTTACATCTGGGTCTCTTTTGCTGTCTTGCATGTAGGGTCATCATTACCCTCTTTCTAAATTCCATAGATATGCATTAGTATACTGTATTGGTAATATACTGGCTTACTTCACTCTGTATAACAGGCTCCAGTTTCATCCACATCATTACAACTGACTCAAATGCAGGTGGCTTCTTTACCAGCTGAGCCACAGCAGAAGCCCAAGAATACTGGAGGGGGTAGCCTATCCCTTCGCCAGGGGATCTTCCCGACCCAGGAACCGAACTGGGGTCTCCCTCATTGCAGGCGGATTCTTTACCAGCTGAGCCACCAGGCAAGCCCGTCTAGAAATCAGAGGCAGATGTAAATTACGTGGATTACTTTTAGTCAAATAACTCTGAAAGCAAGATAGTAAAGAGCCCTCAGGTGAGCTGTTGAGCCTCACCTTCAAGATGGGCTGCAGGCATCCTCGCACCTGCTCAGTGGCCCCTCGGGAAGCGTCTGGTGGTGGGCGGGGCGGGGGTATGTGCTGAGACCTGCTGAGTGTCTTTGGTCCCAGGTGGGGCTGGGATGGCGGTGGTGGGAGGCCTCAAGGAGCAAGGAAATTGTTAGGACCTGACGTGGGGGGCCCAGGAGGGAAGGGGTGCAGGGCCGGGGAGCCAGACACACTGCCTGTTCACATCCCCGTGTCACACCCGGTGCCCCCCAGCACACGCAGGCGCACACACACACACACCTGTGTCCTCCACAGACCCGGGATTCTGGCCTGCAGGCTGGGCGGCATTCACTGTCGGTGACTCAGAAAAGAATGTGTGAAATTCTGATTTCAGTTAAACCCCAAGCGACTACTTTTCCAAGTATAAATACGTTCAGCTTGGTTCCATCCCCTGTGTGGCAGGGGCGGGTGAAGATTTTCCACTCCTTAAAAAGGGTGCTCCGTGTCTACAGCAGCAGACTTGGAAGAGCATCCGGCGGCGTCCAGTCACGGGCTGGACCACACGGGGTCGTCGGCACTGCCCTAGGCATTCTCAGAACGCAGGGGTCCGAGGCCCACGGACGCCTGCTGCATGGCCACCTCCAGGCCAGCGCTTTCAGACGCCCAGACCTGACCTGTGTTTTGTACACCGGAGGGAGACCCCTCACCTGGACGCTGGTGGAGGCCTCGCGGCCTGACGTGCAGAATCCTAGTCGATTCCGAGGCATCTGGGAGCGGCCTCCAGTTGCCCCGCCCCCGGGCCTCGACTCTTCCCCAGGGGCACCGGCTGTGTCAGCCCCAGGCCGTCCCTGGACTTGGGGGTCCGTGCAGACTGTACCAGCTCCCAGGGGATGAAGTCTCACTCCTGGCTGGCTCATCCCCGGCCCTAACTGTCTGCTCAGTTCCGGGCAATGGCCCCTTATTATTAATAACAGGATGGCTTAGCTCCCATTGAGAGGCAGGATGACTCAGCGAGCGACGTGGATGGGACCACTGTCTCGTGCTGCTGTGGGACCACCCGGTGCTTGTCACGGGGAGGGGCGGGCAGGCGTGGCAGGCCTCTCAGAGGAGGTGGCAGAGCTCAGAGGAGCCACCTGCCAGTCTGGAGAGGGCCTGGCCGGCTTGAAGGTCGCACGCAGATGTAACGCGGCGGGGAGCCACAAGGAGCAGGCAGTCGTCCCGTCGGAGGGCTTACTGCATCCTCCTGCGGGTTTCGATTCTGTTGGTCCCTGGGATCCAGAGTTCTCGTGCCAGGCGTGACCATTCCGAGCTGAAGTGTGCAGAGGCCTCTGCCCCTGTGTGCAGGACGGGGAGCGGTGGAGGGGGGACGAGGTGGGGTTTGGAGAGCCCAAGGTGGAGACTGCAGAAGATGCGCAGACCGTGAGGATGCTGGGTCGGAGGTGGAGGTGAGCGTGCTGACTCTGGACGGTGGTGGGTGCCGAGCGCGGCCTGGGGATCCGGGGAGGGGCCGGGGGCGGGCTGGGGGCGAGGAGCCATCCCCCTTCTCTGAAGGGCGCTGCTCTCCCTCACAGAGCTGCTTCCTGTGGTTTAGTAAGAAGGGTTCCACATGGCGCTGAAAATGCTTAGAAACCCGATAAGGCTCTATGCTTGAGTGCCTTAAGTCATGTCCACTTTAGTCGCATCCAGCTATTTGTGACGCTGTGGACTGCAGCCCGCCAGGCTCCTCGGTCCATGGGATTCTCCAGGCAAGAATACTGCAGTGGGTAGCCATGCCCTCCTCCAGGGGATCTTCCCGACCCAGGGATCAAGCCTGTGTCTTTTATGAGTCCTGTATTGGGCTTCTCTTGTGGCTCAGCTGGTAAAGAATCTGCCCGCAATGCGGAAGACCTGGGTTCGATTCCTGGGTTGGGAAGATCCCCTGGAGAAGGGAAAGGCTACCCACTCCAGTATCACAGCCCGGAGAATTCCATGGACTGTATAGTCCATGGGGTCGTAAAGAGTTGGATATAACTGAGTGACTTTCACTTCACAATGGTCAATGATGCTAAGTGTATTTGGGCTTCCCTTGTGGCTCAGCTGGTAAAGAACCCACCTGCAATGTAGGAGACCTGGGTTCGATCCCTGGGTTGCGAAGATCCCCTGGAGAAGGGAAAGGCTACCCACTCCAGTCTTCTGGCCTGGAGAATTCCATGGAGTCCATGGGATTGCAAAGAGTCCAGCACGAATTAGTGACTTTCACTTTCCTAGATCACTCTGGGCTCCCCTGGTGGCTCAGAGGTAAAGCATCTGCCTGCAATGCGGGAGACCTGGGTTCGATCCCTGGGTCGGGAAGATCCCCTGGAGAAGGAAATGGCAACGCACTCCAGTATTCTTACTGGAGAATCCCATGGATGGAGAAGCCTGGTAGGGTTGCAGAGTCGGACATGACTGAGTGGCTTCACTGTCTTGGAGGCGCGTTCTTTCCCACTAGCACCACTTGGGGAGCCTACGGTGCTCCAGCAACCGTTGACATAGATGGTCTGGGGTTTTTGTTTGGCAGTTTCTCACCACCTGGTACTTTGTACAGCCTTGTCCCCCGGACGACTGTGAGTTAGATTTTCCTTCCCGACAACCATAGAAAACACCTTTGATCACTGACACATGCGCATGATCCCTGGGGATGTGTGGGCAGGCGTGTTCTCCAGCTGCTCAGGGGAGCTGACCCCTGCGTCTGGAGCCCCGATGGGACGCCTCGTCCTCCTGCTTGACTCGGGAGGTCTGAAGCCCAGTTTGCGGGCTCTGTCGCCCCATGTGGGAGACTCTGGTGCAGGGTCCAAGTGTAAGAGTCAGAGATCCTCACGTTTAGGAAGGGCTGTGTTTCCTGCTGAAGGGCCTCATCTGGGCTTGTCCAGCCACATCGAGGGCGTTCCCTCCCAGCGTAGGAGGAGCCTGTGTGCAGCCCTGAGGCCTGAGCCTGGGGGGCAGTGGGGGCGGGGATTCCCTCCCAGCATAGGAGGAGCCTGTGTGCAGCCCCGAGGCCTGAGCCTGGGGGGCAGTGGGGGGCGGGGGTCTCCAACATTACCAACTACCGATTTGTTTCATGCAGAACCCGCCACTCGCACCACATCTTTTGTTTAAGCTTTCTTTGGGCAGGCTAGGCTGTCCAGTGGTTAGGACTCCACGTTCTCACTGCCGAGGGCCTGGTGGGTTCAACCCCTGGTCCAGGAAGTAAGATCCCTCAAGCCATGCAGTGCAGCAAACAACAGCAACAACAAATGCAAAAAATAAAACAGTGAATAAAGCCCGCTTTTACAGATAGAAGGATGTGTTGAGATGCCCCGTCTCCCACTGTCTTCCCTCCTGCGTCTGCTCTCGGGGTTTTCCGGTCTCTAGGGGGTTACCTCCCCTTCTGATCTGTCCTCCGCTTTGATTTGACCAGGTTTCAGGAGGGGGAAGTGAGCCCTAGGGCCGTCCCCGCTGTTTAACCAGAAGCCGTGTCCCCACACAGGTTCGCCATGTTCCACAAGGTCAGGATTCCCCGCCAGGACCTGCTGAACCGCTCGGGAGACGTCACCCCTGAGGGCGCCTACGTCACCCACGTCAAGGTACCAGAGCCTCCAGGGTAGGGGGGTGTCTGTGGGTGAGGAAGCCGTCCCCTCCAGGTCCGCAGGACATGCACCCCGCTGCGGGGGGAGGAGAGTTTCCAGGGGAGCCGGAGGCCTATGTGAACCTCTCCAGGCTCAGGTTCTGGAGCCTCCACCAAGGAGGGGGTTGCCTGGGTCCAAGCATGACATTTCCCCCTCCCCAATCCTCACCAGCCGCCTGGGGTTACAGATGGGGAGGCTGTCCCTACCAGCGCTGTCCCCCACAGTGGGGAGAGGAAAGGGTTGCTGGGCCGGGCACCCACGGGGCGACCACGTCCTCCGGCGTCTGGGACTGACCTTGCCTGGAAGTTCACTGAGGGTGGACACGTAGGGGCCCGGCCCTGGGCCCTTTCCAGGCCTGGCCAGGTCAGGGTGGCTGAGCCCTCCCAGTCCTGAACCCACAGCCAGGATGACCCAATGCCACACGTAGGCTGCTCGGACCCGAGAGCAGGGCTTCAACAAATGTGACAAGTGCCTTCCGATCAGGAGAGAGGCTGGAGGTGACACAGGAGGCCATTCAGAAAAGGAAACAGTGATATGAAACCCAGGAGTACGGAGGCAGATGAGAGAACCCGGTGGAGGGGGTCGATCCAGCAGGGTTGAATATCAGTGAAGCAGGCGGCATGCGGGGATGGAGAGAGCCCAGAGACGGTTTGTAGAAACAGCGGAGACAGAGGTCTCTAAATTACGGAAGGAAGACTGCCTCGACTCAGGGGGCCCCACACAGTGGGTCAGGGGCTGTTTCCCCAGGCTCACTGTCAAGAAATACCAGAAGCTCAGAGAGAAGACCCTGAGTCCTCCCCGGGACAGGAGGCAGAGCAGCTCCCGTGGGATCCAAGCCCCTTTACCTCTGATTTTCCCCGCACGGTGCTGCCTGAAAGCAGTCAGGGAAAGGACATTTCTTACCACGGATGGAAAACAACTGTACACGTGCTTTTTCCAAGCGCAGCTAAGATGCCACTCGTGCGCGAGAACGCATGGCCAGGGGCCTGGAAGGCGGCCGCACAAACACCAGAGTGGACATAGTTTTGGAAGAAAAGCCTGAATAATAAAATAAATGAAGCGGGAGAAGCAGCAGGGGGTGAGGGAGGTGCACGTGATCACGTCACTTGGCGAGACTGTCAGGCCGATGTACCCAAGCGCCGCCGATGGGCCTGAAAGCCGAGCTGCTACTAGGGACCATGGTAAGCACCTTGGAACTTGCAACAGACTGAAAACAGATGCACACAGGCAGTTACCTAGTTTTAAACCCTGGTGCTGGGAAAGATTGAGGGCAGGAGGAGAAGGGGCCGATGGAGGATGAGATGGTTGGATGGCATCACTGTCTCAATGGACTTGAGTTTGAGTAAACTCTGGGAGTTGGTGATGGACAGGGGGGCCTGGCGTGCTGCAGTCCATGGGGTCGCAGAGTCAGACACGACTGAGAGACTTAACAGCAACAACAAAAGATCACAGAGAGTAACGGATGACCATTCCAATGACCACCCAGCCCTTGGGATGGTGGCTCAACGGGGAGGCAGGAATCCCGGATTCCGGGGAGAGGGCACCCTTTTTATGTACAAGATGTTGGTGCCAGCTCTGTTCTCTGCCCTCACCTCCAGCCTCGCTCTTGGCACAGCCGCATCTGCTCCTCAGTGAGGTCAAGAGCAGGGCTTCCTGCCTCTATGTGGCAGCTCGTAGGTCTGCACAGATCGTGTGTCTGCCCAGGGCCCCTTCCCTCGTGTGGGCTGGGTGTCCCCCATACCGTCCCTTGATGGGCACACTGGCCCCCCTGCTACTCAGCCCTCCTGGCTCCAGGACCCTGTGTCTGGGGTGCCCTGGGGGCTGGGCCTGGGGTGTTGAACGAGGACAGGCACGCCCCTCCAGCCCTGTGCCCATCCCCGAGGTGGCCCACGGTCCCGGGTCCGCTGCCACCTGCTCTCCTCCCACAGGACGTGGGGCAGCGCTTCAGCGAGTCCCTGGGTAGCCTGTCGTCTGGCCGGGTCGCCATCGTGGGCATGTCCGTCGTGAACCTGAAGCTGGCCGTGTCCATTGCTGTGCGTTTCTCGGCCACCAGGCGTCAGTTTGGGCCGACGGACAAGGAGGAAGTCCCGGTGCTGCAGTACCCGATGCAGGTAGAGCGTCTGCGGGCGTGGGTTCGCTGGCTTTCCATCCATGTGCAAACACACCGCCTCTCTCAGGTCTCTACAGCTGGGTCACGGGGAGCTGACAGGGCCTCTTCTGGAGTTACGGTGCGACGCCAGGCCCCAGGAAGGGGTGCAGCCTCGCAGGCCACAGATGGGCTCCACGATGGTCTTTACTTGAAAGGAAATGAGGGGCCTGGAGGGTGCGCTCTGCTGAGGCGGGGGTGGGGGGCAGGTATACACGCTGCACGCTTACCCTGTCTCGGGCCCTGCGCATCCAGGCTGCGCTCTGGCACACCCCTTCATCCCGGGACACAGTGGCTGAGTGGGCAGCGGTGTTCATGGTGGCGTCCTTTAGCAGAGGGGACACTCCCCTCTCCAGGCCCTCCACGGTCGAGGCAGCCTCGGATGGCAGGGGTGTGCCGCAAGCCAAGCATCACCTGGTCAGCTGGCCGGGGTGGGGCCGGGCGTGGCATTGGATCGCAGTACGCCTCCACCAGCGCCTCTGCATCCCCAGCACTTCCGTGCCCACCACGCAGCTGCCCTGCGCACCAGGTGGGCTGCTGGTGGTCCCCAGGTCACCTCTGTATCCCCAGCACTTCTGTGCCCACCACGCAGCTGCCCTGCGCACCAGGTGGGCTGCTGGTGGTCCCCAGGTCACAGGTGGGGCCCCAGAGGCAGCAGGTGGACGAGCCCCAGTCTTGGGCCCAGTGATGCGTGAGCAAAGGCGCATTTGAGTGAGAGTTTCAGGATGTTGTAACTGGATCGAATGTGTTTAACCCTTAGGACCACGAACCTGGTTTAACACCAAATGAGCAAGCGAGGAAGAGCCTCGTGCCTAGTTTGTGCCTGGCTGACACGCAGCGTCCACCGCACCACTGGACCCCGTGGTCCTCGTGAGGTCACAGCATGCCCCGCTGCCTGGGCTTGAGGCCTGGCCTCAGCGGTCAGCTGAGCCCACCCGAGCCCCACGTGTGGGCTTCCGGCCGCAGTCCACCCAGCCTTGCTGTGCACCCCTGGGCGAGGCACTAAGCCTCTCTGTGCTTGGTTTTCTCCTTTGCACGTTGGAGCGGTGATCACACCCCTCTGTGGGTGGTTGCAAGGCTGAGCCATGTTAGGGCGGCGGCACGGCGACCACACGCGGGGATCTCTGGCGGTGGCGGTGGTGACTGTCTTCCGGGTCCTCTCAGCCACCCCCTCCCCATCCACGAAGCAGCAGATGCGCTGGTGAAATGGACGCGCTCCCTCAGCCTCCGGGAGCCTGTTTCCCCTTCTGGCCCAGGGGCAATCGCTGTCTTCCTCCTAGGGTCACAAAGGGCAAGGCGTTGCCAGATTGGCCCTGTGCTCGGGCACGGTGACCTGGCTGTCTCAGTTGTATTCTGGTTCAGTGTTTACTCTGGCTGAGGGATCACATGGCCAGGACGGCAGAGAGAGCAGTGCAGGGCGGTGCCCGTGGGCGCCTTTCCTTGAGCGGGCCTGTCGGGGTGGCCGGGCATCAGGGGGCAGGTGCCGTGGTGGGGGGGTGGGGCGTCCGGGAGAGGTGAAGGGCCTTGTGCACTATCGGGACCGTGGGGGTGGGTTCCGGCCGCCCCCGCCCTGCTGAGGACGTGCGGTGTTCAGGCGGGAATTTGTCCATTTCAGCAATGGCGCTTACTGCCGTACCTGGCCGCCGCCTACGCCTTGGACCACTTTTTCAAATCGCTCTTCCTGGATCTGGGGGAGCTTCAGCAAGGCCTCCTGGGGAAAGACCAGAGCGTCAGGCAGGTGAGAGCCCCCTGCTTTTTCTCTGCAGCGTTCATTCTCATTTAAATCTCAACGGGTTTGAACAGGGCAGTCTCAGCCTTTCTTTCAAAACAACATGGGTGGGTGGATCTGCAGGGATGACGCAGGCTCGTCCGACTTGACCCCTGGGCCGTGTCCTCCCGGAGCCCGTCTCGGGTATGGGGGCCTTTTCGGCACGTGTCTGCATCCCCCGTTCTCAAGGACATGCTGACACGGCTCCTGGTTCCCGTCTGTGAGTTCAGCTGTTGTTCTCTTCTGGAGAACAGGATGCTTTTGCAAAATCCACATTACCGGCCCCCTCCATGGATTTCACGGTTCTGATCCTTTGGTAAACAACCCCACAAAAGGTCTGCGTCCAGCTGACTGGATGTGAGCTGACAGGCGTGGCTTTTTGCCAGATGCGAGCGTGCAGACCTGCTGAGATCAGCCCCTGTGCACAGAAAGGGTCTTCTGCTCATTTCTGTGTGTGGATGCCTCACGTGTTGATTTTTTTTTTTGCTTCACACTGCCTCCTGGGCATTGCGAAAAGGCACAGCGCAAGTGCCTCTGAAAACTCATCAGAAATGCTACAGAGGGCGGGCTTACCAACCACGCCCTGAAAAGCCTGTATTGAATTAGCACATTTTGGAATATCCAGCATAGACACCCAGGCGTCAGGAGGCGGAGGGTGAGGGGGTGGGGGGCTGGCAGGGTGCAGCCGCGCAGTCAGGCTAACGTGAGCCCAAGGACCGTTTCATCAGGAATGTGGAGCTGATGCATTTTTTTTCCCCTCAAACATGAGCCACTGATGCTTTGCCAGCTGACAATGGGATTGTCCTGTAACAATGTTTTCAAGTGTCACCACGATCTATTTTTTTTTCCCTGAAGCTCAGAAAAAGTAGTTCAACCCAGGCATGGGTTACAAGGTAGCGCTTCTGTGAAGCTGAAAATGCTGGAAAAGCAGGCCACCCTATGTAGCAGGTGTGTGTGCGCGGGCGTGTCTTTCTTGTAACAGTTGTTACTGACGATCACGTTGAAGTGAAAGAATGCTTACTAGATGTGTTAAAGCTAGGGACCCTGAGCCGGGCCTGCACAGGGGGCCCTGAATGGCCAGGGCTTTGTAGCCCTCTGGGGCTGCCCCCCACCTCTCCCCTGGGGGCAGCGTGTTGGCGCCGTGTCAGTCCCATCCCTTGGGGTTCCTCCTCGTCTCCCCGTGAACGACGGGAGCTTGAACAGCCGTCGCTCAGGCTCGCGCTGTGAACTTCATATAAACGGAGTCATGACGCGTGTTCCTCCGCGATCAGCCTCCGCACCAGGATTCACCCGCTGAGCCGCCGCGGCGGTTTATCTCCGGCGCGAGGAAGCGGTGTGGCTAGACCGCAGGGTGTCCCTGAGTAGCTGAGTCCTGCTTCTTAAGCTAAAGCCGGGCTCCTGCTATTGCACTTTTCAGCCACCTGGGGTCAGACTGGAGGGGTGTAGGTCTTTGAGGCTGAGCTTGGACTGTCCCCTGCCCTCCGGGGTCGGAGCCTCTCTTCCCCTGATCTTGTGGGCTTCTCTCCCTCCCAAGGCCGAGCTGGAACGTGAGATCCACGCCTTGTCGTCCGCCGGCAAGCCCCTGGCCTCGTGGACGGCCCAGCGGGGGATCCAGGAGTGCCGCGAGGCATGTGGAGGACACGGCTACCTGGCCAGTAGGTCTCAGAGATACGTGGGCTGGTTTCTGTCCTCATCCCTACCATGTGACTCATACCTGACCAGGGGCCAGCGCACGACCAACCAGGAGTTAGCACACAGCAGCCTTTGGGCCAAAGGCTTTTTCTGTGGATAAAGGTTTCTGTAAATAGTGATTTATCGGCGCCCGGCCGTGACCATTCGTTTACACACTTCCTGTGGCCGTGTTCCTGCTCCCCCCGCAGAGCTGAGATGTCTCGGCAGAGCCTAAAACATTTACCGTCTGGAGCTTTCCAGAGCAGGTTGGCCGGGCCCTGCCCTCGTCTCATCCCTCGGTTCCCTGCCACCTGATGTTCCTTGGCCGAAACCTGGGGGTCACGAGGCAGCGTGGAGACTGAAAACCAGAACGGAAGGGAGCTTATCACGCATTCATCTGAGTTGGAACTTTCTGGTTGATGACTTGGCAGTACCCTGGCGCGTTTTGTTCTGATGAAGCACTCTGAGACTGGCGTTCACTTCTGTTGGCACTGGCGGCTGTTTGAGCAGCTGGTGGGTGGTGCACAGGGCAGGTGACCCACAGGCCAGGCCCAGGTCCTGTGTCCTCTGTCTCTGCCTCTGCTGGCCACTGGTTGCGTATCTGAGGGCAAGCTGACCCCACACACCGCTCCTTGGTGTTCTTCTCCATAAGATGGGGCTGATGAGAGCATGGCACGACAGAGGTTCTTGCAGCAAGTGAGTGAATGAATACGCTTGAAGGGTTTAGACAATGTGGGGCAGGTGGCCTGTGCCCCGTTACTCTGATCTATTATTATTATGAAAGTGAAAGTGTTAGTCAATCCGTCGTGTCCAACTCTTGGACTGTAGCCTGCCAGGCTCCTCTGTCCAAGAGATTCTCCAGGCAAGAATACCGGAGTGGGTTTCCATGCTCTTCTCCAGGGGGTTTTCCCAATGCAGGGATCAAACCCAGTCTCCTGCATGGCAGGCAGGTTCTTTGCCATCTGAGCCATCAGAAAAGCCCATTATTATTATAGTCCTGCTTATTATTTGCAGCTTACCTGCCTAACTTCCCATGTGCTGACCTTCAGTCACCGATGGGTAAAGTCTGGTGACTCAGGCGAGACGCCAGTGGAATTGGCAGAGACCTGCCCTGACGGCTTATTCCTCTGGAGCCTTTTAGCCCCTGGTTGAGTCTGAGCATCTTGGTGACACTCTGTAGATAGCCGTGAGCTTTTGGTGAAGATGCATCCCAGTTCCTCCTCGTGTGGTGGGGGGCGGGGGGGTGGGGGGGTGGTGGGGGGGGGCCCTCAGTTTCTCCGCTCTCTGTTCCTGATGTGTGGGTAACCACGGCGCCACAGAAGTTCCTCACCCGTGTGTTTTGTCTTCTGTGCACTGTTCTTCGTAGTTTTTGTTTGTTGTTATAGCTCATAGAGACGCTATAAATAGTTTAGAATGAGAAGCTTGAATCATGCAGCCCGCAGACAGCAGAAATGACTGAATCAAGTATCATCACATAATTCCTTCTGGGCTGAAGCCAGTGTGGCCAAACTCAGGGATAAATGTAAAGCCCTTTAATCTAGATTTAAATATCAGTTTCTGGTCGTCTGTCTAAGGCCGCTCTCAGGTGTTCACGTTTAGGGCCCTAACTGTGGCATGGGCAGCCAGTCAGCGGAAGACGGTCAGGCTGTCACCGGCGGCCACAAGCCTCAGCCCTGCTACAGGGCACCTTCACACCCTCCTGGGCTGTTCACAGCAATATGAGAGTGTGAGAAGTTGGGGGTTCTACCCAGTCTCCCATCTCAGCCTCACATCTGGAGAACATTCTATTAATACGCCGGAGACCTAGGTGGGGAGGGTCTGGGAAGAATCCTTTATGAACTCTGCGAAGGAATTGGGTTATTTCACTGGTAGGAAAGGCAAGAGAAAAAGAAGCGTTGTCTTCAGATATTTGACGTCTTGTATAAAGAGAAGGGTGCCTCTAGTTGTACGGGGAAGGAGGGCACCCGCCCAGATGGTCCGCGCTGTCCGTGGCCTCCCAGAGGGCGCCCTGCAGGTGACCCGTGAGACTCGTGGGGGTGATGCGTCGCTGGTGGCGGTGGGTGCTTCCCGAGTGCAGCACAGGGCTTCCCGGGAACCTTGCGGGTGCTCCCAGTCTGTCCTTGAAGAGGCAGCAGCCGGATGGGTAGGGCACACCGCTGGCTGGGGGTGGAGCTGCACCTGGAGAGGGCAGGAAGTGCTTCGTCCCGTCAGACTGGGCCTGGGACCTGACCTCAGAGTCCCAGATGGCAGGGGGTGGGGGCATCTCTCCCGCCCGCACCCCCAGTGATGCGCACACCCCCTCGCAGTGAACCGTCTGGGCGACCTCAGAGACGACAACGACCCCAACTGCACGTACGAAGGCGACAACAGCGTCCTGCTGCGGCAGACCAGCAGCTACCTGCTCGGCCTGCGGGCTCGCCGGGGCCCAGGTGAGGCGGCCGCAGCCCCGCAGCCCTGCGGCGCGAGGCCGTTCCCCGGGCCCGAGCCGGCTCTTCCGTCAGGATGGCGTCTGTGTTTACGGGCAGGAAACACGCCATCAGATGGGGCTGCACCAGCTTCTGAAGTGATGGGCCGGGGCAGGTGGCGGTGTGGGGGAGGGGGATTCGTCTTCCAGACACGCCCTGGGGTGGGGAGTCCTTGGCTCTCCCTAGAGTCACCGGCTGTGCCCCTAGGTGGTGCCCGCATCGAGAGCCCCCTGAAGACCGTGGACTTTCTGGATGGCTATGCAGACATCCTTGACAGGAGGTTCGAGGGCTCCAGCCCCGAGGACTTGTTGGACTCCTCAGGTAAATACATGCCCTTCCCTGTCTCCAGGTGCGCTGTGCCCGGCGGGAAGCAGCCTGTTGCTTTGCCACCTCATTCATTCAATGATGATTCATCCACAGACACCTCCCTGTGTCCGGCGCTAACTCGGGTGCTGACGCCAGCAATGGAGAGAGGGGAGCTTGCTCCCTGCTCCCTGGAGTCCCGGCTCCCACCTGCCCCCTCTCCCGGCTTCACAGTGAGTGGTCAAGCAGAGACGTCACAGAAAGAGCAGGGGTGGTTACAGCCCCTCCCCTCCCTACTGCGTGTGAATGACGTCTGAAGGATGCACCTTCCTCCCCCAAGGGCCCACGCGTCTTTCTGTCAAATCCTGTGTCCACAGCAGCAGCTTCACGCACAGCGGAGCCTTGCACAGTCCTCGCCACCCGCTCTGCGGGGTTCAGTGACCGTGCGTCCCTCTGCCCCCCCAGAAGCCCTGTGGCCAAGCACCTCGGGGCCCTCTTCTGTAGTCCCACCCAACCCCCAGGCACACGCTGCCCTCCCTCCCCCATAGGTGGGCAGAAGCTGACCCTCTGGCCGGTCACCCAGGAGCTGGAAAGTCAGCCCAGCTGCCAGAGATGGAGGGTGCTGGGCCCGCTGCTGGACCCGCACCAGCTGCGGGGCTTTGGGCGCGTCCCCCATCATCCTGCCTCGCCGCGGATTGGGACGGCACCGCCTCTGCTGGCTGGTGAGGCAGGTGGGGACACACGGGTGTACCCGGCCCAGCGCTCGGCTCCGCACGGGGCTCGGGACCGGCCTGCAACATGCAGGCACCCCACCCTGTTCCAGCCGCAGTTTTCATCACAGAAATCGCTGTCGAGACACCGTTACATCCCCCCGAACACTGTTAGCAAAGAGCCTTTGGCGTGGCAGGAGGGCACCTGGCTTGCAGAGTGCGCGTCCCCCGCGGTCCTCTGGATGAAGGAGCAGCCTGCATGTACCTGTAGGGCACGCGACCCATCACAGCATCCCCGGCTGTGGGCTGTGGGCAGTGTGTGTGTGTGGCCCTGCCAAGCCGCGCCGCCGCCCAGATCCCCAGGAGAGGAGCTTCGGCCGCCCAGTCCACGTCCACGGCCGGAGCAAGCGTCGGACGCGGGCCGGGCCCACTGGCCAGCGGGTCGCTCCTCCATTTTCACCTACAGCAGCAAGCAGAGGCGTTTCTGCTCGTCACTGCTTCGGCTCCCTCACCACCCTTTGTCACAGCTTTTCTGACAGTACACCTTCTTCACCTCTCTTTTTAAAGAGCTGGGAAGATGCTGGGACACCCCCAAAGGTCTTTCTGATGGTTCCGGAGCCCCCAGATGTTGCTCCAGGAAGCCCAGGAAATGACCTCATCATCCTAGTAGCGTCCACCCCACCGGAATTTCCTCCCTCCCCAAAGCCGTCCCCCATGGTAAAATCAGAGTGTAAACACGTGGTCGGCCAGCTCTTGGACGTGTCACAGGGCCTGCCGTGCCCCCCGGGCCTGCTGTGTCCACCCCCCACCCCCACCTAGGCCTGCCGCACACACCCGCCCCCCACCCTGCTCGTCGGCGCTGTGAACGCAGAAGCTGCTGCGTGCACAGCGACAGGAAGGGTGCCAGGGCGGCGTCATCTGTTTTTCCTGCGAGTGCTCTAATTTTCACTCGTTCCAACCAAGTGAAAACATCTTCTGGAGGGAAGAGCGCAAGCAAAACTCATCTGGCAGAAGAGCCTTGGCGTGGAAGCAACCCTGATGACGTTCTCCACGGGGAGAAGGGAGCCCGAAGCTCGCGGCCCTCCCTTCATCCTCAGGGTGCTCGATCATTTAAACCCAAGACCTCGGGGCTGGGCCTCAGCTGCATCTTTGGTAGAAGTTCCACGAGTGACATGTGACCCTGGGGCTCTGCAGGATGGGACACTCGGGACCTTTCCAGGGTTGAGCGAGACCTGTTTGCAAGGTCAGGAGATTTTTTTTTTTTCCCTTCAGGAATTAGAAGGTTTATTTGGAGCGGGAGGGGCAGGGCGGCTCTCCGCCCGCTGCCTCTGATTTATGTGTTGTGGGTGCGTGTGTGCCGAGGATGCGTTGAACAAATGGGCCTGAGCGCTGGGGAGCCGCACATCACGTGATCACATGAGACCCAGTTCTTCCCTCTCGTTGGCTCCTCACTCACAAAAATATTAGATAATTGGAGTGCTGGGCTCTCCTGGCGGCTAAGACAGTGAAGAATCTGCCTACAGTTCCGAAGACTGGGGTCCAATCCCTGGGTTGGGAAGAGCCCCTGGAGAAGGAAATGGCAACCCACCGCAGCATGCTTGCCTGAAGAATCCCCATGGACGGAGGAGCCTGGTGGACCACAGCCTATGGGGTCGCAAAGAGTTGGACACCACTGAGCCACTAACACTCAGTGGGCTGGCTGCTCTGACCGCTGTGTGGGTCAGAGGGTCACAGGGCAGTGGGCGTGTGTTGCATCATGTGTTCAGAGAAACGGCTCAGGCTCTGGAGTCAGCTGTGTGACCTTGGACTAGATGCTTACCCTCTCTGATCCTCCATTTCCCCGTACAGTATTAGGAGGAAGTGCCCTCTCTGCAGAAGGCAATGGCACCCCACTCCAGTACTCTTGCCTGGAAAATCCCATGGACAGAGGAGCCTGGTGGGCTGCAGTCCATGGGGTCAAGAAGAGTTGGACACGACTGAGCGACTTCACTTTCACTTTTCACTTTCATGCATTGGAGAAGGAAATGGCAACCCACTCCAGTGTTCTTGCCTGGAGAATCCCAGGGACAGGGGAGCCTGGTGGGCTGCCGTCTATGGGGTTGTACAGAGTCGGACACGACTGAAGCGACTTAGCAGCAGCAGCAGCAGCAGCCCTCTCTGCAAAGACACTTTGTCCAAGTGAGAGCACATTCACAGGTTCAGGGGATCGGGACATGGATGTGACTTTGGGGGCCCCATTCCAGCCACCATACTTGGCAGAACTCTGGGACGGGTGCCCTGTGTCAGCTTCCGCACCTCCCAGCCTGCCTTGCTAGGCTCACACACACATGCTGTGTGAGCTGGTCAGGCTGCTTGCATCCTCTGAGCCCTTGACTCCTCAGGCCTGAGATGGAGCGTGTGCTCATTAATGAAAAGCTCAGCTGCGCTGTGCGGTTTGTTAACAGATACGGCAGCAGGAAACGGTTGGAGGTCTGCATCAGTGGGTACCAGGGGATGTCCTCCCAGGGAACAGGCTGTGCCACACGGAGGGAAATCCCAGGGCCCCTGCGTCCAGCCTTTGGGTCCAGGCCCAGTGCCCCCAGGTCGGTCCTGGGGGTCCAGAGCCCAGAGCAGCTGCGGGTCCCTCAGGCATGGGCCCTCTGCCTGGGGAGGGGATGAGAGTGTGGACCCAGAGCCTCG
The DNA here is from genome assembly GCF_019923935.1 of Bubalus bubalis. Classification (NCBI taxonomy): domain Eukaryota; kingdom Metazoa; phylum Chordata; class Mammalia; order Artiodactyla; family Bovidae; genus Bubalus; species Bubalus bubalis. The sequence continues at coordinate 3,165,174 of NC_059163.1, forward strand.
CGGCCACCCCCTGCTCCCTCGCCGTGTGCCTGGGTGCCTCCTTTTCCCCTGGTCCTCACTGGAGGGCGCAGGAACAGCCCTGCCGGGCTGGGTGTTCTCAGTCACCCAAGCCCTCGGAACCAGTGAGACGTGAAGACAGAAGGACCCACAGATGCAGGCACAGCGCTGGGCCGGGCCGGGAAGATGGGGGTCTCCCTTCAGCCCCTTCCAGCCGGTCCCTGTCCATCCACACCCTGTCAGCAGCTTCCTCTCCTCTCCCCTTAAGAGCCGGAGGAGGGGGTGAGGTCTCAGGAGGCCTGAGGTGAGGCCCAGGGCCCAGGGCCTGGCCCCCCAGGTGGACGGGGCACCACTCGTCCACCGCCTGCCAGAAAGTCGCCCTGATATCGTGCAGGTCCAAGTTTCATCCGGACTCTGTATCCTCATCGTGGATGAGGTGGTTACCCTCAAAGGACCACAAAGAAGGCTGAGCGTCGAAGAATTGCTGCTTTCGAACTGTGGTGCTGGAGAAGACTCTTGAGAGTCCCTTGCACGTCAAGGAGATCAGTCCTGAATTTTCATTGGAAGGACTGATGCTGAAGTTGAAGCTCCAATACTTTGGCCACCTGATGCAAAGAGCTGACTAATTTGAAAAGACCCTGATGCTGGGAAAGATGGAAGGCAGGAGGAGAAGTGGGTGACAGAGGATGAGATGGTTGGATGGCATCACCGACTGGATGGACATGAGTTTGAGTCAACTCCGGGAGACAATGGAGGATGGAGGAGCCACGGGGACGTAAAGAATTAGACACAACTTACAGACTGAACAGCAACAACCCCAGAAGGGGCTCCATGACCTCGTGGACTCTGGTTGCTAGAACCGTGTAGAACTAGGGCCGGCCTCACAGCAGAGCCAGGAAACGCCCTCCCCCTTTGCCTGTCTCAGCCTGACCACCATGGAGGGGTGGGAGGCGGGTGGGCGCAGATTCCGGGTCTGTGAACTGGACCCGTCTCACTCTGCATGAGGGCTGGGCCACGGCAGGGGGAGACGCCCTGCACTCACGTGTCTCTCCGTCTCTCACTTTGAAGTCCCGCTGGCGGCATACGAGTGGCTGGTCTGCTACCTGCTCCGTGAGAGTCACCAGAAGCTCAGTCAAGAGAAGCGCTCAGGGAAAAGCGACTTTGAAGCCATAAACAACTGTCAGGTACGTGTTTGTTTCAGAAGTTGCTTTTCTCAGGAGTTGCTCCTGATTCCCGCACCGCCGCATCCTCTCAGGCTCTCTGCTGCCGGGACCAGCGATACACCCGAGCCAGCCGAGCCCTGAGCCCATCCCTTTCCCCTACCCCATGTGGCTGGTGTCCAGACTTGGACAGCTCAGAGCTCGTCTCTGCCTGAGGTATTCGTAACTTAGGTTTCCCTGGTGGCTAAGCTGGTAAAGAATCCGCCTGCAAGGCGGGAGACCAGGTTCGATCCCTGGGTCGGGAAGATCCCCGGAGAAGGGAAAGGCTAACTCACTCCAGTATTCTGGCCTGGAGAATTCTGTGGACAGAGGGCCCTGGTGGGTCACGGTACATGGGGTTGCAGAGTCGGACGCTACTCAGCTACTGACACTTAGTCGTAACTTGTTAAAATGCAAACATACTCGGAATCAGAGCACACCAGAAATTGATATCTGGGTCGGAATGTTTTTCCTGGGCCTGGAGGTTTATCGGGGATGAGGATTCGTGAGAGAGGGACCTGTGCGGGGAGCGGGGGGCGGGCCTTCCTGGCCTGCAGCATCTAGCTGCCGGCGTCTCTCGGGAGTTCTTCATGATCACGGAGCGGTAGAAACACTGGTTATGGAGCAGCTTGGGCTGTGCAGGCTAGGACTGCCCCCGAGAGTTCCTGTTCTGTGCCCCCCACCACGGCCCCAGTGCAGGCACCTCATAGGACCCCTCACGGGTGCTGGCCCAGGTCTGTTAATACTGTGGGCAGATCTCTGATGGCAAGGAAGGCCATCCACGAGAAGTCAAGGGTGGGCGCTGAGTGTGAGGATTCGGGAGGGAAGCAGAGGGTGCAGGAGCTGGAACAAGGCTCTCCCTTGTGGCTGTTAGAACTGTGTGATTTGGGGGGGCCCAGCAGCACCCAGGCCTCTGTTCACTAAGATGCCAACAGCACCCCTGAATTGTGACGACCCCAGACTATCTCCTGACGGTGCCAGACACCCTGGTGGGGCAAACTGGGCCTGACCGAGAACCCCTGAGCCAGTGGGGCCTCCAGTCCAGGGAGCAGGTCCACTCTCTGTGGCTCTGGGAATCTGTGTCCTAACGCGTCTCCCTTCAGACACTTCCTGCGTGCCCCTGGCCTAGTATGGCTGCCTTCCTGGGTCCCTGTGACCCTCCATGCCCCCCACGCCCCACCTTCCTGGGTCCCTGTGACCCTCTAGGCCCCCACGCCCCACCTTCCTGGGTCCCTGTGACCGTGCAGGCCCCCATGCCCTGCCTTCCTGGGTCCCTATGACCCTCTAGGCCCCCACGCCCCACCTTCCTGGGTCCCTGTCCTGGGCCTCCAGGCCCCCCATGTGCTACCCACACACCATGTCCTCCACAGCTGTTCATTGGGATTCTCAGACAGCAGCTTGGTGGCCCGAGAAGCCAGGAGAGCCATCCAGCCTGCCCTTGGTGCCGTCATTGGGGTCAGCTGTGGACACGGTCTACACCTGAGCATGCTCCTGGCCTGGGCAAGGAGGTTGTGGAGGGCAGACCCGCAGGGCCCGTGTCCCCAGGCAGCTGATGGCCTCCTCTGAACTTCTCCCAGAAGGAACACACAGCAGCCTGTGCGTGTCCGATTCCAGGGATTGAGACTGGGGAGAGGAGCTCGTGGGGCACGGTGCAAGCACTGGACCCATGAGGTCCGTCGCTGCTTCTCACAGCAGCGCCCGCGGGCCGGCTCCCTCCTGCTCCCTCTTCACAGCCCTGGATGGGAGCCATTTGCCCGTGCGCACATGCTCGTAAAAGCCGAGTGGATTTGGAAGCTGGCCCCTCCACTCCAAGGACTGGGCCCTGAGCTGGCCCACAGAGACTCAGAGCCCGGTGGGACTCAGGGTGCGTTTTTAGGGTGGCCACGCCAGAGGTGGGGCCGCCTTTCCAGGCCTGCACCAACCGATGCCATGGCCGCAACTGACCTGTGTGCTGCTTTCACGGAAAGATAGGATGAACACAGTGTGACTGACTCTAGAAAACCCACATAGTTGAGAAGGAGCGAGTAGAGAAGAGCAGAGTTTGGACTCAGTCCTCAGCTGGGACTTGGCAGGGAGAATCTCCCCAAGTGGAGAGGAGCCCATGGCATGTGAGCACATCGGGGGGTGGGGATTAATTCAGGGACACCCGCTCTCACAGAGATTGAGGGCGCACACGGGGGCCGGCCTCCCTGCGCCAAGTGTGTCTCCACCAGTCGCCAATGGCTTGACCTTGTTACACCCTCAGGGTCCAGGGCGGATTGAGGTGATGCCCTGGGGGGCTCTTAGCTTAGTGCCTGGCCCGGGTTGGGGGGAGCACTCCCCGCCCACCTCCATTATCAGCTTCGTCAGCTTCCCTCCTGTGAGCACGCTCCCCTCTCTGCGTCTCTCTCCCTCCAAAGTCAAGGGTACCCACGACATGGTGTGCACGAGAGGGCAGCTGCCCTGAGGGCCCAGCTGGCTGTGAAGCCAGGACACACAGACACGGGCCGTGTGACCTGGTGGCGTCAGAGGCGCAGTGGGGTCTTCGGATCAGACCACGCAGACTGGCCTGGGGAACATCCTCAGGCCGTCCCTGGGAGAGCCTTGGCCTCAGAAGTGAGGACCCACTGCTTGCCCTGAAAGTCAAGAGGAGGCCTTGAGCTCAGAGCCATGCCTCCTTGGTGACCATGACCCATGGCCTCCCCGGAGCGTATTCTGGACCCTGTTCTTTGGATTCTGGCTGATGCACATGTGTGCCCAGCCGCTTCAGTTGTGTCCGACCCTTTGCAACCCCATGGACTGTAGCCCGCCAGGCTCCTCTGTCCATGGGGTTCTCCAGGCAAGAATACTGGAGTGGGTGGCCATTCCCTTCTCCAGGGGATCTTCCCAACCCAAGGACTGAACCCAGGTCTCCTGCACTGCAGGCGGATTCTTTACTGTCTGAGCCACGAAGGAATTCTGGGGCAAAGTTATACAGGCATTGAATAGGGATCTCTTTCCTCCCCCATCCCAGGTTACCTCTTTGCTTTATTTACTTTATTTATTTGGATTATTTAATTTCAAAAGCAACGCATGCTCATTATAACAAATGAGAAATGCATGTGTAATTGTTCTAATTAAAAAAAAACCCAGTAAACTGATAAACTAGAGAAGGGGAAAGAAAAGCTGGCAAGCAAAGCTAATGATGAGCAGATGTGTTGGCTATTGGTTAAAAAAGAAAAAGCCGGGGCCAGAAGACCCGTGGTGACTTCCTGCTTCCACAAACCCAGCCAGCATCAGGACTCACACGCAAGTGCAACCCGGCTGGCCCTCTGTGGAGCCCTTCCCTTAGTTCTGGACATGATGGGAGTGGGAGAGAGGGGCTGTTTCCTTGAGAAACTTGGGCGGCAGGGGCGGGGCCAGGCCCCAGGAGGGGCTGATGTCGCTTTCAGGTGAGTCCAGGGATCGTGTGGAAAACCTTCTCCGTGGTTCCCAGTGCAAGAGAACCGACCTGTGCCCTCAGGGAGCCCACCTCCCAGGGGACGCGCCCGTCCCTAGTGCCAGGACGACCTGGGCGAGCTCCTGGTGGCTGTGTCAGCTGTGGGGTCACACAGGTCCCAGGTAGCGCTGAGCTGAGCGGGGTCGCTGGGCCCGAGGTCCAGAGCAGCTGCTGCAGGCGGGCTTGTGTTCCTGCCGGCCTTTCCCCAGGGGCGCTGCCCAGCCGCGGCTGGCTGTGCCCTCTCCCCCGGGTGCTGCCGGCGCGCAGGCCCCGGTGTGCCCTCCCCGAACGCGCACACTGTGCCGTTGCAGGTGTACCACTGCCGGCCCTTGGCCCTGGCGTTCCTGGAGCTCACGGTCGTGCGCAGGTTCCACGAGCACACGCACCAGCCGCACGTGCCACCCCCGCTGCGGGCCGTGCTCCGGCGGCTCAGCGCCCTCTACGCCCTGTGGTCCCTCAGCCAGCACACCGCCCTGCTCTACCGAGGTGAGACCCCGCCCCGGAGCCACGTGGGGCGCTCCTTTCGCGTGGCTTACTGAGCGCTCGTCACAGGGAGCAGATGAGCCCAGAGGCCATGGCGGGGGGCAACCGCCAGGAGCACAGCAGCGCCAGGGTGGTGCCCGTAGGGCTGAGCCATGGCGGGCAACCCAGGAGGGCTTCCTGGAGGAGGTGACGAAGGGCTGATTCCTGGAAGATGGGTGGAAACAGGATAAACCTGAGTTTTTTTGAAACTTTGTTTTCATTATCCTTCTAAGGAGCATTTTTTAGACGTTTTTGCAAAGCATCCCCATGGCATGTTAATACTAGAGCTGTCCTGGGTACTTGCTCATGCCCCAGGTGCATATCTGTGCTGTCTGAGGGGTACGTTTTCCCCTCCCCTTGCAAAGAACCCACATTTTCCTCCTTGGGGCTGGTGTTGCCCATCCCCTTTTTTTTTAAGTTGCTCAGTCGTGTCCGACTCTTTGCGACCTGATGGACTTTACAGTCCATGGAATTCTCCAGGTCAGAATACTGGAGTGGGTAGCCATTTCCTTCTCCAGGGGATCTTCCCAACCCAAGGATCAAACCCACGTCCCCTGCACTGCAGGCAGATTCTTTACCAGTTGAGGTATACAGGGCTCCCTGGTGGGAGCAGTGGGGTGCGGGGAAAGGAGCCCACCCTCTGTGAGTGAAGCGGGCTCTGTTCTCTATGGCAAAGATGAGACAGCAGCCAGTTCTGCAGCAGACTCAGGGCTCCCTCATGTGAGACACCTATGAGACAGCACAGCATGGCCTGCCTGGGTGTGGGAGGCGAGGCCAAGGGGGCGGGTCTCCAGCCCATTGCCTGGTGGCTGCAGATGCCCCTGCATGCCCCTGGACACCACTTTGAGCCTGCAGGCCCCTGCCACCCCGCCCAGCCTCCCCGCCCAGTGCTCTACTTGGGGTCTTGTCCACTCTCGTGGACCCCCGCCTGCCGGCCCTGCCTCCTCCTCCACCCCGGCCCCCTGCGGCCGCCCTTCCTGGGCTTCAGCATCCCCAGCTCCTGGCCGTGACCGCCCCCCGCCCTCCCACCAGCGCCTGCTCAGTGAACTGGCCGGGAGAAGGACACAGACCCCAGGCCCGGCCTCACCTTTCTGGAAAGGGGTCGCAGCGGGACCCGGGCAGCAGGAGCGAGACATCTTCACACAGAATGGGCTGTTTCACGATGTGTGTGCTATTTGTGGGTAACTTGGGGGTTTGGGCTTCACCAGTGGCTCAGATGGTAAAGAATGTGCCTGCTGTGCAGGAGACCCGGGTTCCATCCTGGGTCAGGAAGATCACCTGGAAATGGGAATTGTAACCCACTCCAGTATTGTTGGCTGGAGGACTCCATGGACAGAGGGGCCTGGAGGGCTACAGTCCAAAGACTCGGGCACGGCTGAGCGACTGACGCTTGGGGGTGAGGGTACCAGACCCCAGAGTCACCCATGCTGTGCTTTCAGGCGGCTACTTCTCTGGTGAGCGTGCGGGTAAAGTGCTGGAGAGCGCCATCCTGGCCCTGTGTGCACAGGTGAGTCGTGAGCCCTTCTGTCCGTATATGACTTCCATGTGATCACACGTGTGTTAATATCTGGTGACCTTGGCTTCCCACTCATTCCTGTGTGTGCCACCATTCGGCTCAGTCGCTCAGCCGTGTCCGACTCCTTGCGACCCCATGGACTGCAGCACGCCAGGCCTCCCTGCCCATCGCCAGCTCCCAGAGTCCACCCCAACCCATGTCCATTGAGCCAAAGTAGTGCCACTGTTCGCACACCCAAGAAAACGACAGAGAATGTGCTTATGTCGGAACAGTCAGGAAGCACCACCCTGAGGGACTCATGCACACCCAGCTCACCCTGATGCTTTCTACAGCGACATCGGCCTTTCAAGTTAGCCTCCAATTTAAATTCATTTCATGGCATTTTCTTTTTTTTTTTTATTGCGTCCTTCTGCCCTCGTCACCCAGAGGAGTCAGGTGGCCCCACATCCTGTCCTGGTGGTGCTCTGTCCGCTGGAGCTTGGTACAGGGAGGGACAGGTTCCAGGGCCAAGCTGTCCCGTGTGGTCAGCACCGGCCACCTGGGGCTGCCAGGGGTAGAACCGCGTGACCGAGGCTGGGGTTCTCTAGTTTTAGCTCCGCCGTCACGTGTGTCCTGGCTGCTGTATTAAGCAGTGCATTTGGAGGCAGTTCTCTGCTGTGGATGATCAGACATGAGCCAAAGCCCCCCAGCGCTCCGTCCGTGGTATCGTCTGTAGGATACATGGCAGATATACGTACACAAGTGTCTCAGTTATGGGTGAGAGGCCGCTCGGCTCCTCTCCGTGCTTCTGAGCTGAGGCAGCTCAGGTGATGTCCTTGTTGGCATCAAGCCCCTCTCCCCCAGGCTCCTTTCTAAGTGCCTCTCTCCCCACATGGGTTCTGGGCAAGGGTGTCTCTGGGGTCACTCTGTCTGCTTGGGCCACGTCAACTTAAACGGGAGGGGAGTTTACCCTCTTGTGTTTTGTGGGCTGAGTTGCCTTTATAAAAAATAACAGCAGTCGTTTCCCTTGCTGCGCAACGTGACACTTGGATTGTGGAGCTGGCGGCTGGGGTAGGTGGAGGGGCAGTACCTGGGCCCAAGCTGCCTGGCGGACCTGAGTCCTGGTCCCACCTCGGGGGTGGGGCGGGGGCTGCCGGCTCCTTCCCTGCTCCAGTCTGGGCCTGGAGCAGCATCGTCTGTCGGGGTGTCCTCACTGTCTCACGCTCAGCTCTGCTGAGAGTGGCCCCCACGGCCTGCAAAGACGGGCTCTTTCCCGCGGGCCCCCTGCATGAAACGCTGGCTTACCCCCGATCTAGGGCAGGACCCACCTCTGCTGTTGTTTCTCCCTGAAGCGACCCCCTGGGACCCTGGTGCCGAGGGCGTGTGGGACTGTGGAGCAGCGCCTGAACCCCGAAGCTGGGCTCCTCTCCTCTCATGACTCTTTGCCCAACGATCGCTTTAATCGGCCTTGTTCCAATCGCCCTGGCGCCAGCGTTCTGCTCAGTTCAGCTGTGGGGCCTGGTTAGCTCAGTCAGTGGAGCACCAGACTTTTAACCTGAGAGTCCAGGGTTCCAGTCCCCGTTCAGGCATGCCGTCCTGTTTTATCTTTGGGCTTCCCCGGTGGCTCAGGCGGTAAAGAATCTGCCTGTGATGCAGCAGACCCCAGTTCGATCCCTGGGTCGGGAAGATGCCTTGGAGAGAGGAATGGGTGCCCACTGTGGAATGCTTGTCTGGAGAATTCTGTGCGCCAGGGCAGCCTGGCGGGCTGTTAGTCCCCGGGCTCACAGAGAGTCGGACGCGGCGTGACTAAGCGCACATACTGCGTATGGCATCTCGCAATTATTTTAAGTAAAAAATGTTTTTTTGCATTTCAAGAAAATTCTTAGGAGTCTACTCATATAAATTCCACTTGTCATATTGTAGAATAATTTGTGTAACGGGGTGGGAGAGTAATAAAACTACCGCAAACCAAAGCACTTTGGGGTGATGGCTTTTCCAGGGGCTTATAAATGCTTTTTCTCTTACATTTTTTTTTTCTGGACATATTTTCCTCTGTTGGAACAGTCATTGCCCTGATCCGTCAGGGTTCAGAGACAAACCTCTGAAGACAGTTGCCAGTTAGTGAGCCACAGAATCATCAGTTTTACGAGCAGTCCCTACCTTGTTGGAAAAAAAAGAAAACGTTGGAAGTCTTGAGTGGATAGCAGCATGGTGAAAATATTCAGACGCACACTCGGGGAGCCTGTAACCCAGGCCAATGAAAAGACGGTGCCTGAGGAATGGAGCCTCGTGCCTGCTGGGGTTACCATTGCTCGTGGGTTGCAGGCTGTGTTACTCGGTGGTTGCCATGGAGATGCCGGGCGTTGCCAAGTGTCCGGACTTTGTTTTCTAACAGCTGAAAGATGATGCTGTTGCCCTGGTGGACGTCATCGCCCCTCCGGACTTCATCCTGGACTCACCGATTGGCAGAGCAGACGGCGAGGTATGAAGAGCGGCCTTCGTCCCGCGGGCGGCGGGAGGCGCTCCGGGCCCCGGGGCAGTTGTGGCAGAGCTGAGATGGTGACAGGGCTCGGGGCAAGGCGGGGGGGCGGGGGGGGCGTCTCCAGCATCACGTGGGCGGCAGGGAGGGGGAGCGGCTGGGAGAAGTTGGGGTGGTCGTGGATGGGTCAGCTGCCCCCCAGCCTGCCCTTCCCTGAGAAACAGGGTGGCCCTGCCACTCTCTTAGGCCGTGACGCCGAGATCAGCGTGGGCCTGTGCGAAGCTGTGGTCTTTGCACACTCTCCTGAGGGCCCACCCCACTCCTGGGCCTTCTGACCCTCTCGCCCCTCTGCCTGGGCTTCCGGGGCAGCCCCAGGTGGCTTCCCAAGCTCCTCCCTTGCCCCCACCCCTCCCCATGCTCCAGAACGATTGCTTCTAAAGTAGACCTGCTCCTAAAGCTGCCCTGAAGTCCCCCACACCAAAGTGGTACCAGATCCCTCCCCACTCCCGCCCGCCGCCAGGCTGGCCTCTGCCTGGTTCTCCAGGGTCGTCGCACACCCCCTCCCGCCCTGCAGATTCCAGCCTCACTGTCCTTCCGTTTCTCTGTGGTTCTGGGCTCACTCCCACCCCAGGGCCTTTGCACCTGCGTTCCACTTCCATTCTAAGTGGAATGCCGTTCTTCTAAGAGGTCTCCTCCAGCTTCTAGGTGAAGCGTCCCCCCTCTTCCCCCGGCAGGTGGGTCCCCCACTTTGTCCTGCAGTGTGACCCTCGCAGCACTCCTTCCTGAGCCCACAGGCAGCCCTGTGTGACCTCCACCACGTGGAGAGGCCTGTGCGAGACGACGCCCACGGGCCTGCTCACTGCTCCCCGGCTCCGCACCACCCATGGGCGGTTGTCCCTGTGTTTCCATGGAGACGTGGCATTTCAGTGTTAAAGTCACGTGGCGAGGGCCCATGGCCATTGTGTTGTTTCTCCTGAGGCTTATCTTGCCGACCCAGGAGACTGAACGCTGGGGGACAGGCACCTTTTCTCTGTCACCAGGGAACATTCCAAGGGGACAGGAGCCCTCTGTCCTCAGGGGACACTGCTGTTGGTCCAGGGGACAGGTACCTGGACCTCTGCCCAGCCCAAGCCATACCCAGGGTTGGGATGGAAGTGCAGGCGCTGGGGTGGGCAGGTCAGAAGAGCCCCCCGTCGAGTCAGAAAGGCGGAGACCGCACGTCTGGGGACAGCTGGCTGTCCTCTGGCTGTCGAGCTGGGCCAGGCGTCCTCCCTTGAGGCGGCCACTCTGCCAGGGAGAGACCCAGCCTCTGGAGGGAACAGGCAGGTTCGCCTGAGTTGGCCCAGCTGGGAGGCAACAAAGATGGGCTCCTTGGAGGGAAGGCAGGAGAGTATGAACCTTGGTCCCTGGTGTGGCCGGGGCCCAGCGGGAGCATGAGGAGGGCGTGCTGACCGGCCCCCGGGCGGGGAGCTGGCCTCTGTGACGCGGGCTCCCGGCAGCGCTAGCCCCGTACGGGCGGCGGGGTGCTTCTGCAGGCGGCAGCCCTGACTCGCTGGCGGGTGGGCTACTGCGGAGTAGGGGAGGCCGTGCCATCCTGTCCTGGCCTGAGGTGGGGCCCTAGACTCCACACTGAGACCAGAGCACCCCAGGGCCTCGCCCGGCAGAAGGCTTTACGCGGCGCATGTCTCTCCCAGTGTTACGGGCTGCGGTCCACACCGGGTGCTGTACGAGATAGGAAATCCATCTTAGACGGACAAACAGCTGTCGGAGGCCGAGGCTCCGTCTTTAAGGGAAGCGCCACATCCAGGTCGTGTGGTGTCACCCGGATTACGACCCGCCGGGAGAGAGCCTTGTCTGTGTCTCCCTGGGAGCCAGGAATAGCAGCACGTGGGAGGAATCGCTGAGCGCGTTTACCAGGTGCAGAGAGAGGGCAGCTTCTTGAAAATAACATCTGTCAACGTCAGCCAGATGTAAGACTGGCCCCTTTCCTGCCTCCACGGACCTCGGCCTGGACGCTGGCCGTGCTGGGAGCAGGGACGGGTCAGGCGACTGCCTGCACACTCACGGCCTTCCTCTAGGGTGACTAATGAGACCAGTCCCGCCTGGGGGCCCAGAGGCGGCAGCTGGCTGGCTTAGGGGGCTCAGTCTGGCGGGGTGGGCAGAGAGGGGACCGGGCCTGCCCAGGCCTGGGGGCCCAGAGGACCAGCCGCCAGCCTGCTGCTTGGCCGTGCCACCACCCGCCAGCCGCGTGGCTGCCAAAGGACAGATTTCAGAGCAAATGATCAATGTCGACTTGCAGAATCCACCTTCCATGAGAATTTCCAAAGAGAAGGCCAAGCAGGATGTTTTCATCATAAGTGTACATTAGGGACCTTAATAGTTTGTGTTTTCCCAATTTTCCTCTACTGACAAAGAAAGGGCTTATGCAAATTGAATTTAAATCGTCTTAAAATGCTTCCAGGAAGTGACGGAGCTTCCTGTGTAATGCACAGTTGCATTGACACGCTCAGTCTTTCTTATTCCATCCGTGTGTATCATGTATGTATTTTTTACAGCTCTATAAAAACCTCTGGACTGCCGTCCTTCAGGAAAACAAGGTGCTGGAGCGGGCATCTTGGTGGGCGGAATTCGCGGTCAACAAGCCCGTCGTAGGACGTTTGAAGCCAAAGCTGTGATGGTACCGGCTCAGTCTGGCGAAGCCATGAACACCTGGGCCTCACGTTCGCCTCTGGAAGCCCCAGCCCTGCAGTTCTACCTGGCTGCTTGTCCTGTCGAGTCCAGGGCTGGAGCAGCTTATCCTGGCCTGGCCCCGCCCCCCGCCCCAAGTCCCACCAGGACGGGTCACGTCCAAAGGCAGGACTGCTTTGGGTCATCCCTATTTGCTGGGTGAAAAGAAAGTTTATACATAGAATCATGTCTTCCTGAGAGACTGAACACTTTTGGATAATTAGAGCTTTAGCATACTTCTATTTTCATATGCTGATTATGAAGCTGACTGCTTGTAATTTGGGATTTTTCTGGCCGGGTGATCTTTTGCCTTCATCTGAGATTTCTTCCAAGGCTTTGCGTCACTAACCCCTGAACGATGCCAGTCCGATTCTTTGTTCACCCAAGTTTGACTTTCTCACGTCATCAAATCATATCATAACTTTACTAATTTGCACCGTGGACCACCCGAATGGCATAGTTGAAGATTTTGAAGGAAAATAAAATCAGTTTTATTACTTTCTTGTGTGGAACTAGAAGTTTCCATCAAAGAAGTGTTTCCAAAGGATAAAAAATGCATAATGATTTGAAGATCTAGTCATCCTTACGTCCTGACCTCCCTGTTGTATGCACATTACGTTGTCACTTTGTTACTTGAAAGAGTTTCTTTCTACAGGCAGTGGAGCTCCCAGGCTGCCTGGGCCCGTGGGGGGTTTGCCCCACGCTTCTGCACACTGTCCACCCTCAGGCCCAAGCGCCCTGCGGACAGCGGGGGCTGATGGAGGAGGCTGATGGCCATCTCCACCCATGATTCCTTCGTCCCAGGTCAGGACGACGGTGGGTGGGTTCTGACTCTCCGCCCTGTCTCGTCCTCCGCTCTCCCTCAGCTTCCGATCTCTCCAGAAGGTTCAGGACCTCTGACATCAGCAGCCCCGTGCCCTCCCCACCCTGCCGTGGTGCCCACGGAGCACACTGGTACTGAACAAAGGTAGCTCTTATTTTCCAAAAGAGTCCAGAAAAACCTCTGAGCACTGAAGGGCCTGAGAAAGCATTATTTTGGGGGACCTTCCGTGGTGGTCCAGTGGTTAAGACTCCATCTTCCAATGCTGGGCAGCGGGTACAAGTTCAACCCCTGGTCAGGGAGATAAGATCCCACATGCCTCGTAGCCAAAAAACCAAAACATAAAATGAAAGTCATATTGTATTGAGGTTGGTGCGGAAGTAACTGGTTTTGCATTGTTGAGCTCAGCTGTTTGATGCTGGAATACTTTCTTAAATAAACATGGTTATGTTGTGGTGGTGTTCAGTCGCTAAGTCACGTCTGACTCACTGGAGCGGATCCTCCTACAACTACACGGGACGTTGTCGGAGACCTCGGTGTCAATGAGTCGATGTCAATGTCAACTCAGTGCCACTCTACGGCATGCGGCATTGGAAGCAAATTGGAAAGGTGAGAAAGCTCAGTAAGTGGGTGCCTCGTGAGCTGACCGCAAATCAAAAAAACAGGTTTTGAGGTGTTGTCTTCTCTTTTCTATGCAACGACAATGAACCATTTCTCTACTGGGTTGTGATATATGATGAAAAGTGGATTTTATACAACCGGCGACAACCAGCTTAAGTGGTTGGACCAAGAAGAAACTCCAAAGCACTTCCCTAAACCAAACTCACACCTAAATAAGGTCATGGTCACTGTGTGGTGGTCTGCTGCCGGTCTGATCCACTACAGCTTTCTGAATCCTGGTGAAAACATTACATCTGAGACGTATGCTCGGCGAGTCTGTGAAAAACCGCAGTGCCTGCAGCCGGCATTGGTCCACAGAAAGGGCCCAGGTCCTCCCCACGACAACACCTGACCGCACATCGCACAGCTGAGGCTTCGGAAGCTGAACAAGTTGGGCTACGAAGTCTTGCCTCATCTGCCGTATTCACCTGGCCTCTCGCCAGCGCACTTCCTCTTCTTCAAGCATCTCGACAACTTTTTGCAGGGAAAACACTTCCACAACCAGCCGGAGGCAGGAAATGCTTTTGGTTCATCCAGTCCTGAAGCACGGACTTTTATGCTACAGGAATTAAAAAACTTATTTCTCATTGGCAAAAATATGTTGATTGTAATGGTTCCTATTAATGATTAATTAAGATGTGTTTGAACCTAGTTATGACTTAAAATTCATGGTTCAAAATTGCGGCTACTTTTTCACCAAACTCCTTAACAAATGTAATAAAGACTTTAAAGATAGTCCACATCAAAAAAACTCCAAAAAAACTTAAAAAAAAAAAAAAAAGAATTGGCTTTTGAGGACTGAATTACATGGGTGGAATCATGTGGGTGGTTCCTTAACTTCCCGGCCTCAGTCTTCATGCCCAGAAAAGGGGTGCACACACCCCCACCAGGAGCGTCTGAGTGGGTGCCAGGGTTAAGGGTTAAGGTTAAGGAGCGTATGGCCTGTCCCTCGCCCTGTTGAACTGTCACTCATCTGCCAGAAGTCATTACAGGACACACTGCCATCCACATGTGAATAGCCCAGGGCTCTGGACACAGTGACTCGTTTGTAGACAGTCTTCCCACTGCTCTGGAAGCTCTTTGAGGTCAGGGACTAGGTCTGAATCATCTGTTTCCAGCTCCCTGCTCAAGGCCAGGCCACACACAGGGGACGTGTTTGGCAAGCCCTGGAGGGAAGGTATGGATGGTGGGTGGGGGAGAGTGTGGGTGGGTGGTGGGTGGGGGATGGATGGCTGGGTGGGTGGGTAGGTGGGGGATTGGATGACTGGGGGATGGGTAGGTGGGTGGGTGGATGGGTGGGGGATGGGTGGGTGTGGGATGGACGGATGGGGGATGGGTAGGTGGATGGGCGGGTAGATGGATGAATGAATGAGTGAATGACTTGCGTGATGAACGAATGAATGAACAAAAGAAAGAATGACGCAAAGGGGGATTCGGGTGGCTCTGGATGCTGCTGAAGGAGGGCCTGTGGGCCAGTGCCCAGTGGTGGCGTATACAGCTGTGGTCCCTGTCGCTCCAGCAAGTGGGGCTGCTCCCCCTTCCTGTATGAGACGTGGGCCATCCATCCTGTCTCCACCCTGGGCTTGTGCTGTTGCTCTGAGCCCACGCCGACCCCCACCCGCCTTTCCAGCTCTGCTTCTGGCTGCCTGCCACTCCTGGTCAGCCCCGTTCCACAGCAGGAGCCAGGGATTTCTACCCTGGATGGGGCTGCCTCCCTCCTGGATCCCTGTGACCAGGGATGGTCTCCTAGCTCAGCTTCTCACAGGGCCCTGCCCATGAGGTGCTCCGGCGGGTGAGAGGTGAGTGGAGGAGTGGACACATCCCTCACACTGAGGACCAAAGCATCCTGTCTACAGCAGGCAGGGTGTGTGAACCACCGTGAGAACAGTGCTGGAATACAGTATGGCGTGACAGAGCCCACTCACCAGTGTAAAATCCATTTTTCATCTTGCAATATCCTTGCGGTTGAAATTCTTTAAAAATCATCACACAGGAAAGAAAAGCCAAAGCCGCTGCTCCCCTCCGGCCCTATTAAATGAACAGATGCTGTTTCCAGAGCTACTCGCTTGTCAGCCTCAGTAACAGGGTTTTTTCAGGGTGTGCATTTCTACTCCCATGTAGAAAATCCTGCCTCTAACGACAGAACACTGGATACGGCTTCGCGAACATAAACTCTGACCTTGGCCAAGGAAGCAGCGGTGGTCATGCTCAACCCTGGCCATTCAGGGAGCAGATGCCGGCCTTCCATGGGAGCTTACAGGAGGGGATATGCAGGAGGGAGTCGGCGTGCGAAGGGCGGCACGTGGGGAGGGGGTTCCTCTGTGTCCTTTGAAGAGGGGGGTGCTCGGCAAGGAAGACTTGGGGTCCTGGGGCTCCCTTGCGGCCAGAATGCTCCTGCATCTCAGATTTGATGTCCTCTTTCCCTAGAGGAGGGCTTCCCTGGTGGCTCAGACAGTAAAGAATCTGCCTGCAATGCAGGAGACCTGGGTTCGATCTCTGGGTCGGGAAGATCCCCTGGAGAATGAAAGGGCAACCCACTCCAGTATTCCTGCCTGGAGAATCCCATGGACAGAGGAGCCCGGCGGGCTGCAGTCCATGGGGTCACAAAGAGTTGGACACAACTGAGTGACTTAACACTTTTCTTTTTCCTAAAGTTGTATTTCCCTGGTGGCTCAGATGGTAAAGAATCCACCTGCAATGTGGGAGATCTGAGTTCGGTCCCTGGGTTGGGAAGATCCCCTGGAGAAGGAAATGGCAACCCACTCCAGTATGCTTGCCTGGAGAATCCCATGGACAGAAGAGCCTGGCGGGCTACAGTCCACGGGGTCACAAAGAGTCAGACATGGGTGAGCGACTAACACTTTCAGTTTCACTTCCCTAAAGACCACACAAGGTGTTAGGCTTGAATTGTGCACCCCTCCCTGAAATCCATGCACCAGAGCCCCACCCCAGCACTCAGATGTGACCGTACTTGGAGATGAGCCTTTACCCAGGTGATTAAGGTAAAATGAGGTCACGCACGTGGTCCTGCTCAGACTGCTGTCCTCATGAGAAGAGGGAATCAGGACACAGACACACACAGAGGGTTGACCGCATGAGGACCTGGGAGAAGACAGCTTTCTACACACCGAGAGAGAGGCCTCGGAAGACATCCTCACCTTGATCTTGGACTTCAGCCTCCAGGGCTGTGGGGAGTCAGTCTCTGTGGTTTGGAAGCCCAGACAAGCTAGCACACAGGACCCATTCCCAAGAGATGTCTGTGAGCCCAGCCAGCGGCCAGGTGGTTCCACCCATTTCAGAGGGTGGTTGGGTGGCTGGCCCAAGGTCCCTCTGACTGTGGGCACTCTGCATCCAGAGTGTGCAGTTTTCCACTTCTGTTAGCGTTGTCCAGAGGGAAGAGGCTGAGGGGACAGGGTTGATGCGTGTCCAGGGAATTCCCGGGTGTGCGGATGCTGGCCAATGGGGACATTGAAAGGGGAGCCAGGAAGAGGTGTGTGTGAAGCTTGCTTGGGGACGGGGCCCAGGTGGTGCCTGACCTATAGTCAGCGTCCCCTGCCTGCAGCCGGGGGTGGGGGTGGTGGCCAGACCGAGGAAGTGGGCTCTGGGGTCAGCAGTCCACGGTCAGGGCCAGGGGTGCAGACTCAGGTCCCCTGGTCCACAACGTGCCAGGCTGCCTCTGGGGAGAAATGCAGCCACCCAATTCCAGGGGTGGTTTGTCCCCACTTTCCAGGTGAGGATGTGGCTCCTTGAGAGCTCAGGTGGCCCGCCTATAGCCCCAGGTGCTTCCACAGCCCCCGCCGGGGGAGGGGGTAGGTTCCCGGCTGGGGGCTGAGCCCCTCCCTTGAGGGCTAATGTTTGTGAGTCCAAAGGAGGCTGCAGGCCCGCTGCCCGTGTGCTAAAAGGGTGTGAGAGAGGAGACCGGCTGCCTGGTGTTCTGTCTGGGTGGTCTGCTGTGAAATCATCTTTCCAGAAGTTTCCTTTCTCCTCCCTCTCCAGGCGATGGAGATAGCAGGGGCCTCCACCAGTGTGGAAGTTCTGTCCAGAGCGCTGTGTGGGTGGGTGGGTGTTAGGAGTGGAAAGGACGAGAAGCTGGGGTGACAGTCCTCCCCAGGAGCGCGAGGAACCACGGGCATCCGGCCAGCCCCCAGGGCATGTTCCAGGCCCGAGGTTGGGAGAGTCTCCCCAGGATCCCGGGTTGGGGGCCAGGGATGGCATCACCAACACGATGGAGATGAGTTTGAGCAAGCTCTGGGAGCTGGTGATGGACAGGGAGGCCTGGTGTGCCATAGTCCACGGGATCGCACAGAGTCAGACATGACTGAGTGACTGAACTGAACTGAACTGAGGCTTCCTCCCAGAGGGTGGGCTCTTCCAGGAAAGCACCCTGTGTCCCAGGGATGTCCTGGAGGGGTGAGGACTGCAGGCTTGCTGGCACCTCTGCAGGACCCTCACTCACCTCTCCACGTGCAGCCTCGAAGGCGGTGACCACTCTGCAGACCGGGCCACCCCACCCCACTGGGGCCACAGGCACCAGAGACAACACTGCTCAGAGCTGAGACATGGGTCCAGCTGGGGGGACACAGGGCCCTTTGTGGGGACGGGAGGGAAGCAGGTGCGGGCGTCCTGCCCAGCCGCCGGCCTCAGACACTGTCTGGTCTGTGTTTGCTTCATGTCTTCCCTCAGCTAGGCTGCAGAAGCGCCCCACCGCGGTCTGGCCACCGGGGAGAGGTTTCCTCTTCCCACTGTGCTCCAGGACCACAGGGGTTTCAACAACCCTTAGCCTTGGACCCGGTGCCACTCTTCCCTGAAGCAACCTCGAAAACTCCAGGGTGATAAGCTCTGTCTCAGAGGCATGAAAATCACTGCAGATGGTGACTTCAGCCTTGAAATTAAAAGATGCTTACTCCTTGGAATGAAAGTTATGACCAACCTAGACAGCATATTAAAAAGCAGAGACGTTACTTTGCCAATAAAGGTCTGTCTAGTCAAAGTTTTGGTTTTTCCAGTAGTCATGTAGGGATGTGAGAGCTGGACTATAAAGAAAGCTAAACACTGAAGAATTGATACTTTTGAACTGTTGTGTTGGAGAATTCTCTTGAGAGTCCCTTGGACCACAAGGAGATACAACCAGTCCATCCTGAAGGAAATCAGTCCTGAGTATTCATTGAAAGGACTGATGCTGAAGCTGAAACTCCAATACGCTGGCCACCTGATGCGAAGAACTGACTCATTTGAAAAGAGCCTGATGCTGGGAAAGATTGAAAGCGGGAGGAGAAGGGGACAATAAAGAGTGAGATGGTTGATGGCATCACCGATTCAATGGACATGAGTTTGGGTAAACTCCGGGAGTTGGTGATGGACAGGGAGGCCTGGTGTGTTGCAGTCCATGGGGTCGCAAAGAGTTGGACACGGCTGAGCAACTGAACTGAACTGAGAGGCAGGAAAAGGACGAGCACCCCATCCTCCAGCCCCCACCTTTGTCTGGCTCCACCCAGTCCCGCCTACAGTCATCCGGCCCCTCCCCACCCTGCCCCCAATTCACTCAGCCCCGCCCCCACTTCCACCCAGCCCCGCCCACAACCAGGCGGCCCTGCCTAGCCACGCCCCCAAGTCACTCAGCCCCGCCCCACTTCCATGAAAGCCTCGTCCCACTCCAAGCACCGCCCTCACCACTCGGTCCCGCCTCTTGCGCCAGCAACCACTTATTCAACAAACACCTACTAAGCATTTTTTGGGCTTTGCTTGTAGGTCAGCTGGTAAAGACTGCAATAGGGGAGACCTGAATTCGATCCCTGGGTTGGAAAGATCCCCTGGGGAAGGGAGCAGCTTCCCACTCCAGTATTCTGGCCTGGAAAATCCCATGGACGGAGGAACCTGGCAGGCTGTAACCCATAGGGTCGCAGAGAGACAAGACTGAAGCGACTTAGCATGCAGGCATGCACTAAGCCTCTGCTGTGTGGTCTCTGCACAGGTGAGTACGTGGGGGTGCTGGCCGGTCACTGCGCTCGGAGCCACCCCGCAGAGAGAGGGCTGGCCGCCCTGGTGCTCTTTGCTGCAGCCCGTCACCCGTCCTCACGCTCTCAGGCGCTGTGGGGACGGTCTGGGACGCAGAGCAGTCCGAGTGCCACCAGCAGGTGGCCGGGCCCAGCAGAGCTGCGAGGGCCAGGGCAGGCTGCTGCTGAGTGCGTGGCTCCCCGCATTGCTGCGGGTGGCGCCCTCCAGCGCCAGCGGCTCCTGAACCCCTTGACCTTGGGCGCCCGGGGGAGGCCGGGTCTGCCTGCCTTCCTGCCCCCCGCCCCGCCGCCCCCAGCCCCTGCACTTCTCACACCCGCGCTCTGGCGGCTCATCTCTGAGGCCCTGCTCTTGGTGGTCCTGGCGCTCACGGCTGTCCCCCACAAACAGGGCCGACTCTCCACGGCGGCTGATCCATCCCAGACGCGGGGTCCTGGCCGTCCCTTATCACCGAGCCTGGGCGTTGTGCGGAGCCGCCCTTGTGAGGCCACGACTGTCCAGTTAATCAGCCTGCTTGTGAGTCAGGCCCAGGCCTGGGAGGCAGGCGGGCTTCTGAGACGGCCCAGGCCCACGGGAGAATGTCTTGGGACAAAAAGCCCCTGGTGAACTCTTGACAGCACTCCTTTGGCAAACTCCCTGCCTCTCACCAGGCGGCACGTTAACCACTCGGGTCCCCCGAGCTCGGTGTCACAGGTGAGCTGCAGGAGTCAGTCTGCCTCTTGGTGAGCGCCGACTGTATACTGCACCCTGAGGCTGGGCCCGGCCCCTCAGCTAATGACCTGTTGAATCTCCCGCTTCCCCAGATTTCGAAAGCTGGGCTCAGCAAGGTCATGAGCCTCACCCAGGTCACGTGACAAGGCAGTGGGTCCCGTCAGACCTGCTCTCTCGGGCCCCCTTCAGTGGCCTGGGCAGACCTGTGGGTGCTCAGTCCAGAGCCAGGATGGGGTGGAGGAGGGATGGTGTGCAGAGCCGGGTGACGTGGGACCACGAGGAGGATGGATGACCATGGTGAGTGGGCACGTGTGCGCCCCACCCCCAAAGCCTGCAGAAGCAGAGGGCCCCAGGCAGGATTGGGACTGTGGGGGTGAGGGGCGGGGAGGTCCATTGCCCTGCTGGGCTGGCAAACTGGGGGGCTCTTAAAGCAATTTTTAAAAATATAAGCAACAATGACTGTGTGCCACTGATGCCACCCATGTAAGTGGCGTGTCCTCTGGGTGTGTCGTCCCTGCCCCCCATCTCACTCCAGCTGCTCATGGTTCTTGCCTAGTATCTCTGATCTCAGCCTCAGGCCTTCACTCCCCACAGTCCCTCCGTTCAGACCTTGTCCCTCCCCCCACCTACTCCTGCCTCCCCAGGGCTGCCCCTGCCCACCGGCCCACACCTGAGCTTCCAGCCCTGTCTGCTGCTGCCTGCAGCCCATCTGCAGGTGGCTGGGGCTTGGAACGGTCTGCTCCCTCTGCCTGGGACACCCTTCCCTCTGCCCTCTGGACAGTGGCTCCACAGGAAAGGCACTCCGGGGGCCCCTGCTCTGTGCTCCCAGTGCTGCTGCCATGCCAGGCACACGCTAGGGTGCTGTCGGTGCCAGCAGAGCTGCAGAAGCCCTGGCCGTGGAGGAAGCTGGTGGGCTTTCCCACCTTGCTACCTTTGTGCAAACGTCCCGTCGCGGCAGAGCGCGTGCATATTGTCCAGCTGAAACAGCCGCAGGAAACAGCCCAAACAAGTCAGCAGTCAGGAGTGGAAGGTCTCATGGCCGTGTGGGGGTTGGGGGCTCTGTGACCTTCCTGCTTCCCGTGTGCCCTTCACCAGCCTCGGGGCAGGCGGCAGGCCCGCGTGCGTGTGGCCTGCAGCCGTTTCCTCCTCTGTGCGGCTGGGCCTGACCGGCCTGCTTTCCCAGCCTCCCTTGCAGCTAGGGGCAGCCGTGTGTTACAGGCTGGATGGTGTTCCCAAATTCAGCCCCTAAGCCCAGTACCTCGGAGTGTGCCTGGCTTTTGGGGTTAGGGCCTCTAAAGAGGTGATTAAGGTAAAACAGGGTTCTGAGCATGAGCCTCCATCCAGTATGATGTGTCCTTTCAAGAAGAGATGACCACAGAGGCATGGACCGCGAGATGAGCCATGAGCAAGGTGGCTGTCTTCAGGCCGAGGACAGAGGCCTTGGAAGGAACAGCCCTGCCCGCATCTTAGACCTGCAGCCTCCAGGACTGAGGAGATGAACTGCAGCCTGGTCCTTTGCTCCAGGGGCCCCAGGACCACTCAGCACAGATGGAGCTTGCCTGTCTCCTCTCGATGGGAATGGAAACACGGAGTGTGCCTGGTGACTGGCCCCCTTCGCCAGGTGCTGCATTTGAGCATCGCCTGCTAATGTGCCTGGTTGTGGATGGCTCGTCCTGTTGCCGTGCTGTTTTTCCATCATGTGGTTATCATGTGGTTGGTCCATGCTCCCGATGATGGGCATCTGCGCTGTGTCCACTCTGGGGTCATTGTGAGCAGAGCTGCTCCGAATGTGTCTCATATCTGCTGCATGTTCACCAAGGGGACCAGCATCTGCAGGTGACCCTGCTGGACAGTCTCCAGAGTGGCTAGACTGATTTCTGCTCCCACAGCCTCACCCACACACAGCCCCATCCTTGCACTCCATCCCCCGTGATGGTCCAGAGGAGCGGCTGGCTGGGGGTCCAGTCTGCATTCCCTGGTGGCCCCGGGGAGAGGGGCGGGGGGAGCGCCTCTCCATGTGGACGTTGGGACATCTGCCTGTGTGGAGCGCTTGTCCGCGTCCTGGTCTCTGCAGCGGTTCTGTCCCATGGCCCATTGTGCTCTTCCCATCGGGCTGACAGCGTCTGCACTGGGGTACTCGACCCACTTTCCTTAAGGATTTCAAGATGTAGACTTTTGTCCCTGGAGACCCCAGCTTGTGGCGATGGGCTGGAGGAGGAGGAAGTCTCTAGCTTCATTAGTATTGGGGAAGTGCATGGTTCCAAGTTGTGGAGAGCAGGTTCCCAGGAGCGCTCATCTCTACCCTGGGGGCCTGTCTCCTAGTCCGCCCCCCAACCCTGTCCCTGCCTCAGAGTCAGACCCCCTGGAGCCCTCACAGCTCCTGGTCCAGCAGGGGTCACCTGGGCTTGACGGACCTCACCTCGCCTTTTGCACACCAGCTTCCCCAGGGACCATATGTGTGTGTTCAGTCACTTCAGTCCTGTCCAACTTTTTCCCACCCCATGGACTGCAGCCCGCCAGGCTCCTCTGTCCATGGGATTCTCCAGGCAAGAATACTGGAGCAGGTTGCCCTGCCCTCCTCCAGGGGATCTTCCTGACCCAGGGATTGAACCCGTGTCTCATGCATTAGCTAGCTGTACCTGGGAGGCACGTGTGAACTCAAAGCTCCGTCTTGAGCATTCGAGCTGACATCATCTCTCTCCACTTAGGGATTTTAAAATCAGGAATACAATATAAACACATTGCATAAAATTTTCAGCTCAAGGAAGAGTCAGTCGCCTGGAGCCCTAGTCACTCACCTCCAAACAGCAAATCCTTCATCATAGGACATTCCACTCCACACCTAATTTTCTGAACATAGTTATGCTCCTGGGCTCACCTGGTTTTTTCCTCATTTCCTCTGTAAATATTCAATACTCAGTATTCCCCGTGGCTCCATGCAGCACCCACATCCGTCTTTTTAAAGAGCTGCATCGTATTCCGTCCAGCGAGGGGGGCCGTGGTTGCCATTGCCATTTCCCCGCGGTTGGACAGGAGGCTGTTTCCTGGTTCCTGCTGCAGCTGCTGGCCCAGACAGGGGTGGACAAAGCTGTGTATGTGTCCTCCCCTCTGTGTTTGGGATTATTTCTTTAGGGTGCCCTCCCAGAGTGGGAGGTCTGGGTTGAGGTTGGCATACATGATTGATGTTTTAATGGCTTGTATGACTTTGCTTTTCACACCCGTTACCCCAGTCTGTAAAGTCAACAGTGAGGCTTGGGGATGCGGCTGCCAGCTCACTCCCCGGCATGGGTGATGCTGCTTCAGGGCATTTAACTTTAATAGGTGGGAAGAGACAAACCACCCCACCCCGCCCCCCGCCATGGCTCTAACGTGCTCTGTTTCTTGGCGGCTCAGAGGATCCACACTGAAGGTAGGTTTTATTCTGCACTCTCTAGTGACTGACCCTCGTTCCCATGGCATAGCCAGGACTCGGGGGAGGTAGGCTGGACACAGAGAGCTCAGGGCAGGCCGGCAGCCCGGTCCCCATCTCTCCCCCAACGACTGCGGTCGGTTTACCCCTCTGTTCCCCAGGTCTCCCTCCAGGAAAGGGCACGGCGTGGGAACCCCCAGCCAGACACCCCGGGGTCACCGTCGGCCCCTAGGGCCTGGTTCTGACGAGGCCCTGGGGGGCCCCTTCCCTTGGAAGGCCCTTCGCCATGCCCACCCACACCCCTCCCCAACAGCACTCATTACCTGGGCCTGAGGCAGAGGCCACGTTCTGCTCCCCACCCCTCCGGGTCAGGTGGACGGTCCTTGGACTGGCGTGCAGGGCCCTTCATGGCAGTCTGTGGACTCCCACCCTTCACCTTGTCCCCCCCTCGCCCCCACCCAGCACCAGCCATCCCAGGACACTCACCACCCCCTTGGCCAGCTCCACGTGGACCCTCTCTGGAGCACCGCCTGCCTCGCCCACCCAGGGAGGCTCTGCTTAACCTCTGAGGCATGTGGGGACCCTCCTTCCTGCCCTGGGCATGGGAGGGCAGCAAGTGGAGGGTGGAGAGAGGTGGGGGCCCCACCCTAAACCTCTCTGGGGGGCACTGATGTGGGAGCCCGGCTGGCAATGCCAGCCTCTGTTCCCAGGCCTGCACTGTTGCCCGAATCCTGCTGCTTCTCGCCCCTTGTCTAGGCTGGACCCACACCCCGGAGGGGAGAAAACTTGTGCATCGGCGTCAGAGGTGCCGACCCCCTCTCCGGGGTGCAGGCAAGCGACACAAACTGCTGGTGCCTCAGTTGCCATACCTGTAAAGTGGGCAGCGCCGCCTACCCAGCCCGGCTTCTGTAAAGACTAGGGGAGCGAGTGGGCCTGGCTCCTAGGACATGTCTAGGAGGCGGTGACCGGCCGCCACTGTGCAGGGTCACAGCAGGGTGCACGGTGTTGTCTGGGGCTCTGGGGGCATGGAGGGTGGTCCCAGGTCCCGCAGATGTTCAGGGTGGAGCCCCAGGTTGGGCAGCTGAGGACTCAGACCTGGGCTCAGCCTGGCCAGGATGAGCTGGGCTCCCAAGAGTGTGGGAGACACCCCGAGCGGCTCTGCCTGGAGGGAGACCCTTGCTTTGAGGCCAGTGTCATGCCGGCCTGAGTCTGAGGCCTGCGTGGGCGGGTCTGTCACCCTGCCTGGCGGGGCAGTGGGCCAGCCCTCCCGGGTAGCCCTGTGTCCAGGCCCGCGGGAGTCGGTGGGGGAACCAGCGCTGGCTGGGCCCGTGGCCTCAGGAATCTCTCCAAATGTCCATGCTCTCCTGGCCTCCCAGCTGTTTCTCCTTAAAAAGAAAACACAAGCCCAAACCCAAACAATGAAGCAGGGTTTCAGCGGCACGTTTGCCAGGCCGCTGGCGGCCACATGAGCAACACCAACAGCTATGCTGGAGAAAGTCTGCTTGAAAGGGCCCTGCACACACTCATGCCCTCTGGCTGGAACTGCTGTCCACCCCATCATCCCACCACGTCCCTCCGAGGACAGAGGGGCAGCCGGGGCCTTCTGCTCAGAGCCTTTGCACGGGCTGTTCCCTCTGCCTCCAACACTGTTCCCCTCATTGTCCTCCCAGCAGCTTCTCTTCCCCAGACCTACCTTTACCGCATCTCTGCATCCCAGGTGGCCTGCCTGTGTTCCACGGATATTCTCTGTTGCAGAAGTGGGCTCTGTGGTCCCCCCTCCAGGCCCCTCAAGCCTCACACCTATACGACAGGGTCCTGTCAATACTTGCTGGATGGACGCCTCACCGCATGGATGCCGGTAGCTCCTAAGGCCCAAGGCCGCATGGCAGGGCCTCATCCGATGCTCCTTCAAAGCTGCGTCCTGAAGAG
This sequence comes from Bubalus bubalis, assembly GCF_019923935.1. Lineage (NCBI taxonomy): Eukaryota > Metazoa > Chordata > Mammalia > Artiodactyla > Bovidae > Bubalus > Bubalus bubalis. The sequence goes on from NC_059163.1 coordinate 3,190,591, forward strand.
CAGAGCTGAGGCGCCTTCCTGAGAGCCCTTGCCAATATGAGCCACTGAGTGTGGGCGACGAAGCCCACGTAGCTGAGCACCACCTCTCCAGGAAGCCCTCCTGGGCCCCTGGGTCAGCGCCTTTCCTTTCTCCATCAGAACACCGCGCTCTGGGTGGGCCTCCCTGCCCATGCCTGCCCTCTGATGTCTTTCTGGAAAAGGCGTGCATGCGTAGGGAGGAAACAGAGAGCGCTACCCCTGGGGGACTGACGTCCCGTGGGGAGAGGTCGACTGAAGCACAGGAAGCACAGACCACCGGCCGCATGCTACGGGGAGAATAAAGGCAGGATGGGGCCGGGCTGTGGGTCGTGAGGGCAGGAGCAGGGAGACAGACACCAGCTGACGGTGGCTCCAAGCCGCCAGGGAGGTGGGCAGGTTCTAGGTCTGCTGGAGGTGGAGCCTTTGGGACTTGTTGGTCAGATGCTTGAGATGGTCGGAGAAAGAGGGGTGATGGCCAGTCTCCTGAACGCCGAGCCTGAGTGGGTAGATTGATTTTTAAGGTGGCGGGGAGGCGGATTCTGATGGGCCTGAACCCAGCCCTTTGACCCTGTGACTTGGGACAAGTGGCAGGGCTTGAATTTGCTTCCCGATGGCAGAGGGGACACCCGCCACTGGGCAGGTCTGGACGCAGCCCCTGCCCCGAGAGCGTCCGACCCGCGGGTCTATGTTTGGGGCCGTTCCCGTGAAGGCTGGTCCTCTGCCCCGGCCCCAGGCCTTGCTTCTAGGAGGGCTCCGGGCTCTGCCTCCATGGGCCCGCTGGGCTGCTGCACAGCCTCCCTGTCCCTGTCTGGCCCGGAGCCTGTGGCCCTGGACCCAGGTCCCACTCTGAGCGGCATGCCCGGGGGGCCCAGCAGAGGGTCCCGCACGTGGAGCCCTTGAGCCACACCCATTACGCTCCGCAGCCCTGCCTGGTACGTGGCACGGGGCTGGGGCAGGACGCAGCCCTTTGTGAGGCCCCGGGGCTCACGGGCGTGAGCAGAGTGTTCCCAGCTGTTGTCACAACTGGAGGGTTTGCCAGAAGCCAGCCCGAAGCCTGAAGGACACATGGGGCCTAGAGTGTGATTCTGTGTGTGCGTGCACACAGACACACACACACACACACACACACACACACACACATGCTTCGAGGGTTGTTTGTTCCCACGCTCGGGACAGAGGGACCAGATATTATATTTTTCTCAGAATACAAAGGCACCTCGGCCCTCATTCCCGTATCCTCCAAAGGGCAACAACCCAGTGTTGACTTTGCATCTGGTGGAAGCAGGAGGGCAGAGTCCCCGTGGCCCCGGGGGTGGCCGAGTCAGCTCAGCGACGGACGCCAGCAATTGCCCAGGCCCATGTCACCCCCCACCCCGACCCCGAGGGTCTCCAGTTAGGACAGAAGGGCAGGCGGGACCAGAGGGGGAAGACCTGGGTCCCATCCCTCACGGTCGGTCTTGCTGTGACTCCTTGAAGGCCTCTGGGCCCCTCAGCCGAGGGTCTTCTCCTGAGCTGCGATGGGAGGGGGACACCCCCCCCCACCGGAGAAGGTGCCCCACACCGCCTGGTGGTCTCTGGGACTTCCATCTCCACCAGGGAACCTCCCTCCCACCTGCCGCTCAGGTGAGGCAGGGTCTGCACCCACCTCCGGGAGCCGAACGCTCTCTAGCTGCAGTGAGCGCCCCTTCCGTTGTTCACAGAAAAACCTTGTCTTTACGGGCTTTAAAATCTAAGTTGTATGTGTGCATAATCTGATGAGCTAAGTAATTCCCAGGGCTTTTGTAAAAACAGCCATCCCCTGCCCCCCACCACAGTTATTCTTCCCCAGAGGCAGCCACTTCCCCTTTCTCAAAAAAAAAAAAAAAAAAGCATTTCTTTTGGTATTTATGTCTGTATTCCTAAATAACATTCTCCTATTTCTCAATCTCGTTTTTATCAGCTTATGTGGCATCTACTGACATGCCTTATGGGGGAGAGGCATAAATTTCCTCTTATCCACTGCCCCTCCCTCACCACCTCCCTCCCATCGCCAGCCCTGCAATGCAAAGAATGTGGCTAGATTTACATGATGGTGGAAATGGAACTGACAGCAGAGCCAGGTAATATACTAAGACTACTTGTCCTGCCTTATCTTTTTCCCCTGAAGTTATCCATGGCTAACTGGATAGTTGTTTGTTCTGTTCTTCCCCGCTCCCTGTTCTGTGCTTATTGTTAATCCAACTTCAAATCCTCTGCCTCTTGTCTAAATCTCCAGGCCTCAGACACATGGGGTGTGTCCTCCTTGGTCTGGATTTGTTCCCTTTTCTGAGGAGCTTGTACTCTGCAGGCTTTCCAACAGGACAGCTGGGGAGAGTCCGACTGCGTGAAAAGCCTCGTCCTGCCCTACACTGACCAGGAGTTTTGGTCCCAGGATGTCTGTGGTGCTGCAGCAGAATGCCCCCGGGTGGCTTGGAAACAACGGGCACGTATCTCTGACGGTTTGGAGGCTGGAAGTCCAAGATCAAGACCCCAGCAGACTCAGCATCTGGCAAGTGAGACCAGCTTCCCGCTTCACAGATGCCACTGTCTTGCCGTGTCCTCACATGGAGCAGGGGTCAGCGAGCTCTCTGGGTCTCTTTGTATAAGACCTCCAGTCCTGCTCACAGGGGCTGCACCCTCACGACCCAGTGACACACCAGCACACAGGAGGTTAGGATTCCAGCGTGTGAATTTGGGGGTAGGGGACACTCCCAAACAGCATCCAGTCTATTGCACTGGGTATAAAATTCTAGTTTGGAAAGCATTTTCCTACAGGAAAGGGTGGGTGGACAGAGGCCCATTTTGCAGAGGTTTCGCCATCATCTTCTGGTTGCCAGCATAGCCGCTGTCAAGTCCAGAGCCATCCTGATTCCGAATTCTTTATGTGTGACCTTTCCCTTTTGTATTCAGTTCAGTTCAGTTTGGTAACTCAGTCATGTCCGACTCTTTGCGACCACATGGACTGCAGCACGCCACGCCTCCCTGTCCATCACCAACTCCTGGAATTGACTCAAACTCATGCCCATTGAGTCGGTGATGTATTACAAGAGTCCTTCTTGTATTACTTATTCAAAAATGAAAATAAAGTCATTTTTAGGAAATAAAGTAATTTTGAATAGTCTCACTGGGCCCTCACTCCTGCATCTTTCAAACAGGCAGAAGCAAGACTTGGTTTCCCGTGTGGTCATAGGAGTCGATTTCGTGTTCCAGAGAAATCTTAGGAGTAAGTCTTGGCTTTGTCTTCCATCTAGTGTGGAGCCACTGGGCACTGTGATGGGAGGGGGGTAAACCTTTTCCTCAGAAATCTTATTCCTGGGTCTGTATGCTGCAGAACTGGCCACAGATGCCATGTGGAGGGCCTGACATGCAGTGGGCCCTCATCGGGGGAGCAACATCAGGCCATCCCCTGCACCTTCTCCCATCCCCCTGCAGGAACACCCACCTCTGCACCAGCCCCCGCCTGCATCCCTGTGGCCCTTCAGGGAGCTGACTGTGGGCATCTCTCCCAACTCAGGGTGGAGTCAGGGGCATGTGAGACCCCCAGTGCTGCAGGTGACCCTCTGAGGCAGGCAGACTCTGTCCCCTCCTCCTGTCTACCTTGAGTTTGAGTGGAATCGCCCTGGCTTGAGAACCTCTTGGACAGCAAGGAGATCAAACCAGTCAATCCTAAAGGATATCAACTCTGAATATTCATTGAAAGGACTGAGGTTGAAGCTGAAGCTCCAACACTTTGGCCACATGATTCGAAGAGCTGACTCACCCTGATGCTGGGAAGGATTGAAGGCAGGAGGAGAAGGGGGCGACAGAGGATGAGACGGTTGGATGGTGTCACTGACTCAATGGACATTAGTTTGAGTAAGCTCCAGGAGATGGTGAAGGACAGGGAAGCCTGGCGTGCTGTAGACCATGGGGTCGCAAAGAGTTGGACACAATCGAGCGACTGAACAACAACAATGAGCATGGATTAGAAGGTTAAAATGACAGGGCTGGGACTTTCTGATGGTCCAGTGGCTAAGAATCTGCCTTACAATGCAGGGCATGTGGGTTCGATCCCTGATCAGGGAACTAAGATCCCTCAAGCCACAAAGCAACTATATCTCCATGCCATAGCTGGAGAGTCTGTGCTGCAATGCCCCTGCATGATACAATTAAGACCCCAAATTGCCTAATAAATACATAAAATAAATATATTTTAAATAAAAAATAAAATCACAGGGCTGCCATCGTATCATGTAAACCAACATTAGGGGCTTGATCCCTTGGGCATTGATTTCCATACCTACAAGTTGGTGAGAAGAGAGTATTTTGAAAATTGAAGCAGTAACGAGGTGAGGTTTGATGAGTACCGAGCGGCACCCAGCAGGTCCTCGCACCCAGGGTTGGACTGTCTGCCCAGGAAAAACGGGCCCTTGCTGGGCCCAACACTGCTGAGCACACAGACCGCCTTGGGGCTTTACCCAGACAGGGTCCAGGCTGGTCCCCAAGGAGAGGGTGTCTAATGCAGACCACAGCCCCCATGTCCCCAGCCCAGAGCTGTACGTACAATTCTGGGATGCGGGGGCTCCCTCCAGGAAGGGCCAGGCACCAGCTCCCTCGGTTCCCATCAGGACCTGTCACCTCTCCGGCCCTCCCTGCTGAGCTGTAGTCTGCTCAGAGCCCCCCTTGGACCGTCAGAGCCCAAATCCTGGTGGCTCTGCAGGGTCAAGTCCGGGGACCCGCACATTCCAGAGAGGAGGTGGCCTGCTGGGGACTCAGGATCTGTGAACAGGGCTGGGCTGGGCCCCGTGCCAAGCCTGTGGGCCTTCCACACATGACTGAGAACCACTTCTGAAGCCCCTGTTGTGAGCAGGTGAGTGTGGCTGGAGAGGGCAGCCCGAGGGCAAGCAGCTAGTTCCGCGGGTGGGCCGCCCGCTCCCTTTGGACTCACTGCCTCCCGACAGCCACAGGCAAGGGGTCAGCTGAGGGCGGCCCCCTTGGTTCTGACAGCTTCCGGGCGGGAGGTGTCTGTGCGTGGCCGCAGCGGTGAGGACAGGTCCCAAGGCCCGGCTGAAGTGGGCTTGGTGTGCTCCCTCCCTTCCTCGGGACGGCGGAAGCTCAGAGGCTGCGTGTGGGACTCAGGGCCAGCTGGAGGCTCCCTGGTGACCTGAGATGTGGGGACTGCCCACGCCTTCCTGGGGCTGGGACCGCATGGGTATGCATGTGCACGCACACATGCATATATGCACATGTGTGTGCATGCGTGTGCACGCGTGTTCGTGCGTGTGTGTTCATGCCTGTGTGAGCACGCGTGTACGTGAGCACGTGTGCCCATATGTGTGTGTGTGTGTGCCTATGTGTGCTAGTGCGAGGGCACGTGTGTGTGTGTGAACATGAGTTCAGTGGTTGAGAACTTGTGAGTCTGCTGAGTACAGATGCGAAGTTCAGTAGAGGGGGAGTGTCACCTCCTGGCTGGCAACCTCCTCGCTGCCGACCCCTGCAGACCCCAGACTCAGCAGCCCACCCCTCTGCCCGGGCTGCCAGGCGGCCCAGGCCCCAGACCAGGCGTCCTGGTCACCCCCACTCGCACCTAACATACTTCAGTGGCTCCTGCCTTAAGACAGGAGGGGTGGGGAATTCCCTGATGGCCCGGTGGTTAGGACTCTGCACCTTTGCTGCCCAGGGCCTGGGTTCATTCCCTGGTAGGAGCAATAAGATACTGAAAGCCACGTGGCATAGCCAAAGAAGTGAAAACAAAACAAGCCCGGAGGGGTTGGTGCCTCTGTGGTCTGGTGTCCTGGTCGCCCGGGGAGACTGAGGCCTATGGTCCCTCTGAGAACTTCAGGGTCCACTGGGCCGAGCGGCTGACACCCTGATAGCCCACTGCTCACAGGTGGGGCATGTCGCCTCCTTGCTGTCCAGAGAAGCCACGGGCTGACCACTGAGGCCCCGCCTGCCCGGTCCTCTCTGCCCAGGGCTGCCCGTCCACAGGCCTGTGCGTGCGGCTCCCCAGTGTCTCTGGCTGTGGGTGTCTGACTATAAACAAGTGACGTTCTCTTTCCCCATGACCTCATCTTCCTGCCCTCGTCCCCCTGTCCCCTGGGCAGGAGGCCCGCTCAGTTCTTTCTCCTGCCGCCCAGGTGGAGGCTGGGGTCCATGTGGGGAAGGGGCTGGGGGCTCACTGCACCTTTGTTTCCCCAAAAGGCCCACTCTCTGCATCGCCCAGCCCACTCCTGTGCCCACACCATGCCCACAGGAGCCAGGCCGACACAGACACTATCTCACCCGCCCGGAGCTGCCAGCTGCAGGACCGTGGCCATGGCCAGCTGCTGAGAGGGGACAGAAGATCCTGCGTCTGCTTGGAGCTGGCTGTGGGATCCGGGGGTGCTCCCTTCACGTCTCAGACTCATCCTGCTGCTCACAGCCTGAGGACAGAGGGGCAGGAGGTGTGTGCAGCCCTGGACCGCTTGCCCAAGGGTGCTCTCAGACACTCTCCACAGTGACCCTGTGGGGTGGAGCCTGTACCCATTTAACAGATGAGAAAACGGAGGCCAGAGAAGTAAACGGACTTATTCAGGGTCTCAGGGCTGTGGGTGGAGGAGTCAGGCTGCACCTCTCTCTGCCTGGCGATGACGGGAGGCCCAACCACCTCCTGAAACACCACCCGCAAGCCTCAGGCTGAGTGTGGAGCCTGCCAGGACCTTTCCCGCCATCAGGAGGGGACAGGTCGCTGTCTTCTGCGGTCTAGAAGTCCAGGGTCGAGGCCTGCGCCAGGGTGGGGCCGGGGTGAGGAGGGAGAGGGTCCAGGGCGACATCTGAGGGAGCCCCGCTCTCTCTCGGGTGTCAGCCTGAGAGTGCCACCTCTTCCAGCCCTGCTCCGGGCACCTCAATTTCCTTGTCTGGACACTGCCAGGCAGGGGGTGAGGGTGGGGCTGGAGGCATGGTTTGGGCAACAAGGACCTGCCTAGAATGTGAGGACGGGGAGCTTCCCTGGAGGTCCGGTGGTCAGGGCTCCACGCTTCCACTGCAGGGGGCTCAGCTTCAATCCCGCATGCTGCATGGCACGGCCAAAATAATAATGATAATGAACAGAGTTCATGGGCAGGACGAGGTGTCCGACTCCTGGAGTCGATGCTGCAGAGATGGTCCAGTCTCACTCTGGAGAGTCTGATCTCTGGTTCTTGGGGCGATTCTCCCTGGAAGGCTGCGCTGCTAAAAACATTCTCATATTTTAGTTTTTGGTTGAATGCGATTTATTTCTTCCTGGTTTGAAGACGAATGTGGTCTCTTCAAACATGCTGCCTTCAGGCTGTGAGAAACAGCTGCCGTTCCGTTCGGCCTCCCTGGCTGATGGGGACGGGGCCTGGGACCACCCCCACCCCCCACCCCCACCCTCAGTCGCAGCCCATCAGCTCCCTCTGGCTTCGGGGGAGACACCGACGCCCTGGAAGCTCCCAGGTGTCCCCACCACCTGACTCCCTCACGTGCCAGCTCTGTCAGGGCCCCGTCCTGCTGGGCCTGATGCTCGGGAGGTGGGCGATGGGTGAGGCCCTGCCCAGGGCGCCCCACATGCCTACCTACGGGTCCCTGTGCCCAGAGGCTCACGTGGGGCTGGTCTAGGGTGGGTGCCCAGGGCACAGGTTACCCAGGTGCCTGCTCCAGGAGGGTGGGGCGTGCAAGCCCAGGAATCCAATCTGGGCATCATAGGTGCAGCCTGATGCCAGTTCAACTGCTGGGTACCCCAGGGGCCATGGGGCTTGGAGAGGACAGAGCCACCTGGCCTGGGCTGCCAGGCAGCCTCCAACCTACCAGCAGTGTGGATGGCGGTGGGCGGGGTTACCTGATGCCAGGGACCCAGCCAGGGGGTCCTGCTGATCAGCTAGCTGCACCTGGGCTCAGAGAGGCTCCAGGTTCCCTTCTCTCCCCCAGACCCTGTGTGCCTGCCTGGCCCCTGTTCGCAGCACCTTCCCCCAGGGCTGTTGTCTGGCCTCCAGCTTCCCTGAGGGGTCACTGCCTTCCGCTTTCTCCCAGTCTGCCCAGTTCCGGCCTCCTCCCAGACTGGCCCACCTCCCACCCCTCCCTCCCTCCGGCTGCTTGCTCCCCAGCTGCTGTCCTCCTGTTTCCTGGTTGGGCTCAGTGCTAGGGGTCTTGGGGGCGCAGGCCTCCTGGGTCCATGTCTGGGGTGCCCGGCAAGGGAGAGTCCCTGCTGGGGTTTCTCCACCACCTCTCCTCCGCTGGGGTGTCCTGTTCCTCACAGAGGCCTGGGGCAGGGTGTCTCTCCTCTCCTCTAGAACCTGACTTGGGGGCCTGCCTGGTGCCAGGGCCCTTCAAAGGTGGGACCCTGGTGAGCATTCTCTCGACAGCCACCATGCCTTCAGTCACCTGTCCCTGACCTCTGAGTCAGGCACCACTCTGAGTCTGGGTTGGGGAGGCGGGACCCCCACTCAGGCAGGGTGTGATCAGAGTCTGGGCTCAGTGACTGGGGAGGCGGGACCCCCGCTCAGGCAGGGTGTGATCAGAGTCTGGGCTCAGTGACTGGGGAGGACAGAAGGGACAGAGGGGAATGGTGACCCGACTCGAGGAAGACCCAATTGAGCCAGGGTTGGTTGTTGGATCAGTAAATCATCCTCCTGCAATGCCGGAGACCTGGGTTTGATCCCTGGGTCGGGAAGATCCCCTGAAGAAGGGAATGGCAACCTGCTCCAGTATTCTTGCCTGGCTTAGCTACTAACACCAACCAGAACCAGTCTATCCAGTTAGAAATTAGGATAGACCGGAGCGGGGTTTCCCAGCCCCAGCACTGCGGTCACTGGGGGCTGGGTAGCCCTCCATTTGGGGGCCAACCTGTGCAGAGATGGGTGTTGAACTGCATCCCTGCCCACTCGATGCCAACAGCACCCTCTCAGCGGTGACAGTCAAGTGTCTGCACCCACCGCCAGGACGTGCCCTGGGGGCAGCCCTGTCCCAGGCACGAGCCTCTGGACCAGACGTGCCCGCGGGCATTCCTGGCACTGTCCCCTCTCTCTCTGAGCTGGTCTGAGTGCACGGCACGGTCAGCCTGTGAAAAGCCACGAGCTGTGCCCTGGGGATGAGAGCTGCTGTGCACATACACGACAGCCAGGAAAAGGTTCCCTAACAAAGCAAGCACAGAGAACTAGGGTGAGGGACGTGGGGTAAGGGTCCTGGGTCTTCATCACTTCATTAACAACGAGCTCTGAGGGTGTCTGAGGTGTGTAGAGTCTCCAAGAGCCCCCAGGGACTCAGTCTGGGGCACTTAGGAAGCAGAAGGGTCTAGGCCCAGGAGGAGGCGAGTCCCGGCCGCAGGCTGGCGGATGGGGCTCCGGTCCTGACCACGCGCTCTTAGGACATTCCTGCTCGCTGAAGGCCCTGGGCCTGCACACACCAGGTCTCAGCATGGACATGGGGGTGGGGGGTGCCGCTTGCAGAGTGAGAGGGCAGCTGACTGAGCACGCGTGAGCTGTTTGCTGAGCTTTTTTCTGAACTGCTTCCAAGTGTTAGTGAACAGAGGCATTTCTTCACGGCTGCTGTTGTTCAGTCGCTCAGTCGCGTCCAACTCTTGCGACCCCATGGACTGCAGCACACCAGGCTTCCCTGTCCTTCACTACCTCCCACAGTTTGCTCAAATTCATGTCCATTGCATCGGTGATGCCATCCAGCCATCTTCTCCTCTGTCGTCCCCTTCTGCTCGTGCCTTCAATCTTTCCCAGCATCAGGGTCTTTTCCATTGAGTCGGCTCTTCCCATCAGGTGGCCAAAGTATTGGAGCTTCAGCATCAGTCGTTCCAACAAATATTCAGGACTGATTTCCTTTAGGATGGACTGGTTGGATCTCCTTGCTCTCCAAGGGACTCTCAAGAGTCTTCTCTAGTACCACAGCTTGAAAGCATCAATTCCTTGGTGCTTAGTCTTCTTTATGGACCAGCTCTCACATCCGTGCATGACTACTGGAAAAACCATAGCTTTGACTAGACAGACCTTTGTCAACAAAGTGATATCTGCGCCTTTTAATATGCTGTCTAGGTTTGTCATAGCTTTTCTTCCGAGCAAGTGTCTTTTAATTTCATGGCTGCGATCACTATCCATAGTGATTTTAGAGCCCAAGAAAATAAAGTCTGTCACTGTTTCCATTGTTTCCCTGACTCTTTGCCATGAAGTGATGGGACTGGATGCCATGATCTTCATTTTTCTGAATGTTGAGTTTTAAGCCAGCTTTTTCACTCTCCTCTTTCACCTTCATCAAGAGGCTCTTTACTTTCAGCTGTTAGAGTGGTATCGTCTGCATATCTGAGGTTGTTATTTCTCCCGGTGATCTTGATTCCAGCTTCATTACTATTTTTTTAGCTCAAAACAAGCCTGGAAACAAGCTAGAGCTGCCATTTTTAACCTAAGAGGCGTGATCATAGGGGATGACGGGGGCGCT